>NC_064627.1:307549577-308159577 GCF_023864275.1 Schistocerca cancellata | reverse complement strand
TTCTGCATGTTCTTCGATCGCTCAAGAGAAGACTACAATGTCATCCAAACAAACGAAACAGGTAGAGGGTCTCAGACTTCTTAACGAAAAATTAGCAAATCTTTGAAATTTGCCGGGTGCATTTCTTAAGTCAAAAGGCATCTGCAAAAACTTGAACAACCCAGAAGGCACAGTAAAAACCAATTTCGGATGGCCCTGAGGAGCTATCGGGATCTGATGGTAGCAGCAAAGAGAGCTTCACTCCAAATTTAAACGCAGCCAAAACCTCTCAGACAAACAGAAGCTAAACGATGTCAAAGTTAGCGTAAGGAGGGCTATGCGTGAAGCGTTTAGTGAATTCGAAAGTAAAATACTAGGTACCGACTTGACAGAAAATCCTAGGAAGTTCTGGTCTTACGTTAAATCAGTAAGTGGCTCGAAACAGCATGTCCAGACACTCCGGGATGATGATGGCATTGAAACAGAGGATGACAAGGGTAAAGCTGAAATACTAAAAACTTTTTTCCAAATCTGTTTCACAGAGGAAGACCGCACTGCAGTTCCTTCTCTAAATCCTCGCACAAACGAAAAAATGGCTGACATCGAAATAAGTGTCCAAGGAATAGAAAAGCAACTGGAATCACTCAACAGAGGAAAGTCCACTGGACCTGACGGGATACCAATTCGATTCTACACAGAGTACGCGAAAGAACTTGTCCCCCTTCTAACAGCTGTGTACCGCAAGTCTCTAGAGGAACGGAAGGTTCCAAATGATTGGAAAAGAGCACAGGTAGTCCCAGTCTTCAAGAAGGGTCGTCGAGCAGATGCGCAAAACTATAGACCTATATCTCTGACGTCGATCTGTTGTAGAATTTTAGAACATGTTTTTTGCTCGAGTATCATGTCGTTTTTGGAAACTCAGAATCTACTATGTAGGAATCAACATGGATTCCGGAAACAGCGATCGTGTGAGACCCAATTCGCTCTATTTGTTCATGAGACCCAGAAAATATTAGATACAGGCTCCCAGGTAGATGCTATTTTTCTTGACTTCCGGAAGGCGTTCGATACAGTTCCGCACTGTCGCCTGATAAACAAAGTAAGAGCCTACGGAATATCAGACCAGCTGTGTGGCTGGATTGAAGAGTTTTTAGCAAACAGAACACAGCATGTTGTTCTCAACGGAGAGACGTCTACAGACGTTAAAGTAACCTCTGGCGTGCCACAGGGGAGTGTTATGGGACCATTGCTTTTCACAATATATATAAATGACCTAGTAGATAGTGTCGGAAGTTCCATGCGGCTTTTCGCGGATGATGCTGTAATACACAGAGAAGTTGCAGCATTAGAAAATTGTAGCGAAATGCAGGAAGATCTGCAGCGGATAGGCACTTGGTGCAGGGAGTGGCAACTGACCCTTAACATAGACAAATGTAATGTATTGAGAATACATAGAAAGAAGGATCCTTTATTGTATGATTATATGATAGAGGAACAAACACTGGTAGCAGTTACTTCTGTAAAATATCTGGGAGTATGCGTGCGGAACGATTTGAAGTGGAATGATCATATAAAATTAATTGTTGGTAAGGCGGGTACCAGGTTGAGATTCATTGGGAGAGTCCTTAGAAAATGTAGTCCATCAACAAAGGAGGTGGCTTACAAAACACTCGTTCGACCTATACTTGAGTATTGCTCATCAGTGTGGGATCCGTACCAGATCGGGTTGACGGAGGAGATAGAGAAGATCCAAAGAAGAGCGGCGCGTTTCGTCACAGGGTTATTTGGTAACCGTGATAGCGTTACGGAGATGTTTAACAAACTCAAGTGGCAGACTCTGCAAGAGAGGCGCTCTGCATCGCGGTGTAGCTTGCTCGCCAGGTTTCGAGAGGGTGCATTTCTGGATGAGATATCAAATATATTGCTTCCCCCTACTTATACCTCCCGAGGAGATCACGAATGTAAAATTAGATAGATTAGAGTGCGCACAGAGGCTTTCAGACAGTCGTTCTTCCCGCGAACCATACACGACTGGAACAGGAAAGGGAGGTAATGACAGTGGCACGTAAAGTGCCCTCCGCCACACACCCTTGGGTGGCTTGCGGAGTATAAATGTAGATGTAGATGTAGATCAAGGTTGGTGAAAAGGATACAGTTCCCTAGTATGTCCAGCGTTTCGTCAATACGTGGCAAGGAACAGATGTCAGGGATTGTTTATAGCTCTCATGTCCACACAAAGGCGATAGACCTTCCAACCATTAACTGAATTCTTTGGCACAACTACTGTTGGACTCAACCATAGGCTGGGTGATGTTTGAATATTTACTGAATCTAGCTGTTGCTGTGTTGTTTCTTTCAGAACATACTGTAACTGAGATGGAATTTGGTATGGTTTCAGCGTGATTGGCCTTGCATTTCTGGTAGGGGTTTCATGATAGATTAGTAGCTGGCAAGTATCGCCTCTCTTCAAATAATCATAAGTACTCCTCTGCAACCACGTATAAGAAACTTTGCTCAGAGTCACTTAAATGGGACAAATTATTCTGCAATTGCTGCTTGGCTCTGGCTCTGAGCACTATGGGACTTAACTTCTGAGGTCATCAGCCTCCTAGAACTCAGAACTACTTAAACCTAACTAACCTAAGGACATCACACACATCCATGCCCGAGGCAGGATTCGAACGTGCGACGTAGCGGTCGTGCGGTTCCAGACTGTAGCGCCTAGAACCCCTCGGCCACCTCGGCCGGCGCAATTGCTGCTTAATAGGTAGTATGACTGTGTACGCTTCTTGGGTTGGTAATGATTTTCCTGTTTTTCTTAGCTCTCTTTTTGGAAAAGGATTGTTACTCTCGATTACTTCTTGCATACTGGCCAGTATGATTCCGTTCGGTATTACTACATTTTTTTACACTAACACATAGTAATTGTTACTCTATCGGCCATGATTTCTGTTGCACATAGGATTCGCTTCACATGCATTTGTACTCCGTCAAGAATATCATTTTGGGTGATCAGATCAACCCAAAAGATGGTCTCTTTAGGTTGCTATATTTTCACTGTCAACCAGAGAACGCTTCCAGTGTTTCAGTTTATTGCAACAGCAGAGATTGCCGATAACACTAAGATAAAAAAGTGCTTTCCCTGGACTTCCTCGTATCTGTCGACGCTGTCGCCCCGAAAACGGTAAACTACTTCATCGAATTTATGAAGACTACTTGCAGTTGTGAGTGGGGAAGTAGCCGAGCTAGCTTCGACTCTTCTAACTTCGCCAATAGTAGATTGAATACAAAAATTTGCCTTCGATGCGGCTGCTTGTCTCTGCAAATTAGCATTCTGCTCTTATAATCCTATTATTTGACGATGAATAAATTTGGTCCAATTGTACTTGACTAAACTTTTATTTAGGTAAAATCGAACACATCACGTGGATTTAAGGTTGTAAATCCCATCTTCACGCGCAACAAAAAAGCAAGGAAAACTAACAGTGGTTCTTCACGAAATTAATTAACATTAAAAGGGCCCATTAAAATGTGAACATAAGCTATTACCTTGAGTGCATACAGGAAAGCTATACCAGTGATGTAAAAAAAAATCCAGAAAATTTATCAAGTAGCATGCGAGATATTGTGTGAGGCATGAAAAAGTTCTCTGAGTCAACCAGTTCCACACTTGTTGAACAGGACCTAACAGAAAAACATGAATGTAATAACAAATAAGCACACATTGTCAGCCTAATGTAGCTTAAGAACCAACTGTTAACGACTAGACATGTGGCACGGACTTCAGAAGCATATAAGCCATAGAATGCCAACTTGTGAACCTCAAAAGTAGCTTACCATGTAAGTGTTGAGTGCGTCACATGTCATAGAAGCCCAGCAAGACCAGTCAACAGACAGCTACGCGAACCGCAATAAGATTCCTATGTATAACACATGCGTCAGAGACTGGCTGCCACTGGAACACCGAGGGCGGGAGGGAGCACCGAAGAAATCATTGGTAACAACTTCTGATGTTCACAAATTGGTATTCTATAGCTTACACGTCTTCATTTTAATTTCTTAATCCCATGCCACATGCCTAGTCGTTTGAAGTTTTCATTGGTTGTATTACGCTGGCAATGTGTGCATATTTGTTGTTACATTCATATTTTTTTCGGTTAGGCCCCATTCACCTAGTGTGGTACTGGTTGACTCAGGGAATCTTTTCACGCCTCACTCGCAAGGGGTCTCGCATCCTACTTGATATGATGAACTGGCTGGATTTTCTTACATGACTGGTACTGATTTCTCGTGTGCAAACAAGATATAACCTTATGTTCACATTTTTATGGACCCTTTTAACGTTAATTAATCTTACGAAGGATCCCTCTTAGTTGTCATTGTTTTTTTTTTAGCGCCTGATAATGGGATTTACATCCTAAAATCCGCGTCGTCTGTACGGTTTTACCCAAAAAAGGCTAGTCAAGTATAGCTGGAGCAGATTTATTCACCGTGGTAAACTTCACCAAGAGTTCTGGATGTCCTGCAAAAGAGTATATTTAGTCTATATTTTTGACTATGAGGTTGCTAAGTTTTCGTTGCAAGGACCCAACAAGGACTTCTTCCTCAGTCTCTGAGGTGTTATCGGCCTGTGGCCGCGTTTCAGGCATGATTACAACAAAACGGGACCTGAAAGTTAACAACAATGAATCTAAGCGAATACAAGAATTAAAACAAACAAAAGGCAGATGGAAAACCGCCTAAAAACCATCCACAGACTGGCCGGCTCACCGGACCTCGACACAAGCCCGCCGGGCGGAATCGTGCCGGGGACCAGGCGCACCTTCCCGCCCGGAAAGCCGTGCGTTAGACCGCACGGCCAACCGCGCGGGCTAGCTTGAATACTTAGAAGTGACTCGTTTCTCGAGGAGGCAGTACACAATCCAACTACATACATTATATTCTGGATTTCCTTAGGCTTCCCAAAGCGGTAGTCTGGTAATTTATTTCGATAATCTCACTTTGGACTTCATCGTTATTCTTCTCCATATTGAGATTAAAAAATGGCTCTGAGCACTATGGGACTTAACATCTATGGTCATCAGTGCCCTAGAACTTAGAACTACTTAAACCTAACTAACCTAAGGACATCACACAACACCCAGTCATCACGAGGCAGAGAAAATCCCTGACCCCGCCGGGAATCGAACCCGGGAACCCGGGCGCGGGAAGCGAGAACACTGACGCACGACCACGAGCTGCGGACTATTGATCTTATGTGCTATCTGTAACGATATCTCTGTCGAAAGGGCGTTAGGTCATACAAAAAGAAACGAAACCTTCACTCTCCTACGTGTGGAAATGCCGACAAGACGCAAAAGCCGTATCTGGACACTTCCATTACTGCTGCACTGCGGTAGCTGTCCGGATGCACGTATTACCAGCTGAGACTGGCGTGACCTTGAAGTTGACACATGCAACGGCACGAGAGTAAAGCCGACGGCACACGGGGCGAGTTAGCTCACTCTATGAGTTTTGTGACGTCGCTTCCTGCTATTTCATGTTACGGAGCCTTTTCGTCAGGTAAAACATAATACATTAGTGGCCATTAAAATTGCTACACCAAGAAGAAATGCAGATGATAAACGGGTATTCATTGGACAAATATATTATACTACAACTGACATGTGATTACATTTTCACGCAATTTGGGTGCATAGATACTGAGAAATCAGTACCCAAAACAACCACCTCTGGCTGTAATAACGGCCTTGATACGCTTGGGCATTGAGTCGAACAGAGCTTGGATGGCGTGTACAGGTACAGCTGCCCAAGCAGCTTCAACACGATACCACAGTTCATCAAGAGTAGTGACTGGCGTATTGTGACGAGCCAGTGATGGCTCTGAGCACTATGGGACTTAACTGCTGAGGTCATTAGTCCCCTAGAACTTAGAACTAGTTAAACCTAACTAACCTAAGGACATCACAAACATCCATGCCCGAGGCAGGATTCGAACCTGCGACCGCAGCGGTCTTGCGGTTCCAGACTGCAGCGCCTTTAACCGCACGGCCACTTCGGCCGGCTGACGAGCCAGTTGCTCGCCCACCATTGACCAGACGTTTTCAATTGTGAGAGATCTGGAGAATGTGCTGGCCAGGGCAGCGGTCGAACATTTTCTGTACCCAGAAATGCCCGTACAGGACCTGCAACATGCGGTCGTGCATTATCCTGCTGAAATGTAGGGTTTCGCACGGATCGAATCAAGGGTAGAGCCACGGGTCGTAACACATCTGAAATGTGACGTCCACTGTTCAAAGTGCCGACAATGCGACCAAGAGGTGACCGAGACGTGTAACCTATGGCACCGCATACCATCACGCTGGGTGATATGCCAGTATGGCGATGACGAATATACGCTTCCAATGTGCGTTCACCGCGATGTCGCCAAACACGGATGCGACCATCATGATGCTGTAAACAGAACCTGGATTCATCCGAAAAAATGACGCTTTGCCATTCGTGCACACAGGTTCGTCGTTGAGTACACCATCGCAGGCGCTCCTGTCTGTGATGCAGCGTCAAGGGTAACCGCAGAGCTGATAGTCCATGCTGCTGCAAACGTCGTCGAACTGTTGTACAGATGGTTGTTGTCTTGCAAACGTCCCCATCTGTTGACTCAGGGATCGAGACGTGGCTGCACGATACGTTACAGCCATGCGGATAACATGCCTGTCATCTCGACTGCTAGTGATACGAGGCCGTTGGAATCCAGCACGGCGTTCCGTATTAACCTTCTGAACCCACCGATTCCATATTCTGCTAACGGTTATTCTGCTAACGGTCATTGGATCTCGACCAACGCGAGCAACAATGTCTCGATACGATAAACCGCAATCGCGATAGGCTACAATCTGACCTTTATCAAAGTCGGAAACATAATGGTACGCATTTTTCATCCTTACACGAGGCATCAAAACAACGTTTCACCAGGCAACGCCGGTCAACTGCTGTTTGTGTATGAGAAATCGGTTGGAATCTTTCCTCATGTCAGCACGTTCTAGGTGTCGCCACCGGCGCCAACCCTGTGTGAATTCTCTGAAAAGCAAACCATTTGCATATCACAGCATCTTCTTCCTGTCGGTTAAATTCCACGGCTGTAGCACGTCATCTTCGTGTTGCAGCAATTTTAATGGCCATTAGTGTATAAGTCTACGATATTTCGGCGACGTGAATAAAATGGAACCAATAGCAAGCAAGAACGCTTCCTACTTCACAAGTAGAGAACTTGAGCCCCGCAGAAAGCAAGAGGCCATATTGTACTTGTAGAGGCCCAAATTCGGTGGATTTTATGTTATACCTTACGCGCCGTGAATATATGCTGTTTCTAAGCATCAGCGCATTGGATGTCTTGAGAACGAATCTTTATTACTCCTATTTGTTGCAGCAAAACGACGGGAAACGTCATACTTGTGGTTAAAGAGTCTTCGTAAAATAGTTATTATCACGTTAAAACTCGCATGTTATCAGAGTAAGCCGTTTTAAGGCTGCAGTACATGGAAGATTGATGAAAAATGAGTAGTTATCGTTAGTATTTGTTATAATTAAATGTAAATTAATAACATTTCGGTGATTAAAGTCAATGAAAGACAAAAAGATAAGATACAAAGTTGATCATTACGAAGCTAGAGTCTAGCGCAGTGAGCAAAGGCAACATATTACGGAACAGTTTAGGTCAGTATAGGGCTCGGGTTATATTGTATCTTTTTTTTACTCGCGTTTTCCAAAAGGTTGTGGAACTTTCTTATGAAATTAATAGAAATAATTTCTGTAATGCTTGACGTTACGTAAATGTAAGAGCGTTCACTGTCAGGAGTAAGTCTAATCGATTTGGTGAACTCTCTTAAGCTGATGTCCTTACTGACTGGACGTGTATGTTTACTTTTTGACTTCTTACAAGTTCACGAATATTGAAGTTTTTGTTTATGTATACGACAGACAGAACAACATGCCTAGCATGGGGACAAGGATGGAGATGTGCGTTTTAGTAGAGCTAACGTAGGAATTTTACGCGCGTTCATTTTCGGGAACAAACTGTATTGTTTTCGAGCCAAATAAAGCCGCTGAAAAGCGCTGATACCGCAAAGTCACGTTACCCAGAACGCCCCGCACGCCGATGGCGCTGTATCTAGTGACGTTGAATGTCCCGACCGCGTGCACATCGACGTTGGCGGCCGCGTCCCGTGTGCCGGCGGCTTAAGGCAGCTTTGACACACAGTGACAGGAAGTCTGTGTTAATTTCATGCAGTCTGACGTCCTACAAGCCTAGAATATCGATGCATCAAACAACGATTTATTTTCTGTAAAGCTATGTCTTGCAGACTTCCTAATTTTCGGTGGCAAACTGAAACATGTACGTTGGAAATATGATTTAAATTACCTAACTGACAGTAGCCTGAAACACGACTGTTAGAATGGGAGTGGCATGTGAACATGTATTTTAGATCGTCGCTTATGCGCTTTGCCCTGTACTGAATTTTTCGGACTGCAAGAATGTAAAGCCGGCCAGAGTGGCCGAGCGGTTCTAGGCGCTACAGTCTGGAACCGCGCGACCGCTCCGGTCGCAGGTTCGAATCCTGCCTCGGGCATGGATGTGTGTGATGTCCTTAGGTTATTTAGGTTTAAGTAGTTCTAAGTTCTACGAGACTGATGACCTCAGCAGTTAAGTCCCATAGTGCTCAGAACCATTTGAACCAAGAATGTAAAATTAATTTAGCTGCAGGAATGTAAGGTGTCAATAACTTCAAACCAAACCAAAACTGCATGAATTTACGTAACACAAAAATTGAATCTGATTTGAAGTTGGCTCTGGTAATGAAACAAAACTTCATCAATTTGAGAACAATGGTACCTGTGCTTAATGAATATCGCTCGAGCCTTGTCCCGCAGTTACGCAGGGTCAGCCATCGTTAATCAGATTTGGCATGTTAATGGTTAAGGGGTGGCCGGATGCCCTTCCTGCCGCCACCCCGTACCCCCCGGGACGGAATTAGTGTACCCCAACTGTCTGCGTCGAGTGTAATCCATGGAATAGTGCGAATGTGTGCAGATGTCTGCGAGCCGTGTAACTGAGGCGGAACATGGGGACCAGCCCGGTATTCACCTAGCGGGATGTGGAAAACCGCCTAGAATCCTTATCGAGGCTGGCCCGCACAGCGGCCCTCGTTGTTAATCCGCCGGGCGGATTCGATCCGGGGCCGGCGCGCCTACCCGAGTCCAGGAAGCAGCGCGTTAGCGCTCTCGGCTACCCTGGCGGGTACCTGTACTTAATGAATGCTATCCCTAAAATAATAAAATTTCTTTCTTTTATCTGGCCAATGATAGCGCTTTTCGCACTGTTCTCTGTTAGTACTTTTAAGTGTATAGTTACCAAACAGCTAATGTGCAAGGCTGTTGCTTAGCATACATTTTAATTAAATCGAATATGAGTGACACAATAACTTCTTGAGAAAAACAGTTAATCAAAAATGACATGGTCTGGGAACTAGTATTGACTTGCGGTAAGTAACAATATGGCACTAACTTTAAACTTGTATTTTGACTCTTTGAAAATGAAGAATGCTCGTAATTAACACACTCAATAAACTGATTAAACATTAACAATTAGCTTTACAAAATCATTGGATGTGTGTGCTACACATTGTTTCAATCATCACTTATGAATACGCGCATTGGATTAGTAACCAAAAAACTTTCTTTACCTTAATTATTTCCAACTGCTGTTGAGATTCCTTTTACAGTTATCAAACACTATAGTACCTTCCAAATAAAAAAAACATTACTTCCCGTAGCAAGAAGTATATATGCAGCACACATCAAGAAAACGTCGTTACACTTGAAAGTCTTCCATACATCTCTCGATCTAAAGTTCCTCAAACACATTACCCGCAACACCTTCAATAAGCGATCACTGTTGAGTCGCGACACTACTACAAAATCGATACTACATTTGACCATCTCTGGTTCAATAAAATATTTTTGTACAAAACTTGAATTAATTTACCCTGTGTATACACCTTTCAAAGTTAACAAGGAAAGGCGAATATTTCTCGTCCTGCCAAGAGATGACGGTAGTAACAATAAGATTTTGATTTATTTATGTTGGTAATGTAATGTTACAATATTCTATGACTTGGACAGAGTAGAGTAATTAAAAGAAGGCTTATGAAAAGTTTGTTCCTTCACGTTGAGCAGTTGAGAAATGGTACGAGAAGGAAGTTCCTTAATTTCAACCATAGATTTAAATACCAAATAGTACACTATACTACGTTTTGTATAATTACTTTGTAACCGTATTTTATAACTATTCACATACTGAATGAATGAAATTTTCACTCTACAGCGGAGTGTGCGCTGATATGAAACTTCCTGGCAGATTAAAACTGTGTGCCGGACCGAGACTCGAAAGACAAAGGTCCCGATTTCTAGTCTCGGCCTGACACACAGTTTTAATCTTCCAGGACGTTTTATTCACTTACTATCAAACATGCGACATGACACTGCAGGTTTTTGTAAGCACTGTCATCTGTTCTCTTGTCATTGTGCATAATTGAATTGTTAATCTTTCTTTGTTTTTTTATACATGTATAGTCGTTTTTTACACTTTAATATCAATCCTGTACTTAAGTAATCAATGCCGCTTTTTTTCTAATTACTCTAATCCAGTGAATGTTTTTGATGGAAAGCAGGATACGTCAGCTGCCGAAGTTATTTCGTTATAATGACAATCGAAATTAAGACATGTTGGCGTCCTTCAATTTCTTTCAAATTGATAAAGCTTGTACATATCTTATTTTTTAGTAGTGCTAAGTCCATTCACTTCTCCTTCTCTGTCTATTCACTTCTCCTTAAGACATCTGTCGAGCATCTGTATCAGTGGGTGGTCGACTGCAGAATGTCTTTTCAGGAGGAATATGTCTGTCACTAATTCCCATCGCAAGGCGTTGCGTATTTCTGCAACTTCTGATGACAGTGCATTTTGTTGGCGTGAAACACTCAGCTGCTAGGGATGTTCAGATAGAGCTAAATAGGATTTGTTTCTAGTTTTGAAAATTTGTTTCCTCTTGCCTGTACAGAACAGCATGATGCCATATCGATTTTAGATCTTTTTAGTCTCCTGTATATTACAGGCAGAATATTGCGATCCGCTCTCCATCATACACGACCGCTGAGTGCAACACTTTGAAACAAGGCTGGGGCTTTTCTACGAAATATGCAGACATGAGAGACGTGAGTCCATCGTCATTTCTAGACATTTAATTTGACTCTTCGCTGGGGAAAGTTCATCTTTTAATCTCATATATCTCAGTTCCTGTGGAATCCTTTGCCTGCCAAAACTAACAATTGACGTCTTGAGAACTAAAAGCTGCAAGTCTTTGGATGATAACGGAATTTCTAACTGAAACGTTACTGAACTCATTACTCTCTTCGTTTCTTCATGGGTGGTAGCAGAAGCACATATACATATATCATCAGCATACATAAGTACTTGAATAAGTATTGATAGCTTTGTATCCTTGTCTGCTGTATAAACATTAAACAGTATTGTGCTTAATGTCGATTCCTGTGGAAGGCTAACAGTGGCATACACTGGACTTACAGTTTTATTTTTTAGGCGTAAGAGGACAGCCCTTCGAATAAAAAATTTTCTTATATCATAAACGAAGTCGTAGGCCAGTCCAGTATCTGTCATTCTTTGCCATAATTAGGGAATCATAACACTGTCGTAAGCCGCTTCAATATCCACAAACATGGATATAAAACATTGTCTTTCCTCACATGCCCTTCGCATTTCTAAGGTGATTGTGTCAAATTATCTGATGCAGAACGATGCTTACGAAAACTATTTTCATAGTCTGGCAGTATATTGTTAGTTTCTAGCTACTACTCAGGACAAAATTTAATTATTTGTTCCAAGATTTTCGCAATGCACAACCAGAGTGCTATGGGTCCGGATTTCAGGATTGGTACAATTATCTGTATAGTTTCAGTCTGCAGGAAATGAGTCGCATAAACATGTTTGATTGTAAATTTCTAGCAGTCATCCTGTTGTGGGTTCAGATAATTACCGTAGCATTGCACAACAAATATTGCCCACTCCTAGCGCTGAATTCGCTGTGGCGGTTAAGGCAATTGGCAGTTCTTCTTTTGTTAACGACGAGCATAGGAAATAACGTGATACATCTACTAGAATACTAACAGGTTCTGACACTACTTTGAAACGCGCTGCTTTATGTGTGTATGCAAGTGATTCATTCATGCTTTTTAAAGCGATAGTTCCTTGGTTCCTATACCGAAGAGCATTAATATGTCTGTGGCACTAACATCTTTATGTACGTTATATACAAAATGCTGTATTACTCTCTTTCTTCTTTTTCTTAAAACCACGCTTCACTTTGGATTCTATTTTCTTTTACTGTAAATACTTATCGAGTGACTTGTTTGGGCGATTTTCTCTCAAGGGTATTTTTTTTTTTCCCGCAACTGCTCTTGAACATTGTGCATCCCACCAAATAGTTTGATATTTCTTTGTTTTCTCCGATATTTTCTTC
Source organism: Schistocerca cancellata (assembly GCF_023864275.1). Lineage (NCBI taxonomy): Eukaryota > Metazoa > Arthropoda > Insecta > Orthoptera > Acrididae > Schistocerca > Schistocerca cancellata. Next base: position 308,147,008 of record NC_064627.1, on the reverse strand, counting down.
ATGGGAATTGTTTCGAGAGCTGGTTTGTTTGTTAGTTTGATATATGCTTGCCGGCCGCGGTGGTCTACCGGTTCTGGCGCTGCAGTTCGGAACCGCGGGACCGCTACGGTCGCAGGTTCGAATCCTGCCTCAGGCATGGGTGTGTGTGATGTCCTTAGGTTAGTTAGGTTTAAGTAGTTCTAAGTTCTAGGGGACTTATGACCTAAGATGTTGAGTCCCATAGTGCTCAGAGCCATTTGAACCATTTGATATATGCTTTATAGTCATTCTCTAGGTTGTGGAGTATTCTCAGGTCAAAAATCAGGTGTCCTGTATTATTTTCATTGCATTTCTTTAATTCTCCATTTCCCATTTATCTCTGCTTCATCGTCTGACGTGGCAGTTATTCCTAGTTTGATTTCAATTGCTAGGTGATCTCATTTCAGTGTGTCACTGTGAACCTTCCATTGGTCTAAAGCAGCCAGTTCTGGAGAGCATATGGTTAGGTCTACCACTGCCTGTCGTCTTTACGGATGAGATACTATGGTAAGTTCTCTGTTATTAAGTACCAGCAACCAGTAGTTATTTTACTGTTGTGCCGTGGACGAAATGTGTCGCTCCCGATCGTGGTTGTTGGCTTCGTTCACTTCCTGGTGCACGTCGCGCGCTTTCTTCAGTGGACGATACAGAATTTTTATTTACTTTCTGCAGAATGCTGGAAAGATTGGGACAGAAACCCTATAGTTTAGTTTACTAAAAAATATCTGTGATTGCGATCTTTAGTTCTAATAAATAAAGTTGTTGTACATGAACAACGGTATATGGATACTTTTTTCCATGGCTGTGAATGTTTATCATTTATAGTCGTCAGGATAAACTGGCTGACTTTCCAGTAAACCTTTAACTAGTGTTCCCTCGAGAAATGCTAGCACGCAGGGTTTTCTTTTAAATTTTCTCTTTTTGATTTTCTGATTCAGTAAGAGAAGCAAAAGAGAGGCATCGTGAACCGAAACACAGCGTCGCTGCAGCAGCGGCAGATCAAAGCGCCGCAGCGGGACGACAAAGGAGTCGCCTCTTTCTGTAGCAGCGCCGCGCAGCGCAGTGTAAAGGCTCGGTGCGCTGCAGAGACGCGTTCCTCAGCGGCCTCGTGTGAAGCCGCCCTACTAAGCCGTCCTCTCACGGGAAGTGAAAACGCACGTAGACAAGGGGCCGGTGACGTCACAGCGTGGAATTCCACGTTCCACTACACCGCGGAGCGTGAAATGAAAGACTGGCACGTCAGATTTTTGCGTCATAGGGAGGACATGGCCAGTGAGATGCGACATCGTCTTACGTCATAAGTAGAAAAGATGACGCCGCCATCCAGTATGGCGTTTAACATCGTATTTGGTAGGTTTTCTTTCTATCGCGTACGTGGTACGGATATAGCCTGTTTCGAAGCATCAGCACTTAAGTTATGACACTAAAAACATGAACTACATGAAGCCATTGCTTAAGACGTGTAGTTTCCTGTCATTTTACTATAACAAATCGTAGCTAAAGCGAAGCGTTTTCAAGAGATGGAAGGCATACTGCCGGCCGCGGTGGCCGAACGGTTCTAGGCGCTTCAGTCCGGAACCGTGCGACTGCTACGGTCGCAGGTTCGAATCCTGCCTCGGGCATGGATGTGTGTGATGTCCTTTGGTTAGTTAGGTTTAAGTAGTTCTAAGTCTAAGGGACTGATGACCTCAGATGTTAAGTCCCATAGTGTTTAGAGCCATTTGAACTATTTGAAGGCATACTGATCATCCAGAACATTTTGACTACGTACCTAATAGCCTTTACCTTTGGCACAGATAACAGCGGCCACGCGTCATAGCATGGAAGCAATGAGGCCTTGATAGGTCGCTGGAGGGAGTTAGCACCACATCTGCACACACAAGTTGTCCAATTCCCGTAATTGCGGGAAGGGGGAGCGATGAGCTCTGACGCCATGTTCAATCACATCTCAGATGTGTTCGATCGGTTCATATCTGGTGAGTTGTGGGGCCAGCACATCAACTGGAACTGACCACTGTATTCCTCGAACCACTCAGTCACTTTCCTGGAGTTGTAAGGTGGCGCATTATCTTGCTGAAAAATGCTACGTGATGAAGGGTCTCTAAGCAGTGTACGGTACTCCTCGGCCGTCATGGTGCCTTGTACGATCTACACTGCACCCATGGATGCCCACGTGAATGTTCCCTAGAGCACAATGAGGCCGCAGCCAGCTTTCTCCTTCTCCCAGTACAGGTGTCAGGAAGTTGTACCCCTGGAAGACGATTCGCGCCCTCCCATCGGCTTTATGAAGAAGGTATCGAGATTCATCAGACCATACAACGCTCAGCCACTGCGCCAACATCCTGTACTAGCGGTCCAGTGCCCATTTCAGTCGTAGTTGTCAATGTCATGGTGTTAACTTTGGCACAAGCATGGGTCGTCGGCTGCGCAGGTCCATCGTTAGAAGTGTTCGGTGCACTTTGTGTTCAGACAACTTGTACTCTGCCCAGCATTAAAGTCTGACGTTAGTTTCGCCAACTGTGCTGTTTTACCAGTCTGTCCAGGCTACGAAGTCCGGCCGCCCAGCCCCAAGACGTGTGGTTTCACTTTGGTTGAAGACACTCAGCACTCGTAGAACACCCTACAAGTCGTAACAGCTTCCGAAATGCCCGTGCCGAGCCTCAGGGCCATTATAATCTGCCCTCGGTCAAACTCAAGTAGATCGCGCGTCCTACTCATTCTACACATGGACAGAACGTTCACTGGTACTACATTCACGTTCGTGTGTCTGAGTAGCAGTCTTTCCTCGCTAGGTGACGCTGCTACCACCTGGAACCTGGACAGGTTTATATCGATAGTAGGCAGGTGGCCATAATATTCTGGCAGATCAGTGTACACCGTTTCATTGCTACCGCACAATGACGATCTATCAAAAGTGCGTCTTTTTAGTATAGTGTGCATTTTAAACATCAAATAACGGTATTTGTAGATGGCGTCTGCAGGCAATGGCTATCGTATATGTAGGCATGGCAGCTGTGTTGAAACTGTAGCGTAGGTAATAGCTTCATGAGCTGGGAACTCGACAGAAATTTCACCTCCACCTCCTTTCAACAAAAATTTTTTCACCATTTTCTTTCGAAAAGATATTGGGTATTTCTTATTCAGTTAATAGAAGTATTATAACAATAGTCGATATTATTTATTATAAATAAAGTATCTGCTGTGATTCTTGTTGCACAGGTCAACGACTAGAATATTTCTCCACTGGCCAGAAATGTTAACGTGACTGCCAGTCTTTGCCATAAAATAAACACAAGTTACATACTGGAAGTTATTGCTGTTATGAAACTTTCTGTACATGCTGGTAAATACCGGTGAGCAACTTCGAAAAAAATCTGTTCTTCCTTTCGAATGAAATAACATACGAATGTCGATCCTGAAAGCTATGTGATGAAGTACATTACTTCGGTGTCTTCATAGTCGATGCACCATCCAGAATATGGATACTAGCGCATGCGCTAACTGACATTACACAACACATTAAATAGAAGGTGTTCAAAAACTCTCTCCGCAGTGCCGTATGATTGTTAGCCGCGCGTGTCGTATGATTGTTCGCCTGCCTGGTGTTTTCAACGAAACAATAAATGCACAACGATACCACAGTGATATTCTGTACCCATTCATAGGAGAACTTGTGTTAAGTGAAATACTGAACGGTTATTTTCAACAATATGGTGCAACCGCGCTTACAGCTCGCGTTCCAATGTCACAGCTTCCTGACGTTTTTGGTGATCGCACAATTTCACAGGGACTTTGGCCTCCACGATCGCCTGAGCTAATACCACTTAACTTTTTGTTCTGGGGTGCAGTGAAAGCAAGCCTTTATAAAAACCGTCCAAAATCCATCGATGAATTGAAAACTGCAATATCCACTTTCACTGCTTCTGTTACAGAAGAAATGTTACAGCTTGTGTTTGGAAACATGATTAGACGAATTGAATTGTGTATTCAACAACAGAGGGGACACTTTCAACTTTTAATGTGAAAATTTGTAAATAAAAATGAATATTCAATAAATTAATAACTTGTATTTCACTTAGTTTTATTTCGGTATATTCACTGCGGCACGCGGAACGCGCGGCTAACAATCATACGGCACTGCGGAGAGACTTTTTGAATACCCCGTATACTCAATTTAAAAGCGAAAATGGGATGAAAATGCAACTTTTACCAGTGTGTATCTCAGATCGTTACACAATATTATGTAATGTGCCTCTTCCAGGAATTCGCTGTTCAAGCCATCGAAGAGTCCAAATCCAAGCTACACTGTAATTTGGTGTTTTTTTAACCTATAAGTCCTCTGAGGTTGGAGGAAGGTAAGGGAATGCTACCTCGAATAGGATCAAACCTAGTAAAGCGCTGTGGTGTAAAGTCCAATCTTCAATCCTGGGACAGCTTTAGCTACTGCTACAGGGCGCACCAGAGTGCAACGCTTAGAATGTGTAAACATCTGTAGGCCACAAGTCGATAAAATTCACCATGTCTGTTAGTGAGAGGGTAGGCTACGTTTCGGATTGGTGCTTGTACTTTAGGTGACAACAGACAGTGTGTAGACATCCTCAGAATTGTGGCAACGCCGGCCGTTGTGGCCGAGCGGTTCTAGGCGCTTCAGACCGGAACCGCGCTGCTGCTACGGTCGCAGGTTCGAATCCTGCTTCGGGCATGGATGTGTGTGATGTCCTTAGGTTAGTTAGGTTTAAGTAGTTCTAAGTCTAGGGGACTGATGACCTCAGATGTTAAGTCCCATAGTGCTTAGAGCCATTTGAACCATTTGAATTGTGGGAACAAGAGCGATTTCTCAACAAGGTGATTGTAATGTTCAGAACATTTTATGACTTTGCATCTGAAAATCTCTACAATGGTTATAGTTACGTCTCATTATTATGCTTTCAATTATTAACAATGTTATCACAGTCCTGTTGATACTCCACCAATGATTTGTTTCACTCGTCTGCTATGCTACGTCATATAACGTCGCAACGTTCTCGTGATCTATTTCTCAAAACAGTAACGTTAGTGTCACGTTCTCAAGTCTGGCAACGTTAGGTCGTCTCGGCAAGCGCGGAAATCGGATATTCAGCATCTTCAACAAGACAAGGACAGGTTCGCGATGTCACCCCGCTGTTACAGTTGGAGTCAAGAGTCAAGAACTATGGCGGTCGAGTTTAGGCTTGTTCTGTGCACTACGTCACGCGTTTTCCGACAGCGAATGAGTTTTGAGTAATGTTCTGAGATCTCTGATGTAAATGTCATAGTCAATGCGAGGCTTATAAGCGGTCGTAGCGATATATTTCATAAACTTTTAGTCCATTTGGTGCGTGTTGTTATGGCTGAAGATGGTGGTGAGCTACAAAATCCACAGAAGCAAGCGAGTGACAGAATTTGCTGTATACACGCTTTCATCAATCGCAAAGCATGTGTATGCGCGTAACGCAAATGTCGCTTGAAACTGGCAACAATGAAATCCGCGTCTTTGTCTCGACCTGCGCGTACCGCCATCGTTCGTAGGTCAGACCATACTTTACTGCAGTTAAAAAGGGGGCATATTCTTAACTACAGTATATATACCAGAGTCCATGACCAGATTCAGGAATGGTTCTGTTCCGAAACCAATCGGTACCAGTCACATGACAGTGCCCTCAACATTATCGTTATGTTTTGTCAGTCCTGCACGCCTGCCCCCCCCCCCCTCCCCCCATTTGTACAGGCCGCTCCACTTTCTTTGAAGTCGGCGTCCTTTGATGTGTGTAGCTCCTGTGCTGCAGAGCGCGAGTCTTCTGCTTCTGTGTGTTGGATTGATGCGTATTAATAACTTGTGGCTTGGTTTCACACGCGGCTATGCTTTATAGTCCCTTTTTCCAGGAGGAAAAGAGGAGTAACAACGACAGGCGCGTGATGCACTTGATACTTCGTGCTTAAAAAAATAACAAATAATACATTTACACAAAAACAAACACAGATTAATGCCAGAGTAATCTCCATTGTCCCTCTATTGTTCCTGATCTATATTAACGACACAGGAGACTAACTGAGTAGCCGTCTCAGATTGTTTGCAGATGATGCTGTCGTCGTTTTGTAAAGTCATTGGATGACCAAAACGAATTGCAAAATGATTCAGATAAGATATCTGTGTGGTGGGAAAAGTGGCAATTGGCCCTGAGCAAAGAAAAGTGTGAAGTTATTCACATGAGTACTAAAGGAAATCCGCTAAATTTCGATTACGCGATAAGTCACACAAATCTGAAAGCTGTAGATTCAACAAAATACTTAGGGATTACAATTACAAATAACCTAAATTGGAACGATCACATAGATAATACTGTGGGTAGAGCAAACCAGAGAATGCAATTCATTGGCAGAACACTTAGAAAGTGCAACAGGTCTACTAAAGAGACTGCTTACACCTCGCTTGTCCACCCTATCCTGGAGTTTTGCTGTGCGGTGTGGGATCAGCATCAGGTGGGACTGACAGATGTCATCGAAAGAGTTCAAAGAAGGGCAGCTCGTTTTGTTTTATCGCGAAATAGGGGAGATAATGCCACAGACATGATACATAAATGGGAGTGGCAATCATTAAAACAAAGGCCTTTTTTCGTTGCGACGGGATCTCATGAAATTTCAGTCACCAGTTTTCTCCCCCGATTGCGAAAACATTCTCTTGGCACCCATCTACATAGGGAGAAATGATCATCACGATAAAATAAGAGAAATCAGGGCTCGCACAGAAAAAATTAAGTGCTCGTTTCTCCCGCGCGCCTTTCGAGACTGGAAAGGTAGAGAGACAGCTTGAAGGTGGTTCATTGAATCCTCTGCCAGGCACTTTATTGTGAATAGCAGAGTAATTACGTAGATGTAGATGTAGGTACAGTTTTTATGTTGTTTGACCCATTGAAGACGTGCAGCTTAATTTGCCACTATGAGCAATGTCAAGTGCGTGCAGTTCTCTTTGCTATGTTCGCTCAGAAACTGATTGACTTGGACCCGTATTCAACGGTAGTAGCAATTCCTGTCGGGTTTTAAGCCGACTGCTATACATAAGGCATGACACTCATCCTCTGACCTTGTCATTTACGATATTTTTACAACTGTTCATACACTGAATTATATAGTTGAGTGGCACGTCTTTCCTCCTATAGATATTGTACAGTCTGTGTTGACAGGTCAACAAATCGAGTAACTTCTTTGATGGTGTTGTCACGGGCACGTCCATGCACGGTATCTCCATTCTGCCGTTATGTTGAGTCTTCTCGTCGAGCCATTTTACTGCTCTGATTACTTACGACCGACGTGCAAACATGCAGCTCTTCTCTGCCATGGCCATGGCAGGTGGAGAGTCACGTAAGTGCCTGGTACCCCTTCCATACCATCTTCAGCTGTGAAGAGCGATCAGCATGCTCTTTGGAGGCCGTGACTAAAATTTGGTCCGGTGAACTTACACTACTGGCCATTAAAATTGCTACACCACGAAGATGACGTGCTACAGACGCGAAATTTAACCGACAGGAAGAAGATGTTGTGATATGCAAATGATTAGCCTTTCAGAGCATTCACACAAGGTTGGCGCCGGTGGCGACACCTACAACGTGCTGACATGAGGAAAGTTTCCAAACGATTTCTCATACACAAACAGCAGTGGACCGGCGTTGCCTGGTGAAACGTTGTTGTGATGCCTCGTGTAAGGAGGAAAAATGCGTACCATTATGTTTCCGACTTGGATAAAGGTCAGATTGTAGCCTATCGCGATTGCGGTTTATCGTATCGAGACATTGTTGCTCGCGTTGGTCGAGATCCAATGACCGTTAGCAGAATATGGAATCGGTGGGTTCAGAAGGTTAATACGGAACGCCGTGCTGGATCCCAACGGCCTCGTATCATTAGCAGTCGAGATGACAAGCATCTTATTCGCATGGCTGTAACGGATCGTGCAGCCACGTCTCGATCCCTGAGTCAACAGATAGGGACGTTTGCACGACAACAACCATCTGCACGAACAGTTCGACGACGTTTGCAGCAGCATGGACTATCATCTCGAAGACCATGGCTGCGGATACCCTTGACGCTGCATCACAGACAGGAGGGCCTGCGATGGTGTACTCAACAACGAACCTGGGTACACGAATGGCAAAACGTCATTTTTTCAGATGAATCCAGGTTCTGTTTACAGCATCATGATGTTCGCATCCGTGTTTGGCGACATCGCGGTGAACGCACATTGGAAGCGTGTATTCGTCATCGCCATACTGGCGTATCACCCGGCGTGATAGTATGGGGTGCCATTGGTTACACGTCTCGATCACCTCTTGTTCGCATTGACGGCCTTTTGAACAGTGGACGTAACATTTCAGATGTGTTATGACCCGTGTCTCTACCCTTCATTCGATCCGTGCGAAACCCTACATTTCAGCAGGATAATGCACGACCGCATGTTGCAGGTCCTGTACGGGCCTTTCTGGATACAGAAAATGTTCGACTGCTGCCCTGGCCACCACATTCTCCAGATCTCTCACCAATTGAAAACGTCTGGTCAATGGTGGCCGAGCAACTGGCTCGTCACAATACGCCAGTCACTACTCTTGATGAACTGTGGTATCGTGTTGAAGCTGCATGGGCAGCTGTACCTGTACACGCCATCCAAGCTCTGTTTGACTCACTGCCCAGGCATATCAAGGCCGTTATTACGGCCAGAGGTGGGCGTCTGGGTACTGATTTCTCAGGATCTATCCACCCAAATTGCGTGAAAATGTAATCACATGTCGTTTCTAGTATAATATATTTGTCCAATGAATACCCGTTTATCATCTGCATTTCTTCTTTGTGTAGCAATTTTAATGGCCAGTAGTGTATTTGTTCACGCTGCAAAAAGCCCTAATATTGTGGAATTCTAAGCGCAATTTTTAGCCTGACTATAGCATGAAGTGAGATGTGCTGCTGGACCGATGACCCAGCAGTTTGGTCCCTTCACCCCACTTTAAACAAATCAATCACCCGTCTCTCTCTCTCTCTCTATCTCTCTCTCTCTCTCTCTCTCTCTCTCTCTCTCTCTCTCTCTCTCGCTCTGAGATGTACCGCTGACCAAAACTGGACGTTTGGAAAGTATGCTTGAAGCATATCCTCTTCAGTCCTGAGCTTAGCTTTTATAAATCAAAAGTTTATATTGATGGTTATTGTACTGTTCTGGGATAAAATACGAGGGCGTGCTGAAAAGAAATTCCTCCGAATTTTTATCTGAAAATTCCCAAATCTTGTTAAAAACAAACGTTAAAAATTAAGATTATACATTTAAATTCTTCCTGTCTACTCATTTGCAGCCCTCTGCCGCTGGAGGGACCGAATTTTAGTGTGTAACATGGGAGTGTGTAAAATAGGTACGCCGTTCCATGAGAAACAGTGTGCTGTAATCAAGTTTCGAATTCTAAGAGTTCGTCCACACACGGAGCACCCTTTCCTTCAGCATCACAAAGCCAGATCACACAGGAGCCCTGCGACATCTTGAACAATCCGACGGCTTCGGTTCACTGCCAACGATCGTCCCCTATACACTCCCGACTTGCCCCATCCGATATGCATCTATTTCCAGAACTTAAAAAGCACCTTCGAGGACTTTAATTTGATAGTGACGAAGTCTGTTTTGAATACCGATCTTTTACACGTGCATTAGAATTCCGCTACCGGTATCAATTTAAATTTTTCTTCCAATGATGAGTGAGATGTCAGTTCAATAAAAATTTCGTGAGTTTTGCTCGAAGCCGTATAACCGGTGTTTCAACCCACAGTTAATTTTGATATTTAATCTCCTTTTCATTTGGAAAATAATGTTTAAAACCCTCATCAAAGCTTTCACGTCTTCTCAGTCGTATGAATATTTATTGTTTTTTAATTACTTTCTTGAACGTTACGAAAAAGACACCTACGTTTCGGGTGACCCTTGAGTGATCTTCGTAGAACGCCAGCGTTCCGCTGAATACAGTTTGAGAAACTCCGATTTGCGTCAATACGACTGTACAATGGAGTTGGAGGTTCACATTTCAATAATTCACCTTCGGAAACTTCACTTTGATAGTGACGAACCTGAGCAAGCAGCAATGAGATTGTGGCTCCTCTCAACAAACATTCTACATCAACAAACTGGGAGAAATGTGTTCGTCGTCGGGGTGACTATGTTGGGAAATAAATAAGCAAAAGAATAAAAATTTAGAATGTTAATGAAATTTGTTTTATTTAAGAAGCTTTAAGAAATTCCACATAAAAAATTCGTAGGCATCACTTCCCAACACGTCCTCGTAAGATTGAAATACTAAATTAAAAAAATTCGTGTGATCCATCAAAATTTTATAACTTGTTCAAAATGCTTTATATCGTCGTGTTGAAACGATAACTTACTGATAGTGAAGGGTATATTGGCATATTACGGCATGTTCTAGGCTCATTCTACTTAAAATTTACTAAAAACAAACAGAAATTACCTTTATTTCTTGAGGATATTCTGACACTGCGATAAACAGCTCTTTCAAACATTCTTCACTCTCCGATGGATGCATATCGGTGTTTTGTCTTTGGCAGCCAAGAAAATAATAGTAGCAGGTTGGTCTAGTTTCGACGCATCTGGTAATAACATCGCCACAGTTCGCGTTTCCTCGTTTACCGCTCGCACGTTGAAAATGCACGAATGCTACACTAATCCCTTGCCCCATGTCGGTGCTTATATACCCGCATCGGAGTCGTACTACCGTACATACCCGCTGCAGCAACGCCCTGAAACGGAAACTTTCTGGTCGCCCCTCATGCAATCAGGAAAAATGCAGCTAAGAGAAAAATATATATATATTTTTTGCGTGTCGCATAAAGACTGCGGTGGCATGGGTTGATACCCAACGGTTAGTATCGCACGCCTATCAAAGGGGTGACATTGATCCTCCTCCTTTTATTGGCCTCCAGGAGAAGTCTGATTCTAGACTAGCTATCAGCATAATGCTATCGTCCTTCCGTCACGGCAGCCTCGACGCATGGAATGCTGACAATGTTATCGGTCAGCACAGATAAAACAACCGGGCGCAGCCTGCGTCTGTTGCACGCTTTGCCTTACTGCTGGCTCGCAGGAGCCTGCGCTTATGGTCACTCACCGTGGGTTCAGATTTGTACAAGGACTAAAACTGCTATCGGGAAATGGCTATAAGTCCCAATGGGGCACAGTTAAGTGGGAGGAGGGGGGGGGGGGGAAGGGTGCCCTAGGGGTCGTTGCTGGGGCCGCTACTGTTTCTTATTTATATAAATGAATGATATGCGTTCTAGTTTTACAGATGACTCTAAAAAATTTTTGCCTTCTGATGACACCAGCTTGGTAGTGAAGGATGTTGTATACAAAACTGACAGAATATCAGATGATGCAATTCAGGGCATATGTTCATGGTCCGTACAAAATAACTTTACGTTAAATCACAGTAAGGCTCATTCTTTACACTTTCTAACACGTAGTTCAACAATAACTGACATTTTGATTACACGGAATCGCTACATGACTAGCGCGACTGAACAGTTCAAATCCCTAGACGTCCCGATAGATCGTAAGCTGTCGTGGAAAGCCAATGTTGAGGATCTTGTTCAAAACCTAAATGCTGCTTTTTTACCATTAGAAAAGTATCTGAAATCAGTGATAGTTTTTCAAGTCTGAACTGAAGAGTTTCCTCATGGCTCATTCCTTCTGCTCTGCCGAGCAACTCCTGGAAAAAATTTTAAAAACTAAGCTAATTCCTGTTTTACGTTTTTAATTATGTTGATTTAAACTTATGGTTTGTTGCTGCATAGTATTCATATATGTTTCATTTTGTCTGTTAACAGTTCTGTTATAATTTCCTGTACTGACTCGTTCCATGACCATGGAGACTTTCTCCTCAGTTTGGCCCTATTGAAAATGACATGTAAAATATTTTTAAAAAACATTTACTGAGTGACCAAAAGCTATGGAATGGCACTGGTTCTGGTGTTGTTCATCTGCTACTGTTGCTTATGTGATGAATTTTATTCGTACAGCCTTTGTATAAATGGGTTCCTATCGCCCCCCATTCAAATCGATGGCGATCTGATTCTCAGCTGACCGCGGATCGTCCCGTATGACTCAGAGAAGGCGACGAGACGTCCATTTGTCAAACACTTGTTGTCGCCTTGTACGGCAGTTTACGCTTGTGGGGTCGTTCTCTCACACTCAAGATCCATCCTAGACACTGTTGACCTCGGAAACTGGGGTTTGTCTATAATCTTCTATGTCCCATTAGCATTACGTCTTGCGCCATTTGTCATCCCAACTGCAAAGTCGATTACCTCACGACATTCTGCCATGTTGGGTGCACAGCTGTCTGTAACAGACCGCTCAGATATGTCTACGGCCACGCCATACCCCTCGTCTTGCCGCAACATTTGGGTGTCTTAAACGGCAATCTTCAAGTGGGACAACCCTTCCCGTGACTTTTCGACACTTACTTTTAATTGCCATTTGATGTATAAGATATTATTGTGAAAATCATAAAAACGTCCAGGGATGATGAAGAAGGGCAAATGTATCAGTTTTAAAAACGCTAGCCAGGGTTGAAGGTGATAAGCGAAAACGAGCAGATTTCAAAATACCTGTTGGTTTACTATGACACAACAGCCTAAATAGACACATTTTAAAGAAATAGTCGCTCAAAGTGAAGTCGCCCAGCTTCTGTGCAAGTATCACGTCGGCACACTAAGTTGAGTCTTGCCCATTTTAGAACCACCACTGTTGCTCGAACAGTGGCGCAGGCAGCGGAAATTCTTGTCAAGAGATCCTCACCAGCCTCGACTGGTGTCCCGTGCGCAAGACTTTTCACAAGAACCCAGAAGAAAACAGAGTGTGGACTGGTCAGAGAATGGGATTGCCACATAACGCGACCACCTCTTCCTGTTCACATTTTAGGGGACGTTGGACACTCATCGAGAGTCAGTGGATCGCTTGGAAAGATTCTCGCTGCCTGTGATATCGTACGAGCCACACAAGGATTGCTAGGACGGGTACTACAGAAGTTTGTGTCACAATGTCACGCCTGTATGGAACCTGGGAGACGCCAAATTGAATAATTTTTGTGAATAAAGCACATTATTTAAGTTGCTCTGGCAAATGCCATTGTCGACAAAATCGACAGATGCAAAGTTAATTTCAGGAGTACCCCAAGGAAGCACGACAGGACCGTTAGTGTGTAAAATGTATAGTCGTAAATGATCTAGTGGATAACGTCAGAAATTCCTTGAGATTGTACGCAGATGATGTGGTCGCCCATAAGAAGGTATTGACGCCAGGAGACTTTAGCGAATTCCAGGGAAACCTGTGTAGGACCGATGATTAGTGCAGGGACTGCCAGATGACCCTGAACGTAAATAAATGTAACGCTTTGCGCGCAAGTAGACGAAGAGATCCACTATTGTACAACTGGTGAGAAATCACCGGAAACAGTATGTTATGTTAACCTGGGACCTATAAACGACGGAGAGGCTCCGTCCCCGCCGCAGCCGCAGTGGTCCCACGACTACCGCAGTCCACTTCACCCCTCCGCCGCCCCACACAGGGTTATTGTGCGGTTCGGCTCTCGGTGGACCCCCCAGACTAATGGTAGGTGCACGCGTACGTGGAGAACTTGTTTGCGCAGCAATCGCCGACATGGTGTATCTGAGGCGGAATAAGGGGAACCAGCCCGGATTTGCCGAGGCAGATGGAAAACTGCCTAAAAAGCATCCACAGACTGGCCGGCTCACCGGACCTCGACACAAATCCGCCGGGCGGATTAGTGCCGGGGACCATCGCTCTATAAACATTGCCGGCACTCCTTCCCGCCCGTAACCGGAAACAGTAACTACCCTAAAACAGCTTGGAGGAACCAGCCGGATGACGTTAAATGGATTATCTATATAAAACTGTAGGAAAATCAGATGCCAGGCTAGAGTCATTGCAAAAAGCTTACGGAAACGTAATTCATCCTCGAAAGAAGTGGCTCACGAAACACTTGTTGACCGATTCGATTCTTGAGCACTGTTCGTCAGTCTGTGATCCTTCGCAGGTTGGATTAATAGAAGAAACAGACAAGACCTGACGAAGAGAGGTGCGGTTCGCCAAGGGATCGTTTACACGGAGCGAGAGCATTTTGAGATGCTCAACAAACTCAAGTGGCAGACGCTACAAGAGAGGCACTGCGCATCTTATATAGGTTTACTGCCGATATTCTGAGAGAGAGCGTTCCTGAAAGAATCGGGTAACATATTACTTACTTCCTCCCACATACGCCACTCGCGAGTACAACAGGGAAAGAGGGGGGGGGGGGAGGAAGATAACGGTACAAAATGTATCCTTCGTCGCACACTGTAAGGTCGCTTTCGCGCTATAGATGTACATTACAGCCGCGCGGGGTTAACCGAGCGGTCAAAGGCGCTACAGTCATGGACTGTACGGCTGGTCCCAGCGTAGGTTCGAGTCCTCCCTCGGGCATGGGTGTTTGTGTTTGTCCTTGGGATAATTTAGGTTAAGTAGTGTGTAAGCTTAGGAACTGATGACCTTAGCAGTTAAGTCCCATAAGATTTCACACACATTTGAACATTTATTTTGTACATTACAAAAATGTGTCTACTTGGGCCATTACTAACATCAACAGAAAAACGGTAATTTTTTCCCTTTTTTTATCACTTTGGAGTTAACTATTTCCACATCAGGGTTTCCTATACCAAATAAATTTTTATTTTATGTATAAAACCCTTAATTCATTTTGAACTACCACCGGTGGCACGTAATACACGTACATTTACGCAATGAACAAGTACTTTGCGCGACGTAAATATTTCTGAAGCCATTGAACTTCAGGCCGTTTCCACTCATTGTAATAATATTCTAATTGAAAAACAATTTTATTTCCTGCTGTATCAGTATGAGAGTAACTGTTGAGTTATTTACAATAACGTTATTTTCAAGTCGAACTATAGTAATTTCTACTGCAAACATTCTTGGACTGAAACGAACGGATTAAGCGGCGTCTCATTTTCCGAAATACTGTGATAAGTAGCTTCAGTGACGTAATAGTACCTCTCTGTTTTGAATAGTAAACTGGTTTCTGTCGCTTATGAAAGTTCGTGAAGTCGCATCTAATAAGAAAAAAAACGACGCGACGCATCACGCGGAAAGGGAAAGTTGTCACGGTTACGGTATAAGATACACACAGAGGGCAGCTCCGTACTGCAACTTCTTCTAACACAAAAACCGGTACTTAAATACCCATTACTGAAACAGTGCGATAAGAATAGGTAAACAAAAAAATTGTTGAAATGGCTCTGAGCACTATGGGACTCTACTGCTGTGGTCGTCAGTCCCCTAGAACTTAGAACTACTTAAACCTAACTAACCTAAGGACATCACACACACCCATGCCCGAGGCAGGATTCGAACCTGCGACCGCAGCAGCAGCGCGGCTCCGGACTGGAGCGCCTAGAACCGCACGGCCACCGCGCCCGGCAATAGGTAAACTCTTGATACATATTACTGCAATTCATGAAGAGTAACTGTAATTCTCAGCCGGCCTGAGTGGCCGTGTGCTTCTAGGTGCTACAGTCTGGAACCGCGTGACCGCTACGGTCGCAGATTCGAATCCTGACTCGGGCATGGATGTGTGTGATGTCCTTAGGTTAGTTAGGTTTAAGTAGTTCTAAGCTCTAGGGGACTGATGACCACAGCAGTTGAGTCCCATAGTGCTCAGAGCCATTTCTTTGTAATTCTCAGTTGTAGGACGCACTTTCGTTTTCCTGCCAGCGCAGTGCTAATGTGTCAAGTGTCATCCAGCACGAAGAAAATATTTCATAGCCAAGAGAAAGAGCAGAAGCTGTAAGCACAAAGACACCCAGGCTGGCAAGCCCCTGCGATCTTGAGAATTTTGAGAAACTGAAAAAAAAGAAAAAAGAAAGAAAAAAGAAGTGACTGAAGCGGCACTCAAATTGTGTACATACGATGAGAGGCAAGGCTCTCACAAAAGTTTCAACAACTTTTATCTCAAAACTGACTTGTTAATTCAAGATAATACGCGAGTGGTTGTCGAATAAAGCAACATAGCATTCTTCGCATTTTTCATACAGATTCCTTCTCTGTCATGAGTCACATCTTGACCAATGGAATTACACAGAAAACACATCTAGTTTTCTTGCTCTGTTCACATTTGATTTTGTGACACTAGGACTTTTGAAACTATACAGAGTGAGTCAGGTGGAAAGTTAGATGCATAGGGGTAATAGTAGTGGTGGTACTGAACAAAAAAAATTCCTACGGATATACGCCCTATTCAGAGATAGAACACATTTAATATCACTTTTGTACGTTTCTCTTGAATAACTCGAAAGCGGTATCCTCCAGCAAAACACGTCACAGTACAAAATTAAACTACATTAAATTTCCTACGAAAAAGGTCCTAATTGTCTGTGCAAAGACAGCGCGAGATTATTGAATATCCCGCGGGACTCCTGTGTGCTGTAGCTTAGGTAGCTTTTGTAGGCCAATTTGAGGTAGCTTCCCTACTTGAGGCACACCAAGTGCCCTCTATCAAATTGTTAATCTGAGCTTCCTCTACGCTACTGTGGAACGCTGTGAACTATGACAATGTTATGATAAAACAATAAATAAACAACAATGCACATTAAATGTGCTCTATCTCGGAAACCATTCGGAATAGGGCATATGTCTATTTGAGGCTTTTTCTTCAGAATCACTAATATTATCACTACTCAAAGAATGTACGTTTACCCCTGACTCGTCCTGTATGTTGCCTGGTGAGGACTTGGTTACAGTTTATATAGGGGAAACAGAATAAAAATATTTTCAGCGGTTCTGAATATGTTTGGCATTAGGCGATTTAACTGTATACGAAAGAGTTTGTTGCTGTTGTTATACAGGACAGCAAGTGTCTAGCGCAGTTGTTAGATCAATTACTGCTGCTACGATGACGAGTTATCAAGATTTAAGTAAGGTTGAACGTGGTGTTACAGTCGGCGCATGAGCGACGGGACACAGGGTAGCGTTGAAGTGGGGATTTTTCCGTACGACCATTTCACGAGTGTATCTTGAATATCAGGAATCCGGTAAAACATCAAATGTCCGGCCGGAAAAAGATCCTACAAGAACGGGAACAACGACGACTGAAGAGAATCCTTCAACGTGACAGAAGTGCAACCCTTCCGCAAGTTGCTGCAGATTTCCATGCTGGGCCATCAACAAGTGCCAACGTACGAACCATTCAAGAAAACATTACCGATATAGGCTTTCGGAGTCTTGATGATTGCACGACACAAAGCTTTACGCCTGACCTGGGTCCGTCAACACCGACAGTGGACTGTTGATGACTGGAAACATGTAGCCAAGTCGGACGAGTCTCGTTTCCACTTGTGTCGAACGCATGGACGTGTACGGGTATGGAGACGACCTAATGCATCCATGGACCCTGTATGTCAGCAGGGGACTATTCAATCTGCTGGTGGCTCTGGAATGGTGTGGGGCGTGTGCAGTTGGAGTGATATTAAACCCCTGATACTTCTAGATACGACTCTGACAGGTGACACATATGTAAGCATCTTGTCTGATCACCTGCATCCATTCATGGCCACTGTGCATACCGACGGACTTGGGATAATTCCAGCAGGGACAATGCGACATCCCAGGCGTCCAGAGTTGCTACAAAGTGACTCCAGGAACACTCTTTTGATTTTAAATACTTCCGCTGGCCACCAAAGTTTTCAGACATGAACATTATTGAACATATCTGGGATACCCTGCATCGTGTTGTTGACAAGAGATCGCCACCTCCTCGTACTCTTACGGGTTAATGGACGACCCTGGGGGTTTATGGTGTCAGTTCCCTCGAGCACTACTTCAGACAATAGTCGAATGCATGTCACGTCGTGTTGTGGCACATCCGCGTGTTCACCGGGGCCCTACACGATATTAGGCAGGTGTACCAGTTTCTTTAGCTCTTCAGTGTATAAACTGTGCTAGGCAGAGCATTCGTTTTATTATCCGATGCCAATGATCTTATACTCGACTAGTACTGCATGATGCAGTAAACGGTTTTAACAACACGAAACTAGTAGCTAAATAAAAAGTTTTATCAACACCTCGGTAATCGTTACATTTTTCACTCTCGCTCGTTCGCAGTATGTAGGTTATAAATTCTATATGTGTATCCTACAGTCTGTGCTACTCCATCCCATAAGCTTTTAAACGTCATTACGAGGACAGATCATTTGTAAAAGCAAATTTTTCTGCTCCATTGATTGACAGCTGTGATTCACCAATGATATGTCTTAGCCTCACTGTTTTTCTTACGCGTTAGCTTTGCTGATTCAGAGAATAGCTTCTATTCGTAGTTGGCGACATTTTATTATGAACACTTCGTTACCCGTCAACACCAAGGGAAATACGATGGGTGTGATTCATTTTCTGTTCTCTGAAGGGACTAAAGCTGCGGAGATTATTCGGAGGCTGCAGCTACAGTTTGGCGACAGCTGTCGTAATGACCAAAAAATTTACAAATGGAGAATCGCTTTAAAATTGGACATTTGTTTGTCTGCGTTGAATGTGTTCTCATTGGCCATCCACTTCGTAAATGGACAGGAGCATCGAGACACGTGAGCAATTGATTCGTGATTATCGTTGTGCCAGAACTGATCATATTGCTTTTGAGCTAAACATACTTCAGCAACTGCAATCGCTTATGAATCTCCTCACTATACCAAAGTCAGTGCGCATTGACTACAATGTTAAATGACTGCCAGAATGCCATAAGGTTACGTATTTAAGGTGTTTTTGAGAGGAAGGACAAGACGTCGCACAGTAACAGTTGCCGGCCGATGTGGCCGAGCGGTTCTAGGCGCTTCAGTCTGGAACCGCGCGGCCGCTACGGTCGCAGGTTCGAATCCTGCCTCGGGCATGGATGTGTGTGATTTCCTTAGGTTAGTTAGGTTTAAGTAGTTCTAAGTTCTAGGGGACTGATGACCTCAGATGTTAAGTCCCATAGTGCTCAGAGCCATTTGAACCATTTTTGAACAGTAACAGTTTGAGACGTGGGCGCGCCACTACGAACCACAGATAAGCGGCAAGAGCGTGGTGTGGAAACATTCATCTTCGCCTACAACAAAAAAGCTTCACTTCTAATTCATTACCTTGTAAAGGTCAGACAGTGAACAGCAACTGCGAGACCTGAAATTAAAAATAAAAACGAAGGTGTGGTTTTGCTTCACGCTAGTGCCTGTGCCATAATGCTGCGAAAGGACTCCAGCGCATTCAAGATTCTGGATTTGAGCTGCTGGCGCACCCATTGTGCAGTCCTGACCGAGCTCCAAGTGCTTCTTCACCTTTTTGGTCCGTTGAAGGGGCACATGTGTGAATTCATGTTTTCGTCAGATGACGAGAT
The DNA here is from genome assembly GCF_023864275.1 of Schistocerca cancellata. Classification (NCBI taxonomy): domain Eukaryota; kingdom Metazoa; phylum Arthropoda; class Insecta; order Orthoptera; family Acrididae; genus Schistocerca; species Schistocerca cancellata. Next base: position 308,127,509 of record NC_064627.1, on the reverse strand, counting down.
TGTGGAGAAGGTACAAGTGTGGGTTTGTACACTGCAGAAAAGTCTCTTGCAAGACGGAATTAGAAATCTTGTCAAGAGATGTGTCGAATGTATTGACGTCGAGAAATGTTATGTAGAGGACTAATGTTATTGCAATGCTGTTTTCCCGATTAAATTATTATTTTTTTAAAAATAATTTTACTTTTTGTCAGTTCACTCATGTTGAGTGGTAAGGGGCGATCTGTACTAATATCCTGAGAGAAGGTGAACTTCTTTGCCAAAATCGCTTCCAAACAACTTCTACCGTCGATTACCGGTTTCGATAAGCGTGATTACCATCTTCAGATCTGTGAATGCATTCATACAATGTGAAATTATACAGAGATAAAATTAAGTATAATAGCATGTGCATTGTGATAGCAAAATGGTGTTACAACATATTTCGCTAAAAGTTTATTAATATCTCCCTTATCAACTGTACAAGTACTCTTTCTAAAACGTTGCCAGGTATGTAACGGTCAAGATGAACGCCGCATCAAGTCAAGGTTAAAACCACAGTATACAGAGTAATTTGCCAAATGCTCGTGTCCCATAGTACACATTACTGTGTACTTCAATGCAGCCAGGGCATTGTCGGACTAGCCGGCCGGAGTGGCCGTGCGGTTAAAGGCGCTGCAGTCTGGAACCGCAAGACCGCTACGGTCGCAGGTTCGATTCCTGCCTCGGGCATGGATGTTTGTGATGTCCTTAGGTTAGTTAGGTTTAACTAGTTCTAAGTTCTAGGGGACTAATGACCTCAGCAGTTGAGTCCCATAGTGCTCAGAGCCATTTGAACCATTGTCGGACTGGCAGATGGTGGCCGGTACTGGCCGGAAAATTGACAGTTGGCACCGACAGATGTCGCTAGTGTATTCATGTACTTGTTCCGTGAAATTACAATGGTTGCCCAGTAAGTAATGCACTGCATTTTTTCTTCAAGAATTCTTTACTGAACATAATGAGAGTTACACACACAAAAGAATGGTGTTTTATCTACACACCCTATTTTTCCATGTAATCTCCATAGTGTTCAATGGCATTCTTCCAGTGCGAAACAAGGGCGTGCGTGCCCTCCCGGTACCAGTCCTTATCCTGGTGGCGGAGCCACACTTCCTTTGCTGATTGACAGATACAACGCTAACTGCCGAGCCGTAATGCGTCTTTCCTCTTAAATGGCATCGTCTCGCTGCAACATGTCAGGTGTCATAGCCGTGGATGGTCTCCCCGGTCGCTGCAAATCGTGGAGCTCCGCCGAACCGCCTTCTGGTGACCTCACCCTCTGTGCCCAGACTAACTGCTCCATAGACTTTGCGCAAGCGTTTGTGAATGTTCCCTACAGTTTCTTTCTCTGAAGTGAGAAATTCAATGACTGCACGTTGCTTGTAACTTGCATCACCTTCAGACGCCGTTTTGAAAGTGGCCTGCAGCTACGCTATCTGTCGGAAGTGACGGAAACTTGGCGCCCTCAGGGGGCTTCAAATGATAACACACTTAACGTTTCGCATTCGTAACATTGTTTTCAGCTGAGAAAAAAAAATGCGGTGTATTACTTTCTAGGCAACTCTCGTATTTACATATTTTAACAGCAGCACAGTTCTGTTATGTGTCGATAAAAGATTCATAGACATCTGTTCTTAAAATATTGTAAAATAGTTATTAAAACAGAAGCAAAAAATTTTTCTTAATACGGTCACTTGTGCAAGTTTGCCTATGTAGAAGCTGCTTTACAACTTGGTGTAATTTCCACAAACTGATATAAATTGCTGCATGACGATATTTTGTCATTTATAAAAATTTCCAGACGTAACTGTAAACTTATCAAAATTACAAAAATAGGCAGAAGCAACGTGACAAGGTGGGTTTCAACTGTATCGTTTAGATATAGCAACTTACGCTACAGATAACAACCTAAGTAATTACTGCGTATGCAAATAATGATGTAATTACAATCATAGGGGATAACAAGAAGAATATAATAATTCCAATCCCAAAGAAAGCAGGTGTTGACAGATGTGAAAATTACCGAACTATCAGTTTAATAAGTCACAGCTGCAAAATACTAACGCGAATTCTTTACAGACGAATGGAAAAACTGGTAGAAGCCGACCTCGGGGAAGATCAGTTTGGATTCCGTAGAAATGTTGGAACACGAGAGGCAATACTAACCTTACGACTTATCTTAGAAGAAAGATTAAGAAAAGGCAAACCTACGTTTCTAGCATTTGTAGACTTAGAGAAAGCTTTTGACAATGTTAACTGGAATACTCTCTTTCAAATTCTGAAGGTGGCAGGGGTAAAATACAGGGAGCGAAAGGCTATTTACAGTTTGTACAGAAACCAGATGGCAGTTATAAGAGTCGAGGGGCATGAAAGGGAAGCAGTGGTTGGGAAAGGGGTAAGACAGGGTTGTAGCCTCTCCCCGATGTTATTCAATCTGTATATTGAGCAAGCAGTAAAGGAAACAAAAGAAAAATTCGGAGTAGGTATTAAAATTCATGGAGAAGAAGTAAAAACTTTGAGGTTCGCCGATGACATTGTAATTCTGTCAGAGACAGCAAAGGACTTGGAAGAGCAGTTGAACGGAATGGACAGTGTCTTGAAAAGAGGATATAAGATGAACATCAACAAACGCAAAACGAGGATAATGGAATGTAGTCAAATTAAGTCGGGTAATGCTGAGGGAATTAGATTAGGGAATGAGACACTTAAAGTAGTAAAGGAGTTTTGCTATTTAGGGAGTAAAATAACCGATGATGGTCGAAGTAGAGAGGATATAAAATGTAGACTGGCAATGGCAAGGAAAGCGTTTCTCAAGAAGAGGAATTTGTTAACATCGAGTATAGATTTAAGTGTCAGGAAGTCGTTTCTGAAAGTATTTGTATGGAGTGTAGCCATGTATGGAAGTGAAACATGGACGATAACTAGTTTGGACAAGAAGAGAATAGAAGCTTTCGAAATGTGGTGCTACAGAAGAATGCTGAAGATAAGGTGGGTAGATCACGTAACTAATGAGGAGGTATTGAATAGGATTGGGGAGAAGAGAAGTTTGTGGCACAACTTGACTAGAAGAAGGGATCGGTTGGTAGGACATGTTTTGAGGCATCAAGGGATCACAAATTTAGCATTGGAGGGCAGTGTGGAGGGTAAAAATCGTAGAGGGAGACCAAGAGATGAATACACTAAGCAGATTCAGAAGGATGTAGGTTGCAGTAGATACTGGGAGATGAAGAAGCTTGCACAGGATAGAGTAGCATGGAGAGCTGCATCAAACCAGTCTCGGGACTGAAGACCACAACAACAACAGGGGATAACACGCTTAATTCATGTATTCAGAACATTCAGACAATGTGACTGCTCAAATGACAGGGGACACCCACCTTGTATCTTTACGTCGGCCTATTTTTATAATTTTAATAAATTTACAATTACGTCTGCAGGTTTTTATAAATTACAAAATATCGTCATGAGGCAGTTTATTGAATACTTTATGTTGCAGTAAATGCTCATCTCTGATCGCTAATCGTCCATCCACATACAATTCTTCTCTAAACGATTTTGAGAACTCCATAGACAAATTTAGCAGAATTAGATTTCGATGAGGAGGGGCTGCATTTGAGAGCCAGTACTGGATCAGCTGGACGACACATGTACGAAGAATTAGGCAAGCGACTTGTTGGAAGAATAATCAAAGCATACATACATAAGAGCGATGAGGAAACCCCGTGCAAGAAACGTCAGTTACGGATTTTCTTTGGGTTTCAAACCCACACGTGGGCCGGCAGCGGTACCCGTGCGGTTCTAGGTGCTCCAGTCCGGAACCGCGCTGCTGCTACGGTCGCAGGTTCGAATCCTGCCTCGGGCATGGGTGTGTGTGATGTCCTTAGGTTAGTTAGGTTTAAGTAGTTCTAAGTTCTAGGGGACTGATGACCACAGCAGTTGAATCCCATAGTGCTCAGAGCCATTTGAACCATTTGAACCCACACGTGGAGTACCATCTTGAGAAGAGATAATTATGCTTACAGTAAAAGCTAAAATTGCCATCACGCTTGTTTTACCACACATTGCCAACCGACCGCTGGAAACAGCATCCACGTATGGGCCTGTAGCTGATGCATCGCTTTCCTGGCCTTTAATCTCGCCTGTCTTATTGATGACCCGATACTTCTGCTTTTCGTAGCATAATTGTGTTTACAAAGCACAGCGCATCCCACTATGGAAAAGCTGGAAATAAACACGTGAATCGAATGTGACATCTCTGTGTACTTAGACCCGCCAACCACACAGCTTCGAAGGTAGAAGGACACGGTACTCTCACTCAGTACCTTTCTCTTCATCCACGAATATACATTTCGTCGTAAAATGACGACTTTAAGAGAACTTGTGAGATGAAACACTTTGTTGTGGTATATACACTGAAGCGCCAAAGAAACTGGTACAGGCATGCGTATTAAAATACAGAGATAGGTAAACGCAGAATACGGCGCTGCGGTTGGCAACGCCTATATAATATAAAAGTGCCTGGCACAGTTGTTAGATTCGTTAGTGCTGCTACAATAGTACGTTCTTAAGATTTAAGTGAATTTGAATGTGGTGTTATAGTAGGCGTACGTGCGATGGGACACAGCATCTCCGAGGTATCGATGAAGTGGGGTTTTTCCCATACGACCATTTCACGAGTGTACCGAGAATATTAGGAATCGGGTAAAACATCAAATCTCCGACATCGCTGCGTCCGGAAAAAGATTCTGCAAGAACGGAACCAACGACAACTGAAGAGAATCGTTCAACGTGACAGAAGTGCAACCCTTCCGCAAATTGCTGCAGATTTCAATGCTGGGCCACCAACAAGTATCAGCGTGCGAACCAATCAACGAAACATCATCGATATGGGCTTTCGGAGCCGAAGGCACACTCGTGTACCCTCGACGACTGCACGACACAAAGCTTAACTCCTCGTCTGGGCTCGTCAGTACCGACATTGGACTGTTGATGACTGCAAAAATGTTGCCTGGTCGGACGAGTATCGTTTCATACTGTATGGGTATGGAGACAACTCCATGAATCCATGGACGCTGCATGTCAGCAGGGAACTGTTCAAGCTGTTGGAAGCTCTGTATCGGTGTGGGGCATGTGGAGTTAGAGTGATATGGGACCCCTGATAAGTGTAGATACTACTCTGACAGGTGACATGTACGTAATCACCTGCATCCATTCGTGACCCTTGTGCATTCCGATGGACTTGGGCAATTCCAGCAGGACAATGCGACAGCTCACACGTCCAGAATTGCTACAGACTGGCTCCGGGAACAATCATCTGAGTTTAAACACTTCCGCTAGCCACCAAACTCCCCAGACATGAACGTTATTGAGCATGTCTGAGATGCTTTGCAAACGAGCTTTTCAGAAGAGGTCTCCACCCACTCGTGCTCTTACGGATTTATGGACAGCCCTGCAGGATTCATGGTGTTAATTACCTCCAGCACTTCTTCAGACATTAGTCGAGTACATGCCACGTCGTGTTGCGGCACTTCTGCGTGCTGCGTGCGTGATATTAGGCAGGTGTCTATAATAAAGGAGACTCCAAGCAGTGGTAGGTTTGCAATCCAGTAACTACACAGGGACTTCAGAAAGTAAGTTACACAAGTCGCCCCACGGTACGATCATTGCGCAACAACAGTAGCGCATTATCAGAAGAGAGTACATGTCTCGGGTTTTCTGTAGACGCAGTTCTGCTGCAGGGCGGATAACGGCTGCATCACAGGCTGCGAGTGGAATGGCATGGCAATTGAAAACGTACTCCAAACCTGAAGTGCTCATAACAGTATGATTCTTGCGGACAAAACGTGTAAACTTCCCACACATTCATGTTGAAGCTCTGGCCATATGTGGGCCAATTGCAGTGTCGCGTCCAGCTGCAGTGAGATGGTTTGTGAAACAGAGTTCGTGTACCATGCAGTTTCCATGTCTTTGGTAACCTGAAAGAACAGCTGGAGGGGAGGGAGAGATTTTCCAGCGGCTCTTGATTGACTTCTGGCCGAGAAACGCAATTCCATCATCAAACAATCGAACGACTGGTAGAACATTTCGACCATTGTTTACTGTGACTGTGACTATGTTGCAAAATTGAATCATGGAACTCTATCACAATGAAGTGTAGTGTAGCATTCGTAAAAATTACTTGGCGTGTCATAATAACGCGCAACTTACTTACTGAAGTTCTCTAGTACGTGTTAATTTCGGAAAGAAATTTCCTATGGGGTTACATGAAATGCTTCAAGTATGGAACTCCATTAGTAACTAAAGACGTCTGTCTCATTGACGTATGGCAAGCATACATTAGCTTATCAGAAGCATCTGGGCACGTATTAGTGGACATTAACATAGGGTGTGTCCACCCTTCGCCCCTGAGAAGGACTGGACTCAACTGGGGACACTTTAGTTGAGGTGCCCCAGTGCCTACGGAAGAACTGCAGCCCATTCTAGCTCAAGAGCCAAAACCAAAAAAAGTGGTATCTTGGTCGCTGGGGTCTGGAGCGAAGACGAAGTTCTAATTCACGCCAAAAGTATTCCATTGGGTTACGCTGGGGACTTGCGCACTTCAGCCCATTTCGGGAATGTATTGTAGACAAACCATGCCTCGCAGAAGCTATTTATGACAGGGTCCATTGTCATGTTAATACAAGCAATCATCTTCTTCGAATTGATCCTCTACTGTACACAGTAAACAACGCTGTAAAGTGTACTCGTATTCTTTTGCATTTAGTGTTTTCCTAAGCAAAATAAGGGTACCACAACACAATCACGAAAACATTCCTATGCTGTAACACCACCTCCTCCATACTTCACTGTTGACCCTCCACGTGACGACAGGTAACGGTTTCCAGGCATTCGCCGAGCCCAAACTCACATACACATGTGTATAAATTCCTAAGGGACCAAACTGCTTAGGTCATCGGTCCCTAGACTTACACACTACTTAACCTAAGCTATGCTAAGAACAACAGACACACCCATTGCCCGAGGGAGGACTCGAACCTCCAGCGGGAGGGGCCGCGCAGTCTGTGACATGACACCTCAAACCGCCCGCCCACTCCGCGCGGCGTGCCCAATCTCTTCCATCGGATTTCCAAAGGGGTATAGCGTGATTCATCACTCCAAATCACTCGTTTCCAATCATCCACTGTCTAGCAGCGCCGCTCTTTACACCACCTCAAGCATCTCTTAGCACTATCTACAGAAGTATGTGGCTTATGTGGAGTTGCTTGACCACTGTACCCCATTCATTTTAACTACCAACGCATTGTCAAAGTTCTAGCTGGACTACTGTTATCCCTCTGGAACTCACGAATGATTCCTTCCGCTGATTTCATGCGATTATTTACAATCACTCTTTGCATCGCTAGAGGGTCCCCTCCCGTCGGTACTTGAGGTCTGATTGGTCTTGATGTAGTTGTGGTTATTCGTTTCCTTTTCCAGTTCACAATCACATCAACAGTCGATCTGACGGCTTTAGAGTGACTGAATTGTCCCTAATGGACTTGTCAGTCATCTGACATCGAATGACTAGTCCAGTTTCGAAATTACTGAGCTCTCCTCGCCGACCCACTCTGCTGTTATTCCTTCTCTACGGACAGCAAAATACCCTCCGCCTCCTTTTATACTGGCGGCCCCGCCCCTTGCGCATCTAGTGGTTAGTTCCACACTACATCGAGGTGTCCGGATACTTTTGATCAGATAGTGTTCGTGACGTAATTTGGCAAACATTCATGTACGCATTGAGACTGTTGGTCGCCAATTTGAACAGCTGCTATGAGCTTAAGTTGACGCTGTAAGGACTAAGTTCTTTTTTGTCAACAAATAACTAAATATTCATTTCCTTAAATGATCGCGCCTCTAAATACTCATTTTAGAGCTTTCTACCCTCTACATCTGTAGTTTTATAATTTTTAGTTCTTACATATTCTCACATGAGTAGTTGCAATTGGATAAGAGGGTTCTAAAAGAAATGGAATGAAATTCTTGAAGATTGCAGTTCGTGTCTGTAGAGCATTCGTCAGAAACATCGACACGAAATTAATTGCTTAACACACTGGAATCCGTATTTTTTCACCCATAGTTCAACCTATATAATGGAATAGAACGTCAATGATCAAATAAATCTGCACTTCCAGTTAATTCCAGTGGTCTATATCGCTAGGCCTAATTCTAGTGCCATGTATTCAACTATTAAAATGCGTTACGTTGTTACAGCTCTCATCTTATTAAGCTAAAATTTGTTGCCGGATAATATCAATTTCTATGCAATTTTGTTTTGTTCGTGCTCTCAGAAATTTTCGTTTACAAAATTACTGAAGAGGGGCTTAATTATATACTGTGTCTCTTCGTCTGTTTCTCAGGCCCGGATGTATCGTTAAGATTTCACAAATCGTTAGAACTTATACACTCCTGGAAATTGAAATAAGAACACCGTGAATTCATTGTCCCAGGAAGGGGAAACTTTATTGACACATTCCTGGGGTCAGATACATCACATGATCACACTGACAGAACCACAGGCACATAGACACAGGCAACAGAGCATGCACAATGTCGGCACTAGTACAGTGTATATCCACCTTTCGCAGCAATGCAGGCTGCTATTCTCCCATGGAGACGATCGTAGAGATGCTGGATGTAGTCCTGTGGAACGGCTTGCCATGCCATTTCCACCTGGCGCCTCAGTTGGACCAGCGTTCGTGCTGGACGTGCAGACCGCGTGAGACGACGCTTCATCCAGTCCCAAACATGCTCAATGGGGGACAGATCCGGAGATCTTGCTGGCCAGGGTAGTTGACTTACACCTTCTAGAGCACGTTGGGTGGCACGGGATACATGCGGACGTGCATTGTCCTGTTGGAACAGCAAGTTCCCTTGCCGGTCTAGGAATGGTAGAACGATGGGTTCGATGACGGTTTGGATGTACCGTGCACTATTCAGTGTCCCGTCGACGATCACCAGTGGTGTACGGCCAGTGTAGGAGATCGCTCCCCACACCATGATGCCGGGTGTTGGCCCTGTGTGCCTCGGTCGTATGCAGTCCTGATTGTGGCGCTCACCTGCACGGCGCCAAACACGCATACGACCATCATTGGCACCAAGGCAGAAGCGACTCTCATCGCTGAAGACGACACGTCTCCATTCGTCCCTCCATTCACCACTGGAGGCGCGACACCACTGGAGGCGGGCTGCACGATGTTGGGGCGTGAGCGGAAGACGGCCTAACGGTGTGCGGGACCGTAGCCCAGCTTCATGGAGACGGTTGCGAATGGTCCTCGCCGATACCCCAGGAGCAACAGTGTCCCTAATTTGCTGGGAAGTGGCGGTGCGGTCCCCTACGGCACTGCGTAGGATCCTACGGTCTTGGCGTGCATCCGTGCGTCGCTGCGGTCCGGTCCCAGGTCGACGGGCACGTGCACCTTCCGCCGACCACTGGCGACAACATCGATGTACTGTGGAGACCTCACGCCCCACGTGCGTCCACCCGGCCTCCCGCATGCCCACTATACGCCCTCGCTCAAAGTCCGTCAACTGCACATACGGTTCACGTCCACGCTGTCGCGGCATGCTACCAGTGTTAAAGACTGCGATGGAGCTCCGTATGCCACGGGAAACTGGCTGACACTGACGGCGGCGGTGCACAAATGCTGCGCAGCTAGCGCCATTCGACGGCCAACACCGCGGTTCCTGGTGTGTCCGCTGTGCCGTGCGTGTGATCATTGCTTGTACAGCTCTCTCGCAGTGTCCGGAGCAAGTATGGTGGGTCTGACACACCGGTGTCAATGTGTTCTTTTTTCTATATCCAGGAGTGTATTTTGAAGTGGTACTAGTTCCTCAATTTTTTTAAAAGGTACACGTTCCTCAAAAGTAGTTGCAAATGTTAGAAAATTGTTTCGCACATTTTGTCGATGCTTTCGTTTCTTACTTGGAATTACGTGTGTGTTCTTATTTTGACATTCATTGTGTAGACAAACAACCTAGGTTTTGAATTCTAATATTATTTGAAACATGTTACTCCGTATTTAAAAAAGTGTACATCACGCCATAAATGCAGTGTGACTTTTCGGTTATGCCGAAAATGAAACGATGCACAGACACGATGAAATGAATAGTAAAATTCTATCCGTAAATCATTATTTATGGAGCTTTCGCTATTTTTTTTTTTTTTGTAGCTCGAAAATGTCAAGTTTGAAGAACATCAAACTAATTCATACGTAAAATCATTACATTATAAAGATTTCATAGTGCTGTTTCGTCTGCACGAGAAACGTTAGTCAAAAACTGCACGAAAATTTCCACTTAAGTGAACCAAGCGAAACAGAGTAGTAGCTTTGGAAAGGATATTTCTTTCATACTTGATTGGCAGCGTTACTTGGCGAATGTCGTCGATCGAACGTTGTAAACGTGTCCATGTACGCATCCACCACGCCTATTTCCAGCATGAACTAGTCTGTTCACACCAACATACCCACGCGTTTGCCTGTTCCAACCACAGGCGGTTTCCGAAGGTATTGTAGTGTTAGCTAATTGGATAGGACAGTCGCAAATGGTTAGGAGAAAGTCATGGAGATGGAAGGTGCGAGTGGTCTGTTCTATAATTATTGTTTGAATTTTGGATCGGTTTATCCTGAGGAGCCAATAGTTGCACCAAGAGGTGAAATGGTTGAGATGTAGTTGAAAAGAACATTCAGATTTCTGAATGGTGGGATAGAGGGCTAGGAAGGCGGCGTTATCGGCGTAGTAGGTGTGCTGACAGTTGTTGGTATTCTGTCACATTGAGGATGTTCAATAAATATGCAGCATATATTCCACATGGATTAAGATAACTTAGTCTTGGCTATGCAGAAGCCGGTCATACCTTAAACTTTAACCTGCGAGTTCATAATATACTACGACCGCGGTTTTAGTGCCATGAAACGTTCCTTTTAAATGAAATCTGATCCATAAGCCAGCAAAAAGCGATATGACCAATGTTTACCTTATATGCTGATCATGAAATTTCTCAAAACGCAACGGAATAACTAAATGAGGATATATGAGTGGCAGTCAAACGAAAACAAAACACCCGCACAAGGGGATCATGGAAAGGCTCCATTCAAACGTAATTCTACTGGGAGACGAGACGATGAATTCCTGTTTCATAGAACGCGGTCGGCCGCCGATGGATCCATAAGTGCACCCACTGTTGTACTTCCTTGTCCTACTAAAGCCGATGTCCACACTTGTCTTTCTTCAGGTTGTCACAGATGGAAAAATCATAGGGTGAAAGAATCGAGCTGTGTGCAGAACGTTGCAGTGTTCCCAAGCAAATCTTAGAAACGTACCCTTCGATTAACAATGTGTGGCTCAAATGGCTCTGAGCACTATGGGACTCAACTGCTGTGGTCATAAGTCCCCTAGAACTTAGAACTACTTAAACCTAACTAACCTAAGGACATCAGACACATGCATGCCCGAGGCAGGATTCGAACCTGCGACCGTAGCGGTCGTGCGGTTCCAGACTGTAGCGCCTTTAACCGCTCTGCCACTCCGGCCGGCTAACAATGTGTGGGCGGGCGTTGTCGTGCATCAGGATGATTCCGTCCGGCAGCATTCCTGGGAGTTTTGACATTACAGCGGATAGCCTTTTCTGCAAAGTGTCTTCACAGCGCTGCGCATTGATTGTGGCTCCACGTTCCAGAAACTCGCGAACAGGGGGCCCCTGCAGTCGAAGAAGAATGTCATCATCACCTTACCGGAACTTAAGTGAAGAGCTTTTGATTTCTTTGGCGTGGGAGATGTGGGATGTTTCCAGCGTTGGCTTTGGCGTTTGCTGTATGGAATGTCGTCGGAGGGAATCAATCTGTTGCACGATAACTCCCGCCAACCTGCCAATCGGACGAAGACTACGCTTCAGCGATTTGGTTAGAAAACACTGCAACATCCTCCGTACAGCCCGAATTTTACACTGTGTGATTTTCATGTCTTTGGCGGTCTGAAGAAAGACATACGTGGACGTCCGTTTCATTGGGACGAGGCTCAAAATGGTTCAAATGGCTCTGAGCACTATGGGACTCAACTGCTGTGGTCATAAGTCCCCTAGAACTTAGAACTACTTAAACCTAACTAACCTAAGGACATCAGACACATCCATGCCCGAGGCAGGATTCGAACCTGCGACCGTAGCGGTCGTGCGGTTCCAGACTGTAGCGCCTTTAACCGCTCGGCCACTCCGGCAGGCCATTGGGACGAGGAAGAGCAGCAGTGGATGCAGTTGCGGATCCGTAGCGGACGTCGTGTAATCTGAAGGAATTGATCGTCTCGTCTCCCAGTGGGATAAATGTGCAAACTCGAGTGGTGATTGCTTTTGAATGTAACTCTTCCGTGGTATTGTTTTGGCGGATGTTCGGTTTTCATTTGACTACCCCGTATAATACAAGTCAACCCGAGATAAATTGAAATCATAACCGACGGAAAATTCAGTTAATGTCATAATATTTCTAGCAGATCTTATGTGATTGTTTCCTATTTGTGCTGTTGACCACCTCCTTGTAGAAGGAATTCGTGCAGTTCAAGTTGGAGTTGCTTGCGATATCCCACAACACCTAATAAATATTGATAGTGAGCTCGTGTGGTAGCTTAAAAATCGACGTCTTCGCTACCACAAACACGTGCCTTGAAGTTCCACTGCGACACACACTTGACTGAAAACTGCGTTGGCCAAAAAATCTCTCTGCTGAAAGCAAATCATTCGCTTCCCTTGTGGCCTACCATCTTCAGATTTTGTTGTTGTAATTTGCCACGAACGTCACCTCCGCAATGTCCTCAATACGTTGCAAGTGTCAGTGCAGTTGTGAGTGCATTGTGTCGGAGGCAAATGAATTTGAACGTGCCCAATTTGTTGATGCCCATATGATGGGTGCTTCCGTAACCAACGTGGCCCAAATGTTTGGTATTTCAAGAGGCCCCGTATCGAAGATAGCGGAAAAACATCATCCTTTAGGTCACAACGCTGACGAAAGTAAGTGTTAAGTGATCGTGATGGACGATCATTGAAGATACTTGTAAGGAAACAATATGAGGATGACAGCTGCAGAAGTCCCTGCAGAACTGAAAGTCGCACTCGCGAACCCTGTCAGCATCAAAATAAGATAGGGAACTAGAGAAACAGGAAACTGCATAGCGAACTGGAATTCCAAAACCACTCATCAGTGATGCAAATACCCATAACAGGAAAACGTGGTTCAGAAGCCATAAAACCTCGACTGTGTAGCAATAGAAGAATGTCATTTGGGCGGATTAGTCTTGTTTCACACGGTTTCCAACTTCAGACCGAATTTACGTCCCGAAAGAGAAACACGACGTACGTTCGATGATGATTCGGACAATCATATTGTGGTATTCCATGGACCCCATGGATACTCTGCAAGACTATTCCAAGACTCTGCCAAAGACTACGTACGCTATGTGATCAAAAGTATCCGGACACCTGGCTGAAAATGACTTACAACTTCGTGGCGACCTCCACTGGTAATGATGGAATTCAATGTGGTGTTGGCCGACCCTTAGCCTTGATGACACCTCCTAGTCTCGCAGGCATACGTTTAATCAGGTTCAAATGGTTCAAATGGCTCTGAGCACTATGGGACTTAACTTCTGAGGTCATCAGTCCCCTAGAACTTAGAACTATTTAAACCTAACTAACCTAAGGACATCACACACATCCATGCCCGAGGCAGGATTCGAACCGGCGACCGTAGCGGTCGCGTGGCTCCAGACTGTAGCGCCTAGAACCGCACGGCCACTCCGGCCGGCTTTAATCAGGTGCTGGAAGGTTTCTTGGGAAATGGCAGCCCATTCTTCACGGAGTGCTGCACTGAGGAGAGGTATCGATGTCGGTCGGTGAGCACGAAGTCGGCTTTCCAAAACGCGCCAGAGGCGTTCTATAGGATTCAGTTCAGGACTCTGTGCAGGCCAGTCAATTACAGGGATGTTATTGTCGTGTAACCACTCCGCCATACGCCGTGCATTACGAACAGGTGCTCAATCGTGTTGAAAAATGCAATCGCCATACCCGAATTGCTCTTCAACACTGGGAAGCAAGAAGTTGCGTAAAACATCAATGTAGGCGTGTGCTGTAATAGTGCCACGCAAAACAACAAGGGGAGCAAGCCCTCTCAATGAAAAACACGACCACACTATAAAACCACCGCTTCCGAATTTTACTGTTGGCACTATGCGCGCTGGCAGCTGTCTTTCACTGGGCTTTCGCCGTACCCACACACTGCCATCGGATCGCCACATTGTGTACCGTGTTTCGTCTCTCCACACAACGTTCTTCCACTGCTCAATCGTCCAATGTTTACGCTCTTTACACCAAGCGAAGCGTCGTTTGGCATTTACCGGCGTGATGTGTGACTTACGAAAAGCCGATCGCCCATGAAATCCAAATTTTCTCACCTCCCGCCTAACTGTCATAGTACTTGCAGTGGATCCTGATGCAGTTTGGAATTCCTGTGTGATGGTCTGGATAGATGTCTGCCTATTACACATTACGATCCTCTTCAACTGTCGGCGGTCTCTGTCAGTCAACAGACGAGGTTTTGTGCTGTACGTTTCCACTTCAGTATCACATCGGAAACAATGAACCTAGGGATGTTTAGGAGTGTGGAAATCTCGCGTACAGACGTATGACGCTAGTGACACCCAGTCACCTGATCACGTACGAAGTCCGTGAGTTCCGCGGAGCGCCCCATTCTGCTGTCTCAAGATGTACAATGACTACTGAGGTCGCTGATATGGGGTACTTGGCAGAAGGTGGCAGCACAATGCACCTAATATGAAAAACGTATGTTTTTGGAGGTGTCCGGATACTTTTAATCAAATAGTGTATGTGACCATTTTGGTTGATCGGGTCCATCCCATCATACAATGCTTGTTTTGCCGTGGTGACGCTGTGTTCTAAGACGGCAGAGCCCCTGTTCACACAACTTGCATCGTCCAGCACTTCTTTTGTGACTACGATGATGAAGTGTAGCATGTCCTGTGGGTACCACAGGCACCAGGTCTCAATATTACTGAGCCTTTGTGATCTACTTTGGAGAGAAGGGTGCGTGATCGCTACTCACCTCCTTTATCGTTGCCTGAACTTGTCATTATTTTACAGGCTAAACGGTATAAGCTTCCCTCGAAAACTGTACAGAACTTGTGTTTATTCATTCCAGGACGAGTGAAAGCTGTTTTGAATACCACCGATTTACCTATAGCGTATTAGGCATGGCAATGTGTCGTGTTTTTGATGTTTCCGCTCCCTGTATAATGAAACTGAATCTAACTCTTATGGAGGAGCATGTCAGGACTGAAACAAGGATCAGAATAGTGAAAAACGAGCTCGTAAGAGTCTCTCATTTTGTGAAAAGTTAGTAACCCTTTATATTTTGTTCAGAAATGAATACAAAGTATCGTGTCTCATATACAAGTGCCATTCAACGGACTACGTCACTTTAAATGACAACACATTTACAAAAGCCAGAGAAACAGTCCAGTACTGATAGTAACCCGGTGGTGGTATCCCGGCGGTGGTGGTAGTAAGTTCCTATGAGACCAAACTGCTGAGGTCATCGGTCCCTAGGCTTACACACTACTTAATCTAACTTAAACTAACTTACGCTAAGGAAAACACACACACACCCACGCCCAAGGGAGGATTCGAACTTCCGACGCGGGCAGCCGCGCGAACCGTGGAAAGCTGCCCTAGACCACACGACTACACTGCGTGGCCTCATAGTAATACCCATAGTATTATTCAGAAGGTGGGAAGCAATGAGGTAAACTACTTGCAGACTCAGATGAATGAAAAGAAAACGATATCGATTCGCATATGTTCCAACCGAGTGTTGAAACCATATAAAGTACTAATATTGCTCACACAATATTCAGTCCAAAAGTATTTCACGTGAATAAATATGAAAACAACGTAATGGGTAAATACGTAAATGCTGCGCAAGCAAGCAACTGTCTTACCACAATCCTCGACAATGTTGCTTCAATGAACGCATTTCAATATAACAAGACAAGCATATACAGCGTGAATAAAAGAACGCCGCAGTTGGAGGTCGGCAAGCGATTCCTCACCCAGCTTCAAAACAAAAGTTTGTGTTGCAAAATCAGATCGGGTGCATTTTGAAAACAAATGAATGAAAACAAGAAGCCGGCCGCTGAGGTCGAGCGCTTCTAGAGGCGTCAATCCGGAACCACGCGGCTGCTACGGTCGCAGGTTCGAATCCTGCCCCGGGCATGGATGCGTGTGATGTCCTTAGTTTAGTTAGGTTTAAGTAGTTCTATGTCTAGGGGACTGATGACCTCAGATGTCAAGTCCCATAGTGCTTAGAGCCATTTGAACCATTTGAACAACTATGTACCGAAATTGTGAGCCGCCACGCGCGGAACCTCAAGTTTAAGCACCACGACGGACACGTAGGTGATGTATTGTTTGACCATGAGTGTTTCGGCCTGCATACGATCAGGGTTTTCGAACTCCCGTTCGAGATCCCTCCGGACGTCGTCATGTCGGCTTTTAAACCGTATGGCAATGTACTCCGCCACCTGGCTGAAAAATGAAGCCGTCTTACTTGGTTATAGGAGAACGAAGGGCCATCGTTATGTATGACAGACAGCGCCGTAGCTGCGCCGGTTGCGGTCAGGAAGGGCATGTCCGCCAAAACTGTCTCCAGCACCGGCTTGTACAGACACCGCCCAGCTACGCCGCCTCCAATATGCCATCCACAGTTCTTCCTGTCACCTATGCCGCAGTCACAGCACCAACTGCCGATCTACCGCATGGCCCGCATCTCGTGGTCGTGCGGTAGCGTTCTCGCTTCCCACGCCCGGGTTCCCGGGTTCGATTCCCGGCGGGGTCAGGGATTTTCTCTGCCTCGTGATGGCTGGGTGTTGTGTGATGTCCTTAGGTTAGCAGGTTTAAGTAGTTCTAAGTTCTAGGGGACTGATGACCTAAGATGTTAAGTCCCATAGTGCTCAGAGCCATTTGAACCATCTACCGCATGACCCACGCGACCCGTCGCAGGTGATGACTACCGTCGTGGAGACTGGTCCGACACTTTTCACGTCACTGCAACCACTGTCGGGAGGAGACACTCACCTGCGTATTACCGCTGACCGCGACACGAAGATGGATCTGACGCCTGGCATTGTACCGACTTCCGCCTTCCTTCCACCCGGCAAGAAGGTGATGGACAACCACTCCCATTCCAACACAGAACGGCACGTACGTAAACAAAATGCCCCACGGAAGCGCCGGAAGCGCCACCGTGCGCCTTCGGATGATTATCTCCAAAGAATGGGGCCACAAGATGACGATAACATGTCTGATGACGCAAAGTCCTCTGACACGCAGATGGCGGACAATAATGTTCCTCCTCCTCACCCCACGACAGCTTCTACATCTACATCTACATCTACATTTATACTCCGCAAGCCACCCAACGGTGCGTGGCGGAGGGCACTTTACGTGCCATTGTCATTACCTCCCTTTCCTGTTCCAGTCGCGTATGGTTCGCGGGAAGAACGACTGTCTGAAAGCCTCCGTGCGCGCTCTAATCTCTCTAATTTTACATTCGTGATCTCCTCGGGAGGTATAAGTAGGGGGAAGCAATATATTCGATACCTCATCCAGAAACGCACCCTCTCGAAACCTGGCGAGCAAGCTACACCGCGATGCAGAGCGCCTCTCTTGCAGAGTCTGCCACTTGAGTTTGTTAAACATCTCCGTAACGCTATCACGGTTACCAAATAACCCTGTGACGAAACGCGCCGCTCTTCTTTGGATCTTCTCTATCTCCTCCGTCAACCCGATCTGGTACGGATCCCACACTGATGCGCAATACTCAAGTATAGGTCGAACAAGTGTTTTGTAAGCCACCTCTTTTGTTGATGGACGTAGTGACGCGGCGGTGCAGAACCCTCCTTTAAGCATCCAGATATAGACATCGACCTCCTTCAGGAGTTCTATGTCGAGGATTCCGTCGGCCCTTTCGGATACACTGTTCACCTCTCACACGCATCTGCCACTAGTAGTGGCGTGGTAGACCCTCTCCATGATGGCCTAGTTGCAGAAGACGTCGCTTTCCTCCCTGACGCAAGAGGCACGGCTCTCACTCTGCGTGACATCAGAATCAATATCTATGCGCCCTCTGGATCGGGACGACGGCGTGAACGGTCCGCTTTCTTCGCAGATGCGGTCGCGCCCCTCTTTACGGGACGCCAGGATGCCCTAATCTTTGGTAGGGGTTTATCTCCACCCAGGCGCCGAAGGACCAACTACCACACTACGTTCCATCTCCAGCGCTCTCCTCCATCCTGACTAATCTTCACTCGTGGACTCGTGGAAGTATGTACAAGGGGATAAGGCAGGTTTCACACAATATACCAGCCATTCCTCCAGCTATATAGACCGTGTCTATCTCTCGCGCACCATTTTTCAGGAAATATGACCTGTTGCTTTTCCCAACCATGCGGCCTATATATGCACAGTCACCTTGCGTGGCCAGATAGTATGGGCGAGGCCCTTGGAAACTGAACGTGACACACCTACATTCGCCTGAATGCCGACAGCTCGTTGGGGCAATGCGGACATCATGCGCCCCTCTTCGAGGAGCTTACCCGGTCGCACTCTAATTGTGGCTGCTATGCGCCAAGCCAGCTCTTAGGAAGGCTTTGATTGATGTTGATGATGTTTCGTTTGTGGGGCGCTCAACTGCGCGGTCATCAGCGCCCGTACAAAGTCCCAATTTTTTCACAGTCCAATTTTGTACACAGTCCAATCTATTCCCTGACACGAATAATGATGGCGATCATAAAATGATGAGGACAACACAAACACCCAGTCCCCGGGCAGAGAAAATCCCCAACCCAGGTGGAAATCGAACCCGGGACCCCGTGATCCATAGTCAGCAAAGCTAGCCACTAGATCACGCGGACACGCGTTGATTGGTCACGGCAGGGTGATCGCCGTCTAGAGGCTGCAATCACTAGATTTCTACTACCGCATTCCGCGCGATTGTTCGCAACGCCTCATTCACCTGCCCATCAGCAAGCAATGACCGGCGCAAAAGCGGGGATCACAAGCCCTCACGAGGCAGCACCTCGAAGGGACAATTGTTCGTGCGCGCATCTTTGATAGAATGGACCACGAAGGTCCGTCGATGAATCATATCATAAGGGAACGCAGGCGTCGACGGGCGCTGATTCATGTTGCAACTTTAGCCTATGGTCGCTGTGTCACAACACTACATGCGATTGGGAATGCTTTCTACGCTCGCTATAGTCAACTGTTCGCGAACTGGCATCAACCCCCTGACGTGATTGAGGAAATGTCGCGCATTACATATGGCACAATACCGCGGGACTGGGGAGGAGGGCACTGCAGCTATACTGGCCGGCGCGCCTCACAAGTCGCCTGGACCCGACGGCCTCCCGTAAGAGTTTTATGGGACGTATAGCCAGTTACTGACGTCTGCCTCGACGGACTTATGCCGTGACTTGATGTCCCCTTAAGTACAGCTTCCTAATGTCTTCCTCGAACCGATGCTCGTTCCTGTTCATAAACCAAATGGTGGAACCTCTGTCAGTGACTACCGTCTCCTATCGCTCCTGAACTGTGATATGAAGATCTTTACCCAGCTTTTGGCAGCATGTCTCAGGAGGATGGCGCAATATGTGGTTTCCCATGATTAGGCCTCTTTAGGAGGTGACCACAACACCCGGACTGCATTATATCGGTACCATGACACGATCGCGCTTGCGCGGATGCGTCGCATCACAAGGGCCCTGGCCTCCCTTGATTTCAGTCAGGCCTTCAGCAGAGTTGATCACGCCTATCTGACAGCGGTGATGTGGAATATGAGATTCACAGACAGCTTAGTGGAGGTCATAATGTGTCTACTCCGGGGCACGATTCTAGGATCCTGTACAATGGTCGTCTTACGGCGCTCATCCTGGTACAACGATCGGTGCGGCATGGATGCCCTCTTTCTCCGACCCTGTACACCCTCGACATGGAACCGTTACTTTGCGGCCTCCGCCAACTCCTCACTGTATTGACTTTGGCGGACACACATTTTGTTGCACGGGCTACGCGAGCGATCTGGTCCTCCTCCTGCGCCACGTCAGGCAGCGCTGGAGTGGCTGGAATCCTACGGCGCTGCTTCGGGCAGCGTCCTTAATGCTCGCAAATCTCGCGCGTTGCCTATAGGCCGTGGGCCGCCCGGTGACTGCGTCGCTCCCCTACGGATCAGCGACGTGGTACGATGTCTGGGTATTTATTTTACAACCGACTTGCGGCGATCAGTGGCCCTTGACAGTAGACGCTTATTACGCCGAATCCGAACGGAGCTCTGTGACCATCGACTCCGAACCTTGGACATGCTGCAACGGACCCGTTTTGCTAATGTTTATGTCGTGTCGCGAATGGCGCACTTGGCTCAGACGTTCCCCATCGCGCCTTCAATGGCCAGAAGGATGTTGGCTGCATTGGGTTCCTTTATGTGTCAAGGCCTGTCATTTAAAGTCAGCTATGAGTCCCTCACCCTTCCGCAGGACAAAGGAGGACTCAATCTCTATCACGTGCACCATTGAGCAACAGCCCTCTTCGTAAGCACGCATTTCAAGATCTGGCGACTCACTTCGACATGCCTCACCAGCCTGCTGATAGTCGTCTCAGCGCCCTTTTTCTACTTGAGCTATTTCTTCCTTGGATACAGCTACATTAGGTCTGTGATTCTCCCTCCACGCCCTCGACTGCCAATATAGTCTATGCCTCGCTGGAATCGCGGCTTCCGCCGAATGTGATTGAAGAAAAAAAATCCCCTCGTCTGATGGAATGCCGTGTGGCGGACAGTGCACTCCCATACTGTTGCTTCTGACGGTTAATGGGAGCAGGTCTGCCAGTCGCGTCTCCACCGGATCCACCTGGCGCTATCACCATTACGTACCATGTGTGGCGTGCAGGATGACGATGGCCATCGACTCGTGTGCTGCGACTCAAGTAATGTTCGGCTTTTGGTCCTCCAGATGCTGGCTTTCATCACACGCACGACTCCTGGCAGCATCACCCCGCAAATGATTCTCTTCCCGGACATGGACTATTTTCCACGTGCAAATGACCTGCTCTGTGACTTGGATTAGCGGAAACGCAGTCCACTACCTGTTTGTTGATGGTCACAAATCAGCCCTTGATTTATGGCAATACCTTAACGACCGACATTATGCAGTAGTCAAGAGCCCAAAGTACCATCAATATTTCTCGAACTTTCTCCGGAATATTTTCCTCAACCCCCGCAGCTGAATCATCCATGCGAAGAGCAACTGACATATGACCCTTTCTCCATTTTACAGATCAGATACGATCCCCTCAACGGTTATTCATGCACACTTCCGAGAAGACGTGCGTCGATGATCTACTGATGTGTCTCCACCACGCGGGATTTTCTTTCCCGTTGATGTCGAAGGCGATTGCCAATCTTTGCGAGGACGTACTTGTGCGACGGGAATGGACTTATTTATGATAAAATCGATAAAGATAAAAGAATTAAATAACAAAAATAATAAATAAAAGAAAATACAAAAAAACCTTCCATGTATCATACAATTAAAAAAAAAAAGAAGTTATGAAGGTCTTTCGTGATAGGGGCCATCACCTGAAGTGGTGGAGCTTTTCTTTTGGGGCTTTTTCTTAAATATTTAGTGAAAAAGTGGTAGTGGCACTAGCTTTCCTTTTTTTGTAGTTTTACATAATTTCAGGAATGCGAGAACAAAAAAATAAGAAATACAATCCCGTTAGTACTTAAAAAGTTCCCGGTAATTTAAAAAAAACCTCGTCTGCTTTTATTTTTTTATTTTTTAGATTTCTGTTCCTAGTTCTCGTCGTTTATAAGCAGGACATCATTTTGTCACGTGACAATAGCCTATTACACGATAGTGGGATCCATGAAATTGCATGCATGTGTCTACTAACAGTGCACAGCACAACCGTAACTGGTCCTGTCAAGCTCATGTAAGGCGGCCTCCCGATTGACTACAAAAACTATGAATACATCGATATGGTTTTGGCGCTGGGTGCTTCCGATAACGAAGCTGCTGCTCGTGCGTATGCTGCACGGTACCCACAAAGGTGTCATCCCGATAAGAATGTTTTTCGACGCTTGGAGCAACGCCTTCGGGAAAACGGGAATCTTCGTCCATAAGTAATCCACAGAGGTCGTCCAAGGACATACTACACAAAGAGAAGACGCGAGTCTTGAAGCCGTTCACAATCACCACGGGGAAGTACCCGTGATATGGCAAGGCAGTTGCAGATATCTCAAAGACTGGTTGCTGACGTGTTGGCACAATGAAGAACTGCTTCTATATCATTACACATTGACTCAACACCAGCGACCGGAAGACCACATTCGACGAGTACAGTTTTGTGAATGGCTTTCGCATCAGGTGGAAGATAACGAACGTTTTGTAACTAACTTAATATGGACTGAAGAATCTAGCTCCACTCGTGAAGTTATTTTCAACCTCCACAACAACCATTACTGGTCGGAACATAACCCACATGTCACCAGTGAACATGGCTTTCAGAAACGCTTTGGCATAAACCTGTGGGCTGGAATCGTAGGGGGAGTGCTTCTGGGACCTTACCTATTGCTGGGCAAGTTGAATGCTCCCGGTATTGTACGTTTCTTTGTAATACTTTGCCTGACGCATTAGAAATTGTTCCACTTGGTGCGGCAGCTATGGTTTCAGCATGATGGTACACGGCCACACTTTGGAATAAATGTACGTAATTATTTTTTAAAAAAATTTCAAATGTGTGTCAGTTCTTAAGGGACCAAACTGCAGAGGTCATCGGTCCATAGGCTTACACACTTCTTCAACTAACTTATGCTAAGAACAACACACACACTCATGCCCGAGGGAGGACTCGAACTTCCAGCAGTCAATGACATGGCGCCTCTAACCGCGCGGCAATTATTTAAATACGCGTTTGGAGGGAAATGGTTGGTCGTTCCCCGGAGCTTAATCCGCTACATTTTATTATTTGTGTGAACTCTTAAAGAAACAAGTTTATAGTACTCCACCCATGGATGTTCATGGCCTAATAGATCTCGTGCACGCCGTTTCGGCAATGTTTGACGGAGCGAGTGGCGAACTGACTGCAAACGCAAGATGGTCGCTTTGAGCACCTTCTCCAAACTGAACGTTGCTCGCATTTGTACATGCCGGCGCTGTGAAGATAAACCTGACCGTCGTGTGTACGGAATGGAATTACTGTGCGTAGCATAATGTGCAATCTAGTGTAGCCTACCTATTGTGCTTTTTGTACCACATTGGGTACAGACAATGTTACTGTATCCACTATTATTTTCTATTGACTTTATTTGTGTCAAGGACGAAACAAAATGGTCGTTTACATGTGAAAGAAGCTCATGTTATACAGGGTGGTCCATTGATAGTGACCGGGCCAAATAACTCAATAAATAAGCATCAAACGAAAAAACTATAAAGAACGAAACTCGCCTAGCTTGAAGGGGGAAACCAGATGGCGCTATGGTTGGTCCGCTAGATGGTGCTGCCATAGGTCAAACGGATATCAACTGCGTTTTTTTTAAATAGGAACCTCCATTTTTATTATATATTCGTGTAGTACGTAAAGAAATGTGAATGATTTAGTTGGACCACTTTTTTCGCCGGATAGTTACCTTATTTAAGGAAACAGGAAGTGTTCAGCCACATGTGAAACGTCAACCACGACCTGCAACAAATGATGATGCCTAAGTAGGTGTTTTAGCTGCTGTCGCGGCTAATCCGCACATCAGTAGCAGACAAACCGCGAGAGAATCGGGAATCTCAAAAACGTCGGTGTTGAGAATGCTACATCAGCATCGATTGCACCCATACCATATTTCTATGCACCAGGAATTGCATGGCGACGACTTTGAACGTCGTGTACAATTCTGCTACTGGGCACAAGAGAAATTACGGGACGATGACAGATTTTTTTCACGCATTCTATTTAGCGACGAAGCGTCATTCACCAACAGCGGTAACGTAAACCGGCATAATATGCACTACTGGGCAATGGAAAATCCACGATGGCTGCTACAAGTGGAACATCAGCGACCCTGGCGGGTTAATGTATGGTACGGCATTATGGGAGGAAGGATAATTGGCCCCCATTTTATAGATGTCAATTGAAATTGTACAATGTATGCTGATTTCCTACGCAATGTTCTACCTATGTTACTACTAGATGTTTCACTGCATGACAGAATGGCGATGTACTTCTCACATGATGGATGTCCGGCACATAGCTCGTGTGCGGTTGAAGCGGTATCGGATAGCATATTTCATGACAGGTGGATCGGTCGTCGAAGCACTATACCATGGCCCGCACGTTCACCGGATCTGACATCCCCGGATTTCTTTCTGTGGGAAAGCTGATATTTGCAACCGTGATCCACCGACAACGCCTGACAACATGCGTCAGCGCATTGTCAATGTATGTGCGAACATTACGAAAGGCGAACTACATGCTGTTGAGAGGAATGTGATTACACGTATTGCCAAATGCATTGAATTTGACGGACATCATTTTGAGCGTTTATTGCACTAATGTGGTATTTACAGGTAATCACGCTATAACAGCATGCGTTCTCAGAAATGATAAGTTCACAAAGGTACATGTATCACACTGGAACAACCAAAATAAAATGTTCAAACGTACCTACGTTCTGTATTTTAATTTAAAAACCCACCTGTTACCAACTGATCGTCTAAAATTGTGAGCCATACGTTTGTGACTATTATAGCGCCATCTATCACAAAGCGAAAAAAGCGGTACAACTAAAACATTCATATTTCTTTACGTACTACAAGAATATGTAATAAAAAATGGGGGTTCCTATTTTAAAAAACGCAGTTGATATACGTTTGACCTATGGCAGCACCATCTAGCGGGCCAACAATATCGCCTTCTGGTTTCCCCCTTCAAGCTAGACAAGTTTCGTTCTTTGTAGTTTTTTCGTTTGACGCTTATTTCGTGACATATTTGGCCCGGTCACGATCAATGGTCCACCGTGTTCATTAATGTTTAAATAAAGGTAACAATAACAGTAAGAAATAGACAAGGTACCGCATTGTGGAGGTGTAATTTGGATGCAGTTTGATGCTTTAACTGGAAAAAAATTTCTGCGTGAGAGCGACTCAAACATCGCCAAAGCTGCATCTCCGTTCCCCACGGCGTTGCGTCGTCTCACTGGGCAAACGGTACAGCTCCAGCAGAGTGCTGCGTTCATGCTGCCTGTTCATGGCCATACTGCACGCAGTTACAGCGTAGAAAGAGCTTCGTTTTTTAAATCGGATTTCTATTAAGGCTACTGCCGGGACTAGGTTTTTCTAGATACACTTTTGTCTTGAATTGGGATGAGTAATCGCATGCCGACCGCCAAGTGCGATATTTGTTCTTCACCCTGTATACTAAATTGCTGGGCAGATCCAACTAGCAGTAAAGTAGATCATGTTCATGGCAGGAGGAGGAAAACTTTGCCCTACAAGTCAAAAGGATCGTTGCTAACCGGTCTTCCTGTCAAACAGTACTATTGGCTGGTTTTCTCAAAGTTTAAATAGCATGCTAAAACATGTTTTGCGGTGCTTAACGAAAGATGGATCTACTCTAACAGATGGAAGACTGGCTATATGTTCTTTGACACATACAAGTGCTTATCCATAGTATGATAGATGTCTGTAGCTGACAGCTTTGACTTATATCGCACAGCGACAGAGGTCCCATTTGATGTTCTTCTTGTCATACAGGACTCGTTCGCCGCACGGTCGGAGCAGCAGGCAGCGCTGGCCTGCCATCTGGTGGGCAACATAAAGCAGCTGCAGGTGCAGGACCCTGGCCTCGAGGACCCTTTGGCGTTCGTCAGGAACCTGTCCACGCAAGTCCTGCAGCTGGTCAGTGTCTCTCTTCCCACTTACTCTCTTAGATTACAACCAAAAACAGTTGAAGCCTTGAAAGATGGCGAATATATGAACCTACGATGGAGGTAAAAATAGAGGAGCGGTGGCATTACCTCATAAACTTGAAGCTAATTGGCCAAAACATCTGTTTCACCGCATTCATACCCCCATAGCACACCGCGGTGGCACTTTCCAGTGACGTCACTCTGCCAGTGTTGTATTTTCTACCAAAAATCATGAAATTCGTGTGACGTAATTAATGAGTGGCCCTGAGATGATGACTGTATCAGCATGACAATGCACCTTGTCATAAAGCAGCATCTGTGAGGCAATGGTTTGTGGACAACAAGATTTCCAAAATGGACTGGCCTGCCCAGAGTCCCGACCTGAACCCAGTGGAACACCTTTAGGATGAGATAGAAAGTCGTCTTCGCTCCAGACCCCAGCGTCGAACATACTACCTTCTTTGGTTTTGGATATTGAGAGAGATAGTAGACTACCTTCCTCCACAGACATTCAGACACCTCACTGAAAGTGCCCACGGCAGAGTTAAAGCCGTCATGAAAGCGGAGGGTGGACACGCCTCATATTAATATCCGCTAACAGGTATCCGGATACTTTTGATGAGACAGTGTACCTTACTTGAAACTGCAATAACTGAAAAGAACATTACAGTTACACAGCTATGTTAATAGTACAGTTCAGCAGAAATTCCTGCCAGTTCTCAACAACTATAGCAATAATCATACTGATACCCTAATAATTGAGAATACAACATAGGTGCACCGGTAGTGAGAATAACAACATCATGAGTAAGCCCAATTATAATTGGCATCGAAGAGTGATTTCAACGACGATAATTCAGACCACAAAGTACGTGTCCGCACCATCTCTATTGTTGACTGCTGTCCATACAAATGAGCTTTGCAATCACCGACTTGTTAGGCCAACAATATTTAGGCCCTGAAATCTCAGTTTTCATCTCAAATACTATTAAATACATAAAACTATTATATAAATAGAAAATAAAGGAAACAAACGAAAAATTCGGGGTAGGTATTAAAATCCATGGAGAAGAAATAAAAACTTTGAGGTTTGCCGATGACATTGTAATTCTGTCAGAGACAGCAAAGGACTTGGAAGAGCAGTTGAACGGAATGGACAGTGTCTTGAAGGGAGGATATACGTAAGATGCACATCAACAAAAGCAAAACGAGGATAATTGAATGTAGTCGAATGAAGTCGGGTGATGCTGATAGAATTAGATTAGGAAATGAGACACTTAAAGTAGTAAAGGAGTTTTGCTATTTGGGGAGCAAAATAACTGATGATGATCGAAGTAGAGAGGATATGAAATGTAGACTGGCAATGGCAAGGAAAGCGTTTATGAAGAAGAGAAATTTGTTAACATCGAGTATAGATTTAAGTGTCAGGAAGTCGTTTCTGAAAGTATTTGTATGGAGTGTAGCCATGTATGGAAGTGAAACATGGACGATAAATAGTTTAGACAAGAAGAGAATAGAAGCTTTCGAAATGTGGTGCTACAGAAGAATGCTGAAGATTAGATGGGTAGATCCTATAACTAATAAGGAGGTATTGAATAGGATTGGGGAGAAGAGAAGTTTGTGGCACAACTTGACTAGAAGAAGGGATCGGTTGGTAGGACATGTTCTGAGGCATCAAGGGATCACAAATTTAGCATTGGAGGGCAGCGTGGAGGGTAAAAATCGTACAGGGAGACCAAGAGATGAATACACTAAGCAGATTCAGAAGGATGTAGGTTGCAGTAGGTACTGGGAGATGAAGGAGCTTGCACAGGATAGATTAGCATGGAGAGCTGCATCAAACCAGTCTCAGGACTGAAGACCACAACAACAAATAGAAACACAACGTAACCACTCACTAAGCATGTAAGTTTTTTTTTACTTATGAAATGTTTCAGTCGCTTTGCTCCATCTTCAGGTGGCAGTTACGGACTTAAAATTTCGTCATTTGTTGTGTGTTTTTGTATTTTAAACGAACAGTCACCGCAGCAGTCTACTAAACGTGCGTAAAAAATCAAATGATGTTTGGAGAAAACATTTAATTTTTATACAGACATTGCCGTTGGCACCAAAAAAAAAAATGTTTGTGGTTGGAGCTCAAAATGTGAATTACCTACGTCATTACGAAATTTCCAGCGAATTATTTGCCATAAGTAAGTATTAGCGCACCTTAAGGTTTTATTCGAGTCCGGAAGCTGCTTAAGGTAAAATCTGTTTTAGGCAAATCATTAAGCGTGTACAGGATCGTGAATTTCAGATTTCCCTTAAACTTTTGGAAACTGGAAGAAAGTTCTGAATTTCAAATGGGAAGATGGTTCAAAATTAGAACCGTTCAACAAATGTCTCAATAGTAAACTTCTTTTTCTTTGAAAAGTTTTCCGTGCGCTATTCCGATTTAATGATATCATAAAAGTTGTCTTCCTGGCAGTGATGAGTTGTAAACGCTTTAGGAAACAAGCATAAATTATGTAGGACAACAGATGACCTTAAAAATACGCTTACCTACAAAATTTCCTGCAATTTCGTAGTGATTTACCGGACTTTAAAGTTTACCTTCCTGTATAATTTTCGTGGAATTTTGAGTGTCTGTCTAATAAACTACGATTTAATTAAAGATCGCCGTAAATAGTTCGTGAAGTTTGGGCACTTACCAATAAAAGAAAAATCTGTACTTCCTGGAACATTAGTGTTTAACGCCTCGTCGAATCATGGAGCATGAACACAGATAGTTACAGGGCTGAATGATAACTATCTCCTCCATGCACTGCACTTCCCAACAAATTACAGTATATTGCATTTAGTCTCTGACACAACCTCAGATACCCACAAGTTACAGTTGACAGTTGTGGCTACATTGGAACCAACTGGGGAAAGTTCATCAGCTGTCATCGAGTTTCTAAGAGCAGGATCTGTTGCTCATGTTAAAATTTATCGAAGAATGAAATGATTTTATGGTAAAAGCTACGTCGATGTTGGCACTGTGCAGCGACGCGTAAATATATGTAAGGCTGGCAGATCTGTTACAGTGGAGTTACGTGAAAAACATAGACCTGTACGACCTTTATCATCAACCAAAGAGTCATAGATGGCAACTTAATACACGATACATAGACAATTCAAGACGTGAAAAAGCTCATCAGGAAAATTAATGGGGAAAAAAACAATATTTAGTTGCAGCAAGACACATTAGGCCACACAATTTGTGACGCAACACAATATTCCATAGATAGTCGCTATACTGATGTAACCCTGAGACAAAGTTGTGCGATATGGCGTCACGAATTGATACGTTGGAAGGCGTAATGTATATATTTATTTATTGACACCACTCCTGCCGGAGGTTCGAGTCCTCCCTCGGGCATGGGTGTTCAAACGGCTCTGAGCACTATGGGACTGAACTACTGAGGTCATCAGTCCCCTAGAACTTAGAACTACTTAAACCTAACTAACCTAAGGACATCACACACATCCATGCCCGAGGCAGGATTCGAACCTGCGACCGTAGCGGTCACGCGGTTCCAAACTGAAGCGCTTAGAACCGCTCGGCCACACCGGCCGGCGGCATAGGTGTGTGTGTTTTTCTTAACATAAGTTCGTTTAAGTAGTGTGTAAGTCTAGGGACCGATGACCTAAGCAGTTTGGTCCCTTAGGTATTCACACACATTTGAACATTTACTGGCAAAAAAAGAATTGCTAATAATTAAAGTGTATTGAGTGAGTAACAAGATTTATAGTGAAGCTATTTGTGTGTTATGAAGGCAAAAGTAGCCCAAGTTATCACCTTTTTTTAAGATGTAACTTTTTGGCGTTCTTGTCTTTGCTGTGGATCTCAGTCCAAAGAATGGTTCAAATGGCTCTGAGCACTAAGGGGCTTAACATCTGAGGTCATCAGTCCCCTAGAACTTAGAACTACTTAAACCTAACTAACCTAAGGACATCACACACATCCATGCCCGAGGTAGGATTCGAACCTGCGACCGCAGCAGTCGCGCGGTTCCGGACTGAAACGCCTAGAACCGCTCGGCCACCGCGGTCGGCTCCAAAGAATGATTTGATGCATTTCTCAGTGCTAGTGTATAGTGTACAAGACTCTTCGTCTGTGCATGATTATAATTCGCTGTATCCACTTTTAAACTGCTTACTGTAGCCAGGCCTTGATCTCCCCTCCCTCCCCCCCCCCCATACACACACAAACACATCCCGCCACTATTCTGCCTGCCTCAGGATGCTTTCTATCAACCGACCCCTTCGAACTCTTCTCTTAGCAAGTGTGTGCAATGAATTTCTGTTTTCACCAGTTCGATTCAGTATTTCCTTATTATGCAACATCCCCTTAGAACAATTATACATGACTGTGCTTAAACTGACACACAATATTTTTAGCGCAACGCAATCTGACTTTCAAAAATCCCTACAAAAGAATGGCCCTGACTAACATTAACCTATACCTTTCACAAATCACTTACCTCACAAAAATCTTCATTACTCGAACTACTGCAATACAGCAAGCGCCACTACTGCCAGCTAAATAAAAGATTCAAACTACGGAAGGCACTAACTACTGATAGGCATAGTTAGCAAAATGAAAGATTTTGATAGAGAACAAACAATGTAGTTACCTTAATAGTGTTGAAAAATCATAATATACATGTTGTTGTTGTGGTCTTCAGTCCTGAGACTGGTTTGATGCAGCTCTCCATGCTACTCTATCCTGTGCAAGCTTCTTCATCTCCCAGTACCTACTGCAACCTACATCCTTCTGAATCTGCTTAGTGTATTGATCTCTTGGTCTCCCTCTACGATTTTAATCTCCACGATGCCCTCCAATGCTAAATTTGTGATCCCTCGATGCCTCAGAACATGTCCTACCAACCGATCCCTTCTTCTAGTCAAGTTGTGCCACAAACTTCTCTTCTCCCCAATCCTATTCAATACCTCCTCATTAGTTACGTGATCTACCCACCTTATCTTCAGCATTCTTCTGTAGCACCACATTTCGAAAGCTTCTATTCTCTTCTTGTCCAAACTAGTTATCGTCGATGTCTCACTTCCATACATGGCTACACTCCATACAAATACTTTCAGAAACGACTTCCTGACACTTAAATCTATACTCGATGTTAACAAATTTCTCTTCTTGAGAAACGCTTTCCTTGCCATTGCCAGTCTGCATTTTATATCCTCTCTACTTCGACCATCATCGGTTATTTTACTCCCTAAATAGCAAAACTCCTTTACTACTTTAAGTGTCTCATTTCCTAATCTAATTCCCTCAGCATCACCCGACTTAATTTGACTACATTCCATTATCCTCGTTTTGCTTTTGTTGATGTTCATCTTTTATCCTCCTTTCAAGACACCGTCCATTCCGTTCAACTGCTCTTCCAAGTCCTTTGCTGTCTCTGACAGAATTACAATGTCATCGGCGAACCTCAAAGTTTTTACTTTTTCTCCATGAATTTTAATACCTACTCCGAATTTTTCTTTTGTTTCCTTTATTGCTTGCTCAATATACAGATTGAATAACATCGGGGAGAGGCTACAACCCTGTCTTACTCCTTTCCCAACCACTGCTTCCCTTTCATGCGCCTCGACTCTTATAACTGCCATCTGGTTTCTGTACAAATTGTAAATAGCCTTTCGCTCCCTGTATTTTACCCCTGCCACCTTCAGAATTTGAAAGAGAGTATTCCAGTCAACATTGTCAAAAGCTTTCTCTAAGTCTACAAATGCAAGAAACGTAGGTTTGCCTTTTCTTAATCTTTCTTCCAAGATAAGTCGTAAGGTCAGTATTGCCTCACGTGTTCCAACATTTCTACGGAATCCAAACTGATCTTCCCCGAGGTCGGCTTCTACTAGTTTTTCCATTCGTCTGTAAAGAATTCGCGTTAGTATTTTGCAGCTGTGACTTATTAAACTGATAGTTCGGTAACTTTCACATCTGTCAACACCTGCTTTCTTTGGGATTGGAATTATTATATTCTTCTTGAAGTCTGAGGGTATTTTGCCTGTCTCATACATCGTGCTCACCAGATGGTAGAGTTTTGTCATGACTGGCTCTCCTGAGGCCATCAGTAGTTCTAATGGAATGTTGTCTACTCCCGGGGCCTTGTTTTGACTCAGGTCTTTCAGTGCTCTGTCAAACTCTTCACGCAGTATCTTATCTCCCATTTCATCTTCATCTACATCCTCTTCCATTTCCATAATATTGTCCTCAAGTACATCGCCCTTGTATAAACCCTCTATATACTCCTTCCATCTTTCTGCTTTCCCTTCTTTGCTTAGAACTGGGTTGCCATCTGAGCTCTTGATATTCATACAAGTGGTTCTCTTCTCTCCAAAGGTCTCTTTAATTTTCCTGTAGGCAGTATCTATCTTACCCCTAGTGAGACAAGCCTCTACAACCTTACATTTGTCCTCTAGCCATCCCTGCTTAGCCATTTTGCACTTCCTGTCGATTTCATTTTTGAGACGTTTATATTCCTTTTTGCCTGCTTCATTTACTGCATTTTTATATTTTCTCCTTTCATCAATTAAATTCAATATTTCTTCTGTTACCCAAGGATTTCTATTAGCCCGCGTCTTTTTACCTACTTGATCGTCTGCTGCCTTCACCACTTCATCCCTCAGAGCTACCCATTCTTCTTCTACTGTATTTCTTTCCCCCATTCCTGTCAATTGTTCCCTAATGCTCTCCCTGAAACTCTCTACAACCTCTGGTTCTTTCAGTTTATCCAGGTCCCATCTCCTTAAATTCCCACCTTTTTGCAGTTTCTTCAGTTTCAATCTGCAGTTCATAACCAATAGATTGTGGTCAGAATCTACATCTGCCCCAGGAAATGTCTTACAATTTAATACCTGGTTCCTAAATCTCTGTCTTACCATTATATAATCTATCTGAAGCCTGTCAGCATCTCCAGGCTTCTTCCATGTATACAGCCTCCTTTCATGATTCTTGAACCAAGTGTTAGCTATGATTAAGTTATGCTCTGTGCAAAATTCTACAAGGCGGCTTCCTCTTTCATTCCTTCCCCCCAATCCATATTCACCTACTATGTTTCCTTCTCTCCCTTTTCCTACTGACGAATTCCAGTCACCCATGACTATTAAATTTTCGTCTCCCTTCACTACCTGAATAATTTCTTTTATCTCGTCATACATTTCATCTATTTCTTCATCATCTGCAGAGCTAGTTGGCATATAAACTTGTACTACTGTAGTAGGCATGGGCTTTGTGTCTATCTTGGCCAACCGAGCGAGGTGGCGCAGTGGTTAGCACACTGGACTCGCATTCGGGAGGACGACGGTTCAATCCCGTCTCCGGCCATCCTGATTTAGGTTTTCCGTGATTTCCCTAAATCGCTTCAGGCAAATGCCGAGATGGTTCCTTTGAAAGGGCACGGCCGATTTCCTTCCCCATCCTTCCCTCACCCGAGCTTGCGCTCCGTCTCTAATGACCTCGTTGTCGACGGGACGTTAAACACTAATCTCCTCCTCCTCCTCTATCTTGGCCACAATAATGCGTTCACTATGCTGTTTGTAGTAGCTAACCCGCACTCCTATTTTTTTATTCATTATTAAACCTACTCCTGCATTACCCCTATTTGATTTTGTATTTATAACCCTGTAATCACCTGACCAAAAGTCTTGTTCCTCCTGCCACCGAACTTCACTAATTCCCACTATATCTAACTTTAACCTATCCATCTCCCTTTTTAAATTTTCTAACCTACCTGCCCGATTAAGTGATCTGACATTCCACGCTCCGATCCGTAGAACGCCAGTTTTCTTTCTCCTGATAACGACGTCCTCTTGAGTAGTCCCCGCCCGGAGATCCGAATGGGGGACTATTTTACCTCCGGAATATTTTACCCAAGAGGACGCCATCATCATTTAATCATACAGTAGAGCTGCATGTCCTCGGGAAAAATTACGGCTGTAGTTTCCCCTTGCTTTCAGCCGTTCGCAGTACCAGCACAGCAAGGCCGTTTTGGTTAATGTTACAAGGCCAGATCAGTCAATCATCCAGACTGTTGCCCCTGCAACTACTGAAAAGGCTGCTGCCCCTCTTCAGGAACCACATGTTTGTCTGGCCTCTCAACAGATACCCCTCCGTTGTGGTTGCACCTACGGTACGGCCATCTGTATCGCTGAGGCACGCAAGCCTCCCCACCAACGGCAAGGTCCATGGTTCATGGGGGGATAATATACATAGCAGTTCATAATATCCAGTATTACAAATTTCAAAACTCCACCATCTCTCTCCCCACTTCCACCACTGCTGGCGGCTCACCTCCAACTGCGCAACGCTACGCGCTGTTCACATCCAGCTGCCCAACACTACAATGGCAGACAACAATGCAAACTAGCCACAGACTGCACACAGCACAGCCAGTGATTTTCATACAGAGCGCTACGTAACGTTGCCAATTAGAAAACATAAACAGCCTACTTACAATTAGTTATTCGATATTCTCACCTAATCTTCAACACGACATTTTAAAAGCTTCTATTCTCTTCTTGTCTCAACTGTTTATCGTCCATGTTTCACTACTGGCAAAGACGACAAATATGTTCAGAAAAGACTTGCTAACACATTTATATTCGATGTTAAAATATTTTTCTTTTTTAGGAATGCTTTTCCTCCTGTTGCCCGTCTGTATTTAATCTCTGTTCTACTTCGACTGGGCTACTGGAAACCAAGGCTTAAATACAGTAAGCAGATTCGAATGGATGTAGGGTGCGGCAGTTATAAAGAAATGAAGAGGCTTGCACAGGACAGGCAAGCACGAAGAGCTGCATCAAATTGAAGACCACAACAGCTACTTGGGCTGTCGTCAATTATCTTGCTCCCAGATAGTTATAGTAGTCTACTGCTTTTAGCGACTCATTTCGTAATCTAATGCTGTCGTCATCACCTGACTTAATTTTTCGACACTTCATTACTCTTGTTTTGCTTCTGTTGATGTTCATCTTTGAACCTCTTTTCAAAACAGGACCCATTGCTTTCAAACGCTCTTCCAAATCCTTCGACGTCTCTTACAAAATTACGCTGTTGAGAGACCTCAAAGTTCTCATTTCCCTTCCGTGAAAGTTATTCCAAGATGTAGCTACGCTTGTCTTTACGGCCTGCTCGTGTCTATATTTAATAATATGGGGGATAGGCTTGAACCTCCGTCAACTTCTACCTCTCTTTCATTTCCTTTGAGTCTTGCAACTGCAGTCTCGTTTCTGTACAAATTGTTTGTAATCTACTGCGTATTGTGATTAGAATGGAAGCACACACACAGTAATCTACTGCGTATTGTGATTAAAATGGAAGCACACATACACCACTTCACTGCCATGACATCAAACGTGAAGGGGTCACATGACCGAGTGGTCTAAGCTCTACCCTATATAGAGGGTGTAACGGGAATAAGTGGAGATATTTCTATTGGCAACTGAGCACAGTGTACCGGACAGCGTTACATCGGTGTTTACATTATTTGCGGACCAATAATTATAGCTATTGCAAGTCGTATATTTTAGGTTGGTTAGTACCTCTAAGTACTTGTGGCAAGAGCAAGCCATTAATGTTTTCCCCTGGGCAGCAGGTCAGGTGTTGAACTGTGGGCGAGCGGACGTAGGGCAGTTGGCCTGCACCAGTATAGCCAACCTTGTCACAATCACCCACTCGTGGGCGTTCCAGATTTCGTGGTAGGCGGTAGGTGGCAGGAGTTTTTAAAACATTTCCGTTGGTTTTTCATAAGATTTTGATATAAAGCTGTTGGTAACTAATTATTACTATATGCTTTAACTTGTTGTAACTCTGCTTCATAAACTTCGTGAGTTAAAGTTACTTTCCTACCTTAAAAATCACTATAACTGAGAAAGCATTGAGCGATCAGAGAATTTTATGTCTAACAGGAATGCAAAAGTGAGCACTAGGTAAAAGAGGTTCAGTACCCCTGGTGTATACTGACAGGTCACTTATTGTTAGTGGTGCAGTTACGACTGTGCGGAAAACATCAGGTACGATATTATATGACGTGTTTGCGGGAAGACTGTTTGATGCGGAGAAAAAAGCAACACGCTGATATGTGCATATTAGGGTATCACATATAACTTATGCCCGTTACACCGTATATAGCGTTCTAAATAGAGCAGTGTGCTCTATTAATGGGGTGTGTAATATTTTGCTCAGGTGGCTAAAGTCGTTATTTCTTAAAAATATACTTTTCTGTATGACACTGGTTCACGTTACTGAATAGTCACTAGCCCTATCTGCATTATCACGAACGCAAAATCAGCATTAACAGTGCGCGCTATCGTACATTTACAGAATTGAGAGAAGTCTAAAACATGCATGAATTCGTAAATTCGATTTCATGCTTCCCCAAACTTGATAACTAAGTATTTACCACTGTTACTAAAAGCAAAATTTATTACGCCATTAAAACCAACCTAGCTTTTCACTCGTGCGCCATTACAACGTCCTTCGTGACAAATGACCTGTCCCAGGAGAATACCCAGCGTTCTCTGCGCCAAGCTTCCATGGCTATATTTAACGTGGAGTGTCACCATAAACGTAACACATTCCTCTCGACAAATTCTTTTTCAAACTGTGAGTTTTCAAATGAAAAAGATTCAGCTACAGCCATGAATTTTAAGGGCCACCTCTATATTTTATAATGTGGTGAACTTTAATATATTATACCCAAATGTTTTGACAGTGTTGACTGGAATACGTTCTTCGAACTCTGAAGATAGCATTAATAAAATGTGTGGAACGAAGATAGACTATCTGGCGTAGTATGAAGTCGAATGCACGAATCCATTCATTTTGGTGTGTGTGATTTAGACTTACGATACTGCGCACCGTTAGAGTCGCTTTTGTGTTCGTGATAATGAAGGTAAGTCTAGCGATTGTTCAGTAACGTGAAAGGAAAGCATTTTTTAATAAACAAATTGTGCTCACTAGATAGGCTACTAGACATCCTCTGAAGAGAGAACACTGCTCTCTTTACAGCGCTCTATACTGGATGCAATGGGTATAAGCACAGATATTTCTGTTGGTGACTGAGGACAGTGCACTGAACAGCATTACATCAGTATTTACATGGTTTGCTGACTAACAATAATTATAGCCGTTACAAGCTGTATGTTTCTAGGTTCAGTATTAGCTCTACATATGCGTAGCAGGTGACAATTAATACTTTCGCCTGGGCAGCAGGTCAAGTGTTGAAGTGTGGACATGTGGATGCAAAACGGTCAGTTTATACTGACAGGCGTAGTCCACTTAGAGGTGCAGTTATGACTGTGCAGAAAACATCATGTCCTGGTTGTGGGAAGACTGTTTGACACAGAGAAGAAACACCCAACATAATGATGTATGTACTTAGTAAAGTAACACATATAAAAATATCTGCACTTATAGTTGTAAGTGTAGAGCTTGTACCAGGTAGACTTCTAATCTCTTCGCCACTGGGGTGGTATACGTGTGTTCCCATTTTAACAATAACGTTGTAAAATTAAACATACTGAGGCATCTCGAACAGAATCACTTGCTCCACATCAATCAACGTGGCAGTCGGAGTAATACCCAACTTGCGCTTTACTCACATCATCCACAAAATAATAGATCAAGGAAATCAGGTATTTCTTGAGATCCGATATGCATATTACACACGAGAGTGCGATTGTATGAGATAGCAAACAAAACTTCTGAGTGATTAAGATATGTTTGTAGGCAGGACACAGCGTGTTATCGTGGACGCAGTCATTTACAGAAATAGAAGCAACTTAAGGCGTGCCTCAGGAAATTGTATTTGGGGCCTTTGTTGTTCTTGTTGTACATTAAGGACTTGGCAGACACTATTAACAGAAATCTTAAATTTTTTGGCAGATGGTACAGTTATGTATAAAGAAATACTGTCTGCAGAGAGCTGCAGTAATGTCAATTCGGATCTTGATAATATTTCGAAAACATGGAAAGATCGACAACTTGCTGGAAATGTACAAGGGCATGCTGAAAAGTAATGTTCCGAAGTTTTATGTGAAAACTCTCAAAGCTTTTTAAATACAGCAGACGTTATTCATATTATACATCTTTATTCTTTACGTCTAGATAATTATTTCTCAGTGTAGTTACCCCGGCGATGAACACATTTCTCCCAACG
Organism: Schistocerca cancellata; assembly: GCF_023864275.1. NCBI lineage: Eukaryota > Metazoa > Arthropoda > Insecta > Orthoptera > Acrididae > Schistocerca > Schistocerca cancellata. The sequence continues at coordinate 308,089,243 of NC_064627.1, read as the reverse complement.
AGAGACGAGTTTTTGATGCCGTCACTGCAGAGTGTTTGACTCTGTTGACGGAGCCATAACCTCAGCTCTGCTTGCACCGCTTCATCACTATCATACTGAAGTCCTCCGGTGATCTTTAGGTTTTGGAAACAGATGAAAATCTGCTGGGGTCAATTCGAGAATGTGCGGAGGATGATCGATGACAGGTGTCGGACTGTTCCAAATGTCGCAGTGCTCGTGTGTGGTCTAGCATTGTCATGCTGAAGGAGAGGATGTTCCATGTTGTGGGCGAACTCTTCGAATTCGTGATTTTAGTTTTCATAGAGTCTCTCACGCACCAACATAGTTGCGTTACACACAGCAAAGCTACTCGCTACAATTCGGAGCCTCCTAGTGGCAGAGGCTTGTAACGAGCGCCAGCGAAGCGGGAAGTCAGCCGAGTAATATGCATGGTATTTAATACCTCAACCTATACTGAGAACACAATTAAAAATCGTAGGCATGCCCTTGTGCAAACAAGTAAAATTATGCACTTCATAAAACAAAGAAACGTAGATCCTATGACTATAATATCAATGATTGAAAATGGAAATCAGTTAACTGGTTCAAATAACTGGTTGAAACGATTTGTGTGGATATGAAATGGAATGACCACATAGGCTCAGTCGCAGGTAAAGTAGGCTCGGGACTTGGGTTCATTGGCAGATTTCGAGGTAAATGCAGTCAGTGCACAAAAGAGAAAGATTACAAATCACCTGTGCACCCCATCTTATAATCTATGAGGGACCCTTGCCAGATAGAAACAATAGGCGATACTGGACGCTTAGAAAGAAGGGTGGCATAAATGGACGGGGGTTTGTTCGATTCGCTGGAGAGCATCACAGAAATTCTAATCACAGCACGCACAGAGGCATTTACCTAGTCATTTTCGCCAGGTTCACTACATGATTGGAACGGGGAGAAGTCCTAACATCCTAAGTATGTACCATGCACTTCACAGTGTTTTGCAGAGTATATATGTAAGTATGTTGTAACGTTAAAATATCAAAATCGCAGCCCTGTAATGCACCAAGAACTAGTTGTCACAAAAACTACATTTCTGGGTTTCGTACCTCACTCGGTAAAAATGGAATCGTTGTAAGACGACTTTGTTGTCCGTCCGTCTCTCTGTCTGATAAGACTGTTTTTTTTCAGGATGGGTAAAGGTATCAAGTTGAAACTTGTGTCACATACGAAGGTCTATGATCCCTTAGCGGTGTAAATAATTTAAGCTTCTAAGTCAATGCAGTCAAAAAGTACGGCCACGTCACATATTTTGATCCTCACAAACTCACCGACTGATTAAACCGGTGTATCTGCACGTCGCGCCTGCTGATCCAGCGGTAAGGCGCGTGACGAAAAACTGACCGGTCGCAGGATCGAATCTCGGCCGGGCCAGCAGTTTTCCAGTCTTCGTTTTAACCTAGCCTTCGTCTCTCAACGATGTGAGGAGTCGCCAGAAAAGAAACGCTGTTGGGATTCCACGTTAAACTGAAGGTCCCCATTATAAGATTTGATAACCGGGGTGGACACGCAAAGTCGCCGAAGTAGCGTCCAATGTAGACTTGCATTAGGCCGCTGGAACACACAAAATTATTATTATTGTCTATATACGTAATTAAATCTGTACGGAACGCTCAAAGCGCAAATCCTACTTACATTTTTTTAAATTTTATTTTATTTTAGGTACAACAATTTTCCGACTAAGCACTTCGTTCTTTTACAGTATCGTGCTATCTTCAATACTAACATGATTTCACACTCACAAAGCTAAAGTTATTGACACGAGAAACGTTCTCATCCAGTTACCCGTCAGCTGTTCGATTCTCTCCGAAATACCGTCCGCCTCGTAGATCGTAAAAGTTACTGCGCCAGCAGGCCCCTGGTTGCAGGCCGCAGGCTGGTGACTTTTGCTCCCCTATCACCCTTCGCTTTCCTACACTGTCCAACGTATCTGCAAGTAACGGAGTACCACTGGCAGCCATGTAACACAGAGAAAAGCGATGGTCATAAAAGGACCGAAACCGACGGGCACCGGGGACGTGTTTTACGACGTGTCAAAGACCATCCATTTCAAACTCGATGAGAATGGGTGCTGTCGGTGAAAGCAGGCCCATATCAGTCAGCTTCCGAGCGAACATTTCAGAGGGAACTATAGGCAATAGACATTTGGTGTAGAATCATTCGCTACGGTCGCAGGTTCGAATCCTGCCTCGGGCATGGATGTGTGTGATGTCCTTAGGTTAGTTGGGTTTAATTAGTTCTAAGTGACTGATGACCTCAGAAGTTAAGTCGCGTAGTGTTCAGAGCCATTTGAACTTTTTTGTAGAATCATTCGGAGATGGCCGTTGCTCCCTGCGGCACATAATGTGGCACAACTTCAGTGAAAAAAAGAACACAGAAATTGCACGGTAGCTCACTGAATTCTTATAATGTGGGCCGACGAGATGCGATTTTGGCGCTTTTCAAATGATGCATGACTTCCAGTACACTGAATGCCCAATGAGGCGCTTAACCCGCAATGAGTGGTAACAAATCTAGCAGCTAGCCAATGTATTGCTTCAATCATCATCATCATCATCATCATTTAAGACTGATTATGCCTTTCAGCGTTCAGTCTGGAGCATAGCCCCCCTTATACAGTTCCTCCATGATCCCCTATTCAGTGCTAACATTGGTGCCTCTTCTGATGTTAAACCTATTACTTCAAAATCATTCTTAACCGAATCCAGGTACCTCCTCCTCGGTCTGCCCCGACTCCTCCTACCCTCTACTGCTGAATCCATGAGTCTCTTGGGTAACCTTGCTTCTCCCATGCGTGTAACATGACCCCACCATCTAAGCCTGTTCGCCCTGACTGCTACATCTATAGAGTTCATTCCCAGTTTTTCTTTGATTTCCTCATTGTGGACACCCTCCTGCCATTGTTCCCATCTACTAGTACCTGCAATCATCCTAGCTACTTTCATATCCGTAACCTCAACCTTGTTGATAAGGTAACCTGAATCCACCCAGCTTTCGCTCCCATACAACAAAGTTGGTCGAAAGATTGAACGGTGCACAGATAACTTAGTCTTGGTACTGACTTCTTTCTTGCAGAAGAGAGTAGATCGTAGCTGAGAGCTCACTGCATTAGCTTTGCTACACCTCGCTTCCAGTTCTTTCACCATGTTGCCATCCTGTGAGAATATGCATCCTAAGTACTTGAAACCGTCCACCTGTTCTAACTTTGTTCCCCCTATTTGGCACTCAATCCGTTTATATTTCTTTCCTACTGACATTACTTTCGTTTTGGCGATGCTAATCTTCATACCATAGTCCTTACAGTTTTGATCTAGCTCTGAAATATTACTTTGCAAACTTTCAATTGAATCTGCCATCACAACTAAGTCATCCGCATATGCAAGACTGCTTATTTTGTGTTCACATATCTTAATCTCACCCAGCCAGTCTATTGTTTTCAACATATGATCCATAAATAATATGAACAACAGTGGAGACAGGTTGCAGCCTTGTCTTACCCCTGAAACTACTCTGAACCATGAACTCAATTTACCGTCAACTCTAACTGCTGCCTGACTATCCATGTAAAGACCTTTAATTGCTTGCAAAAGTTTGCCTCCTATTCCATAATCTTGTAGAACAGACAATAGCTTCCTCCTAGGAACCCGGTCATATGCCTTTTCTAGATCTATAAAGCATAGATACAATTCCCTGTTCCACTCATAACACTTCTCCATTATTTGCCGTAAGCTAAAGATCTGGTCCTGACAACCTCTAAGAGGCCTAAACCCGCACTGATTTTCATCCAATTGGTCCTTAACTAATACTCGCACTTTCCTTTCAACAATACCTGCGAAGATTTTACCCACAACGCTGATTAAAGAGATACCTCTGTAGTTGTTACAATCTTTTCTGTTTCCATGTTTAAAGATTGGTGTGATTACTGCTTTTGTCCAGTCTGATGGAACCTGTCCCGACTCCCAGGCCATTTCAATTATCCTGTGTAGCCATTTAAGACCTGACATTCCACTGTATTTGATGAGTTCCGACTTAATTTCATCCACCCCAGCCGCTTTATTGCACTGCAATCTATTGACCATTTTTTCCACTTCCTCAAATGTGATCCTATTTCCATCATCATTCCTATCCCATTCTACCTCGAAATCTGAAACATTACTGACCGCATTTACACCTACATTGAGCAACTCTTCAAAATATTCCCTCCATCTGCCCAAGGCATCCACAGGATTCACCAGCAGTTTTCCTGACCTGTCCAAAATACTTGTCATTTCCTTCTTACCTCATTTTCGAAGACTGCTAATTATTGCTTCAATGTCTTTCTTTAATGCAACCTGGTGGGGATCCCAAACACTCGAGAAATACTCAAGAATGAGTCGCAGTAGTGCTCTATACGCGTCTCAAAAACGTTACGCCTAGGTAATCAATCGACATAACAGTGTGTAGCAGCACGCAACAAATACTGTATTCGAAAATTACAGGATTGCTTTTCCTACTCATCTGCATAAACTTATGTTTTCCTAAGTTTAGAGCATGCTTCCAATCATAACACCAAATAGCAATTGTGTCTGAAGTCATCCTCTATCCTCCTACAGTGACTCAACGACAACACTCTTCTGTACACTGCAGCGTCATCAGCAGACAGTCGCAGATTGCTGCTGACCCTATCCGTCTGATGATTTATGTGCACAGAGAACAAGAGCGGCCCTAGGACACTCGCCGTCGAGGACAAATTATTGGGTTCTATTACTCCAGAAGCTTTCCAGCCACTCAGAGATCGGGGAGGGGGAACTACTCCATACGCTCGAACATTTATCATCAGTGAAAATGTATCCAACTATCTGGGTACCATACTGAAAAAATGGGAGTATTTCACTCAAAGGAAATACTGGGGAAAGTACCCGTGTTTTATCAACTAACATATGCCCATCTTGTTACTCATAACGATTATCATATAATCAAACGAAGATAGGGAAGAAATCGACCTTGCGCTATTCAGAGAAACCATGCAGGCACTCGTCTAATAGATTCAGGTGAGCCATGGAAAACCTAAATTTGGATGGCAGTATGGAGGGTTAAACTGAGGTCTTCCTGAATGTGAAACAACTGCGTTACCCATTGGGTTGTAGATTTGACATTATTTCTTTGAGGGACGTTCAGTAACACAATGCATTTTTTTCCGAAAGCAAATTGGTTTTATTCAGAATTCCAGTACACTATATTATCCCCCACTCTTTTGCCACACCCTAGTTTTCGGCATAACCTCTGCTCAGTGCGACGTCATTACGCTATCTCACTGGGAGGGCCTTTGCGTCCACATGGCACGACTCTACTGGCCGACGTTGGAGTCAACGTCTTGCTGCAGCAATAACCTCCCCATCAACGACGTACTGCTTCGTTGTGACAAACAAATGGAAGTTTAATGTTAGGCAGCGAGGAAAGGGACACAGCTTTGAGTACCCTAAGAGGTGGAAGAGTGTTTCAGGAGTACCAACAGAAACGTCCAATTGAGCAGCGAGGTGTTTCATTGTGAACCGTCGATGACCTCGAATGAGAGTGTCGGCACGTTCCAACATTGCAGGAATCGCAACTGTGTGCGGCCAACCGGCACGTGGGAGATCGGACAGGTTTGTCCGACCTTGTTGCTTTTGTTCACTGCCAGGCTGTAAGAGGTACATGAATAAGGAATTTATTGCTAGCGCACTCGAGCAGATGTAACTTCGATGGAATGCTCACGCGCTGCCTGCGATATGTAAGCTACAATAGAATCGCTGACCAGAGAGCAGTGTCGGCAGCAGCAGTAGGAGTAGTAGCTGGCAGTCGGTTCAAAAATGGTTCAAATGGCTCTGAGCACTATGGGACTTAACATCTGAGGTCATCAGTCCCCTAGAACTTAGAACTACTTAAACCTAACTAACATAAGGACATCACACACATCCATGCCCGAGGCAGGATTCGAACCTGCGGCCGTAGCGGTCGCGCGGTTCCAGACTGAAGCGCCTAGAACCGCTCGGCCACTGGCAGTCGGGCCATTTGTGGAGAGTGATGTAGTATAAGGTAAAAGCAGCCACGCGCATATGTAATTTGTATCAACTGATTTTGTACTATTGTTATATCGAGTCCCATGTAAATGTATTTAAAAATCTTTTAATAATAATCATTCTTATAAAGATAACTTTTGACAATTGGTCATTTGAATTTAAAGATTTTACTAATTTCTCCTATCCATGGTCAACCCTATTATCGTAAAGAAAAATCAGTTGTTTCTTTTTAAACATAACAAATCTAGTGGCCAGCATTGCACTGGGCTGTGCCAGAAAAATGTCTTATAGGAGCAGATATATACGCGTTATCCGAGGACTTCATTGAGGTAAGAATTTTCAGTTTGTTCAGAATGGTCTTTCAGGGCCATGACGCAGCACTGCTGACGTCCAAAATTTACTAGTTTAAATTCGCAGTCAGTTAATTATTGAAATGTTAATTGTGAGCCACAATTTTATTGAGAGCTTAGTCACGTTTTTATTCCGAGGTTATGGAAGTAAACTGTTGGTAGGTTGAAACGACCCCTTAGAAAAATTAATGAATTACTGTGCTAATAAACCTCTTACATTATTTGATTTTCAAACAGCTGAGCAGAAGTGAAGGTACTCAGACATTTCGCTCTTTACCTATTCTGATCAACACTAAACTGTCACACGATATTTTTAGCGCAACGCAATCTGACTTTCAATAATCCCTACAAAAGAATGGCCCTGACTAACAATAACCTATACCTTTCACAAATCACTTACCTCACAAAAATCTTCGTTATTCGAACTACTGCAATACAGCGAGCGCCACTACTGCCAGCTAAATAAAGATTCAAACTACTGAAGGCACTAGCTACTGATAGGCATAGTTAGCAAATGAAAGATTTTGATAGAGAACAAACAATGTATTTACCTTAATAGTGTTCAAAAGTCATAATATATACATCTGTTCATGACATCCAGTCTTACAAATTTACTGTCTCCGATAGACACACGTCCAGATCGTCCGCTCTCAAAATTCCGCCATCTCTCTCCCCACATCCACCACTGCTGGCGGCCCAACTCCAACTGCGCAACGCTACGCGCTGTTAACAGCCAACTGCCCAACACTACAATAGCGACTATTTCAACAATGCCCACCAGCCACAGACTGCGCACAGTAGAGATGGGCAAACTGAAACGCGTAACTGTTTCGAAACAAATGAAACAGTACAATGTAATGTTTCGATACGCTGTTTCGAAACAGTGAAACAGTTTGTGTTTAGTAATCTAATAAACCTACACATTTTATCATCTTGAATGTCTACTGTATAAGTATGTCCATATAAACACAAATGAGGAGCGAGAGCGCTAATCATATTGCAGAAAGTATGAAACTATCACTTAGGCGTATAGGAATTTCGTATTTCCTGCCGCATATGCACTGCTTTCGTGTCGTGTAACTTTCATACTTTTCAATTGGCTGAGGACAGCCATAGCTGAAGACAGAAGAACCACCACGAACGGAACTGGAGGTTGGAGCAAACTGCAGAAACTACGGACGTGCTACTGGGATTCCCACATTCCGTTAGTACGGGTAATATACCCATCCTGCTAATTTCCATGCACACAAAGGGAATCATTGTGGATAATTGACACATTGACTATAGACTCACAGATAATTCTAATAAATAACAAAATATAACAGAAAAAAATTTTGTCTTTCAAGGTGTTTCGAACCGTTACTATAAATTCACCATGCTCCCCAGCCCTTCCCGTTCACCATTACACTATAAGTGATATGTCAAACCGATTGCTTGCAATTATACCTACATCAGATTTATGTATGTGTCTAATAACTGTCACTCTACGCCTTCTTTATTCAAAATGTTGTAGGTTTCCTTCTGTTTCTTAATATGATTACTGTACATGAACAGAGAAGCGTATGTTATAAAAAAAGTGTAATTTAACTGAATGATTTTCACATATTTATTATTTTGAATGTGAATAGTGTGCGTTGTTTTATTGTTTGGTTAGTGTTTATAAAGCAGATGTTACGCAATTACGGAATAGGACAGTCAGCTAGAAACGAAGCTTTATTTTCGGATATCTTAAGCTTCATGCTATTGCCTGTCAAAAAGATTTCGACACTCTTGAAAGTATTTCATGAAGTGGTATGTTGTGTTTCAGTACCTGTGCCGGCCCGAATCTCGTCCGACACAGAGCGGAATGAAACATCACTGTTTCGATACAATTAGTCCGTTCCAAGCACAGGTGGACTGAAACAGTCTTATTTTGAAACAACGATACAGTTTCTGTGTCTGGTTCGAGATCGAATCTGGTCCGGTTATCCGAGACAGGGGCGGAATGAAACACCACTGTTTCGAAACAGTGACCCACAGCCGTTCCGAAACACTGAAACAGTTCCACGTATCGATACACTGTATCGAAACATAGAAACAGTGTCCAAGTCTAGCGCACAGCACAGCCAGTGATTTTCATACAGAGCGCTAGGTGATGTTACTAACATAAAAACCTAAACAGCCTACTTACAAGGTTACAAGGTCTCCGTTGACATTCTGCAAGCGCTTTTACGAATATCTCCGATGCTCTGGTCTTCCGCCAAAAGAAACTCAGTGACAGCTCTCTGCTTGGAACGCACCTGTTTACAGACGCCAGAAGATTACATATAGCGCTGCGACCTGTCGGAACTTCATGAAACTATAGGGGCTGAAGGGGAAATATAGCACGTTGTCTCAAAATAAATTCCACATTTTGTCAGCCGAGACTGGCCAAGAATAAAAATGTGTTGTATTGCTTACCGAACGCCTCTCGCTATCTTGTGTGTAGCTATAGCAACTCGTCTTTTATAGTAATCCCCTTTTACTCAGTACGAGGTCAGGGTTGCTGAAGAGGAATTTTTGCCTATTGTACATTGTGTTTTGACGACACGACTGACATGGCGCGTCGTTTCCTGTTGCAGTCTGAGCAGCTGGCGGCCGCCGTGAGGGAGCGGAGCGGCAGCTCGACCACAGCGACGCGCAGACACCGGCTCGCCAGCGGCCTCACCTGGCTCTCCGCGGACGGCATCTCGCTCTCTGCTGATTCCCTCCAGGTTCGTTTCGTGGCCAAAGCCGCGCCCAGCTAACACCGGCGCGAATTTTCCTAGGTCGTTGTGTTTTTTGCGTCCATTCCACCTCGGTCAGCGGAAGTAAACTCCAGCCAGAATACACTAGGGGCCATTACAGAAGTAATCACCTCGAAAATATCAGGCTGCGTGCGTGGTGACGGTGTTACAATTTCTCTATATATTCAGCCTTCAGTGCGACACTTTTTGGCAACAATGGATAGCGTGGCACAGAGCTTGATTCTAGGAGTCTCCATTTTGGCTGTCCAGGAAACGTTCCGAGTCGAAACTTACATGGTTCTCAATCGGTATCTACCACGCAATGGTTTCCTCATTCGAGGAAAGGCGAAGACTTAACTGGGTGTCATGGTAGAATAATACGGGCTGCGGGACAAAATTTGATAAAACATATGAGTGGCAACATATGTGAGTGTATCGCGTGGAGAATGAGCTGAAGCGAAAACACGCCTGTTGACAGCTTCCCGCGATGCTTCATCTGCACAGCCCCTTTTTACGTCGTCAGATTTCGGTAATGTGCTCCTGTAACGCGTAGTCCCTTACGAGCCTAACCTGTTAGTACCACACCAGAAAACGCTTAGCGTCACCTTGCCTGATGCTGGGTGGCTCCTCGCTTCTTTCAGGAGATGAATCCACATGTTTTTACTGCTTGCTCTGGACCGTTGTCTCGGGATCATACACCACTGGCCATTAAAATTGCTACACCAAGAAGAAATGCAGATGATAAACGGGTATTCAGTGGACAAATATATTATACTAGAACTGACATGTGATTACATTTTCACGCAATTTGGGTACATAGATCCTGAGAAATCAGTACCCAGAACAACCACCTCTGTCCGTAATAACGGCCTTGATACGCCTGGGCATTGAGTCAAACAGAGCTTGGATGGCGTGTACAGGTACAGCTGCCCATGCAGCTTCAACACGATACCACAGTTCATCAAGAGTAGTGACTGGCGTATTGTGGCGAGCCAGTTGCTCGGCCACCATTGACCAGACGTTTTCAATTGGTAAGAGATTTGGAGAACGTGCTGGCCAGGGCAGCAGTCGAACATTTTCTGTATCCAGAAAGGCCCGTACAGGACCTGCAACATGCGGTCGTGCATTATCCTTGTGAAATTTAGGGTTTCGCAGGGATCGAATGACGGGTAGAGCCACGGGTCGTAACACATCCGAAATGTAACGTCCACTGTTCAAAGTGCCGTCAATGCGAACAAGAGGTGACCGAGACGTGTAACCAATGGCACCCCATACCATCACGCCAGGTGATACGCCAGTATGGCGATGACAAATTCACGCTTCCAATGTGCATTCACCGCGATGTCGCCAAACACGGATGCGACCATCATGATGCTGTAAACAGAACCTGGATTCGTCCGAAAAATGACGGTTTTGCCATTCGTGCACCCAGGTTCGTCGTTGAGTACACCATCGCAGGCGCTCCTGTCTGTGATGCAGCGTCAAGGGTAACCACAGCCATGGTCTCCGAGCTGGTAGTCCATGCTGCTGCAAACGTCGTCGAACTGTTCGTGCAGATCGTTTTTGTCTTGCAAACGTCCCCATCTGTTGACTCAGAGATCGAGACGTGGCTGCACGATCCGTTAAGCCATGCGGAGATGCCTGTCATCTCGACTGCTAGTGACACGAGGCCGTTGGTATCCAGCATGGCTTTCCGTATTACCCTCCTGAACCCACCGATTCCATATTCTGCTAACAGTCATTGGATCTCGACCAACGCGAGAAGCAATGTCGCGATACGATAAACCGCAATCGCAATAGGCTACAATCCGACCTTTATCAAAGTCGGAAACGTGATGGTACGCATTTCTCCTCCTTACACGAGGCATCACAACAACGTTTCACCAGACAACTGCTGTTTGTGTATGAGAAATCGGTTGGAAACTTTCCTCATGTCAGCACGTTGTAGGTGTTGCCACCGGCGGCCAACCTTGTGTGAATGCTCTGGAAAGCAAATTATTTGCATATCACAGCATCTTCTTCCTGTCGGTTAAATTTCGCGTCTGTAGCATGTCATCTTCGTGGTGTAGCAATTTTAATGGCCAGTAGTGTAGTTATAAACCCAACACTCGCTCATGGAGATCAGGCAGCTAAAGACGGCTAATGGTTTGCCTGCGAAAATTTCCGCTGCTGCCTCAGCTTCTTGGGTTTTTAAAGGGGTGTGAGTAGTCGCGGAAATAAGCGGGCGGCGACTGCTGTAATCTGTCATGTCCTAAGTGTCGTGCCAGATGTCTGAAACTGATCCAGGACTTATTTTCACTTTTTTTTACTCTCGCCGCACTTCGACCACCTTTCCCAGGAGATTCCCAATTCTTCTCTTAGAACTGAGCTCCACTTCTTGTTTTGTCATTCATACTTGATTATCCACACTAAGAGTGTGTGCGTCACTTAGCTACTATGTCTTATGATGAGGACGGATTATTGCAGCGTTTCCCCTTTCAAACTCAAAAATCGGATGATCGCGAGATACACGCCTTTATCAACGAGCTACGCCATTTTGTTGTGGCTTTTCTAGCAGCGTGCTGTTGCTCTTTTCGCGCTCGGATTCCTTTGTGTACCTGGACAGCAAGCATACACCTGCAAAATAACAGAGAATTAATTACGTGACTTTATTTTTCCGAGGTTCTTGCTGCGTTGTGCTACAGTGAGGACTGTTTTCGTTGTTATCAGGACGAGTGCCCGGAAGGACGGCAGGACCTCCGGGAGCTACCGGCGCTGCTCACCAGCAAGGTGCTCGAGCTCAAGCGCGGCCTCAGCTTCCTCTGCGGAACAGACAGATCGGGTGAGTACTAGAACTGCTCATGTTTTTAAAAATATTGCGAATCCGATATATCGATATTTGAAAAGATGTCACTATCAGGTACGGTACCGATATATGGAGAAAAAGTATCGATATACTGGCGGAAAAATATCGACATACCGGTCCATAAAAATATCGGCTTCACATTGTAAATAAACTGCCGGTTTTAGAGCTGTCTGTTTAACCCTGTGGCGCATAGCGTCCACTACAGTGGACAGCTGTTAATGGTCGTTTCTCTGGCATTTTCAATCAGTCCTGAGGCTGCAAATGTACACAGTTCACTGCAGTGGGCACTCCCTACTGGTGTTGTGTCCTGCATACATTTTCAACCTCATGACTGATTGAAAGGCCGCGCGGGATTAGCCGAGCGCTCTGAGGCGCTGCAGTCATGGACTGTGCGGCTGGTCCCGGCGGAGGTTCGAGTGCTCCCTCGGGCATGGGTGTGTTTGTTTGTCCTTAGGAAAATTTAGGTTAAGTAGTGTGTAAGCTTAGGGACTGATGACCTTAGCAGTTAAATCCCATAAGATTTCACACACATTTAAACATAAATTGATTGAAAATGCCAGAGAATTGACCATTACAAGTTGTCCACTGCAGTGAAATTCATGCACCACAGGGTTAAGTGCTGATTTATTATTAGATATTCTGTGCATAAACAAACTAGTAGCCTGCTTATCCCCTTAGGGAAAGGAAAACTATGCACGTTCACGCTTGGCGATAACCACTTTGCTAACAATGGTAATTGCATGTATGTGCCACAATAAAAGGTGTCCGATACGTCCGTCGTACAGTTTCGTCACATATCGGATTTGTCCACAACACTTCTTGTCGACTTCTCTGTTTCTTCATTTCCGCCAACGCCGGCGACCTAGCAGCTGTAGTGTGAAAATTGCGTGCTGTTGGTAGCGCCAAGCGCCGATTGTGTCAGCATTTCTCCTCACTCGTCTCCGCCCACCGCAAAGACCAATCTTGTCATTTAGATTTTCGTTCATAATTTTCAGCAACTGTTTCTGAAGAATGCCGATGTGAAGAAATAGCAATGTACTTAATTATTTTTTAACGCAACAGATGTGCTATTGCTTCACATCGGAAATCTTGTTATTACATTCACATTGCCACCGGCTTCCCCCCCCCCCCCTCCCTCTCCCTCCCCAGTGCAATCAGACTTCCTCTTTTGTGCCACATAGACTTGTTTCACATAGTCAAAGAGAAGTAGTGGGCGTGATGAAAGCTCAAAAAATAGTAAGACACAGAAACCAGGGAAAGAAATATTATGTTCTACTACAATTTCAAAAGAACAACTTCAAAAATGTTCCGAAAAGGTTGAAAAAAAATGTAAAATAAAAATATTGGCACTCGGTATTGTCACTTTGATATCGATATATCGATGTGTGGAAAAATATCGATATACGGATACAGCACTTGTGAGTGCCCCATGCAACTGCAGTCACGTCTCACAAATCAGTACGCAACGAGTGTACACTGTCATGTTCAAGGACATACGGAAGGTCATTGTTCATTCTAAAAATAGACCTACGTTAGTTTTCCAGAAGTAACTACAATCAATCGCCTTTTTTTATTTTTGTTGTTCGGTTTTTATGTTACCATGACCGCGTAAAACTAAACATTAGCTAACTTCTTGCTTGTTGCTGCTGCCGACCTCTAGAACAGGCTAACTTATACACCGTGTACAACCCAGCGTTCTACTGAATCAGTAAAAGTGAAGCGCTTCCTTTCGTCCACATCATAACATTTTCCAAATAATTAACACATATGATCAGATTCCTCTCTTTGATACAGCAAAGCAAATACCTTCACCTTCACCCAGTTACGCCTTCTCTTCTCGTTTCTCAGTCAGCCACTTGCTATCACGCTTCGCTATCCTTCCCAACCTTTCCCAACCGTCCATTGCTGCTAGTGACCTCAGTTTAAAACTACCTGATTGTAGACCGTCTTTATTCTCTTACCTTTTGTGAACTAATACGAGTATAAGCTCTGTTTTTTTCCTACTCTAGTTACTACTGATTTTCACTATTTATGTCAGAGTTACTTCTAAGTGTCGTATCCCATATTAAATGGAACCCTTCTTACAGTACCTGTGTCGTTACGTGAACGTAATTTAGAATATTTAGAATGTCTGATAAGAAGCAAAAGAGGGCCTGATTGTCCTGATCTCGCCAGGATAAATAAATCAATAAATAAATATAATAAAATTAAAAATTAGTATTCCTTTTTATGTCCATTTGCATAGCCCCTTTAACGTATTTAATTTGTTTTAGTATAAGGCTATCACAGAATACAAACTGAAGACTGAGCTCAATACACAGTGTTGTGTAAACGGTACTTCTCATATTACTCTTTTGTGACATTTTAAAAGATTACCAATTACTTTCTTGTCTAGCATATGGAACATGTTGATGCAGGTTCCGCAGTTGTATTGTTGATTTTGATTAAAATGCCAGCACCAGTTGGATCTTCCTTTTAATTTTTTTTTAAAAAAAGGTTCAAAGAACGTACTTAAACTGGAACAAAAAATGTGAAAGAGAAATCCACCTTCGCTCTCACGTAATTTCAGGACACCGTGTCGCTAATATTGTCAATAACCTCACAACGTTGCACAAAATAGAGAAAGTTACAGATATGGACTACTTGGAAGACATTGAAATTTACTACCATGTGAATCACAACAAGAACGATATTCTTAACGAACAAAAAATCCTAAATAACATAGTTTTCCTGGATGTCTTTCATAATGTGTTTGATGTTTTACAACGTAATTAATTTAGGACTGTCACATTTCGTTACATAGTATGGTAAGTCCTCTTACTGTAAATAACGTCTGTTATGTTCAGTTCTCGGGCTGCATAGCGCTTGTTTGTCGTTTTTCTGCTTCCACTTGTTTGCCATCGTTGGTTTTCCATATCGACTCTCTGTTCGTACTGGGGATCTGAGCGTCCTCTGCTTTCTTTCTCTTTTCGAAATAATACTTCTTACACGTCTTTTTCTTACATATCAGTTTCCGTCTTTTAAATGAAATATTGTTCTGTTGTTTATTTTACTTTTAAAGCATTTTATCAACATTCGTTTCATGGTTTACCTCTCACTGCTCACCTCCCTCATGGGCTGTCATTGAAGAATGGGAACGTATACCACAGGGTGACCTCCATAGACAAATACGGAGCATGCGACGTAGGTGTCAGGCAGTGATAAACGCTCACGGAGGGCGTACACGTTACTTAAGCTCTCGAAGTACAATGAAAAGCATCCAGGATGACGGGATGAATGATTGTTTCCACTTTGTTTTCGCCACCTGTCGGACATTTCAATTCTTTTGATGTAAACGACCGAGGATGTAATGATATTTTGTTGTCTAATTAATCTGGGAAAGATAAATATATAATTTGGTAACATGCGCATTCCTCAATTACTGTTCATTGGAGTACGGCAGACGCCTACGGTCATGTTCCCCTGATTGTTTTGAGCAGTGTCTATTTTTTTTCAACTATGGTTTTAGCTTACCTGACTTTCCTTTTCACTAGAGCTAGTATCAGATCTTGATCATTTTGGGGATTTAATATTTTTAGGGTAGCATGTTTCTTTTCTCACCCAACACTTCGTTTTGATATCTTCAACTATTCACGAAATAAAAGATGTGTTACGTCTGACGTGAGACTATACGAGTATGGAGGGTCATGTGGTCAGCACACCACTCTCCCAGTCGTTTTACAGACATTCCAGACCACTGAGCCGCTACTACTCGGTCAAGTAGCTCCTCAATTGGCATCACGCGTCTAAGTCCACCCTGTACCAGTCCTCCCACCAAGGAAAAGTCCTTGGCAATATTGTGAATCAAACCTGGGTCCTCCGCATGGTAGCCATCTATGTTGACTATTCAGCTACGCATGTGGACTAGTATATTTACACATACATTGGATAACATATTGTCACTTCTATATTGAATTTAACCTCTCGCCGTCCGTCTCTTCCTCCTGCCTCTCTCTATCCATTTCCTCTTCCTCCCTATCTCTATTCATCTGTTTCTCCCCCTCTCTTTACGTCTCCTCTTCCAATCTCTCCATCTCTATACCTCTCCTCCTCCTCCTTCTCACTCTATCCATGTCCCTTTCCCCATCTCTCTATCCACCAGCTCCTCCTCGCTCTCTCTGTCCATTGTCCATCTCCTCCTCCCCTTCTCTCTCTGCCGCGCGGGATAGCCGTGCGGTCTAGGGCGCCTTGCCATGGTTTGTGGGGCTCACCCCCCCCCCCCCCCCCCTTGGAGGTTAGAGTCCACCCTCGGGCGTATGTGCGTGTGTTGTCTTTAGTGTAAGTTATTTTACGTTAGATTAAATGTTGTGTAAGCCTAGGGACGGATGACCTCAGCAGTTTGGTCCAATAGGAACTTACCACCATTACCCTCTCTCTCTAATCACCTCGTCGACCCCCTTTCTCTGTCCATATGTGTCGCCCTATTTTAACCCCCACTCCAACCCCCAGCCCCCTCCCACCTCAACGTAAGGTGGTCATCACCTCTTCAGTACTTGTTTCGAGGCAATAAATTTTGTGTGTGCCACATTCAGTTGAAATGGATCTAGTGGTTTTGGAGGAGATATGGAACCTACATACAGACATTATCCATTTTAATGTTATGCAGTGTGTTATTAAAAATTAAGAAATTTAAACTGATTTGTTAATATAATTTATGAAAATCATATGTTTAATAATTTTAAGAACACATCTCTTTCGCCTTTTTAGTCATTGTATTATTTTTCGACTTTATTATTTTTGAACAAGTTTGTCTGAAGAATGGTATGTGGGACTCTAACAGTCCTACAGCCGACCGGGGTGGCCAAGCGGTTCTAGGCGCTACAGTCTGGAGCCGCGCGACCGCTACGGTCGCAGGTTGGAATCCTGCCTCGGGCATGGATGTGTGTGATGTCCTCAGGTTAGTTAGGTTTAAGTAGTTCTAAGTTCTAGGGGACTGATGACCTCAGAAGTGAAGTCTCATAGTGGTCAGAGCCATTTGAACCATTTGAACAGTCCTACACCCCGCCCACCTGGGCCGATAGTAAAGAAATAACAATAAAGAAAAAATAGTATTTCATTGTTTCCCATTAATTTCTATCCACAGAAACGTAATACTGGTTACAGGCGCCGACGCAGTCGAGGAGGCGCGGGCAGCGGTGCTTAGCCGGAGGAACGCGCGCCAGTCTCAGGTACAAGGCGCTGCGAGCAGCGGCTCCGACTCCGACGACGACGACGATGACGATGACGATGACGAAGGCGACGGAAGCGTGCAGCCGGCGCAGCCAGCGGTTGGCGGCGCCCCTGCCGCCTTCTACGAGACGGAGGTCCCTCCGGCGTCCAAGGCGGGCTGCTACCGCCACAAGAAGCTTTTGCGTGCGCGGCGCGTCTCGGACACGCACGTGGGCTATCGAACCACGGAGTCGCCCTCAGCTGGCCACCAGAGGGACACGGACGACTCCGACAACTCCGCGAAAGAGGAAGACCGGAGGAGTGCGCCGAGAAGGAGCCCGCCTAGGTCGCGGTCCAGACTCGCCGACTCCGAGGGCGGCAGTCCGAGGGCAGGTCGCGTGTACGCGCTCGCCGAGAACGGAGCGGGACGATACTCGACGTGCGAAGAGGACACCGAGGAGAGCAGGCAGAGCGAGAAAGACGGCGGTCTACCTGAGCTGAGGCACAGAATCGCGCCTCCAGAGCAACAAGATGCATTTATGGAGGAGCAGGAAGAGGAGGAGGAGCAAGGAGACGAAGAAGAAGCGCCAACGAACGTTTTCGTCAAAACGACTCGGAAGATCTTTTCCCCAGTGCGACGCGACAGCAAAGGAAAGGCGTCGTCGGTCATCGGCTTTGTTGTCGGCGCCAGCGTCAACGGCGCCAGAGGCAATCGTGGCTCGCGACGGGAATCATTGGACTCTGGTGGCCGTGAGAAGAAGGAAGAGAGTGTAGGAGCACCGAATGGAGGTTCTATGCCCGAATCGCCAGCGCGAGTGGCGCGCCACACCAGGTCTCAGTCGGCATCGCCGGCAGTGGTCCGCCGGCCATCCACGGCGTCCAAAGAAGGCAGCTCGAGTGCCGACACCAGCAGCTCAGGCACCACTTCGTGCGACAGCAAAGCTGTCGTCAGTGGCACCGCTCCCACACCTCCGGAGCGACCGTCCGAGGATCTGGAGCCCGAAGAGAATCGCGATGATCCACAGGAGGAGGTTACTGAGACTGTAGTGAAACTCGGTAGAACTAAGGCAACAGAACTGGCGGTTGCAGATCATATTCCTCCTCCAACTGGGCTGCCTCCAGTGTCACATTCTCCCATGTCTAGCAGGCGCGGTGGAAGCGACCAGCCGAGACCACTGGCGAAGGAGACTGCGCCGAGCATCCGCATGATGATCGCCAAGTACAACAAGAACCTAGAAGGTGCGTCAGTGGAAACGTCGTGCACTGGAGGTAGCACGGGCAGTGCCGCCCCAAATGGAACGACGGCGACTGGGGGCTCACCTGTAGCCTGGCGGTCCCCTGCTACCGAACGGAGGGTCCGCCTCCAGATGGAGAAGTACCAAGAGGAGGTGCGACGGGCGCTTGAGAGCGGCGGTGTACCGAACACGGGCACCGGTCGCCACGTGCAGAAGTCCGCCAGTGTCGGCTTCATCCCAGCGTCGCCCGTCAGCAGGAGTGCCGGAGGAAGCCCCCGCAAACCGCCTTCTGGTGCAGCTGCGGCCGTCCAGACCAAGGGCATACTCAAGTCGTCCAGCGCCAGTGCCATCCAGGCGGACCTCTCGCAGAGCACTCGAGTCTCGCCGCAGGAAAAAGCGAACGAGAGCAGCGTTTTACCTCCGCCAGCACTGTTCGAGGACTCGTCGCCGAGGCCTGAGGGGGGTGCCGCCGTCCAGCCCGTGACGCCGCAACCAGCGAGGGCAGCCTCCCATAGCGCATCTGCTTCGCCACTGTCTCTGCTGAGACCGTCAGTATCGCCTGCTACGTCCAACCCTTCGTCACCGGAGTTGGCGCAAAGGTATGCCTTGTTAATTATCATACACTAACAAACTTTTGATTTAAATTTAGAAATATCGTCTTCTTCCTGTTCTCCTTCATGATGGTTTACTTAGTTAGGCATTTATTTCACTTGGGACGATTAGCGCTGCCTTGCATCTAACCAGGAGCCTTAACGAAACCGATTACGGAAGAATAGAAGAGATAAAGAAATTTAGGTGAAACAATAAAAGCAAATGCTTTAGATAAAGAATTAAATTGGCAAGGACAAGGGAAATGGAAATGCTTTTCATTTAATAAAAAACATGTATGACAGAACTCTTCATCGATAAACGCAAAACTCCCACACTACGACAACTTCATTTAGCCCATAATGACTTTATGCTCCGCGCGACTGCTACGGTCGCACGTTCGAATCCTGCCTCGGGCATGGATGTGTGTGATGTCCTTAGGTTAGTTAGGTTTAAGTAGTTCTAAGTTCTAGGGGACTGATGACCACAGATGTTAAGTCCCATAGTGCTCAGAGCCATTTGAACCATTTGAACTTTATGCTCCAAAATGTCTTTAGGTTGGTTGGTTGTTTCGGGGAAGGAGACCAGACAGCGAGGTCATCGGTCTCATCGGATTAGGGAAGGACGGGGAAGGAAGTCGGCCGTGCCCTTTGAAAGGAACCATCCCGGCATTTGCCTGGAGCGATTTAGGGAAACCACAGAAAACCTAGCCGGCCGCGGTGGTCTCGCGGTTCTAGGCGCGCAGTCCGGAACCGCGTGACTGCTACGGTCGCAGGTTCGAATCCTGCCTCGGGCATGGATGTGTGTGATGTCCTTAGGTTAGTTAGGTTTAAGTAGTTCTAAGTTCTAGGGGACTTATGACCTAAGATGTTGAGTCCCATAGTGCTCAGAGCCATTTGAACCATTTTTTTTGAACAGAAAACCTAAATCAGGATGGCCGGACGCGGGATTGAACCGTCGTCCTCCCGAATGCGAGTCCAGTGTCTAACCACTGCGCCACCTCGCTCGGTAAAATGTCTTTAGTTAAATACAACTAAACAATTACGTGAAATAGAAATTAAGGAAAAGAAAATAATCAGGAAGATACTGGAACCAAAATATGACAATATGATTTGGGAATTAAGAAGTAATAAAGAAGTTGATGACATATTGGAATAGATATTAGACACGATGAGGAAGAGGGGATTTTTAGTTTTTAGTCATTAGTCTTCTGACTAGTTTCATGGGGCCCGCCACGAATTCCTCTCCTGTGCCAACCTTTTCATCTCAGAGTAGCACTTGCAGCCTACATTCTTGGTTATTTGCTGGATGTACCTCAATATCTCTCTTACTCTACAGTTTTTACTCTCCAGAGCTCTCTCCAGTACGACGGTAGTTATTCCTTGATGTCTTAACAGATGTTCTATAATCCTGTCCCTTCTTGACGGTGTTTTCCACATATTCCTGTCCCCTCCGACTCTGCAGAGGACCTCCTCATTCCTTACCTTATAAGTAAACCTAATTTTCAACATTCTTCTGTAGCACCACATCTCTTCTGTTCCAGTTTTCCTACAGTCCATGCCTCACTGTCATATTGTATTCTATGGACGCCTAAAATAGGCAAGATGGAAAAAAAACATAATTTTTAACTTTTTTTACAGAAATCAGTGATGTGGATCGAAGAAGTTAAAGCACACCTAGGGAAATGGAAATAAGAAAGGAAGAAATAGGATAAAGAGTAAAGTTCAGAGCAAAAGCAAATACCTTCAAGGGCTTGCAGGAGAAAACAAAGAAAAAGATAGGTGCAATATAGACAGATGAAAAAAATAATGAAAAGCTACTGGAAAGAAAGAAAGGTGAAGAGAAACAAGACATAAGATATTTCATCTGGTCCTTAGAAGGCCAAACTAATAAAAAAATTACAATATCAATGATAATAATAATGGTAATGAAAATAGGTGTGGTAATTATAGGGAATTCAGAAATCTTATTCTTCTTCTTTTTCCTGGCCTTATCCTTTATCTTCGCGAAATCAGTTTTCGAAAATCATGTTGGGGTGGTTGGACATGGATAGCAGCTCCGTATTCATTTATTCGGTTGTAAGAAACGACCAGAAAACCGCATCCATTCTGACCGGCATGCTGGCCCTCATCGTTAATCCGCCAAAAGATTCGATCCGGGGTCCCCGCGTCTCCTACCGAATCCCGAAAGCCACGTGCTACAGCGCGCGGGTCATGGTATTTCAGAATTATCAGTCATGTATCAATTGGGTCAAGTGTAATTTTCTGACATATTAAAACCGGGACTCGAATCTTGGACCTTAGCCTTTCGCGGTTAAGTGTCTTACCGACCGAGTTACCCAAGCACAAACCACGACCTGTTCTCACAGCTCTACTTTCGCCAGTATCCCATCTCCTACTTTCTGAACTTCACATAAGTCCACTTGCATACCTTGCTGGACTAGCTCTCCTTTCTTCCAGGACTGCTAGGCCCGTAAGGTATGCAGGAGTTTGGAAGGTAGGAGATGATTTACTGGCGGAAGCAGAGCTGTGAGGACAGACCACGATTCGTGCTTGGATAGCTCGGTAGGTAAGACACTTAGTCGCGAAAGGCACAAGTCCCAGGTTCGAGTCCCAGTTCAGCAAACAGTTTTAATCTGACAGAGAGTTTCAAATTAGCGCACACTCTTGCAGATTGAAAATTCATATTAGATTTTGTAAAGTTATTTTTTCATTGCGATCCTATAGAATGTGACTACACTAATATGAATGCATGGCAGCAGTGCAGAAGAAATAAATGTAGAGAAGAATTTTATCGACTCATGAAAGAGCGTGAAATAATAAAGTTTCCAGATGATATTGAAGAAATGTAACAGGTAGGGATGAGAATAGTTTTGATAATATTGGCAGTATGACAGAAATAGTGGATCGCTGGTGGACTGGAGGAAGACAGTTGGGATATGCCAAGAGGAAAGCTAAAAGGAAAAGATATGTTGTTGTTGTTGAGGTCTTCAGTCCTGAGACTGGTTTGATGCAGCTCTCCATGCTACTCTATCCTGTGCAAGCTTCTTCATCTCCCAATACGTACTGCAGCCTACATCCTTCTGAATCTGTTTAGTGTATTCATCTCTTGGTCTCCCTCTACGATTTTTACCCTCCACGCTGCCCTCCAATACTAAATTGGTGATCCCTTGATGCCTCAGAACATGTCCTACCAACCAATCCCTTCTTCTTGTCAAGTAGTGCCACAAACTCCTCTTCTCCCCAATCCTATTCAATACTTCCTCATTATTATTTTTATGCTTATCCATTACGGATATTTTAGAACTGTGACTGTATATTAATGTAAATAAGTTATACACAACTGCAGCCAGTCACGTTTTTCAATAATAATGCTTTATTACATTAACCGGTTTTCGAACCTTTTCAGGTTCATCTTCAGATGTTGTAAAGCGCATGCTGGATGCTGGTAAAGTGTCACTGTTAAAGTGTGAACTAATATAGTTCGTGTGAAAGTGTTCAGGACACCAAAATGGAGGCAGACAGATACGAAAAAAGCCGCCTATACTGTCACAAACCAGCACCCAGCATTATGCTACTACCAGTAATGATGTAACTTCCCGGATCCTCCCGAAATCATCTGAAGATGAACCTGAAAGGGTTCGAAAACCGGTTAATGTAATAAAGCATTATTATTGAAAAAAGTGACTGGTTGCAGTTGTGTATAACTTATTTAATTCCTTATTAGTTACGTGATCTACCCATCTAACCTTCAGCATTCTCCTGTATCACCACATTTCAAAGGCTTCTATTCTCTTCTTGTCCAAACTATTTATCGTCCATGTTTCACTTCCATACATGGCTACACTCCATACAAATACTTTCATAAATGACTTCCTGACATTTAAATCTATACTCGATGTTAACAAATTCCTCTTCTTCAGAAACGCTTTTCTTGCCATTGCCAGTCTACATTTTATATCCTCTCTACTTCTACCATCATCAGTTACTTTGCTCCCCAAATAGCAAAACTCCTTTACTACTTTAAGTGTCTCATTTCCTAATCTAATTCCCTAGGCATCGCCCGACTTAATTCGACTACATTCCATTATCCTCGTTTTGCTTTTATTGATGTTCATCTTATATCCTCCCTTCAAGATACTGTCCATTCCGCTCAACTGCTCTTTCAAGTCCATTGCTGTCTCTGACAGAATTACAATGTCATCGGCGAACCTCAAAGTTTTTATTTCTTCTCCATGGATTTTAATACCTACTCCGAACTTTTCTTTTGTTTCCTTTACTGCTTGCTCAATATACAGATTGAATAATACCGGGGAGTGGCTACAACCCTGTCGCACTCCCTTCCCAACCACTGCTTCCCTTTCATGTCCCTCGACTCTTATAACTGCTATCTGGTTTCTGTACGAATTGTAAACAGCCTTTGCTCCCTGTATTTTACCCCTGCCACTTTCAGAATTTGAAAGAGAGTATTCCACTCAACATTGTCAAAAGCTTTCTCTAAGTCTACAAATGCTAGAAACTTAGGTTTGCCTTTTCTTAATCTAGCTTCTAAGATAAGTCGTAGGGTCAGTATTGCCTCACGTGTTCCCATATTTCTACGGAATCCCAACTGATCTTCCCCGAGGTTTGCTTCTACCAGATTTTCCATTCGTCTGTACAGAATTCGCGTTAGTATTTTGCAGCCGTGACTTATTAAACTGATAGTTCGGTAATTTTCACATCTGTCAACGCCTGCTTTCTTTGGGATTGGAATTATTATATTCTTCTTGAATTCTGAGGGTACTTCGCCTGTCTCATACATTTTGCTCACCAGATGGTAAAGAGTTTTGTCAGGACTGGCTCTCCCAAGGCCGTCAGTAGTTCTAATGGAATGTTGTCTACTCCCGGGGCCTTCTTTCGACTTAGGGCTTTCAGTGCTCTATCAAATTCTTCACGCAGTATCATATCTCCCATTTATCTTCATCTACATCCTCTTTCATTTCCATGATATTGTCCTCAAGACCATCGCCCTTGTATAGTCCCTCTATATACTCCTTCCACCTTTCTGCTTTCCCTTCTTTGCTTAGAACTGGGTTTTCCATCTGAGCCCTTGATATTCATACAAGTGGTTCTCTTTTCTCCAAAGGTCTTTTCCTGTAGGCAGTATCTATCTTACCCCTAGTGAGATAAGCCTCTACATCCTTACATTTGTCCTCTAGCCATGCCTGCTTAGCCATTTTGCACTTCCTGTCGATCTCATTTTTCAGACGTTTGTATTCCTTTTTGCCTGCTTCACTTACTGCATTTTTATATTTTCTCCTTTCATCAATTAAATTCAGTATGTCTTCTGTCACCCAAGGATTTCTACTAGCCCTCGTCTTTTTACCTACTTGATCCTCTGCTGCTTTCACCACTTCATCCCTCAAAGCTACCCATTCTTCTTCTACTGTATTTCTTTCCCCCATTCTTGTCAATTGTTCCTTTATGCTCTTCCTGAAACTCTCTACAACCTCTGGTTCTTTCAGTTTATCCAGGTCCCATCTCCTTAAATTCCCAACTTTTTGCAGTTTCTTCAGTTTTAACCTACAGCTCATAACCAACAGATTGTGGTCAGAGTCCACATTTGCCCCTGGAAATGTCTTACAATTTAAAACCTGGTTCCTAAATCTCTGTCTTACGCCAGTTTTCTTTCTCCTGATAACGACGTCCTCCTGAGTTGCTCCCGCCCGGAGATCCGAATGGGGGACTATTTTACCTCCGGAATATCTATCTGAAACCTGTCAGTATATCCAGGCTTCTTCTATGTATACAACCTCCTTTTATGATTCTTGAACCAAGTGTTAGCTATGATTAAGTTGTGCTCTGTGCAAAATTCTACCAGGCGGCTTCCTCTTTCATTTCTTAGCCCCAATCCATATTCACCTACTACGTTTCCTTCTCTCCCTTTTCCTACTACCGAATTCCAGTCACCCATAACTATTAAATTTTCATCTCCCTTCACTATCTGAGTAATTTCTTTTATTTCATCATACATTTCTTCAATTTCTTCGTCATCTGCAGAGCTAGTTGGCATATAAACTTGTATTTTGTATTTATAACCCTGTATTCACCTGACCAAAAGTCTTGTTCCTCCTGCCACCGAACTTCGCCAATGCCCACTATATCTAACTTTAACCTATCCATTTCCCTTTTTAAATTTTCTAATCTACCTGCCCGATTAAGGGATCTGACATTCCACGCTTCGATCCGTAGTACGCCAGTTTTCTTTCTCCTGATAACGACGTCCTCCTGAGTAGCTCCCGCCTGGAGATCCGAATGGGGGACTATTTTACCTCCGGAATATTTTATCCAAGAGGACGCCATCATCATTTATCCATACAGTAAAGCTGCATGCCCTCGGGAAAAATTACGGCCGTAGTTTCCCCTTGCTTTCAGCCGTTCGCAGTACCAGCACAGCAGGGCCGTTTTGGTTAATGTTACAAGGCCAGATCAGTCAATCATCCAGACTGTTGCCCCTGCAACTACTGAAAAGGCTGCTGCCCCTCTTCAGGAACCATACGTTGTCTGGCCTCTCAACAGATACCCCTCCGTTGTGGTTGCACCTACGGTACGGCTATCTGTGTCGCTGAAAGATAATGGTAATAATAATAATGATAATAACAATCTCCCCTTGAATCCTGTCTGGTTTCAATAAGGCGGAGGTTACTGGATAGGTTATTCTAGAATAATATGTCCAAGATGGAGAAGGAGATGGAACAAGATTTAGTGCTATAAATGTATATAGCCAAGATGCTGCACACATATGATCTTTTATTGTAGTTAGGAGATAGGCATTTGAAATTCGAGGAGGAGTACTGAATAGAACAGTGACTGAGTAACTGGACTGAGTGACTGATGAGTAAAACAGAGCGTATGAAAATCACATCCATTATCCGGTCGCAACCTGGAGTCTTACAGAGTATGTACTGTATGTGGTTCGTTGTACTACGTCGCAGTAGTAAAGATTCGGCCGCGCTGGATTAGCCGAGCAGTCTGAGGCGATGCAGTCATGGACTGTGCGGCTGATCCCGGCGGAGGTTCGAGTCCTCCCTCGGGCATGGGTGTTTGTGTTTGTCCTTAGCATAATTTAGGTAAAGTTGTGTGTAAGCTTAGGGACTGATGTCGTTAACAGTTAAGTCCCATAAGATTTCACACACATTTGAACATTTTGTTCGGCACAACTAAAGAGTGGACTAGTTTTCGTTTTACTTTATGTAGAAATACATTTCTTTGTTTTTTGGCTTAATTTTTCAGGAGAAAGATTTCCTGCTTGCTGTGACAATCTAGGCTTTCCAGTTTGGATCTTTACACGAGATTATGTCGAGTTATTCTTTAGCTTTTGTCGCGGCTGACTGGATATGGTCAAGGATTATAGAAGAAACTGAGTCACTAAAATGTACGCTGGTATGAGGGTGACTTGATACTTGTTAGGAATTAATTTAAGACTCAGGTGTTACTCCATCGTGGGACACCATACCAATGTTCTAGGGCTAGCGCTTAGATAAACTGGATATCCCAAGCATATAAGTGATAGTTAGAAGCATGTAGTGCAGATAAAATATTGTATATTATTGACACACGGTTGTAGATAAGTTATTTTACCCTGTAACTAACAAAATACTAAATGAAAGAATATTTATTTAGATAGTTAAACATAAGAAACCTTACTCTTCCTGCGGAGTATGGCCATAGTCTATTTAGCTATTTTCGAGATACAACAACAACAATTTTACACTGACTGACAAAAAAAAGTGAGGCACCAAAACAGGGCAGAGGAAACTAAATGTAACTTCACTGGTTGAGAGGGTGTGTTATGTTATTTCAGTGTTTTCAAAATCAGGTCAGTTTACAAACAACTTGGCAATAGGAGCCCACTTATCAGTATGACGTTGTCTCCATCTGGCCTGGATGATGATGATGATGATGATGATGATGATGGTGATGATGAAGAAGTCTCATAATCCTTCACAGAGCGTAGGGGAGGATGCGGGAGACCCACACCGCTGTACTAGGCATACATGCACTTATTCAGTTGGCAACGGTGACCTAGAGCTGCTGTATAACCTCCTAATGCAAGCTGGCCCACAACTTGATATCTTGGATACTGGATCTTGGAAGGATTTAACGTCTGATCAGGTCCCACGCATGTTCATTCAAGGACAGATCTGAAGATATTGCTGGTCGTGGGAGTATCTCAGCGTCATGCAGACAGTTAAAAGGCAAGAGTATTATCCTGCTGGAAAATGGCTCCATGATACTGTAACATAAGAGGTAACACTTGAGAATGCAGGTCGTTTGTGGCACACAGTTGTGCCAACAGATTTCCCTCAATCACTACTAGGCACGCTCTGAAAACATATGCGATGTCCGCCCACACCATCATGACAGGAGTAACACAGTTGTGGTACTCCAAAACGAGGGAAGAACGGAACCGCTATACTTGCCGAAGGTCGTCTTTCAGAGTAGTGCCAAACCACGATTCGTCGCTGAACGCAATGAAATGCCACTCATCAGCAGTCCATGCTTTTCAGTCACGACACTACTCCAAATGCGTCCGTTTATGTTGTGGTGTTTATGGCAGCGTGGGACGGCAATTTCCTAGCCCGGCTGCTACTAGTCTCCGACTAATGGTGCGGGATGACGCAGAATGTTTCAGGGAGTCCATTACCTGTTATCGGATGACAGGCACAGATGTGGTCACGATGTGCCTGGTGCACCATACGGCAGTCAGAAGTGGTCGAGCAGAACCTTGACAACGAGTGCCCTTGCTCGCTCGTTCCCATGGAGTCCAACAATGGATCACTGCCACATTCGAATACCCCACAAATCTGGATACCGCACGATTTGACCATCCTACCAAATGGGGACCACAGTGATGCCTCTTATAAACGCTGTCAGATGCTGATAACGCTATCTTACTCAAGCACTTGGGATCTGGGTGTCCTTCAAAGTGATCAATCAACAGTTGATGCTATTCACGCCCCTTATGTACCCTATCAAGCGTGGTAGAATAATGCACTCTGGTGACCCT
Organism: Schistocerca cancellata; assembly: GCF_023864275.1. Classification (NCBI taxonomy): domain Eukaryota; kingdom Metazoa; phylum Arthropoda; class Insecta; order Orthoptera; family Acrididae; genus Schistocerca; species Schistocerca cancellata. The sequence goes on along the minus strand of NC_064627.1, from coordinate 308,061,166 downwards.
TCTACCTCTCACAGAGAATTCCAGCTGGAATCATTTATTTACATATATGTCAAAAATGTATACACGTACGAACATGTACCTTCACATCGGACTATGTATTCTGAGTGATTCACTTTTTTGTTAGGCAGTGTAACCAGTGAGTTGACTCCTTGGATAACCATGCCTGTTGAAGTGTCACTTCCGGAACGGGGAATTGCGCCGGCCCTGTATCGAATCCACTGGACAGATTAACGATGAAGGTTGGTGTGCCGGGCAGATTAGATGTGGTTTTTTACCGTCTTCCACATCCCACACCGATTAAGATGGCGCAGTATTTAGCACACTGGACTCGCATTCGGGAGCACGACGGTTCAAATCCACGTTCAGTCATCCTGATTTAGATTTTCCGTTATTTCCATATATCGCTTCAGTCAAATGCCGGGGTAGTTCCTTTGAAATGGCACGGCCGATTTCCTTCCCCATTCTTCCCTAATCCGATGGCACCAATGACCTCGCTGTTTGGTCCCCTCCTCCATATCAGCCAACCAACCAATCAAGTACATCTCACTAGGTGAATACCGGGCTGGGAGTCCCGCCTCTGTTACAGGCTTTGCATGCAAACGTTCAGAAAACTTTCGCTCAGTTTCACAAGTATAAGGCAACACGCAGAGATTTGGGTTACACATGTTCCATCCCAGGTGACGCAGTGGTGACATGAAGGCATCCGACCACCTCTTAAATTAACCGATAATAACCATGTCGACAATGCGCCGATGCGGTACAAAGGCGCAAGAAAAAGAAGGAAAAAAGAGCAGAATTAGTGAGGTAGAAACGTTCAAGTTTTAGCGGTAGCTGCAACATGCTATGCGTAAGTGGCCATGTTGAGATGTACGTTCTGGTGAAGGAATGTTCATTTAAGAGAGAGTGTTCATTTCCTTGAACGCACAACCAATATTTCTTCTAAACTACCTGAGGACGAGATTTAAAGTCGCTGGTGCGACGAGCTTCCCCGATGCGCTGTGGCTATAGGAACGGCATTCGGCCACAAAATTAAAATAAAGTAAATCTGACAGATTATGAAAATAGCGAACGTTGTCTGACGTGATAATCGCCAGATTTTTTTTTAGTCATCAATCATCTGACTTGTTTCATTTGACCCGCCACCTCTTCTTCTCAGAGTATGACTTGCAATCTACGTCGTCAATTATTTGCTGGATTTACGCCAGTCTCTGCCTTCCTCTACAGTTTTTATCCTCTGCAGCTGCCTCTAATACAATGGTAATTATTTCCTGATGTCTTAACAGAAGTCCTATCATCCTGTCCCTTCTTTTGTCAGTGTTTCCCACATATATTCTCTTCTGTTCCGGTTTTCCGTTTCACTACCATTTACACTGTGCTCCAAACGTACATTCTCTGAAGCTTCTTCCTCAAATTCAGACCTGTGTTTGTTACTAGTAGACTTCTCTTGGCCGGGAATGCCCCTTTTGCCACTGCTAGTCTGCTTTAGATGTCCTCCTTGCTCCGTACATCATGCGTTATATTGCTGCCTACGTAGAAAAATTTCTTAACTTCAACTACTTCGAGATCACCAGTCCTGATGTTAAGTTTATCGCTATTCTCATTTCTGCTACTTCTCGTTACTTTCGTCTTTCTTCGATTTACTCTCAATTCGTATTCTATACTTACTAGAGTGTTCGTTCCATTCAACAAATCCCGTAATTCTCCTTCACTTTCACTGAGGATAGCAATGTCATCAGCGAATTTTCTCATTGGTACCCTTTCACTTTGAATTTTAATTCCACCTTTGAACCTTTCTTGTATTTCCAGCATTGCTTCTTCGACGTACAGGTTGAACAGCAGAAGCGATAGACTAGATCCCTGTCTTCCACCCGTTTTAATCGAAGCACTTCGTTCCTGGTCATTCAATCTTATTGTTCCCTTTTGGTTCTTATATTGTATGTTACCGATCTTTCCCTACGGTTTACACATATTTTTCTCAGAAATTCCTCCAAGAACTGCTTCTCTGAATCGTTTCCATTATCAACAGCAACGTCAGATCTGCCTCTCTGCTGCCTTTACCTTTCGTGTAGTCAAACCGATCGTCATCTAACAGATTCTCAATTTTCATTTCCGTTCTCATTTATATTATTCTCGTCAGTAACTTGGATGCATGAGCTGCTAAGCTGATTGTGCGATAATTCTCACACTTGTCGGCTGTTACAATGATCGGAATTGACTCGATGAGGTTTTCTTTCGAAAGTCTGATGGTACATAGCCAGTCTCATACATTCTACACACCAATTTGAATAGATGTTTAGACAACATGGTTGTGGAGTAACAGCGATTGATATAAAATTAACTTAGTATTAGGAAAACAGTCTTGATGGCGTTTATTTACTTATTTAGTGCAGACCGATTTCAGCCCTTCGCAGGAGCCATCTTCAGGGCGAACATACTGTGAAATTACAATATACATCTTAATGTAAAGAATTTATCTATGCCTGTGTTTACATAGTAAGCTATGAGCACGTGAGCGTAAGCAACGCCTCCAACGGTGACCAATGGTAGACGTCTAGGCTTAAAAATTGAAGTATAAATACTGTGTGTGTTACGTTCACAATTTAAAGAAACCATGTTCTTTTTTAAAAAAAAACGCTGTTATATAAATAAACATAAAAAAGTATATGAAAAAACTTTTCAACGTCAAACTTACGAAAGGACGTTAGTAAGTTACCTTATCTGCATTCGTAATATTCTGTGGGGGAAATGAACTATAGGGGAAATGAACATGGTTTCTTTAAAATGTAAGCTTAACACAAATTGTATTTATACTTCAATTTTGAAGACTAGACGTCTACCATAGGTCACCGCTGGAGGCGTTGCTTACGCTCACGTGCTCATAGCTTGCTATATGAACCCAGGCATATGTAAATTCCTTACAGTCTCCTGTCACACCTTTGTAGACGTGACGCCACCAGCAGTCGACCAGCGGGCAAAACATTATATTTACGTAATCCACTCTTATAAGATGGCTGTCAGTAGTTTTGTTTAAGATATACTGGGTGATCAAAAAGTCAGTATAAATTTGAAAACTTAATAAACCACGGAATAATGTAGATAGAGAGGTAAAAATTGACACACCTGCTTGGAATGACATGGGGTTTTATTAGAACCCAAAAAAATACAAAAGTTCAAAAAATGACCGACAGATGTCGCCTCATCTGCTCAGAATAGCAATAATTACCATAACAAAGTAAGACAAAGCAAAGATGATGTTCTTTACAGGAAATGCTCAATATGTCCACCATCATTCCTCACAATAGCTGTAGTCGAGGAATAATGTTGTTAACAGCACTGTAAAGCATGTCCGGAGTTATGGTGAGGCATTGGCATCGGATGTTGTCTTTCAGCATCCCTAGAGATGTCAGTCGATCACGATACACTTGCGACTTCAGGTAACCCCAAAGCCAATAATCGCACGGACTAAGGTCTGGGGACCTGGGAGGCCTAGCATGACGAAAGTGGCGGCTGAGCACACGATCATCACCAAACGACGCGCACAAGAGATCTTTCACGCTTCTAGCAATATGGGGTGAAGCGCCATCCTGCATAAACATAGTACTTTCCAGCAGGTGTTTATCAGCCAGGCTGGAGATGATGCGAATCTGTAACATATCGGCGTACCTCTCACCCGTCACGGTAGCAGTTACAAAACCGGAATAACGCATTTCCTCGAAGAAAAAAGGCCCGATAACGGTATATGTGGTAAATTCAACCCACACCGTGACTTTCTCGTCGTGCAATGGAGTTTCCACGACAGTTCTAGGATTTTTCGGTAGCCCAAATTCTGCAGTTATGGGCGTTGACAGACCCTCGGAGTGAGAAATGAGCTTCGTCGGTCCACAACACGCTACTCAACAATTCGTCATCTTCCGCCATCTTTTGAATCGCCCACACCGCAAATGCGCATCGGAGGGTACGCCTCAGTGCCAACCAAACAGTAGTGTATGGAATGCCGGTGCGACGTGCGACTGCACGAACACTGACTTCCCCGTGCATAGACGAACCCGCAACAGTCTCTATTTCTTCCTGAACTGTCTCAGCAGCATTACGTCTTGTGCTCGGTAGGCCACTACGGGGTCTATCGTCTAAACAATCCGTGGCTTCGAACTTCGAAATCATTCTCGCCACAGCTGCATTTGTCAATGGACCTTTACCCGTTCGAATCCCCTTCCTATAGCGATAGGATCGTAACGCTGAACTAGCACATTCCCCATTTTGGCAATACAGCTTCACTAAAAGCGCCTTTTCAGATAACATCAACATGCTGCGACTGCTAGCGCATCTGACCTCTCTCTTTTTTTTTCTTTATTGTAATTTTTATACCCGTACACCAGGTAGGCTGGCAGCAGCATCCTACGCTGCTCTTCAGCCTATCGAGTCGACAATGAGAAAAACATAAAGAAGATTCATAAGAGACATATTGACAGGCAAAAAACAGTAGACACAGAAATACAAAAGCACGGAGCCGTTCACACTCGACCAAAAATACACTGAAACACGTTGGCACGGCGCACAAACACTGATGATCTCGATGGCACAGGTGAATGTTGGAGCGTGACGGCGAACACTAAACACAAACACGACGGCACACACACGAGAAAACGGATGGTGATGATCACCGGCGCGCGAATGTCCACGTAGCGTGTACGAGTACGGGGACCTAGCAAGAGGGGAAGAAGAGGGAAGGGGAGGGAGAGGGCTGAGCAAAGATGCCGATGACAGAGGAGATGGTAGTAGGAGCGGAGGATTGGGGGTAGGGGAAGCCCGGGGGAGGAGTGGGGAGAAAGGGTGGAGGGGGGAAGATGGAGAGAAGGGAGAGAGGGTGCCCATAGGAACAAAACACAGGAGGAGGGAGGGAGGATCAAAGTTGGTAGGAGGGGTAGATGGAGGGGAGCAAGGCATCATCAGCGAGGGGGAGCTGGCGGAAGCCACCTCGGGAGAGGGTATGGAGAGTGGATTCTCTCTCTCATTACAGCTCATTTTATACACGATTGTCATGCGCAGTCACTGGCGTTTTGCTGTACAACACCATCTGTCGGACATTTTGTGAACTTCGTTTTTTTTTTTTTTTGTTCTAAATAAACCCCATGTCATTCCAAGCATGTGTGTCAATTTTTACCTCTCTATCTACATTATCCCGTGGTTTATTAAGTTTTCAAATTTATACTGACTTTTGATCACCCAGTATATTGTAATTTAACGGTATGTTCGCCCTGAAGATGGCCCCTGCGATCGGCTGAAGCCGGTCGGCACTAAATAAGTAAATAAACGCGGTTAAGACTGTTTTCCTAATACTAAGCCAATTTGAATAGTCGTTTTGTTGGCAACTCCACTGTGGTGTGCATAGTGTAAGACCTTCGGTACACAGACCATCAGATTATTTGACTCGTCGCTCTAACGAAGTAGGCGAGTGTCAGCAATATGTCTTGTGGTCTTATCGTGGCGTGTTTATCTTCTGCCGTTAGGTCAGACGATAGAAATGCCACTTGCACGCTTAGAGTAGCAGATTGACGGTGACCAACTTTAAACAGAACTTGATTAATTTTCACACACATTTATTAAAATAATAAAAAGCATAGACATTATGTAACTTGACTCTGAATGCTGTTTACAATTGACAATCTGAAGCTCCTTTGGTCTTGGTACGTTAATCTTATTCTCACATATCTCTGATACTTGACAAAGTGTCTATTCATTTATCTTCATGGCTATGTACAGGAATATGGTAATCTTATTAGGTGCAGACTGAAACTTGACTATAGACTGGTACAGACTAATGTAGACTGGTACAGACTAGTGCAGACAAATGCAGACTAACTAATCGGAGGTCTGTACACTCGTTTAATACCTCGCACATTCAGGTATCACTGCGCGAGTGTGATCCACGAGGAGAAAAGATTCTACGGTAGCAGCAATCTCATTGGCTGCGTTACATATTAATACGCGGATCGGCGGAAGCAGAATCTGGTTCGTCTCTAAGGCAGCGCCATCTCGTAGTGCGGAGACGGACGAGCGCTGCGCCTGCGCTGTTGTGCTTAGCAGGGCGCGCTCTAGTGGGAAAGTTGTGTACGCGCTGACTACGCGGAACAATGTACACAACATCCACCAACGATCTTAGAAATTCCGATGGAATGTTAGGCATCACATCTACTTTATTTGATCCAAACCTCTATTCAGTTCTGGATCCGCAGTCTCCTCTACATCGACTCCTGTTTTCTATCACGTCATCGGACATATCTTCCCCCTCATAGAGGCCTTCAATGTATTCTTTCCACCTATCCGCTCTCTCCTCTGGTTTTAACAGTGGAATTGCCGTTGAATGTTAGCACCCTTGCTTTTAACAATCACGATAAATATACAAGATGAGACAAAATGACTGTCGTTCTGAGAGAGTCTCCCACGTCTGGTTTGGCAGGAAGAGCGCGGACGGTGGCGGCAGCGTCGGCAGCAGCCCCCCGCCGTCGCGGCTGCGCGCTCTGCGGCTGAAGCGCGCCAAGGAGGAGTTCCTGACGCGCGGCCCGGCCAGCCGCAGCTGGACCGGCAGCGCCAGCGGCGAGGAGGCGTCGCCGCCGCCGCCGGCGCTCGCGGCCGCCGGCTGCCGACTCAGCCTCGCCGCCAGCGCAGACAGCTCGCCGCTGCGGGCGGCGTCGGCGGCGCGCGCCGCGCACGACGAGGCGCAGCTGCTCGTCAAGTCGGCCAGCGCGGGCGCCATCTCGCCCACGTCCCAGCAGCCGCCGCACTCGGCCGACCGCGCCGCCTCTGCCTCCGCCGGCGCCGCCTCCGGCAGCAAGGCGTCGCGCTTCGGGCTCGCCAGCAGCATCGCGTCGCGTTTCCGCAAGGTGAAGATGCGGCGCACGGGCCGCGGGCACGGTCAGCAGCAGCAGGGCCAGGGGGCGGTGTCGGCGCTCTGCCGACAGAGCCTGCTGGTCGACCTCGGGGGCGACGCAGCCGAGCGCGCCGCTGCCGCAGCCGCCCCCGCCACCAAGAGCTGCCCCTCGTCCCCCGTGCTGCGCCGCCCGCCGCAGCCTCCTCCACCGCGGCCTCCCTCTAGCCCCACCAACGACGACGAATCCAAGTCCTCCTGTTGGGTGAAAAAGAAAATTTTTCGGCCGAAGTCGTAACTGTCTACGTTTCCTCCAGTTTCTAAACAGTACTCGAGAACGAGTTCAAAAACTTCCTCTGTGGATACCTGATAGCCCCAACAGCGACGGTCCAAATCTTCCTACTGGGGAAGAAGAAAATTTTCGGCCAAAGTCATAAGTGTCGAGGATTTCTTCATGTCATCAGACAACCCAGTTGTCCACAATGAGATCAAGATCTCCCATTGTTTCTCCTGGAGCCTCCTTCACTGTGGCTACCTGCTATCATCTCCAACAACAACAAATGCAAACTTTCCTGTTGAGTGAAAAAGAAAATTTTTCGGCCGAAGTCATACAAGTCTATGTTTCATCCAATTACCAATCAAGTCAGTGCTCGACAATCAGTTCAAAAAGTTCATCTGTGTCCGACACAGCCTCTTATAGCGTAGCCACCTGCTAGCCTGAAAGGCGACAAGTCCAGATCCGCCTACTGGGGAACAAGTAACCACACAGCCCGAAAGTCGCCAAGGAGTTCAAGATCTCGCGCTGTTCTTCTGCAGCCTTCTCGACTGTGGGTGGCTACATCCACCTCCCACGACGAGAAGTCCAAACTTTCCTGTTGGGTGGGGAAGAAAATTCTCCAGAGGAAATCGTATCTTTCTGTCTATTCTCCAGTCATCAAGCAACACAACAGTCGACGAAAATTTCAAGCAGCCACCTCCATCATGGTCACTGCAGGCCTCTCCAACGATGGCGAATACAAATCTCCCACTCGAGCGAAGGAAAAAAAATCAGCCAACGTCATAAGTGTCGACGATTTTCTGCGGCCACTGATCAACTGAACTGTAACGAGTTAAAGGCTACCTACACTGTAAAGCGTTTCTCTAGCATATGGTTTCTTGGAGATAACAGCCACAATGATCACTGACAAGCACGTGATCTGCCAGTTTTGAAAGAAGAAAGTGTTTAAGTCCAACGTATAGCTGATTTACTTTCGCCTCCAACCGTCTAAAGAAACGGAGATATTGACTAGCCTCTCCAATGACGAGGAGTCCAAATTTTCCTTTTGACTAGAGAACAAAGCTTTTCGGCCGAATCTACAGGTGTCCACGGTATTCCGTGCTCACCAAGCAACTCAGTTGTCGACATCATGTTCAGCACTGCCCACTATATATAAAGACTCTCTAGATCCTAGTCTATGATTTCCCAGTTCTGTTAGTCAGCTTTATCACGAACAAGTTTATCATCTGTCTTTGGTGAAAGAGTAAGGATACGAGGTTCATCTCATAGCTTTCTCAGTTTTTTCTCAAACCATTCAAACAGAATGACATCCTGACTTCATGCCAGGTAAAAAATAACATTTGAAGGCCTCATTATTTTCAGCACTAACTAGAATTCGTGCTGGCTAAAGAAGAAAACTTCGAAGTCCAAAATGTAGCCCTTCGATTTTCTGTTTTTAAGTCAAAGTTATTGATATGTAAAGAGGAAAATCTTCTTCATCCTGGACGGAAACTAGTGCGGTTTTCTCGTTCCACCAACAGTAAGATATCTGCTAGCGAAGAAAATGTTGCAGTCTAATTATTCCCTTCCTCCATTAGAACGAAATGGAGTCAACACCTAGCGCTGTGTAAAGAGGAAGATATCTAGACCTAACATGTAGGCTTGTAATTAGTAGCCATAACATCCTGCTGGGTAAAGAATCAAATGTCTTTGGCTACAACGTAATCACTCGTTTACCTCCAAGAACGCGAGAAATGAAAAGGGATCAAATTTTAAGACTTTGTGTTACGTAAGGAAAAAAATCCTTAGGTTAGAGGGGCAGCGTTCTAATTATTGCTGATGGTACATTCAAACAACTTTCCCGAATTGAGAAATAATATTAGATCAAAGTAACAACAAGCGACAAAAATGAAGCTATCTCTTCTTACCATAAGGGACGTCTTCTTCATGGGATATACAGTATCTAAAGCACAAAATGCAGTACCCAGAATGCTGTAGCCCGTTGGAGGTTTCTCTGGAAAATGTTGAACCATTCCGTTTATCAAGTTTATGACTCAGTAGGTGTAACGCGACAACATTTATGGCAGTTGGGTCACATCACCTCGCTGGTGGTGTAGAATTTGGACACTGATGAGTTCTTGCTCGGCATAAAAGAGTTCACAGCTGACCTCTTATGACGCATACCAATGAGCTCAATCATTTGTTGTGTCCAATCGGCTGTGCATATCCACTTAGTTGGCGCCAATGTGAAACACAGTGACAACGCCACGGCTTGCGCTTGCGAGAAAACAGTTGCCTAACTGTTATGAACGACAGCATTTATATCAGCGTTCGTTGAACACTGATAACAAAGATAAAAGGAATATATTATTTCAGGAGCGTGATTGGCTGTTAGCGAAAGACGACTAACTGCAGTGCTATAATCTGACTTGAGGTTGCTCTATAGTTGTTCAAATTTCAGGGAATATTAGTGTCAGTCTGAAATGTAATGATTGTCGACTATCTCCTGGATCAAGCGCACTAATGAAAATATTTTATGGCAATACAGAACGTATTAGGTGAAGTAAAATACATGCATGGAAGATCGTATTTCACACGATCTTCGCGCGTTGTTTATTTTCGCATTTTTGGTAGAAGTAACGACGTTGCCATTGTTTTTCATGCTACCAACGTTGATATATCGCGTGTTCACAGTATGTGAAAAGATATTTTGTGCAGTTTAATCAACTGTAATACTTCGAAGTTCCGTCCGTTACACAATATAGTGACTCATTACATTTTACAGCTTCATCGTTGGCATTTTGTTGAAAAATCTGGCCTACTGTCCTCTTAATGATTTGTTGGAATGAAGTAGAAGCATAAAAAATATTACGAAACTACAATTCACCCTTATGTCGGTACAAGATGACGATCTAGCAGGTGGTTTCACACTCATCAGGTTTCTTAATGAATTCGCCAAGAACTGCTTTGAAACCATCAGAAATAATAATAAACATGAAACAATTAATCACGAAGTTTTCATCTACAACAAATAAAACTGTAGTTTGATTTTTTCCTTCTAATATTGTGGCAACATTTCCACAGTGTTGGAATACCTTCAACCCATGTGACAATATTGTGGCAGCATTTCCACATTGCTGGAATACCTTCAAACTGTACGACAATATTACAAATAAATCAGATACATGGTTGAAAAATTTTAGTTTTAAGGACAAAATTTGTACTGAATATTTGTTTGATACACATGTGTAATACTAAAGTTTGTATGAAATAATGGCTGTGTGTAAGAAGTGAACGAAATAAATATTTTGTTTAGTGTCAAGAACCAAAGTTTTGTTTTTCTATCTTCTATGCTATTAGAACCCTGACGAGTGAAATGTTTCTGACAAAAATCGAGTCTCATGAAGCGAACTTGGTTACAGCTAATTCTAGTTCACAGATTCTTGACAAACGAAAAACATAATAACAATAAATTATTGTTTGGAATCTAAGGAACTACAATAATTATTAAACCTTTGGCTTGATATGTATCATAAGAAATATAGCAGATCATGCACCTTACAAAAGAAAATTGTCAGTATTTCGACATGATCTGCATTGAGCCCAATGCATTTCGTTCAGCAACACTCTTATATTTCTTTCTCACAAAAATGAAACTTTAATCCAACCCTGCACTCTGTTTACAACACAGATAGCTCATTGGACTAAACGTCATATCCTATAGCAACTTTTTGATGCCAGGAACCAGAAAATTTTAAGTAATTTATATCTGATGCTATTAAATTTCTTTCAGAAACGCTTTTTTTGGAATTGGCAGTCTCATTTTGTATCTTCTCTACTTATTTTCGAGTCCAATCCCATCAACATTTTATGACTTAATTCAACTAAATTCCGTTACACTTGTTTTACATTTGTTAATGTTCTCTGATAACCCTTCTCAAGGCACTACCCATTCCGTTCAAGTCTTCTACCAAGTCCATTCCGGCCTCTGAAAGCATTACAGAGTCTTTAGGATAGCTCAAAGTTGTCATTCCATTTTTCCTGAACATTAATACGAGTATCCTTTCCAAATTTGTCCTTGGTTTCCATTACGGTTTGTTCACTGTACGGACCGAATCCACAAATCCATTCCGTTACCTTTGAAACACATACGTAGCAAATAACTAAAAGGAATTGATATGTAAGCATCAAATCATCGCCACATCATAAGAGGATGCGAGACATCTAATAAAGATAACGTCATGGTCTGGGTCAGTTCACATACGGATTGCACTTATATTACACATGCGTTTAAGAACACCCCATTGCCATAATTAATTTACTATGCATCAGCACTCTTTCTGAAGCCTAAATTTCTTTTGAAGGCAATATTTATACAAAAAGGCTATTTCGATAAAAAAAAGCAGTTTTATGAAAGAATTGTTTTTTAAAAAACTAGAGCTTTCCTAGGGGCAGGTTTACCAACTCCTAACACTTTTAAAAATCCTTTACAATCACTTTAGATTTACAGTTGGTTGTGCGGACTCATTATTAACCTATTTAAACACACTTCACCATAGCCCAGGCAGTGGCCACTTAGTGCATGTCTTAATCCAAAACAAAAAATGGTTCAAATGGCTCTGAGCACTATGGGACTCAACTGCTGTGGTCATCAGTCCCCTAGAACTTAGAACTACTTAAACCTAACTAACCTAAGGACATCACACAGACCCGCCCGAGGCAGGATTCGAACCTGCGACCGTAGCAGCAGCGCGGCTCCGGACTGGAGCGCCGAGAACCGCACGGCCACCGCGGCCGGCTAATCCAAAACAACCCGAATTAATGTTAGATGGAATCTGCAGCAGAACTCGTGTTAATATGAGACATTCATAAAATTAACCATCACAAGAAGCAACTTGCGATACACACAACTGCTGTGACACGTTAAAAACATATCAAGTAAATGCAGTCATTGTTCAAGTAACTTCGGGAATGCAGTCGAGTGAAATTTTCGACAATCACCGATTTATCGACAGGTGACCTCCCTGCCATTTCCAAGGCAAAACTGCAGCAAATAAGCACTGTGGATGGGGTTTGAAGAGTAATTCTGGAAAGATCATACACACACCCAGACTGTAAACACTAGTGTCGCCACACAATCGATGCCAGAAATTGTGGGTAGTGAGAGTTACTAAACAACAGGCGAGGTAGCATTAACTCTGTCCCTCTATTTTTTGACGAGGGAGAGAGCGGGATTCGACATAAGATTTCAACACTAACCTCCAGCTCTATAGACAAGGTTATCTGCTGATTTAATTTCAACGGCTTCCATAATAACACTATCCTAAATGCTGGAAATGTGCGTCAGGATCTCCATGTTGTTACGAGGCGTGTTTTTTAAGTAAGTACGTTTTGAAATTAAAAAAAGGCGTGCTAAGATATCTCAATAACTTTAGTTTTACATGAAAGCCTGTACGTTAATCTACTTTTCTACATGATTTCCGTCAATATTGAGGCACTTGTCATAACGTTGTACCAGTTTTTGAATACCCTTCTCATAGAAGTCTGCCGCCTGACTTGTTAACCACTGCATCACCACTGTTTCGACTTCGTCATCGTCTTGAAGACGCTGACCGCCCAGGTGTTTCTTCAAGTGCAGGAACAGATGGTAGTCACTGGGCGCAAGATCGGGGCTGTACGGAGAATGATCTAGAGTTTCCCATTGAAAAGACGTGATGAGATCTTTGGTCTGATTCGCCACATGCGGACGGGCATTGTCTTGCAACAAAACGATGCCCTTGCTCAACTTCCATGGACTGTTGCTGTGATTCTGGTGTGTCGTCGGCCATCCATGTTTCATCGCCTGTAACAATTTGGCTTAAGAAATCATCACCGTCGTTGTGGTACCGCTCAAGGAAAGTCAATGCACTGTCTAAGCGTTTGGTTTTGTGCACATCCGTCAACATTTTCGGTACCCAACATGCGCACAATTTTCGGTAATTTAAGTGCTCGGTCACAATGCCATACAAAACACTACGAGAAACATTAGGAAAAGTCATCCCGCAAGGAGGAAATCGTAAAGCGTCTGTTTTCTCTCACCTTATTGTCCACTTCCTGAACCAAACTTTCATTAACGACCGAAGGATGCTCACTCCGTTGTTCATCATGCACATTTGTGCGGCCATCTTTAAATGCTCTCACCCACTTTCTTACCATTCCAACACTCATAATGTTTTCTCCGTAAACTGCCCAGATCTCACGATGAATATCGATCGCTTTTAGGCCTTTAGCACTAAGAAATCTTATAACAGCCCGTACTTCACAGTCGGCGGGACTCAGGATTATCGCAGGCGTCTTAAACACTCAGTACACAACGTAAACAAGGAAGAATCAGACTGTAATGGCGTCAGTGCGTAGATTGAGGTACAGCCTTTCATGTAAAAATAAAATTATTGAGATATCTTAGCACGTCTTTTTTTAATTTCAAAACGGTACTTACTTAAAAAAACACGCCTCGTATATCCCATAGGATGATTGCTAGCTAGACAATGTTCTTCAATGGTCAAGCAATTCGGCTATATTGCAGAACATTGTTCGGAACCAGCCATCTTATGGAAAATAACATCACCTTGAATTTAAAGGCCAAAATTTTAGTATTCCAACGGGCAATCGGACCAGTTTTCCGCTGTCACTCTAAAACCCAGCTCACCGTTTGGTTGTCTGTTTCCAACCTAAATTCCCTATATTCCAGGCAATACCTGAACTTTTCTAGACCAAACAATACAACCACGGCGACTAGCTTGTAGACCGAATATATATGCTCTAGCTCAATAAGACCCGTAGAGGCATAAGTAGAGACCTGTCGCCCTTGATCTTTCTGGAGTAGAATAGCCCCTAACTCTGCATCTGCCTGGTTTCTTCAGCTCCCAAATGCCGCTGTCTGGGAATCAATCCATTCAAATGTTTGTCCCTTTCTCGTTAATAAAGTCAGCGGGGCAGCCTTACGTGCAAATTTCGTAATAAACCTGCTGAAGAAGTTTGCCGTTCCCTACGAACTTAGCCACTCCCTTAGTATCCGTGTGTGGAGGGACTATTTATTTACTTATTTATTATCTATTTTCTTTTAGTCTGTTATCAGTCTAAAAGAACAGACCGAATGTTGCACATGAATTGACGTGAATATAGCACATAATATTTTAACATAATTTCAAATGTGTTAGTAATAAAGCATTATGCTATTTAATGGTGGAAAAGTCAACATATAATATCTACGTAACAAGAAAAATAATAATAGTAATAATTAAAAGAAATCTCATGCTACCATTTGGCCACCTGGTACACAGTTACCTGTTCATCTAGAATCCAAAAAGCACACGCTACTAGTGTGTTACACTATGCACCTTTGTTAGATCAAAAATTTCGTGATAATAATTCTTGACTACACTAATATACAACACTACACTGCACTACACGACACTACTATACTCGGTTCAGAACCAAGCTGGACTTCTCATTTTCCTGGATGGTTAGCCCCCATAGCGCTGAGGTGCAACTCAGGAATCATAGCGACTGTGCTTCTATGTCACCATAGATTCAGAGATGGCAGTCAGGGTCTCAGGAAGTCTTTCGCGGTCCACCCCGAGGCTCATCTGCTCGCTGCTTCCAGAAAGTCGTGGTAAGGGGATGTTCTGTCATGGCGCGTCTTGTTATCTTGATTTACGGGCTCTTCTTTATTGTCTCTCACCCATGTAGGCTTGCAGTTTATAAGCTGATATTTTAGCTGTCGGTGAGTTTAGCTTATGCTACAATTCCTCATTCCTGATTATATTATAGACTGCTGGATTTTAAAAAGTGTTCCTGTCCTAGTCTGTAACATCCCGCCTAACGGCATATATCCAGACGGTGTGATCCAGGATGCCGATTGCTCAAAATTCACAAGTGTCTGTGGTGCGCTTTCGTATTTTTAGTAAGTAGCTCGGATATGGATCAACCGACGACAGGTAGTGCATAGTTCCCTTGGTCGGAAGGTAGTATCATTCTTGTTCTTTCTTTTATGCTGGGAACGAACTGGGCTCTGCTCGTGATCCAGAGTACTCGGATGTTAGCATAGAGCCATTACTGAACCAGTTTCAGAGTATACTGAACACTAGAGGCGCTTCGCCTACGCACGCGATCTGGAGGGGCTGCCAGAATAATCTTATCCCTCTCTGGATCGACTGTTACGCCTTCTGCAGAAACTATATGTCCCAAGAATTGCATACTGGATCAAACCAATTTCACTTTATCGGAGTTAACTGTCATTCGTATCACCAACTGTTGCCTGAAAACCTCCCTCAGATGCTCTAAATGTTCCTGAAAATTGCGACTGTAAATAACTAAATCATCAAGGTAGTGTTATACAAATATACCTTTCATGTCATAAAATATCTTATCCATCAGCTGTAACAGAACTGCAGCTCCAGTGAACAATCCAAAATGACTCGTTGAACTGAAATGAATTCCAGTCAGTTACGAACACTGTCAGGCTCCCGGAATTCTTCGCTAGTGAAATATGACTATATGCTTGATTTAAATGCAGTGTAGTAAAGACTCAACCCCACTAAATTACCCAATGCAAGAATGCAAATCAGGAAGTGGGACAGAATGCAAGACTGTACTTTTGTTCAGCTCCCTGAAATAGACCAATGGACAGCTGCCCACCTGATTTAGGAACTAGGAAAACGGGACTGCAAATAGCAAACTGGATGGGCGAAATAATTTCTTGACCTAAACGTTTCTCTACAGTAGCCTTAAATTTCTTGACCTAAACGTTTCTCTACAGTAGCCTTAAGCTCTTTCATGCTTTGGGAGGGGGGGGGGGGGGGTATTGGAGGGAGAAAGGGTCAGATGGTTTATTGCACCAGAACGTCATTACTGGATTCTATCTAATATTCCACCAAGATGTTAACCTCAATCTAGTATTTAGCGCGGCAGAAAGCTCTTGACAGAAGTCCCTAATATTTATACCATCCTCGAGATCCAAATGCTGCACATCAACTTTGGTGGCCTTCACCTTCCCCTAGACGTAGCCCTCCATCCCATTCCTGCACTATATTTCTTAATGCTACTGCCTAGTCTACTCTTCCCACGCAGACAAAAGGTAGCTTTAGGATCCTGTTGAAATCAAAAGAAGAAGTTATTATTGGCCCACTTAATCATTAATCTGACCTTTCTGATGAAATCAGCACCTAGAATCCAAGGCATTGATAAATTCAACATGCTCTGACCTCATTATCCAGGATCAGCCACTAATGCTAATATTAACAGCAACAACTCCCTTCACCCCATTGTGGGCGTTGTTATTGGCAGTATAGCTGCTTTTCTTCGAGTCCAACATAGTTCATTTAGAAATTGAGCCGTGGCGGCTACAGTTTATTTTATCTCTGTTTCCCCCGACAGGAGGCGCGAATTTAACTTGCAGTTTTCGTAGATGATCGCTGGCTCAGAGAGCTTGAAATAGGTCGGCAGTGGTTTGTGACGTGGCAAGGGGCAGGAGAGGCGCAGCGTAAGGGTATTACGCTTGGGTTTTCGCGCGCAGCGGTACCTTCGGCCCAGAGTTCTGTTTGTGCCGAGATTGACTTGTCACTCCTTTGCTAGTGGCAATCAAAGTGCTGTATCGACGGTGTTCTGCTACGACCTTCAGTGGGATAGCACTTCGTTTTTTATCCATGCTGTGCGAATCTGGACGCTTGCAGTTTTGCTATCATCGTTACTGCGTATGCAAGGACCATTACTTCAAAGTCTTGCTCACTCTCTAATACCTTTGCTCTCTGCTGCTGGGTACTTATGGATCACTGGAACATTTTAACTTATTGTGATTACTCTTAGCCGCAACTATGTTGTACCTTTGCACTGGTGGAAATGTGTGTAAATAAGTGACTGTCCCTGCGTTGGCGATAAAGTGTACTACTGGGACCTTTACTTGCTGTGGATTGCCAAGGCCATAAAAAGTGCAGAACTTTCATTTTTCTGAGGTTCGAGTTCTCCCTCTGGCATGAGTGTGTGTTGTCCTTAGAGTAAGTTAGTTTAAGTTACATTAAGTAGTGTGTAAGCCTAGGGACCGATGACCTCAGCACTTTGGTCCCATAGGAACTTACCAACACCACTCATGCATATGGCAATTTACTGTTGAAGCTTTCGTGTTTAATCAAGTTCCTTACTCAGTTTCATTAACTTAGCCATAAACCGTGCAGCACTTCCAAATTTAGTGCTTTACTAGGGAAACTTATCTTTCGACTCATGCGTATGGCAGTTTGCTGTTTGAACTTCAGTGTTTAATGAAGTTCTTTATTCAGTTTTATTAACTTGGTCATGAGCCGAGTGACATAGTTCCTGTTCACTGAGTTTGAGACTTTTTTACGTTTTGTAAGGTTTGTAATTTTACCTTTTAATTATTTTAAGGGGAATTCCCGTATTAATATGTGTATTTTGAAACTAGATTTAAATGGCTGCCAGGTCTCAGGACTGATTCAAGTCCTAGTCACTAAGTATTCCCTTGGAGAGGTAAGCTTAATCATATATTTGTTACACCTGTTTAATTCAAGTGGCCATTTGCCCGTGCAAATTCGGTATAAAATTACCTAAAATGTTTGGGGAGACGTTAATTATTATATTTTTATACTTACTTACTAGTGATTTAAGATCTATTTCCTTTAGGCAGTTTTTTTTTGGGAGTAATACTTGCTACCTTATTTTCTGATTTTTTTTTAGTTCTTATAGTAGTGATCTCTTAAGAATGTGGCCATTACTGTTCAAGTAATTTGTATTTCTCTAGCCTTCATCTCACCTATGTGGTGTTTGCTAGCAGCGCCTCTTAGCCTTGTGGAGCGCGAGCCCGACATTTTGGCGGCTGCCGGCCGAGGGGGCCTGTTGCGTTTGGCCTGCACGTGCCTTCCAACTGTGTTTGAGGCGTGTCCGCTATTGCTATGTTGGAACTTTTTACCTTGGCGGCTTGTCTTCTTTAAGTTTCACCTTTCCTTTCTTAAGGCTTTGATGTGCTTGCTTTAACTCTAAATATTCTGTCTAAAGGCCTATATGTGAGCGATGCTGTAATTAATTTTTGATGTATTTCCTTTGTCTGTTCGAATATTTGCATATATACTTGGTGTGCTAAGGAAAATTTTAAAGTAAATTCCGTTCAGATTGCCATCTCCTTAGGTTTCTATTTTTGTCACTCGCTGTTCTTTGGTTAATTTTAATTTGTCGTAGTACCGATTCTATGGATGTACGAAAATTTGTCAGGCCTCCCCATTTTGGTGTTTATTCTAAATTGCCAGTTCATAACTTAATAATTGTGACTGTTTAAGAAAATTGTGCAACAGTTATCTTTTGCTTATTATTTAAGAGAGGTTTCGTTTTGATCTATTTTTGATTTGTCGCTGGCACTGATTCCTTGGGGTAGCAAGAATTGAAAATTTTAATTACCTGTTATGTTCAGAGATATTTGGTCATGATTGTGTTTTATTTTGTGCTATCATGTGTATTGTAAATAAATGTGATCATTCAAAGAACATGATGTAAGAATTGTGGATCCACACTTCCATTGATTTTTACCTATCCCAACTTGTATCCTGAGGTTTCAAAAATATTCTAGTTTTCCTTCAACCAACCTTCATCAACTGCACTAATGAGCCAGAAGGGCAGAAATTGGCTCACTGTTGACTCAGCAAAAAACGAAAGGCAACCACTTTCTATCCCTGGCTATGTATGCCATATGTCCTGTTACCCTTGGTAAACTTCCTTTTACTAATCCTACAACTTGCAGCTAGTCATAACTGTCCTTGTTCTTTTGTCCTTTACCAAAATTCCTACTAAGATGACCCTCCTTTTGACAATTAAAGCATTTAACTGATCTACCTTTCACCTCTCCAGAAGTCCGGGACAGATTACTAACCTGTAGGCCTGAACTAACTTCCTCACTTCAGTTACCCACGTAAGTTGAGGCTTCAGTATATCTCACCAGTTGATCCAGAGCAAAAAAATTATAGGACACTTCCCCAAAATAACGTGTTATTAATCCTGCAACCTTAATTTGCTTAGTACCTGTTGCACCACTTGCACTTCAGTAATCCCAAACACAAAGATTACACACTCCCATTTACCCTGTTGAGATTCTCCACTATTAAGTCACTCCTCCCTTTTTCCCTATAATAATAATCATGAACCAACTACATGCAATGCTCTAGGCAACATTATTGTTTATACCAGCTTCCTACCAAAAAAAGCTGATGCTATCACCCTGATTAACTGACTTTTGCACTGACAAAGTACCTTTTACCTTAACTGCCATTACACGTACTAACTGGTGATTGGAAAGACCCAATTCTACCATCAATCATGCTATCTTTAATGCTTGCAGCACTGACTCCGCTTCCCAGTTGGCTTGTTCACTCAGCAAGTCCTCCAAAGGGTTGGGGAGTTTTGAAAATAACATTCCTGGATAAGTTAATCTTTCAATATCGCCCTGCCCCAGTTCACCGTCTCCCCCACTCGCAACCCCCGACAATCTCTTTAAGTTCATTCTCCAATTCAACGATTTTAGATTTAATTTCGCCACAGACAGCCACCCCATCTAGATCACACAACTAACTCCAGTAACGTTCCAAACATGCTTGTATATTCCTAATTTCAGTATAGTTGGGAGATGTTTTCACAAACAACTCCTTTTGAGTCCGAAATTCAGCAACAGCTAACAGATGGTGGCAACAGCAGAACTTATCTTCCTAGGATGTGCTGATGAACTTGCAAATAGTTTATCAAAAAGCACCATTAAATGCTGGATCAATTCAACCATAGTTCCTTGACATCCTTCCAAACGTCTAACTTTTACTTCATAGTCTAATTCCTACTTTCTTCAACCAAGCTGGGTACATACATTCCTAGTTTGCATGCTGAAACAGAAAATATCACATAGTATTGACTTCCAGTATTGACAACCTGTATGAAACAACCCACAGAACCACACTCTGCTGCTGGAATGATACGTAAGCATTAAATCAACTTCATATCAAAAGAGAATACAAGGCAGTTGCTAAGGAGAACGTGGCGGGCTGGGTCATTTCCAACACTGCTTGCACTTATATAGCATGATTATTTAAGAATATCTCAATGTCGTCATTTATTTACTATGCATAAAACCTCTTCATAAAACCAAAATTTCTTTTGGATACAATATTCACATAAACTATTTCGACAAAAAATTTTTATCAAAGAATAATTTTTAAAAACAATAGCTTTACTAAGAACAGGTTTGCAAAAACCTACAACTTTTAAAAATATTTTACAATCACACTGAATTTACAGATGGCCTCGCGTCTCAGCTATCAGCTATGGGCTCAACATTATTTATTTTATTTATTTATTTATGCATTTATTTTACCTGGCAAGATTAGGGCCTTCAGGCCCTCTCTTACACCTAACCAGGCATACTCAGATTCAACAAATTTCAGTTTCTACAGAACAGTAGGGGCATATAACATGTTATACAGTATTAATGTTAAAGAAAAAAAATAGAGATTATAAAAGTAGTACAATGATAATTATAACAATCAAAAAATAATTATAACAATCAAGAATAATAATAATAATAATAATAATAATAATGACTATGTATATGAAAGTAAACATATTTTTCTTTTATGAATGTCAGTCCTATTGCTAGTTGGGAATTTTCTCGTTATATTCTTGCAGCTTGTGAGTTATTCTCATCAAGCAGAGACATAAGACGATAGAATGGGGTGAAAGAGATATAGAAGAGGTAGATAGGTTAGAGGAAGAGAAATAGAATGGTAAAATTCGAAGCTATGATGGAGAGGAAAAAGAAAAAGACGAGAGGGGCACAACAATGGTGCTTATACCGTCCCTAATATGTAAGTCTTGAGTTCCCTCTTGAATGTTGAGTGGTTCTGGATAAGACGCAGATCACAGGGGAGCGCGTTCCATAGTCGTATGGCTGAGATGGAGAATGACACGGAGAAAGATTTTGTGTTATGTAAAGGTACAGCCAAGATGCTAGACGTATCCGATCTGGTATTGCGGTTGTGGAATGATGATAGGTGTTTAATGTGAGAAGATAAGTATTGGGGGCACCAGTGGCTAAGAAATCGATGAAGTAAGCACATCGTGTGGAGATCGCGTGCCTTATGTAGGCGTATCCAACCTAGCTGGGAGGATGAAGGACTGATATGATCATACAACCGTATATTGCATACGTATCTAACGCAAGCATTCATCACTAGCTCGAGGCATCTCGAATTTTCACTATTTGTGCCGTGTTGAACTACATCACAGTAGTAAAGATTAGGCAAGACTAGTGTTTGGACTAATTTTTGTTTAACATGGGTTGGAAATATTTTTCTAAATTTTTGAATTGCATGTAGGGAGGAGAGCGATTTCCGGCAAGCTGTGACTGTTTGTTCTTCCCAGTTTAGGTGTTCATCCAAGATTATTCCAAGGTCTTTTACTGTTTTTGGTATGGTAGTTGGGTACCATTGAGGAGTATTTGAGGGACTTTTTCGCGAAAGTACCGACTGATTAACTTTGGATGAGATATAAGTATGACCTGGGATTTCTTGGGGCTTAGTTTCAAACCTAGGTTCTGCGCCCATCGAGAAACAGAGCAAAGATCTGCGTTCATACTCGCTACTGCGTCAGCAATGTTCTTGGGGCTTGCACTTACGTACAGTTGGATGTCGTCGGCATATAGATGGTAGTTGCAGGAGTGAATCACTGAAGAAATATCATTAATGTACAGTGAGAAGAGTAATGGACCAAGGACGGAGCCATGGGGAACTCCAGAGCGCACGTTTTTCCATGATGACTTTTCCGACCGACAAATGACTTGTTGACTTCTGTTTCTGAGGTAGCTGTCGAACCAGTGTATTGCGCAGTTTGAGAAATTCAGCTGCTTCATTTTAATTAGTAATATATCAAAGTCAACTGTATCAAAAGCCTTGCTAAAGTCAAGCAGTGTTAGGATGGTAGCTTCACGTCTGTCCATAGCATGTTTAATGTCATCAGTTACTTTGATTAATGCGATTTAAACAAACTTTTACCTTGCCCCCAGGGTGTGCCCCCATAATGCATGTCTTATATCAAAACAAATTAATCTTAGACAAAGTCTGTAACAGAATTCTTGTTAATATCAAACAACCATAACATTAACAATCACAAGAAGCTACTTGCGAGATACGCAACTGCTGTAACACGTTAATTCAGTTAAATTAATAATTTACTAAATGAAACATAAAGCACTTCAGTTAAAACCACTCTTGAGGCTTTACTTCTTTGCTAAATAATCCGCTTGCCCATACCCGTTCTATACTGGCCAATAATATATTCGCTGCACAGTACAATCAAGGGAGGCATGCGATAGCTAAACTGAAACGATGTGCGAACAGTTCAATTTGAGGATACACCATGGTGTACCGAGAATTCCCCATAGGCGGTGTGGTACGGGATTCCTTCATATGATCATCAGTGCGGCAGATACAAAAAATGTGGGCAACCAGCACAGAATGGATTCACTAGACTGAATGGAAGGACTGAGGTACGATTTCTACAGATCAGTCGGTCAGTTTCACTTTGGTCTCGTTCAGGTCGTCTCGTTTGGTTGGTATCATTCTTTCTCAGTTATGCACACCTTTCTCATTCTAGTTCCTCTGTTTTTCGCTCCCACCTTGATCTTGCTCTGTCGCTCTTTTTCTTTTTGGGTGGTTCCTCATTCTAGCTCAACGGTTTTTTATTTAGTTGTAGTTCGTTTCACATACTGCAGTCGTCGATTCTTATTAAATTTAAAATCGTTCTCAGAATCTCTATTTTTTGTTCACTGTATATGCCATACTGAATCTGGGACCAGCAATTTATAACTTCGTTGTAATTATACATTAATATTAAAATGGGAAGTACTAGTTCACTGGAACTTCTTTTTTGAAATACTATTGTGTGTTTTTGAAAACAAAATATCGTTTTCTGAAATACTAGCTTGTGTCTTTGAAAATAAAATACCTGTAATTGCCACTTGAGCTGTCACGAATAATTTTTATAAATTATCATGTTTAAGTTTGTGTATACATGTTCTATGAAATGTCAAAAAATGAAATTTTAAAGTGGAATTAATTAAATTTATCAAAACAGATCCCAGTACAATTTTTGTTTTTTAGCTCCTGAGGCACAACTGACAATGCTTCGAAGGGACTGAAGAGCAGTAGGACTGCCTGGAAATCATTCTAATCTGTTTTGCTCCCTCAAGTGACCATAGTTCTAATATCGAAAATTTCTGATCTCAGTTGAATTTTAAGTACACAGCTTGTTTCCGTGAGAGTGAGTAAAAATGCTCCACTGAACACTTTGGGGTACGGAACATGGGGTCAGAGAAGCAGGCGTAAGGAGATATGGCAGTAAACTTGTCTACCGCTTTGTCTAGCATTACTGTTTTCCAGCTTATTTACAATTAACGTGCGTACAAGTTTACACGCACTGTGCTGTTTATTTACACGTACATTCTCTATTTCCTGCAAGAAAACAAGTAGGACGAGCCTGATTACTAGCTGGTCTACCTGGCCGTCTGATTTTCCAATGAGTTGGTGGAGAACATACCCTTGGCTGTTCGGGAGAGTATGTGGATACAACATGACGGTGCACCGCCTCACTTCAGTGTGGATGTCCACAACCATCTCACTGCTGCATTTCCTAGTCGCTGGATTGGAAGCGGATGTCCTATTCCATGAGGATATCTAAAGTCGTCTGTTTATGAGACCTCAGTGGCACGGAGGTGGAATTAGTTGCCAGAATTGTAGCTGCCTGTGATGCGATTCTAAACACACCAGAGATATTTGGCAGGGTGCGTCAGAAACTTGTTCGCCGATGTCACTCTTGCATTGATGTTGATAGCCGTCAGTTTCAGCACATTTTGTAAGATACAGTACATATGGTGCGCCCATTGTGTAAATGATGGTATTTGCAGTTAACTGTAACTAATGTACATAAAAAAGTACAAAGTAGTGTGATTTTATTCCCATTACTTTATTAAGCTGGCTTCTCCGACCCAAGGTTCTCTACCTCAAATTGTTCAGTGAAGCATCTTCTATGTCCTGTTACATTTTTGCACGCTCTTACGGAATCACTCTGTATACAGTATTACTGTAGCGATGAGACCTTACAGACTGGTCCACTATGTTCAAATGTGTGCGAATTCCTAAGGGACCAAACTGCATAGGTCGTCGGTTCCTAGACTTACACACTACTTAAACTTACTTATGTTAAGAACAACACACACTCCCATGCCCGAGGGAGAACTCGAACCTCCGGCGGAAGTGGCTGCGCAGCCCGTGACAGGACGCCTCAAGCCGCGCGGCCACTCCGCGCGGCGGCCCATTATGATTTTCTTCGTAGGGATGTCGGTTTCACAAAGCAGTGTAACACAATTCCGAAAACCTCGTAAAAAGTCTTTCAAGATTAGATTATTTCCATGTTTTGTGTAGTAAAAACATTCTCCTTTTATTTAAATTTCATATTTATTAACAAATATAAATGTTAAGTAACAAACGCTGAATCATAATTTTCTAATAAAGATAATTCTTTCTTTATTTAATTACTAGTCATATGAGAACAGATTAAAGTGTGATAAGATATGCAAAATGCAACGTTGTTAAATGAAAAATTATGTTCATTAATAATGCTGTTCAATGTCAAGAATTAAAACGTATTTAATTTTGTATTTCATGACTCACATTTTTGCACTAAATTTTATTTTTTTGTATGTACCCCTATTTTCATGCGAACGGCTACTGTCGCCAATGTTGATGAACTGGAAATGTTTTGTGTTTAACAGAGATCTGAGCTCTGAAACTTTTTAATCTTCACACACAAGCTTTTCGTTTTTTTTTTTTTATTTGTGTCACACTGCATTTGAAAGTTTATGTCCAGGCACTAAGCATCATCTAATACTATATTATGAAGAGCCCCGAGGAGTACAAGTCCATAATTATTAAAGTTTTTAAAATGATAACATTTTTATCGCTTATGTGTAATTGGTTTTTATTAGCATGGAATATGCATCACGAGAGAAAGAGTTTTCCTTAGAAAAGTATCTGAATTTTCATTTTAAAAGTATTCTGCTATAACTGTAATTCAATTTTCTAAATCAATACTCCCTCTGCCCCAGAAAAAAATACTTTCACAAACTGAACTAGCATCATACCCCACAAAACAGGAAGATAGCTGTATCAGCGTGGTATTAGTTTGTAGTGACGGAGAACATGTAACGGATACTGGCTAGTGGCAAGTGTACCCAGAGACAATTATCATGAAATCAAAAAACTGCTTCGTCATTCTCCAGTAAACCAATATGACCCTCCCTAGTGTACATCCTGGGTGTACTCTTGTTACTTGGTGCAGTACTTTTAATTTTCTCTTTTGACTTATTTAAAACATATTCAGTGTTACATCGGTAGGCAAAAATGGAGCAGTGAATGAATAAAAATGAATGGGTCCCAAGAATGACTGGTTGCAAGTGAACTAATTCTTAAAGTACTAGTAGTAGTAGTAGAATTAGTAGTAGTAGTAGCTTTATTCATCCGTAGATCTCTTTTTACAAGGATTTAGGACATGTCAAAGTATTTACAAGTTTAGACCAGTTTAAAATAAAATGAATGGATTTGCCTGTTTCTAGATCAGATAGCATCAAGGAGAAATTCCACTTACATGTTATCTGACAGTTGCAGTGGGATCTAAAATATTCCTCCAATAGATAGGAAATAAGAAACGTGAGACTCAGATCTGCAGGGATTGGAGAGGTGAGAAGAAATGAATCATTTGTTGTCTTTGCATTATATTCAAAGAAAGAAAACACATCATAAGATTGAAGGAAGAAGTATTCCATACGATATAAAGGACAGTCAAATAAATACGAGACAGATGGAGAAAAGTAAGTAAACTCTTTATTATTTCAAAAGTAATCTCCGTAACTCTCAATATATTTAACCCACTGTGAGGGAAAACGATCATTAACTTCAAGGAAAAATGTCTGCAGTTGTACTCAGGCATGCACCTCTTTGATCGAAGCAAATCGCCGACCACGTATGTCTTTCTTCAGACCTCCAAAAATATAGAAATTTCATGGTGAGAGATCGAGACTGTATGGAGGACGTGTAAGGCCATCTTCTCGGTAGTGCTTCCGCTGGCGAAGCATTGGTTTAAATAGGCGGCTGCAGAGCTGCAGTGCCATTGCGCTTCTGTGGCGCTTAGTTGCGAACTAACACCACCGGTGGCGCAGAAGCGACCCTGGGCTAGAGAGCCTGTAGGCTCTCTACACTGGGCCACTGCTGGCGGTTCATTGCTTCCAATAGAGGCCTTGACACACCACTGCGTGGCGCTGCAAACTGGTAACGCTCTTGACGCATTGGGATTGCTGCTCACTGTTACCTCGTAATACGACCGTGTAAGTCACACTGTTAGCTATAGATGGAAGTCAATAAAGAAGATTTCATCCGTAAAGAGGAAACCCATCCATCTGTATGCAACATGGACTGCGAGGAGTATTCAGATAAACTGCAGAAAATTAAAGTTCTCACCGGACACTCGAGGCAAACGTTATTCAGAGAAGACGACGATCGGTGAGCATCACTCACATTTCTTCCCGCTTGTGTGGGTCTGTCACCGTGTCCTGTAACCCACAAGTACTCAAAGTGGCTTCAGATCTGGATCTGTCTCGATGACAAACAGAACTGTGCAGCACACAGCAAGTTTTTATAGTACACCATAAAACAATTAAAAAATAATGGGACGGAAATCGGTAGGTGTAGTGAACAAGTGCAGACAAACAAACGTCTTTGGTGGTCATCAGGGCTCAGCTCGAAGCGTGAATTATCACTGAAGACAATTCTACCCCAGTCAGCGAGATTAAAAGCCGAAGATGTGTCTGGAGATGCCCGAGACAGAGATGAGATTCCAGCCTGACTGTCGCCGTCGTACGGCCCGAGAACCATGATGATGGTCTGGGATGGCATTTCTGCCGGCCGCTGCGGCCCAGCGGTTCTAGGCGCTTCAGTCCGGAACCGCGCGACTGCTACGGTCGCAGGTTCGAATCCTGCCTCGGGCATGGATGTGTGTGATGTCCTTAGTTAGGTTTAAGTAGTTCTAAGTTCTAGGGGACTGATGACCTCAGGTGTTAAGTCCCATAGTGCTTAAAGCCATTTGAACCATTTTTGACGGCATTTCTTTTCACACCAGAACCCCTTTGGTTGTCATCCGCGGCACCCTTACAGCACAGTGGTACGTCACGTACTTGCCCTTCATGGCAAGCCACTGTGGGCTTACATTTCAACAACGTAACACCCGCCCACACACACGGCGAGAATTTCTACTGCTAGTCTTCGTTCTTGCCAAAACCAGCGTTGGCCAGCAAGGTCGCCGGATCTCTCCAGAGTTGAGAACATTTAAGCATTATGGGCAGGGCCCTCCAACCAGTTGGGGATTTTGACGATCTGGCCCGTCAATTGGACAGAATTCGGCATGATGTCCCTCAGGAGAACGTCCAACAACTCAGTCAGTGCCAAGTCGAATAGCTGCTTGCATCAGGGACAGAGGTGCACTAATGCTTTATTGACTTATTCAGTTTAATGAATAAATATCCAGTTTTTCTGAAACTGTAATCGTTTATTTGTCTGTACCGATTACCCTCACATTCAGATAATTCCTTTGCGGTGCGTCTTTTTCTTTTTTTTTTTTTCCTTAGCGTCTATCTTCAGCAAACTCTGGAGAAATTTTCAAAGCCCGATAAAACATTCTACACTCTCTAACAATAATGCCAAAAATACTTTCAACATATCTTCTAGCCCTACAGAAACTGTATCTAAAAATTCTTTGAAAAGAAAATGTCTTCTTATTAATACAGTAAGGAAGTACTGAACTCTTAATCACCAACGATTACAAGAAGGAAAGTAATGACAACCTTCATACAACAGTCCGCTATGAGTAAATTTAACTGCATTGTCAATTCACTTCTTGTGAAACAATGAATTCTAGAACACAGGTCAGTCTGGCGATCCTTTATCTGCCTCAGACTCAATAAACATGAGTGGTTTGATGAAACGTATATGTTTTTCCTTTTCTAGCCCTTACCTCACGAGGTGTGGTCTCTGAGACCTTGCGAGAGTTTTCAAACTCGCGCTCCAAGCTAACTTATAGCGGAGTAATCCTATATTTCATGTAACCTCGTTAAATCGCGAATTCTATAAGGTTTTACAGTCGGTTGCATTATCGCCTTCTTTGTTTGTTGCTAACACGTGTTGTTGACACATTCTGCGGTCTCTAGACCACGCCTCGTGAACTACGTACCTGTTTTCTTAGTATAGCACGAAATGTATTCTCAGAAATTTGTCAGTTTTATCGATCCTAAGTTTGATGAAGACAGAAGTCAGTGAACAGAGGAACATGTCAGTGATATACAGGTATGTCAAGAAATAGACGAAAAGGACGATGATTTTTCAATAGCCAGTGACCACAGTTCTGCTAACGAACGAGAATATCATTCACAGGGCGAACTTCAGGACAATGGCATTGGGCACCTTTGTGTTTCTTCAACGAAACACTTAAAGTACTAGTCACAATCAGACATGATCTGAGTGGCGGTAAAGGGAAATGTAGATCCCGGTAGTGACTGTCCGTTTTACAGACTTTCTTTTTGTCCAATGTTCATGTGCAAATTTAAACCCTGGAATTTAGTTTTTTTGTGAAAATTTACCTGCTACGAAAAATATTCAAATGTGTATGAATTCCTAAGGGACCAAACTGCATAGGTCGTCGGTCCCTAGACTTACACACTATTTAAACTACTCGTATGTTAAACTTACTTATGCTAAGAACAACACACACACCCATGCCCGAGGGAGGACTCGAACCTCCGGCGGGAGGTGCCGTGCAATCCGTGATATGGCGCCTCAAACCGCTTGGCCACTCCGTGCGACTGCTACAAAAGGTACTATAATTTTTCGTAATGTAAAATTTAGTTCTGTAAAGTCGGTTTATGTGTACTATTTAAAAAATTGTACAAAGTATGATTTTTACAAGGGTTGGAACTATTTATTCACAATCGATACAAAAGAGTTACATGTTTGCACCTGTTACTGTCCTTCAAAGTAGTCACCGGCGTTGTGTAAAACCCGTTGCCAGCGATGTGAAAGGCGTAGTATACCGTTAGCAGAGCCTATTCCGTTGATGGTGCAAAAGGAGCGGTGTACTGCCTGTCAAATCTCTGACCCGCCAGGTTAGCCGAGAGTGCTAATGCGCTGCTTCCTGGACTCGGGTAGGATTAACGACGAGGGTCGGTGTGCCGGCCAGCCTGGTTTTTAGGCGGTTTTCCACATCCCTCTAGGTGAATACCGAGCTAGTCCCCACGTCCCGCCTCAGTTACACGACTCACAGACATTTGAACCACATCCGCACTTTTCCATGATTTACACTGGGCGCAGACAGATGGGGTCCTCTGATTTCATCCTGGGGGGTACAGAGTGGCGGCAGGAAGGGCATCCGGCCACCCCTTCACATTAACTTGCCAAATCCGGTTTAACCACGCCAACCCCGCGCCAAATCCGGGACAAAGGCGCAAGCAAGTGCGATAGTAACTGCCTGTCAAATCTCTGGAACAGTTCTGAAGCGAATGCCATGAAGTGCTTCCTTCATGTTCAGAATCAAATGAAAGTCACGAGGACTTAATTCCGGGGAGTTTGGTAGATGATACAGTACTTCCCAGTCCCCATCGACCGAGCAGAGCAGCCACAGCCTGCGCTGTATGCGCCCCCCGTATAGCCGTGCAAAGTGATGGGTGGGTTGCGCAGAAAGTGTCGCCGCTTCTTTCGCAAAGCTGGTCGCAGGTGAAGCTCGAAAAACGAACAGTAATACTGTGCACTGACGGTCTCCCGTGGAGGGACGTAATGCGTTAGGATAACGCCAGCACAGTCGTACGCGAGAATCACCATAACTTTAGACCTCTCCATTCGTACCATCAACAGAAGAGGCTATGCTAACGGTATACTACGCCTTCCACATCGCTGGCAACGGGTTCTACACAACGCTGGTGACTACTTTGAAGGTCAGTTCAAAAAATGGTTCAGATGGCTCTGAGCACTATGGCACTCAACATCTGAGGTCATCAGTCCCCTAGAACTTAGAACTACTTAAACCTAACTAACGTAAGGACATCACACACATCCATGCCCTAGGCAGGATTCGAACCTGCGTCCGTAGCGGTCGCGCGGTACCAGACTGAGGCGCCTAGAACCGCTCGGTCACACCGGCCGGCTTGAAGATCAGTAACGGGTGCAAACATGTAACTCTTTTGCATCGGTTGTGAATAAATAGTTGCCACTATTTAAGTTCCAACCTTCGTATGAGAAAAAGTTAAATATTGCAGACTTTATTTAATGCAATACAGTCAACGTGGAGTATTTAAACAGCACTGAAATTATTATAAAATAAATGTTATGTAACTTTCATAAAAATTTCAAATGATTTATACCCTAAATCCCAGTTTAAATGTCCGCAGCTCGTGGTCGTGAGGTAGCGTTCTCGCTTCCCGCGCTCGGGTTCCCGGGTTCGATTCCCGGCGGGGTCAGGGATTTTCTCTGCCTCGTGATGACTGGGTGTTGTATGCTGTCCTTAGGTTAGTTAGGTTTAAGTAGTTCTAAGTTCTAGGGGACTGATGACCATAGATGTCAAGTCCCATAGTGCTCAGAGCCATTTGAACCAGTTTAAATGTTGGGGTCTCAGAGACCACACCTAGTAGTGTACGTTACAGAACAGTCACCTCATGAGTTAGAGAAGGGGTAGCCCCAGCACAGTTTTATAAATTGGTTGCCCTTTCAGTAAGCCTTAGACTATTCTTCCTTCGAGACATGATGGCATTCAGGATTTACTTTTAAATTACCTTTTTTTATTTTCCAATTCAGTAAGAGAAACACAAGAGAGGCATCCTGTTCATCAGACTTTATGAAGGAACCGAAATAAGGCACAGCGGCAGCAGCGGCATATCAAAGAGGCGCACGGCGACACAAAGGAGGCGTTTCTCTTTCCAGCAGTGCCGCGCGACGCCGAGTGAAGACTCAGTGCGATTCGGAGAAGCGCTTCTCGGTGGCATCGTGGGAAGCGGCCGGTTGTACACACGGTGGAATTTTCCCCCGCGGTCAGTTGACCGTCAACACCGTTCCACAGCTTGCACATTAAGCGGAAAAATAAACGACCGGTGAACTCGGCATCGGCGGTAGGCCCCTTTCACACGGAGCCACCGACAAAAGCTTCTCGGTGGCGCCTGACAGCCTGGCGCAGCACTCCGCGGCTCTTCGGAAGCGCAGCTGCTGCTGTGAGTTGCTTTGATGCTGCCGCTGCTGCTACTGCTGCTACACCTACTGCTGCACCGCAGTGTGAGTGTCGTCGTGGAGTCAGCCGAGGAGGACGCCTTTTTTACTTCTCTTCCTGAACAAGAAATCCAAAAGAGAAAATTCTAGCTGCATTCATTTTTAGAAGGAAGAATAGTTAATGGTTTGTTTCTTACATTGTATACTGACCTTCAACAGGACGATGGGAAGCTTTCTTTATTTGCATTTGCGAATGCCGCGGGGATCCTTCGACCAACTTTTTTCTATGGTGCAGCTTGTTACACAGGGAACAGGTACCAGCATTCGACCTTGCATTCCAGCAAATGAGATGCTTGTATTCGAGCTAAAGTAAAACACTTTATACTTCCATCCAATCAAACTCTTATTTTCTTACAAACTACAGATCATCTTATTATTCAAATTCTTCTACATTTTTTTCTCAAGACATACTTGGATCCGATCCGTTGGACCTTGGTCTGTAACACTGTTGACTTTCTACATGCATGTCTGTTCGTGTGCTGTTAAAGAGTGACTGATTTGGTCTGAGGGAAGTGTGCGAAATTTCCCTTCAGGCTGGAAATGTGGGACTGAGCAAGGTGAGGTGCTACTGCGACACTTTGGTTCCTTGCTGTCTTAAAACATAATTTCTGCCTTCCGTGTCTAATTTTACAAGTTCTGGAAGTTTTCTAAATTCAAGCTGTAAAGATAACATAAACAACGTATCTTCATTTGTTTGCTCACTCGATGTTTCACGGCAGTAGAATTCAGCTTTAAGACTTTCGAAACGCTCGTCTGTTTCTGTAGGCTTCCTTGTACGTTTCTTCTTTTTATTATGAGTGAGACTCACATGCTCTTCAGTCCCTTCGACTTGTGATTCATCCTGCTGAAAGTCATCTTCAGTATCTCCTGCAATACTGTTATATTTAGCTTCAACAGGCGTTTCAAGAAAACTTAAATTCTAAACGAAAATGTATTGGTTTCAACCAGAAGCTGCAGAACCAGACTGCTCTTTCCTCTTCTTTGCCAATTCTCTGGTGTAAGAATCTCTTAAGCTTTTGCACTTTCTTTGAAAAGTGGATGCTGAAAAGAAAACGAAAACAATTATCCAGTATCAGTGAGCACTGTATTCTCAGTGATTTTATGTATTGATATGCTTGGAAAAGCAAAGAATATGCTTATTGTACGTAACAGGCATTTGTCGTTTTCCGGTATCGTGGAGCCGGAAGTACAACCATGGTCCTTCACCTACAATATCGAACTGGCCCTTCAGCTACATTCATCTTCAGAACAGAACACTTTGAACGATTAGATATAGGATGTTCATATTCACAGTACATGTACATTAGAATGTTCTGCAGAAACGATTAGCATTTCTGTCACCTTGTTTCAGCCTGTGTCCTGTTGCCTTGTAAGCACAGGGTCCACCGTGGGTTCTAATAACTTGTTCCAAGCGTGTTGGCATCGATAGGTATAAGGCGCAAATGGCGTCCTGTGGTATAGCCATCCATGCTCCATTCACCTGATTCGAAAGTTCGTCCGTGGTGGGTCACAGTGCTGCACCCGAAATTTCACTATATCCCACACATTTTCGATTGGCGACAAGTCTGATGATCTGGCGGTCCAGGGCCAAAGACTGACACCCAGCGACATCAAGATGGCACGTATACATGCAGCAACATGTAGTCATGCATTGTCTTGCTGAAACATGGTGTCTGGGATGTTGTGCAGGATATCATTCATGTAGGTCACTCTGGCCACAGTGCCCTGGACACACAGCAACTGTCATTTGTGCTCGTACCCAATAGCACCCGACACCATAAGGCCTTGAGTTGGCGCTGCATGTTTGTTCAAATGCAGTCACTCGCTCCCCTTCTCAGCAGCGAACAAAAATATTGCCATCATTTTCAAATAAACGTAACTGGATTCAAGCAAAAACGCTATCTGATGCCATTTCTGTCCCTAGCGACGTTCCCATACACCATTCCCATCTAGCACGTTACTGTCCATTCGTCAAAGGTAAGAGGAGAAGTGGACGATGCGCATATAACCCTTGCTGCAATAAACACCATCGAACTGTCGCCATGATAGTATATGATGTGTGACACTTTTCCACTGTTGCACCAGAGCCAAGGAGGATGCAGATCATTCCCGCAATACTATTTGGATGAGGTGTCGATTTTTCTCAGGGGGTGGGTGTGCGGGCACATTTCACTGGTACACTGTGTTGCGTCACGATATCGATGTTGACCTTGAACCAGAGAGTACTACAGCAAAGCCAATGTCTCCCAACTCTCCATTGTTGCCAAATTTATTCAAGATGGCGGTCATAGATGTGACACCATCGCAGTAACATCATGGGGGGAAATTCAAATTTTGGTGGGACAATAGGTCATTTGGGCTGCCTCCACTAACCTGACCACACATCCCTCCCCTTCCACTCCCCTTCCGCTCCCCCCCCCCCCCCGCTCTCCCCACCCCATCTGGAAATGGGAGGGAATAGGACTAAATTGGTGCTGGGCTGCTGGTTGGATGGTCGTTAAGTCTTTATTTTGTATGCATTGTTTATTTAAGCAGTTCGAGTTGTCTAGACAGTAACTCCATCCAGTGTGTTCACCATGAGATCCAGAATACAACATCGCCACCAGAGGGCGCTGTCGGCCCTCCCCCTCTTACCTCCCATGATGTGATTCGAGATGGCGATCTGGGGAAAACGGCAGGAAAAGGACTCTGTGTGGACTGGGAGGACGGACGTAATTGGTTACTATGTGTACTATGTATTAGATGTCTATGATGGAGAAGGAGGAGTTTAACATGTATAATAGCTGTAATCACGCAGCTGAGGACTGTGTCCATAGCCACCTGAATGATGTTTGGAAAGCAATGATATTTGGTGAATGTATGAAGAAGACGAGTACACTTCATCAAATCTAAAAAGATCGTTGCACAGTTGTGAAACCTCCCTGAGACAATTCACATGCTTTTGTGGGAAATATATGATATTTGGATGTCTCTGTAATTCTGAACAGAAGTTCGTCACTTTTCGAGTTTTAGCTGCTTGTTTGAAGGCACTACCAGAGAGAGAGAGAGAGAGAGAGAGAGAGAAATTCCTGAGTCCTACAGCAGCTGTGGTGTTCATCAGTTTTCTGAAACGGTGTGTGGGCTTGGTTTATATTTTCTGCTGGAGTAAGGGGCGTTATTTTTCCTCACTTCTCGAAGCACACACTGGTGTCTAAGCACGGACTGGAAAATCAGAACAATTACACAAACAGAATTCGAAGCACTGTTCTACAGACGAGAAAAATGGTTGGAATTTTCGGTGAATTTTCGATGTCCTACAGCTGCTGGTCTGGAGATGCTAGGGAGGTTCAAATGGCTTTGAGTACTATGGGACTTAACAACTGAGGTCATCAGTCCCCTAGAACTCAGAACCACTTAAACCTAACTAACCTAAGGACATCACACACATCCATGCCCGAGGCAGGATTCGAACCTGCGACCGTAGCAGTCGCGCGGTTCCGGACTGAAGCCCCTAGAACCGCTCGTCCACCGCGGCCGGACTGCTGGGGAGGTTGGCAACCCTTATCGGTGTATAGTTGATTTGACAGTGTTGGGATGACATTACAGACGGTTACGAAGAAGAAAACGTGTGGTTTTATGCATGATGGAGCTACAGACAGATGGAGTTTGAGGCATTTTACATAAATTAACTGAGCTATCCATTTGAAAGCATTATTCTAGTGTCTCGGGTCAATACCAAGACGGTATGGTGAGAGAAAGAAATGATAGTAGCACATAAACACAGGTACTCCAATGCAGGATATAAATGTCCAATATCTGACATACATCCCCCTGGCAAGTTTTATATCG
The DNA here is from genome assembly GCF_023864275.1 of Schistocerca cancellata. Lineage (NCBI taxonomy): Eukaryota > Metazoa > Arthropoda > Insecta > Orthoptera > Acrididae > Schistocerca > Schistocerca cancellata. Next base: position 308,025,789 of record NC_064627.1, on the reverse strand, counting down.
TACTCACTATGGTGACAAACTTTAAGAAGATAGAACCACTTCCTTAAAAGACAGAGTCTTTGTGATATATGCACAATATAGCTTTCCAGAAGTGTTTAGTGTCCACTGTCCACGTCCGGTCATGGTTTCGAAATTATACTATGTTCTCATAAGTCCTATATAAAATGATCGTTAGTAACAGAGAATGCCTCTTACAAAGAAACAGACAAACGGGTAGCAGCAGCTTTTGACGTGTGAAATTAGACATCATGCGACCACTAACTCCATAAACAGGACATCTGTCAATCAGATGTATACACGGGATTGCAGTACATCACAAATACCTGTCACGAACTTAGGATCACCGTAGTGATGACACTGAAGACTCGATTTTATGCCCGAAGATGTGGCAGGGGATGGAATATGTCCCATAAATCTTCGTTCAACTAGAGGAGGCAGCGGAAACAGGATGGACGTGTTTCATCATCACCACACATGAGTTGGAAGTCCTCTGATCACTGTGCTATGGAGAGGTTTGCTATTAACTATCATCAGTCGCTACTGCTCTAAGTCACACACTGAACACGCAAATGTATACAAGTCGAACGCAGGTTATGCCACACAATTGATACACCCTGACAGAATAACGGACAAAAATGGCTAAATGCGCGATAAATGATCTATAGCAACATTTCCCTCTCTCTCTAGGATGCATCATCAGTCTACCACTAAATTATAACGCGTTACAAATTCATCTCAACAGATCACTCCAACCACTTCCTGTCATCCTATAAAGCAGATGCAAGTGTTCTGTTTGTTGATATTGATTTCGAGATCTGTTTCCCACAAAGGTACGTGAAGTGTCTCAGGGAGGTTTCACAAGTGTGGAACGCTGTTTCTAGAGTCGGTGTTCGAGTACGGCAGCATATATCTCAAAATTGAAGCACACTACTGTGCAGCAAACTTTTTTTTTTTTTAATGTGTATTGCCTCTGGGAGTGACCGCGTGGTTTGAGGCGTCATGTCACAGACCGAGCGGCCCCTCCGGCCGGATGTTCGAGTCCTCCCTCGGGCATCGGTGTGTGTGTTGTTCTTATCATAAGTTAGGTTAAGTTAGTTTAAGTAGTGTATAAGTCTAGGGACCGATGACCTAAGCAGTTTGGTCCCTTAGGAATTCACACACATTTTTTGAGTGTGTATTTAGAGACGAATTCGGTTGGATTTAGTAACTCTTGAAGTAGTATAAGAGTAGTATAAGAGTCGAGGGACATGAAAGGGAAGCAGTGGTTGGGAAGGGAGTAAGACAGGGTTGTAGCCTCTCCCCAATGTTATTCAATCTGTATATTGAGCAAGCAGTAAAGGAAACAAAAGAAAAATTCGGAGTAGGTATTAAAATCCATGGAGAAGAAATAAAAACTTTGAGGTTCGCCGATGACATTGTAATTCTGTCAGAGACAGCAAAGGACTTGGAAGAGCAGTTGAACGGAATGGATGGTGTCTTGAAGGGAGGATATAAGATGAACATCAACAAAAGCAAAACGAGGATAATGGAATGTAGTCGAATTAAGTCGGGTGATGTTGAGGGTATTAGATTAGGAAATGAGACACTTAAAGTAGTAAAGGAGTTTTGCTATTTGGGGAGCAAAATAACTGATGATGGTCGAAGTAGAGAGGATATAAAATGTAGACTGGCAATGGCAAGAAAAGCGTTTCTGAAGAAGAGAAATTTGTTAACATCGAGTATAGATTTAAATGTCAGGAAGCCGTTTCTGAAAGTATTTGTATGGAGTGTAGCCATGTATGGAAGTGAAACATGGACGTTAAATAGTTTGGACAAGAAGAGAATAGAAGCTTTCGAAATGTGGTGCTACAGAAGAATGCTGAAGATTAGATGGGTAGATCACATAACTAATGAGGAAGTATTGAATAGGATTGGGGAGAAGAGAAGTTTGTGGCACAACTTGACAAGAAGAAGGGATCGTTTGGTAGGACATGTTCTGAGGCATTGAGGGATCACCAATTTAGTTTTGGAGGGCAGCGTGGAGGGTAAAATCATAGGGGGAGACCAAGAGATGAATACACTAAGCAGATTCAGAAGGATGTAGGTTGCAGTAGGTACTGGGCGATGAAGAAGCTTACACAGGATAGAGTAGCATGGAGAGCTGCATCAAAGCAGTCTCAGGACTGAAGACCACAACAACAACAACAACGAAGTAGCCCATGCTTAAAGACAGGAAAGGATGTGGTGTTTCCCACAAAAAACTCGCGAAGTGTCTCATGGATGGTTTCACAAGTGTGTTGCGATCTTTTTTGTAGAGTCTGTGTTCAAGTGTGATGGTGGTATTCATCGGAATAAAACGAACGTGTAATCACATCAAAATTGTTTAAACAATCGTCCATCATTTGCAAAGCTGTCTCACACTCTTTGTGTAGTAGTACATTTAGTTCCTGTGACATCTCCAAGTTATGTATGTGACAGTATTCCGCACATTGCTTAAACATCAGATATAATAACTCCCAAAACAGTTCCTGTTCAATGACAAAGGGTATCCGTGCACCGGGGATGTGATGGAGGAATGCTGTGGTTATTTCCAAAGCGACAGAGAGTACTCAGCACACAGCTGTCCCCGTCGCTAACGCGTGGTGGTACCGTAAGCCCGGCGCTTGGCCGCACTACCAGTGGACCCAGAGACTCTGTGGTGAACGTCCTGCCTCTTGCACTTCAGAAGACTGACTGGACTTTTATCGTACGATCTAAAGTTACAGAACACGCGCTTATCACCGTGAGTTACGAAGTGTAACTTAGCCCCATCCTGCTGCATCTTCATTATTTGATGAAGTGTACTTGACTTCTTCAAATGGCTCTGAGCACTATGGGACTCAACTGCAGAGGTCATTAGTCCCCTAGAACTTAGAACTAGTTAAACCTAACTAACCTAAGGACATCACACACATCCACGCCCGAGGCAGGATTCGAACCTGCGACCGTAGCGGTCCCGCGGTTCCAGACTGCAGCGCCAGAACCGCGCGGCCACTTCGGCCGGCTTGACTTCTTCATACATTCACCAGATATCATTGCTTTCCAGACATCATGCAGGTGGCTACGGACACAGTCCTCACCTGCTCGATTACAGCTGTTATACACATTGAACTCCTCCTTCTCCTGTACAGACATCTCATCCATTGAATACATAGCACACACAGTAAACAATTACGTCTGTTCTCCCACTCTAGTAGCTAGACACAGAGCTCTTTTCCCGCTATTTTCCAGAGGGGGTGGGGGAGCGGGAGTGGAGTTAGGTTAGTGAAGGTAGTCCAATTGACGTATTTTCCGGTTAAAATTCAAACTTCCCGACATGACGTGACTGCGACATTGCCACATCTTGGATCAGCCGACTTGAATAAATTTGGCAACAATGCAGAGTGGTGTGACACCGGCGGCGCTTCACTATTCCCGTGGACCGACATGGTTCAAATGTTAATCATTTATGCAGGACATACTAAAGTACATGTCCTTTGAATATGAACGTCCTATCTCCAGTCGTTCAAGGTATTCTATTTTTTCTGAACGTGAGTGTATATATGGTATAATACGACACGTGTGTCAGGCTATATGGCAGTGTTTGAGACTTGTCTGCTTCCTCTCCACTGACAGTAAGTCGATTTATGGAATTTGCCACAGGCTTTAAAAGGAGAGCCAGTTATCCCAACTATGTGACAGCTATAGATGGTAAACATATACGTGTCATCAAGCTAGCTGACAGCAGTTCGCTTTATTACAACTACAAAACTTTTTCTCCATCCTATTGCTTGCCTTGTGTGATTCGCACTGCAAATATAAGTAAATTGACACTGGTGCATCTGGAACATAGTCAAACTGTACAGTGTTCAAGAAGTCATTGCTTTATAACAAGGTAACTGAGGAAGACATTAAATTTCCTCAAATCAGGCGGTTGTATAAAGATCCTGATTACTGTTGGTGATGAAGGTTTCAGTATGTCATCATTCTTACTATGACCATATGGAGCCAATTTCTTATGAGCTAAAAAAAGAGTGTTTAAGTACTGTCCCTGTAGGGCTAGAAGTTACATTGAGTGCACTTTCGGCGTTCTTGCTAATAAATGGAGAATGTTTCATAGACCACTGAACACGACTCCAGAACTTGCTAAAGACATTATAAAAGCAAGTTGTGTGTTGCACAATTTTGTACATGACCGAGATGGATACAGATTTGAGGACACTATGATTACTTGTAGTTTTGATAACATGCTAACAGACTTAATATAAGTGGGAAGAAACGTGAAGAATGTTCGTTAAAAATTTGCAGGCTACTTTATGAGCACAGAGGGAGAATTACAATGGCAATTTCAAAAAATATTTCGTGTATGTGAAAATTTCGTGTATGTGAAATATATGTTGTATGCTTAATCGTTCAATAAAACTGGAAGTGTGGTATATATCTAATTTGTTAATCATTTTGTTGCTATGACACTCACCAGCTGCCCCTTTCTGTGCAGCACTTTTTCTTCCGAAGTCCAATACAAACTTAGCAATAACTGCCTCCCATACTTTCATCTTCTCTAGTTTATTTGAATAGCCTTCAAATTGGTTCAAATGGCTCTGAGCACAATGGGACTTAACATCTGAGGTCATCAGGCCCCTAGAAGTTAGAGCTACTTAAACCTAAATAACCTAAAGACATCACACACATCCATGCCCGAGGCAGGATTCGAACTTGTGACCGCAGCAGTCGCGCGGTTCCGGGCTGAAGCGCCTAGAACCGCTCGGCCACCACGGCCGGCGAATAGCCTACATACTCCACATTTCATACTGATAAATATTTTTCAACTTCAGAGATCGGATCTGTATTCACATCCATCTCCTACTCAGTATGACCTACATGACTGCACTACAAGTAACAATGCGCAATGTGTGGGTTGTTTATACACTGCGACTGGACGCTTGGGCAGTCAGCATCTAAATCAATGATTCGCCTACAGATGCACCACCGAGAAGTGCTTGTCAGTGGCTCCGTGTGAAGAGACTTGTAGCTGTGCGACCGCTGGCTTCCACTGTCGCCAACTATGGTTTAACCATCAGCACCTAAGTAGCGGCATACCTTACCAAATGCGCAGTTACACACACACTGCAGTTTCTCTACTGTCGAGAGCTATTTTGTTCAGTAGGATCTGAATCTTCATGAGTGTAAACAATAGTTAACTATCAGTTATTATTAGTTGTTAACTATTGTTTCTGTTGCAAACATGAGTAATCCACGTATACATAATGAAATTTTAACTTCAGAAATTCAAGAGAAGCCCATTTTGTGGGATAAAACCCTCAACACATTCAAGGACTGACAAGCCAACAATAACGTCTGGTGTGAAGTTTGCCTGGGATTTCATAGGACTCTGATGTGTGGGACGAAAGAAAGACAAAAATTTTTGTTAATTACATACTTTTCTCACATATAGGGGAGAGTCTGATAGAACAGGGTAGTCTGCGAAACAGGGTATCGTACTTCTCTCGTCTGATATTTGCTGCCATTTCCTGGTAAACGTAGTAACCTCTTTCGCACTCGATGACCTTCAGTCTTAGAGTAGCTGCAGTCCTGTGAAAGCAACCGTGAATTCTCTAGGTGGAAAAATATATTTTTACAGTACTGTGTTGTAATATTCAACATTGAAATGTGCATTTATATTTGCAAGACACTATTTTCAAGACTGTAATGTAAGTATTATGTACGTTAAACGTTATCTGCACTACAGATAGTTGAGTATTTAAAAATGTTTGTCTCTCTTAAGGGCTGTTGAAATCAGTTTGTTCTTAACATGGCGTTGTTGGATAGAACAGGGTGCCACTAAGTTTGATAAAACAGGGTAGTACCCCGTTTTATCGAACTGATTTAAAAATGGCCGTTTGCAGTTTTCAAATTATTTACTTAGTTTGTTCAATTAGAAAATTTATTATTTTCAAGAGTGTAAAATAAGTATTATGTACGTTAAACGTTATCTGCACTACAGATAGTTGAGTGTTTAAAAACGTTTGTCTCTCTTAAGGGCTGTTGAAATCAGCTTGTTCTTAACATGGCGTTGTTGGATAGAACAGGGTGCCACTAATTTTGATAAAACAGGGTAGTATCCCGTTTTATCCAACTGATTTAAAAATCGCCATTTGCAGTGTTCAAATTATTTATTTAGTTTGTTCAATTAGAATATTTATTATTTTCAAGACTGTACAATAAGTATTATGTACGTTAAACGTTATCTGCACTACATATAGTAGAGAGTTTAAAAATGTTTGTCTCTCTCAAGGGCTGTTGAAATCAGCTTGTTCTTAACATGGCATTGTTGGATAGAACAGGGTGCCACTAAGTTTGATAAAACAGGGTAGTACCCCGTTTTATCGAACTGATTTAAAAATCGCCATTTGCAGTTTTCAAATTCTTTACTTAGTTTGTTCAATTAGAAAATTTATTATTTTCAAGACTGTAAAATAAGTATTATGTACGTTAAACGTTATCTGCACTACATATAGTTGAGTGTTTCGAATTGTTTGTCTCTCTTAAGGGCTGTTGAAATCAGCTTGTTCTTAACATGGCGTTGTTGGATAGAACAGGGTGCCACTAAGTTTGATAAAACAGGGTAGTACCCCGTTTTATCCAACTGATTTAAAAATCACCATTTGCAGTGTTCAAATTATTTATTTAGTTTGTTCAATTAGAATATTTATTATTTTCAAGACTGTAAAATAAGTATTATGTACGTTAAACGTTATCTGTACTACAGATAGTTGAGTGTTTAAAAATGTTTGTCTCTCTTAAGGGCTGTTGAAATCAGCTTGTTCTTAACATGGCGTTGTTGGATAGAACAGGGTGCCACTAAGTTTGATAAAACAGGGTAGTACCCCATTTTATCGAATTGATTTAAAAATCGCCATTTGCAGATTTCAAATTCTTTATTTAACTTGGTCAAATAGAAAATTTATTATTTTCAAGACTTTAAAATAAGTATTATGTACGTCAAACATTATCTGCACCACAGATAATTGAGTGTTTAAAAATGTTTGTCTCTCTTAAGGGCTGTTGAAATCAGCTTGTGCTTAACTTGGCGTTGTTGGATAGAACAGGGTGACACTAAGTTTGATAAAACAGGGTAGTACCCCGTTTTATCGAACTGATTTAAAAATCGCTGTTTGCAGTTTTCAAATTCTTTACTTAGTTTGTTCAAATAGAAAAATTATTATTTTCAAGACTGTAAAATAAGTATTATGTACGTTAAATGTTATCTGCACTACAGATAGTTGAGTTTTTAAAAATGATTGTCTCTCTTAAGGGCTGTTGAAAACAGCTTGTTCTTAACATGGCGTTGTTGGATAGAACAGGGTGCCACTAAGTTTGATAAAACAGGGTAGTACCCCATTTTATCGAACTGATTTAAAAATCGCAGTTTGGACTTTTCAAATTCTTTATTTCGTTTGTTCAATTAGAAAATTTATTATTTTCAAGACTGTAAAATAAGTATTATGTACGTTAAACGTTATCTGCACTACATATAGTTGAGTGTTTCGAATTGTTTGTCTCTCTTAAGGGCTGTTGAAATCAGCTTGTTCTTAACATGGAATTGTTGGATAGAACAGGGTGCCACTAATTTTGATAAAACAGGGTAGTACCCCGTTTTATCCAACTGATTTAAAAATCGCTGTTTGCAGTATTCAAATTCTTTATTTAGTATGATCAATTAGAAAATTTTAAATTTTCAAGAATGTGAAATAAGTATTATGTACATTAAACGTTATCTGCACTACATATGGTTGAGTGTTTAAAAATGTTTGTCTCCCTTAAGGGCTGTTGAAATCAGATTGTTCTTAACATGGCGTTGTTGGATAGAACAGGGTGCCACTAAGTTTGATAAAACAGGGTAGTACCCCGTTTTATCGAAGTGATTTAAAAATCACCGTTCGCAATTTCAAAATTCTGTATTTAGTTTGGTCAATTAGATAATTTATTATTTTCAAGACTGTAAAATAAGTATTATGTATGTTAAACGTTATCTGCACTACAGATAGTTGAGTGTTTAAAAATGTTTGTCTCTCTTAAGGGCTGCTGAAATCAGCTTGTTCTTAACATGGCGGTGTTGGATAGAACAGGGTGCCACTAAGTTTGATAAAACAGGGTAGTACCCCGTTTTATCCAACTGATTTAAAAATCGCCATTTGCGGTTTTCAAATTCTTTATTTAGTTTGTTCAATTACAAAAATTTATTATTTTGAAGACTGTAAATTAAGTATTATGTACGTTAAATGTTATCTGCACTACATATAGTTGAGTGTTTAAAAATGTTTGTCTCTCTTAAGTGCTGTTGAAATCAGCTTGTTCTTAACATGGCGTTGTTGGATAAAACAGGGTGCCACTAAGTTTGATAAAACAGGGTAGTACCCCGTTTTATCGAACTGATTTAAAAATCGCCGTTTGCGGTTTCCAAATTCTTTATTTAGTTTGCTCAATTAGAAAATTTATTATTTTCAAGACTGTAAAATAAGTATTATGTACGTTAATCATTATCTGCACTACATATAGTTGAGTGTTTAAAAATATTTGTCTCTCTTAAGGGTTGTTGAAATCAGTTTGTTTTTAACATGCCGTTGTTGGATAGAACAGTGTGCCACTAAATTTGATAAAACAGGGTTGTACCCCGTTTTATCGAACTGATTTAAAAATAGCCGTTTGCAGTTTTCAAATTCTTTATTTAGTTTAGTCAATTAGAAAATTTATTTTTTTCAAGACTGTAAAATAAGTTTTTTGTAAGTTAAACGTTATCTATACTACAGATAGTTGAGTGTTTAAAAATGTTTGTCTCTCTTAAGTGCTGTTGAAATCAGCTTGTTCTTAACATGGCGTTGTTGGATAGAGCGGGGTTCCACTAAGTTTGATAAAACAGGGTAGTACCCCATTTTATCCAACTGATTTAAAAATCGCCGTTTGCAGTATTCAAATTCTTTATTTAGTTTGTTCAATTAGAATATTTATTACTTTGAAGACTGTAAAATAAGTATTATGAACGTTAAACGTTATATGCACTACAGATAGTTGAGTGTTTAAAAATGTTTGTCTCTCTTAAGGGCTGTTGAAATCAGCTTGTTCTTAACATGGCGTTGTTGGATAGAACAGGGTGCCACTAAGTTTGATAAAACAGGGTAGTACCCCGTTTTATCGAATTGATTTAAAAATCGCCGTTTGCAGTTTTCAAATTATTTACTTAGTTTGTTCAATTAGAAAATTTATTATTTTCAAGAGTGTAAAATAAGTATTATGTACGTTAAACGTTATCTGCTCTACAGATAGTTGAGTGTTTAAAAACGTTTGTCTCTCTTAAGGGCTGTTGAAATCAGCTTGTTCTTAACATGGCGTTGTTGGATAGAACAGGGTGCCACTAAGTTTGATAAAACAGGGTAGTACCCCGTTTTATCGAATTGATTTAAAAATCGCCATTTGCAGATTTCAAATTCTTTATTTAACTTGGTCAAATAGAAAATTTATTATTTTCAAGACTTTAAAATAAGTATTATGTACGTCAAACATTATCTGCACCACAGATAATTGAGTGTTTAAAAATGTTTGTCTCTCTTAAGGGCTGTTGAAATCAGCTTGTTCTTAACATGGCGTTGTTGGATAGAACAGGGTGCCACTAAGTTTGATAAAACAGGGTAGTACCCCATTTTATCGAACTGATTTAAAAATCGCCGTTTGTGGTTTTCAAATTCTTTATTTAGTTTGTTCAATTAGAAAATTTATTATTTTGAAGACTGTAAAATAAGTATTATGTACATTAAACGTTATCTGCACTACAGATAGTTGAGTGGTTAAAAATGTTTGTCTCTCTTAAAGGCTGTTGAAATCAGCTTGTCCTTAACATGGCGTTGTTGGATAGAACAGGGTGCCACTAAGTTTGATAAAACAGGGTAGTACCCTGTTTTATGGAACTGATTTAAAAATCGCCATTTGCAGTTTTAAAATTCTCTATTTAGTTTGTTCAATTAGAAAATTTATTATTTTCAAGACTGTAAAATAACTATTACGTACATTAAACGTTATCGGCACTACATATAGATGAGTGTTTAAAAATGTTTGTCTCTCTTAATGGCTGTTGAAATCAGCTTGTTCTTAACATGGCGTTGTTGGATAGAACAGGGTGCCACTAAGTTTGATAAAACAGGGTAGTACCCCGTTTTATCCAACTGATTTAAAAATCGCCAGTTTGCAGTATTCAAATACTTTATTTAGTTTGTTCAATTAGAAAATTTACTATTTTCAAGACTGTAAAATAAGTATTATGTACGTTAAACGTTATCTGCACTACAGATTGTTGCGTGTTTAAAAACGTTTGTCTCTCTTAAGGGCTGTTGAAATCAGCTTGTTCTTAACATGGCGTTGTTGGATAGAACAGGGTGCCACTAATTTTGATAAAACAGGGTAGTACCCCGTTTTATCCAACTGATTTAAAAATCGCTATTTGTAGTGTTCAAATTATTTATTTTGTTTGTTCAAATAGAATATTTATTATTTTGAAGACTGTACAATAAGTATTATGTACGTTAAACGTTATCTGTACTACAGATAGTTGAGTGTTTAAAAATGTTTCTCTCTCTTAAGGGCTGTTCAAATCAGCTTGTTCTTAACATGGCGTTGTTGGATAGAACAGGGTGCCACTAAGTTTGATAAAACAGGGTAGTACCCCGTTTTATCGAACTGATTTAAAAATCGCAGTTTGGACTTTTCAAATTCTTTATTTAGTTTGTTCAATTAGAAAATTTATTATTTTCAAGACTGTAAAATAAGTATTATGTACGTTAAACGTTATCTGCACTACATATAGTTGAGTGTTTCGAATTGTTTGTCTCTCTTAAGGGCTGTTGAAATCAGCTTGTTCTTAACATGGCGTTGTTGGATAGAACAGGGTGCCACTAAGTTTGATGAAACAGGGTATTACCCCGTTTTATCCAACTGATTTAAAAATCACTGTTTGCAGTATTCAAATTCTTTATTTAGTTTGTTCAATTAGAAAATTTTAAATTTTCAAGAATGTGAAATAAGTATTATGTACATTAAACGTTATCTGCACTACATATGGTTGAGTGTTTAAAAATGTTTGTCTCCCTTAAGGGCTGTTGAAATCAGATTGTTCTTAACATGGCGTTGTTGGATAGAACAGGGTGCCACTAAGTTTGATAAAACAGGGTAGTACCCCGTTTTATTGAAGTGATTCAAAAATCACCGTTCGCAATTTTAAAATTCTGTATTTAGTTTGGTCAATTAGATAATTTATTTTTTTCATGACTGTAAAATAAGTATTATGTATGTTAAACGTTATCTGCACTACAGATAGTTGAGTGGTTAAAAATGTTTGTCTCTCTTAAAGGCTGTTGAAATCAGCTTGTCCTTAACATGGCGTTGTTGGATAGAACAGGGTGCCACTAAGTTTGATAAAACAGGGTAGTACCCTGTTTTTGGAACTGATTTAAAAATCGCCATTTGCAGTTTTAAAATTCTTTATTTAGTTTGCTCAATTAGAAAATTTATTATTTTCAAGACTGTAAAATAAGTATTATGTACGTTAAACATTATCTGCACTACATATAGTTGAGTGTTTAAAAATATTTGACTCTCTTAAGGGTTGTTGAAATCAGTTTGTTTTTAACATTGTGTTGTTTGATAGAACAGTGTGCCACTAAATTTGATAAAACAGGGTTGTACACCGTTTTATCGAACTGATTTAAAAATAGCCGTTTGCAGTTTTCAAATTCTTTATTTAGTTTGGTTAATTAGAAAATTTATTATTTTCAAGACTGTAAAATAAGTTTTATGTAAGTTAAACGTTATCTATACTACAGATAGTTGAGTGTTTAAAAATGTTTGTCTCTCTTAAGTGCTGTTGAAATCAGCTTGTTCTTAACATGGCGTTGTTGGATTGAACAGGGTGCCACTAAGTTTGATAAAACAGGGTAGTACCCCGTTTTATCGAACTGTTTGAAATATCGCCGTTTGTGGTTTTCAAATTCTTTATTTAGTTTGTTCAATTAGAAAATTTATTATTTTCAAGACTGTAAAATAAGTATTTCGTACATTAAACGTTATCGGCACTACATATAGTTGAGTGTTTAAAAATGTTTGTCTCTCTTAATGGCTGTTGAAATCAGCTTGTTCTTAACATGGCGTTGTTGGATAGAACAGGGTGCCACTAAGTTTGATAAAACAGGGTAGTACCCCCTTTTGTTGAACTGATTTAAAAATCGCCGTTTGCAGTTTTAAAATTCTTTATTTAGTTTGTTCAATTAGAAAATTTATTATTTTCAAGACTGTAAAATAAGTATTACGTACATTAAACGTTATCGGCACTACATATAGTTGAGTGTTTAAAAATGTTAGTCTCTCTTAATGGCTGTTGAAATCAGGTTGTTCTTAACATGGCGTTGTTGGATAGAACAGGGTGCCACTAAGTTTGATAAAACAGGGTAGTACCCCATTTTGTCGAACTGATGTAAAAATCGCCATTTGCAGTTTTAAAATTCTTTATTTAGTTTGTTCAATTAGAAAATTTATTATTTTCAAGACTGTAAAATAAGTATTACGTACATTAAACGTTATCGGCACTACATATATTTGAGTGTTTAAAAATGTTAGTCTCTCTTAATGGCTGTTGAAATCAGCTTGTTCTTAACATGGCGTTGTTGGATAGAACAGGGTGCCACTAAGTTTGATAAAACAGGGTAGTACCCCATTTTATCCAACTGATTTAAAAATCGCCATTTGCAGTATTCAAATTCTTTATTTAGATTGTTCAATTAGAAAATTTACTATTTTCAAGACTGTAAAATAAGTATTATGTACGTTAAACGTTATCTGCACTACAGATTGTTGAGTGTTTAAAATGTTTGTCTCTCTTAAGGGCTTTTGAAATCAGCTTGTTCTTAACATGGCGTTGTTGGATAGAACAGGGTGCCACTAAGTTTGATAAAACAGGGTAGTACCCCGTTTTATCGAACTGATTTAAAAATCGGCGTTTGCAGTTTTCAAATTCTTTATTTAGTTTGTTCAATTAGAAAATATATTATTTTCAACACTGTAAAATAAGTATTATGTACGTCAAACGTTATCTGCACTACAGATAGTTGAGTGTTTAAAAAAGTTTGTCTCTCTTATGGGCTGTTGAAATCAGCTTGTTCTTAACATGGCGTTGTTGGATAGAACAGGGTGCCACTAAGTTTGATAAAACAGGGTAGTACCCCATTTTGTCGAACTGATGTAAAAATCGCCATTTGCAGTTTAAAATTCTTTATTTAGTTTGTTCAATTAGAAAATTTATTATTTTCAAGACTGTAAAATAAGTATTACGTACATTAAACGTTATCGGCACTACATATAGTTGAGTGTTTAAAAATGTTTGTCTCTCTTAATGGCTGTTGAAATCAGCTTGTTTTAACATGGCGTTGTTGGATAGAACAGGGTGCCACTAAGTTTGATAAAACAGGGTAGTACCCCGTTTTATCGAACTGATTTAAAAATCGCCGTTTGTGGTTTTCAAATTCTTTATTTAGTTTGTTCAATTAGAAAATTTATTATTTTGAAGACTGTAAAATAAGTATTATGTACGTTAAACGTTATCTGCACTACAGATAGTTGAGTGTTTAAAAATGTTTGTCTCTCTTAAGGGCTGTTGAAATCAGCTTGTTCTTAACATGGCGTTGTTGGATAGAACAGGGTGCCACTAAGTTTGATAAAACAGGGTAGTACCCCATTTCATCCAACTGATTTAAAAATCGCCATTTGCAGTATTCAAATTCTTTATTTAGATTGTTCAATTAGAAAATTTACTATTTTCAAGACTGTAAAATAAGTATTATGTACGTTAAACGTTATCTGCACTACAGATAGTTGAGTTTTTAAAAATGTTTGTCTCTCTTAAGGGCTGTTGAAATCAGCTTGTTCTTAACATGGCGTTGTTGGATAAAACAGGGTGCCACTAAGTTTGATAAAGCAGGGTAGTAACCTGTGTTATCGAAGAGATTTAAAAATCACCGTTTGCGGTTTTCAAATTGTTTATTTAGTTTGTTCAATTAGAAAATTTATTATTGGTTCATGTTGTTGTTGTTGTGGTCTTCAGTCCTGAGACTGCTTTGATGCAGCTCTCCATGCTAGTCTATCCTGTGTAAGCTTCTTCATCTCCCAGTACCTACTGCTACCTACATCCTTCTGAATCTGTTTAGTGTATTCATCTCTTGGTCTCCCTCTACGATTTTTACCCTCCACACTTCCCTCCAATAATAAATGTGTGATCCCTTGATACCTCAGAATAAGTCCTATGAACTGATCCCTTCTTCTAGTCAAGTTGTGCCACAAACGTCTCTTCTCCCCATTCCTATTCAGTACCTCCTCATTAGTTATGTGATCCACCCATCTAATCTTCAGCATTCTTCTGTAGCACCACATTTTGAAAGCTTCTATTCTCTTCTTGTCCAAACTAGTTATCGTCCATGTTTCACTTCTATACATCGCTACGCTCCATACAAATACTTTCAGAAACAACTTCCTGACTCTTAAATCTATACTCGATGTTAACAAATTTCTCTTCTTCAGAAACGCTTTCTTTTCCATTGCCAGTCTACATTTTATATCCTCTGTACTTCGACCATCATCAGTTATTTTGCTCCCCAAATAGCAAAACTCCCTTACTACTTTAAGTGTCTCATTTTCTAGTCTAATTCCCTCAGCATCACCTGACTGAATTCGACTACATTCCACTATCCTCGTTTTGCTTTTGTTGATGTTCATCTTATATCCTCCCTTCAAGACACTGTCCATTCCGTTCAACTGCTCTTCCAAGTCCTTTGCTGTCTCTGACGGAATTACAATGTCATCGGCGAACCTCAAAGTTTTTATTTCTTCTCCATGGATTTTAATACCTACTCCGAACTTGTATTTTGTTTTCTTTATTGCTTGCTCTATATAGAGATTGAATAACATCGGGGATAGGCTACAACCCTATCTCACTCCCTTCTCAACCACTGCTTCCCTTTCATACCCATCGACTCTTATAAATGCCATCTGCTTTCTGTAAAAATTGTAAATAGCCTTACGCTCCCTGTATTTTACCCTTGCCACCTTCGGTATTTGAAAGAGAGTATTTCACTCAACATTGTCAAAAGCTTTCTCTAAGTCTACAAATGCTAGCAACGTAGGTTTGTCTTTTCTTAATCTTTCTTCTAAGATAAGTCGTAAGGTCAGTATTGCCTCATGTGTTCCAACATTTCTACGGAATCCAAACTGATCTTCCCCGAGGTCGGCTTCTACCAGTTTTCCCACTTGTCTGTAAAGAATTCGCGTTAGTATTTTGTAGCTGTGACTTATTAAACTGATAGTTCGGTAATTTTCGCATCTGTCAACACCTGCTTTCTTTGGTATTGGAATTATTATATTCTTCTTGAAGTCCGAGGGTATTTCGCATGTCTCATAGATCTTGCTCACCAGATGGTAGAGTTTTGTCAGGAACGTCTCTCCCAAGGCCGTCAGTAGTTCTAATGGAATGTTGTCTACTCCCGGGGCCTTGTTTTGACTCAGGTCTTTCAGTGCTCTGTCAAACGCTTCACGCAGTATCGTATCTCCCATTTCATCTTCATCTACATCCTCCTCAAATTTCCTTAATATTCTCCTGAAGTACATCGCCCTTGTATAGACCCTCTATATACACCTTCCACCTTTCTGCTTTCCCTTCTTTGAGGTTCGCCGATGACATTGTAATTCTGTCAGAGACAGCAAAGGACTTGGAAGAACAGTTGAACGGAAAGGACAGTATCTTGAAAGGAGGATATAAGATGAACATCAACAAAAGTAAAACGAGGATAATGGAATGTAGTCGAATTAAGTCGGGTGATGCTGAGGGGATTAGATTAGGAAATGAGACACTTAAAGTAGTAAAGGAGTTTTGCTATTTGGGGAGCAAAATAACTGATGATGGTCGAAGTAGAGAGGATACAAAATGTAGACTGGCAATGGCAAGGAAAGCGTTTCTGAAGAAGAGAAATTTGTTAACATCGAGTATAGATTTAAGTGTCAGGAAGTCATTTCTGAAAGTATTTGTATGGAGTGTAGCCATGTATGGAAGTGAAACATGGACGGTAAATAGTTTGGACAAGAAGAGAATAGAAGCTTTCGAAATGTGGTGCTACAGAAGAATGTTGAAAATTAGATGGGTAGATCACATAACTAATGAGGAGGTATTGAATGGAATTGGGGAGAAGAGGAGTTACCACCACCCACTACTCCCTAGACGTGTGTAGCAATATGTCGGAATCATATTTAATTTTCGCTGTGGGAGAAATGTTTTATTTAAACACACACACTCCATGGTGGCAGGCTCGAGACACATGACAGAGCTGGCTGGATGAGAAAACGCATGCCACAGAGATCAGCCACCCTCTGCTATGCACCTGCACGTTGCAGGCTTTCCTGTACATCTATGGTGGGAGAGTATGAATCTGGCCATGCATGCACCAGGATCACCTCAGATCTCGCACTGCCTTGGCTACAGGCTTCTGCACCCAGCTCACACCACAGAACCAGAAGTGCGTTTTTTGCCTCCGTAGATGAGGATTACATCTCACTGGCCCTGCATCGCAAGCTTCTCCTCTGCAGCACACGGTCACCAAATATTACAAATGTACCTCACCTGAAAAATGCTTCTAAAAATTCAATTTTTTGATTCTTCATTAAGACAGGGACTCAGTTCCTACCTCATGCATTTTTAGATCACACACACTGGTGTCCGCTGAATGGGGCAAGCACGCAGGAACGATTTGATAGCATGCTGGCGTCTGCAAGTCATCACGTCACTGACATGGGAGATATGAGGTGACGTCAGGTTAGGCCACTGAATGAGGGCACCAGTCAAGCTGCACGCCATTCAGTATATCTATCGGACAAGGAAGGACATGTAAAATGCTGTGAGGAAGAAAAACTAAAGCCGCATTGTACTGGTAGAATGTTTAGAAGATGCAGAAAATCTTATAGTAGTTCCTACTCCTTCCAAAGCAATTCATTACTTAGAGTGAAAGACGGAGTAATTCTGCCATGACACATTACTGCGTAGAGTAAGCTGTCGGCACAAGTTGTTCCTAGCGAATTGTTCTATTTGGAGGGCCACATTGACCAACTTGTAAATAGAAGGTCCAGCACACTTCCAAGTTCTCTGACGCAGCACTTAAATGTTTGCTTACCTTATGTCTTGTAAAATTATCTCAATCTTCCAGTTGTCTTCTTCTCCACTAGTCGTGGCTCCACGCAAGCATATCCACTGTGAGTAACTGAATGGCGAGCAGGAAAATTTCACCTCTACTTTAATGAACGTCTCGAAATAATGGGATGCCACCTTGTTATTTAATAGAACTAGTATAACATTAATACTTGAATGTATTTCGCGTGTTCTAGTCATCACATATGAGCACCATTTCAATTTAATAAAATTATTTACACATGGCTTCAATGACAGTTTGGAATCGCACACTCAGGAATTCGTATATAACCGTTTCCCCAGGCACTTTAGTCACTGAATTACTTTTGAAGGCATAATACTGGAACCTGTGCAGAACATGTATTGTTCCTATGAATGTTGACTATGAACTGTATGGTAAATACTTCCTGAGGCTGACTAATACCTTAACTTAATTTGAATAAAATAAAATATTTAGTCGCAGTGAGTACATGTTGTCAACTTGAATACTAGTCGAAAAGTGTCAGTAGATCAAGCTTCAGTGTTTTGCTCGTACCTGCACGGGGCATAACTGACCAATCACTGGTAATCTTTAATAGAAGTCTAATTAAAATTTAAGCTTGATTTTGGAGTTCCTGAAATCATGGTTAGGAAGCTGTCAGCGTGGATAATGTCGACAGTATAGTTGGTGTCGTATATAAGCATTTAAATAGCTAATGTTAATAATCAAAGTTATGTATTTGCATGCTCGTGGGGGCCCTAACATTATTAGGCAGGTGTATCAGTTTCTTTGGCTCTTGAGTGTATAATCACATAGTCTTCCTGAAAACGAAACATTAATTATATTAGCACTTAAAATTATGAACGAACTTATTATAGTAGGAACCGCAAATAGTCTAGTTACTAATTCAATAAACTAACTTCATTGTGAAAAAAAAATTACGTCGCCCTGACATATTTTAGTAGCTAGAGCATCACCTACATTTTGGCAGCCATTAATGTCTTCTTGGCCGCTACAGCTGTCGAGAGTTGATGGCCCATACCATACGAGTCATTGTTCTACGTTCCAGAGGCTCCATTGGCCACTCCTTGCACTGTTGGCGTCTTCTAGTTTGTCCTTCCTTGCGATACACACAAAACAACACAATATTCGTGGCCAGTGTCACACAACATTAACAAAACATTGACATGGCTTTACAATAAACGTTAAATTAATTGGCATACATCTAATAATCTAAACAAGTAGGTACATATCGTTATCTTCTTCTATAATTTTAGGAACATTTCATTTTTATCAAAGCCCGTTATCTGAAATATTTGCTCATTAACTTTGTACATGATTAATGTTTTGCTTTGACCAAATAAAGTTACTCTTTATTCCACAAATTTTTAAGCCAATATTCTGGAGACGAATTCTGCCTAATGGAAGACATCTTTGCAGTTTTGTTATCATCCAGACATATTTCAATAAGATTGCGTTGTTTATTTACGATATTTCTAAAGATTCTATTTATATAGTACATTTAGAAATAAAGTAGATTTATGCAATTGTTAACGTATCTCACAGGAAGCTACTGAAAGTTTATGCTAGTAGCTCTTTTTCTTTTGCTAGGTCTACTACGCAATCTACAGTTTGTCATCTGCAAACAGATAAACGTTATTTTATTTTTCTGTTTATTTCACATTTTCGGCTGAGAACCACTGTATACCACATTAATCAGCGTGATATTTACAGTTTTTGATGTTGTGGTGTTTTTACTTTCTGTCAAGATAATGCGCTTATTTCTTGCACTTCTGTAGATACACATGCATTTCTGACAATTTGTTCGCCAAGCACAGAGTAATCTTCGCCATTACGTGTTGTTGTGGCTGTGTAGTCTTCATTTGTTTCGTGGCGTGGTTGTTCTGTATGCAGGCCGAGCATTTGAAGTGCTGTGTACGTTTTCGGTGTTTACTTTAATAATAATAATAATCGCGTGTGACGAGGGCCTCCCGTCAGGTAGACCGCTCGCCCGGTGCAAGTCTTTCGATTTGACGCCATTTCGGCGATTTGCGCGTCGATGGGGATGAAATGATGATGATTAGGACAACACAACACCCAGTCCCTGAGCGGAGAAAATCTCCGACCCAGCCGGGAATCGAACCCGGGCCCTTAGGATTGACAGTCTGTCGCACTGGCCACTCAGCTACCGGGAGCGGACGTTAAAGTGTGTGTATGTGTGGGTGAGTGGGTGGTTTCAGCGATTTTGTGGTGCGATAGTGTGTGTGTTTCCAACACAGAGGGGGAGAGAGAGAGAGAGAGGGAGGGAGGGGAGAGGGAGGGAGTTGTGGACAGGCATGTAGAATGAGTGATGTGCGGTATTGGCTGAATTGAATTTGTTTAGAATAGAGTAGAATAGAATCTTTATTTGCCTTTCAATATGTTTTCAGTGTGTTAAATACATTTTTTTAATTACAATAATTATTATTGTACATAATTGTACCTGTGCAGGGCAAACAGATACCATGCTAAAGTAATATTGATAATACCACAATTATTCATTCACAATAGTAATAATAATAATAGTAATAATAATAATAATAATATGCAATAATAATAGTAATATGCACTTCTGGGATGGGGGTTATTTATATACCAGTAGTTCTTCTATTGTGACAAATTGGATTCTGTTGCAGAGTGATGTGTATTCGTTTAGTACTTTTTTACCTAAGCCTATTGACTTTTGAATGTGATATTTTTCTGCTATTGTTAATTTATGGTGTAGGTATTACTAGTTTTAAGGGTTTTTCAGGTGAGTTTCAATGTTTGTTGGGTGGTGATTCTGTACTATTAGGTTATATGCAAATGCTGAGTGTGAGCTATTGCGTTTCACTGCTCTGAGGTGTTCTGTATACCCGGTTCTAAAATTCTTGTATATTTGATCCACATGTGGAATTGACAGCAATTATAAGCTAGTTGGTATATACCAGACTGACTGTATTTCTCAGCATTTGTTAATTTCTTACAGGTCTCTACTGTAGTGTGTTGATATGCTGAGTCCTTCTGTCTTTAATGTATTTCCCATGTTGTGTGTGATTTGTTGTTGTAAGTCATTATGTACCATTTGTTGCTTACTGTGTTGTGAATTGTGTTGTGTCTGTGTGTATGTACGTTTTATGATTGTGTGTTGCCTGTTTTTGTAGTTTGTTGGCCGGCCGAAGTGGTCATGTGGTTCTAGGCGCTGCAGTCTGGAACCGCGAGACCGCTACGGTCGCAGGTTTGAATCCTGCCTCGGGCATGGAGGTGTGTGATGTCCTTAGGTTAGTTAGGTTTAACTAGTTCTAAGTTCTAGGGGACTAATGACCTCAGAAGTTGAGTCCCATAGTGCTCAGAGCCATTTTTTGTAGTTTGTTGTTTCTTTTCTATTAAGCTCTTCCTCCTGTGCATTTTGTTCTATTGTGTTCAGTTCTTCTATGTAGTCATGTTTGCTCATTGGTGTTTTGTCCAGCCTTTGTAGTAAATCTCTGACGCTGTCTTCTTTATGAGTTACAAGGTGAGCGGATTGGTTATAAATGATGGTTCTGGTGATTGTTGTTTTCCTATAAATTGTAAACTCATGTATGTTGTTTCTCTTGTGTATGGAGAGGTAGAAGAAATTTGGTTTTTCATTTGTTTGTATTTCAATGGTGAACTGTATTTGTGCATGGATGGTGCTTATGTCCTCATGAATTTCTTTCATACGAGATTGTGATTTATCTATTAGGCAAATTATATTGTCTACATATCTGTATCAATAAATTATTTTGTATTGCTTTAGTTTTACTATTTTGTCAAAGATTTGGTTTTCTGTCTGGCTTATGAAACTGTTAGCTAGGAGGCGACTGATTGAGAATCCAATGTGCAGACCTTCTTGTTGAGGATAAAATTTGTTGTTGAATGTGAAGTAGTTTTGCTCTGTGATGAGCTTGAGTACAATTGATACTTCTTGTACATTCGTTGTTGGAATATTTCATTCCAATTGAAGAGTTCTTCTAAGAAGCAGATGATTTCTGCTGTTGGAATGTGCGTTTACATGGACATTCTGTCAAACTAAATTAATATTGCTGTATTTGGTATGTTTTATTTCTTATTTTTTGTATTAAGTCACTTGGATTCTTTAGACTTCTGTTTTCAAAGGGTTTGTATATCTTCTGCAGCAGTGTGTGTGTGTGTGTGTGTGTGTGTGTGTGTGTGTGTGTGTGTGTGGGAGGGTGGGTGGGTATCTGTTTGGCTAATTACTTTGGTGGAACCTTGGTAAAATTAAATATTTGTGAATTTTAGGCAATGATTTTAGAGTAGGGGCATTGGTAATTTTCTGTGTCATTCTTTTAATCTGTGTATCTGTGAAAATTGTTCCTATGTTTTTCAGAGTTTTCTGTAAGTTTCTTTGGTATCGGTTTGTTGAGTCACTTGTTAATTCTGTGAAATCACTTAAGCTTGGTCTAAGAGGCAATTTCAAGCTACAATTCTGTACCCAAAATTATGACAAGCCACTCGATTCTAAGTGGTGAGCTAATAGCTCAATTTATTATTTAACGCAGCCATGTGCTTAATCAGTGGAAGGTTCCACCAAAACATATCAAATGAGGAAGCCAAAAGGCACCAAGTGCAATTAATCTTGTCCCCAGAACACAACGAATTATTTTGCTAATACAGAGATTAAACTAGTGGACCAGCAAATATACATTTTGTCACACAGGCTACCAAATTGTGGAACTAAGTTTTACACTTTTTCAGCTTTACTTAGATAATCAAACATCAACCCCAAGGCAATGGTCTACCTTAATGTATTTAAAACAACTTGGACATAACTGAAACCTACAACACAGCAATTACTGAACTATCTGAAATACAATGGTACACAGTTGTAAAATCAAAAGGAACAATTTAACACTGAACATTCTAACATATAAGGCTTTGTTTCAAGTACAGGAACGTAACAGCTCTTTAACCAGCTACCTTGTTTGATCATGATCTGTACCAAAACTTTTGACTAACACACGTAACAGATAGTCAGAGTCAATGGAATAACCCACATGCGTTACGTGGTATAATATAGAAACTATGACCAGCATGGTCTGCCTGCAACAAAAATAGACGGAACATTAAATTTCGACAGTCCAGGGTACAAATCTGAATGCACACAGTGAAAGAATTATGTATGAACTGCCACTGACATAAATCATTCCACATGGTAAATATGTTGACTATTCTCTCCAGTTAACAGAAAATTTATGTATTACAATAACTACAAAATACAAATCTGAACACTCATTGGATACGATTACAACATAAATGATCTGCCGACATATAAATTTGGATCACAGTGTATAAAAGTTCAGTACTCTTGTGGCATTTAACGGTTACAACCAGCGGCCAAAATTCGCTCACCCTAACTTACAGGCGAACAAATACAACTCTACACAAGTGCCTCAGCGACAGAAAAAAGCTGCTTAATGACCAGATAGTGGGATGCTCACCATAAGGTCTAGTCTGTAGCATGATCAGCAAATTAACACAAGGCCGTCATCTGTGCAATTTCAAAAGGTTGTCCAACGTGACTGTCACGGCACGACTACTGAATATTCCAGTATCTGCCGCTTCCTTACAACCTTGATTAGCCGATATCAGCAGCGTCATGCCCTGTGCAACACAATACAATGAGCCTCCACATTGTCTCCAAGTGTAAACTCAATTCATCTCTACTAACGCTGTGTGAGTTTCTATATCTGCATTTTGGCAGCTCATGGCCTTCTCAGCTTGGCAAATCCCAGGCCAAAATCAACAAACAGCCCTTGATCAACTGATCGCCGGCGCCTTGTCAGAAAGCTTGCGGGCACAGCAAACATCCATATTGACCATTTTCCCTGTTGGGCATCTCATTACTTATAATCACTCATCTTGCCTAAATTACTAAAACTAAAATCCACAGATCTGTTGCACAGCAGAATAGTAAATAAATGTAGGAACAAAATTTTGTGAGAAGTGCATGGAATGAGTCTAAGTGGGACATACCATATTGCAGTGCTTGTGTTGTTCAGAAGTATGATGCAATGTTCCTTCAGACATACATGCGTGTTCCAAAGGAACAGACAATGCAGCGACTGTAGCCATCACGAAATACATGAAATGTATCCGCAGTTGCAAATCTGGACAACCAGCAGCTATATAATGGATTGATGACAATGAAAATTTGTGCCAGAGTGGCAAACGAAGCCAGATTTCCCGATTATCGCGATAGACTTACACTTAGGCTATTCAAGTACGACTCATGGCCAGACCCAAACTTCCACATGTCGTCAACCATGTGTCTACAAACTACACTCATACATTCATTATCTACATTCCTGTACAGAGGAGACACTTTAATTGTAAGCCGAATTCTTGCATGTCCAAACGACGTTGCATCAGACTTTTGCACAGCATAGGGGTTGCTATATCATATTTAACCACTGACAAGGGGCATTAAATTAAAATGTAAAATGGTTCCTTGGCAAGGAAATACACATAATGAATGTATGAGCGCAGCTTCTAGAGGTTGACGACATATGGAAGTTTGAGTCTGGTCATGAGTCATGCTTGAATAGCCTAATGGTAAGGCGACAGTTTGAGATAAGTGGGGAATCCGGGTTCGAGTCCCAGTGCCACCTAAAAATGTATTCTCGACATTTCATAATACAGCTGATGGTTGTCCATATTTGCAACTGTGAATACATTCCATATCTAAGTGGAACACGTCTTCTAAGTAAATAATGGTGATATAACCAGTGCCAACAGTTGGAAGAACTGGAGTAGAAACGGACAGGGAGCTTATTGCCTCATAGTACGTGAGACAGGCTGCCAGGAACCACTGATTCAACATTTAGGCAACATTGCAGAGCAACAAAGTGGTTGAAATGGCTCTGAGCACTATGGGACAACATCTGAGGTCATCAGTCCACTAGAACTTAGAACTACTTAAACCTAATGACATCACACACATTCATGCCCGAGGCAGGATTCGAACCTGTGACTGTAGCAGTCGCGCGGTTCCGGACTGAGGCGCCTAGAACCGCTCGGCCACCGCGGCCGGCTGCAGAGCAACACAATGTTCTTCTGTAATGAAGCTACATGTAGTAACTCCACATAGGGATTACACAAGAACGTCTTTTAGGCTGCAAACTTTGCATAAAAGAAAAGGCTCTGTAGCTTTCGTTAGGCAGCCAAGAGCGGCGACAAGCTTAGAAAATGGTAGTACATTAAGTCACCTGTTTGGGTGAATCACATCATCTACTGCTATCAAACCATCACCTTCTTTCCACTCAATCGCAAAGTAAGGCCACTCCGTCTGCACCACAGATGCCAATGGAATGTCAGGTCTACTAGTTGTAGGATACCTTAGTGAAGTACAACGAAGTGTCTATAGCCAGTGCCATCTTGGAGTTCACTGCTATGAGTCTGCAGCCGTCTGGAGGTGGAGGGAACATCGACTCTGTGAGCTGCAATCCTGCAAGTCACGACAGTGAATGAGTGTAGAAAGGGACTGTTTACTTATGTGAATGAAGAACCGATCTGCCCATCTATGAGTTGTTCAGCTTTGGAGCAGGGTATCTCTGCCGCCACTCCTCAGCAGTGAAGTACCACGTTACTGGCTGTGTGCGGGAACCACCTCTTGGGCTGTCCTTCAGGTTGCTGTTAGGTTTTCTGCCTATATGCCATCTCAACAACCAACAACCGCGGCATGCGGGTTTCTGGGGTAAAATGTAAGCACAGTTACAGTTTCTGAGGCTCTAACAGACTTCCACAGCCATGTCACGCTGTAGCGATGCACCAGCCACTGGACGCTTCTATGACAGGGACAAAGCACTGGTCCCCAACAATGTCAGAGCCTGTGGCTGCAAATTTATTGGTGGTTGGCGTACTACTCTGTGCCTTTGTGCAGTGTCGTCTCATTATTACCCGCTGATAAGCAACGCTGGAAAGAAGACAGAGTGAATGTATAACTCTTGCTAATAAATGATTGTTAATTAAAGAAACTGCAAAAAGGTGGGAATTTAAGGAGATGGTACCTGGATAAACTGAAAGAACCAGAGGTTGTACAGAGTTTCAGGGAGAGAATAAGGGAACAATTGACAGGAATGGGGGAAAGAAATACAGTAGAAGAAGAATGAGTAGCTTTGAGGGATGAAATAGTGACGGCAGCA
Source organism: Schistocerca cancellata (assembly GCF_023864275.1). Classification (NCBI taxonomy): domain Eukaryota; kingdom Metazoa; phylum Arthropoda; class Insecta; order Orthoptera; family Acrididae; genus Schistocerca; species Schistocerca cancellata. Next base: position 308,000,348 of record NC_064627.1, on the reverse strand, counting down.
GAGGATCAAATAGGTAAAAAGACGAGGGATATTAGACACCCTTGGGTAACAGAAGAAATATTGAATTTAATTGATGAAAGGAGAAAATATAAAAAATGAAGCAGGCAAAAATGAATACAAACGTCTCAAAAATGAGATCGACAGGAAGTGCAAAATGGCTAAGCAGGGATAGCTAGAGGACAAATGTAAGGATGTAGAGGCTTATCTCACTAGGGGTAAGATAGATACTGCCTACAGGAAAATTAAGGAGACCTTTGGAGAAAGGAGAACCACTTGTATGAATATGCTTTCATGACCCAGTTCTAAGCAAAGAAGGGAAAGCAGAAAAGTGGAAGGAGTATATAGAGGGTCTATACAAGGGCGATGTACTTGAGGACAATATTATAGAAATGGAAGAGGATGTAGATGAAGATGAAATGGGAGATACGATACTGCGTGAAGAGTTTGACAGAGCACTGAAAGACCTGAGACGAAACAAGGCCCCAGGAGTAGACAACATTCCATTAGCACTACTGACGGCCTTGGGAGAGCCAGTCCTGACAAAACACTACCATCTGGCGAGCAAGATGTATGTGACAGGCGAAATACCCTCAGACTTCAAGAAGAATATAATAATTCAAATCCAAAAGTAAGCAGGTGTTGACAGATGCGAAAATTACCGAACTATCAGTTTAATAAGTCACAGCTACAAAATACTAACGCGAATTCTTTACAGACGAGTGGAAAAACTAGTAGAAACCGACCTCGGGGAAGATCAGTTTGGATTCCGTATAAATGTTGGAACACATGAGGCAATACTGACCTTACGACTTGTCTTAGAAGAAAGATTAAGGAAAGGCAAACCTACGTTTCTAGCATTTGTAGACTTAGAGAAAGCTTTTGACAATGTTGAGTGGAATACTCTCTTTCAAATACTGCAGGTGGCAGGGGTAAAATACAGGGAGCGAAAGGCTATTTACAATTTGTACAGAAACCAGATGGCAGTTATAAGAGTCGATGGGTATGAAAGGGAAGCAGTGGTTGCAAAGGGAGTGAAACAGGGTTGTAGCCTCTCCCTGATGTTATTCAATCTGTATATAGAGCCAGCAATAAAGGAAACAAAAGAAAAGTTCGGAGTAGGTATTAAAATCCATGGAGAAGAAATAAAAACTTTGAGGTTCGCTGATGACATTGTAATTCTGTCAGAGACAGCAAAGGACTTGGAAGAGCAGTTGAACGGAATGGATGGTGTCTTGAAGGGAGGATATAAGATGAACATCAACAAAAGCAAAACGAGGATAATGGAATGTAGTCGAATTAAGTCTGGTGATGCTGAGGGAATTAGATTAGGAAATGAGACACTTAAAGTGGTAAAGGAGTTTTGCTATTTGGGGAGCAAAATAACTGATGATGGTCGAAGTAGAGAGGATATAAAATGTAGACTGGCAATGGCAAGAAAAGCGTTTCTGAAGAAGAGAAATTTGTTAACATCGAGTATAGATTTAAATGTCAGGAAGCCGTTTCTGAAAGTATTTGTATGGAGTGTAGCCATGTATGGAAGTGAAACATGGACGTTAAATAGTTTGGACAAGAAGAGAATAGAAGCTTTCGAAATGTGGTGCTACAGAAGAATGCTGAAGATTAGATGGGTAGATCACATAACTAATGAGGAAGTATTGAATAGGATTGGGGAGAAGAGAAGTTTGTGGCACAACTTGACAAGAAGAAGGGATCGTTTGGTAGGACATGTTCTGAGGCATTGAGGGATCACCAATTTAGTTTTGGAGGTCAGCGTGGAGGGTAAAAATCGTAGAGGGAGACCAAGAGATGAACACACTAAACAGATTGAGAAGGATGTAGGCTGCAGTAGGTACTGGGAATGAAGAAGCTTGCACAGGATTGAGTAGCATGGATAGCTGCATCAAACCAGTCTCAGGACTGAAGACCACAACAACAACAATTGAATGATGCCTCATTAGCGTCCTGCTGCCTCACAGGACTCCACTACTGCACCTCTTATCATCTACCCCATACATGTACGAGGTCCAATCTGGCAGGCTTCTACAAATCTTGTGTCAAGAAGTGGTTCTGGCTCGCTGTGTTAGTGCCAGAGTAATCTGCAGTCCTACATGATGGGCGCCAGAGATACTAACGTCGGCTGTCGACGCTGTGTAGGAGCCACACCTGCTCAGCAACTATCGACATGTCATTATCCAGAATGGTGAGTGACCAATTTTTGTTGGCCTCTTTTCTCTTTCCTTTTATTTCGGTACCATGCTGAGTCAGAACGATCCGGATATGAACTTGAAAGTAATATTGCATAGACCAAGAAACCTGCAGACCGTTCACAGTTCCAGGGTAACTCTAGGGAAGTGTACTTCTGGCTGACTAGGTGCCAGTTTTGTAATTTAACACGTCGTGAATTACCGTGTACTTAGACAGTGCCAGTAATGTCTTAAACTTGTAGAAGGTTTGGCCATCAAGCTTGGTAGTGCAATGAGTTTCAATGGGTTATGACATGTGGGAAAGATTACTATAGTTGTTTTTACTTATTGACAGTGTGTCGGTATGCTAGGTTCCCACTCGTTCTCTATTGTAAATCGAAATGGAGATTACACAGTGACCAGAAGTGTGTGCAATAACTCTGAGTGAAACCGTTAAAGTTTTGTAACATCAAGTAGCTGGGTTACTCCAGGATAAAACAGAATGAAGCCAGGCTAGCGAAAGAAAGAAGGGAGAGCAATAAGCATTACGTGCCACAATTGGGTTGACACAATTTTAATGAGGGAATACCAAGACCACAGTAAAATTAACTGTCCCGTCCATTGACTTTGCGGCAGCTACAAGTATTGTGCGTTTTTCTGGAAAAGCATCTGAGGATGTTTCAGCCTTTCTGGATGTCGTCAGGGAACCAACTCGGTTAGGGAACTGATCTGACGCGACATGTCTCTCTACGGCCAACTCACGTTTAACAGGCCACGTTAAAACAACTGTCACATATCATGAAACTCTTGGCAATGCGCACACACTTGACCACCTGTCCGAAGGGCTTACCCAACGCCATGGCAAACAAAATAAGCCCCTGATTTTCTGGAGAAAACCTCGTGGGATTAACACAGAAGCACAGTGAATCATTAGAGGCATTCATACTAGCAGACTTATGAAATGACTCACAATCTAGAAGCCGGTAGACTACTCTTGTGAGGAGCAGGGCATAGGGTGTTAAATGCATTCGTAATAGGCATTTCAGCAGATATTTCACGATGGGTGAGGATGGCAAACACTAGTGATTTGTCCACAGCCATTAGAATTGCCACACAGCAGGAGAAACTGTGACTCAAAATCAGAGTGACCCTGATGTTTCCTCCCCTGAGGTTAAATGTTACAGATGTGGATTAGCGGACCACGTGAAGAAGCAATGTCGCCAGATACATCGCTTCTAATGTGAAGAGGTTGTATAAGGCATGTAACTAGAAAAGTAGAAAACAGGATGGGTGCAATAGAAAGAAGCATGCAGATGGGGGTGCCTTGACTACTGGAGGTTATTAGCAATAAAACAATACACAGCAAGTATGTGTGTAGAGATGTATTGTTATTTGACTGGTACAGTACTTAATAAGGAACATACATTATCAGTAGACACTGGTGCAAATGTGTCCATTTGATAGTGTGGACCTCTAGGGTAGAAAGAGACTGCAGTCGCCATGTTGTAGATTATGTAGAATAGGTAATAATCAGGTGGAATCATTGAATATAATACTGCTCACTTTTAGCACTGTGACTGAAAGTTTTAAGGAGCATATGGATGTGCTGTCACACATTGGTAAGGGGTATGGCGCATTTCTTTGTCTCTATTTTCTGAATAAACTTCACATTGTATTTGATCTTCCACAGCATATGATAAAACTTAGTGAACTTTTTTTTGCTATGAGAGAGTGTTGCTGGTGACACAACGTTGCAAGGCGCATCTGTCATGAACGATTTACCAGCTAAACTGTGTACATGTACACTAAAGGTTAATTCGCACGATAACATGCCATATGGAATGGGAAAAATGGTCTGGTTACTGTATGTAGAGACTTACCAAGGGGACTGTGGTGCATGTTAAAATCATGGGCCTGCATCAAAGAGTTGCATAAGCCAAACGCAATGGTATGTGGGAGCATAGTATACATTATAGCTAAGGCATTTATGGTTCCTTTGACTTTGTGCAATTTTGGCCTGGGTGAGATTAGTCTGTCAAAGAGCCTAATGGTTGCCAGTTTGAGTGTCATGGAAGAAGATGACAACGATAGGTCGATTGATGATCACAGTCATAAACATACTACTAACAATTCTGTATTATGTGATAAAGTCAAACACTTAAAAGAAAAGGATAGAGAATACGTGGAAGCCTTATTGCTTAGATCCACAGGTTTGTTAAATGTAGGCGATCCATTAACAGTAATGCCAGTAACAAACAACATAGAAAACTAACAGAAAGCAACAATCTGGTATGTAGGAAACCATCTGGGCCCCAAAGCATTTACAACCTTTGAAACAGGACTTCATTGACCTGCAGTTGGCTGATGGAATCATTGAGGAAAGTGATTGCCCCTGAAGTGATGGTACCAAGATATACAGGTTCTGTTGCGATTATGGCTTCTTAAATGCAAAGATAATGCCATCCTGAAGATTACAGAGACACCTGAAGATCTGCAGCAGTATAAATACTTCTTGACCATGGATTTGATGAGTGGCTACCACTAGCTTAAAGTAGTTCCAGAAGACCAGCTGAAGATGGTTTTTTCCACTGTAACCTCCCCGTGAAATGTGGTAAGGACAATGATAATGAAAACGTGTGCCAAATGTTGAATTCCCACAAAACTGAATAATAAAAATGAACCAACCATAACCTGCTTGCAAAATTAAAGAATAATAATGGCCCAAATGTAAACTCGCCACAGTAATAAAAGTCAATGATAATAAAAATGTGCAAAAATGTTAAGTCCCCATAAAATTAACGCTAAAATGAACCTGATAAATTTTATAAGGGCAGCTGCGCTGACCTTCGGCCCTGTGCAGTAATTAAATCCGAACACAAAAACCAAAATTCTTACATCAGTAAACTCCCTCAATATCTGCTTGTATGTTTCGGCACAGCTCCATGCAATGCTGGCGTATATTTGATTCTGATTCTTGGAGGAAATGCATAGGAAAAATTCTTTAAATTGAAATGATTACTTTCGTTTAGAAGATTTACTTTATAAAAAAAATTATTATTGGGGATCTCTTGAACAAATTAATTACAATTAACAGATGTTATTGGCTGAGCGCAATGCTGCTTCATTACCTTCGATAACAATATACCTCGTCCTGAATCATGACCAGAGATGGAGGGAGAGCATGCCTCCGACCCATGGCAACGCCCGCTCAGTACAACCGTCCACTCGCTACAACTACTGCCGACAGAGAGCAACTCGTAACAGAACCACTCTCTCTGCCCACTCCACACTCACAACTACTATCATCTCGCGCGTGCTACTACTACTGTCGTCTCACGCGGTCAAGCGCAGACTAGCAACGATAAATAACTCTCTGGTCAGAGATTCTCTCATGCCTCACCATCGCTGGTACTGAATACATATGAAACGTACGCGTTTCATAACCCTCCACTGGGGGGGGGGCAAAAATTTGGCAGCGATGGTGAGTCATTTGGACTTGCCATGAGCAACAAATTTTTTCTTAACTAATTAATTTTACAATTACAGAATATATACAGATGTAGAACATATATGGTGCACATGCACCAAGTACAAAACATATTAGGCAAAGACAAATGTATACACAATGAGTAACAAATGACATATGTGCATATGCACTGAAGTATTGAACATATCAGGAAATCACAAAATGTATACAGAATGAGTACAAATCATACTAACAAATGACGAAAGTGCACACGCACTGTAATACAGAACACATCAGCAAGTCAAAAAATGTATAGACAATGGATACAAATCATATTAACAAAATGACACAAGTGCACATGCACTGTAGTTTAGAACATATCAGCAAATCAAAAAATGTATAGACAATGGATACAAATCATATTGACAAAATGACACAAGTGCACATGCACTGTAGTTTAGAACATATCAGGAAATCACAAAAATGTAAATGCAATGAATACAAATCATACTAACAAATGTACATGTACTGTATATACTTTTCTTTAGAATTAGGATAGGAAAGGGAAGGATTGCATCATGGTTGTAGCACTTTAGGTTGCACGCAGCTGCACTGAAAGTCCATATCTTTCTACAGAAGCACAACACCAAGTGAGACAATCTTAAGTTCTTTTCCTTGAAGTATTAATCAGTGTAGCCAAGACACTGAAATGTCGTAGTAATATTCCACGTTATCATTTCGGCAGTACATTAGGTACACCAAACAGTGGGACCATAATAACATCTCCATCGTTCAAGGTGGTGGACAGCATGTCGTGTCAACACCACGTTCTTGTAGGGTACACCAACATAGAATTAGTGCAAAAACCAAATATAGTGCTCTATGATCAAGAGGATATACAGGATAAACGGATATTGCAGTAATTCAGGGTAGTTAGGCCAGAAGGTGAAGGACATTAAGTCACATACTAGTCTTCACTTGAGAATTACATTAGTAGTTTGCGGCATTCATTGCCCAGTTATTGAACATTTCTGTACCATGTATGTAGTATTACCAAATAATGTTCATAGATTGGCGTTTTACAAAGAACATTGGCACTCATTGCCTAATTATATTGCATCATAATATTCATGTGGCATATTACAGAGAACATTGGCACTCATTCCCTAATTGCAAATCATCAGAAGTCATTACATAATTATATTCATGTGGTGTTTTACAGAGGACATTGTCACTCATTACCTAATTATAAATCATCAGAAGTCATTACATAATTATATTCATGTGGTGTTTTACAGAGAACATTGGCACTCATTCCATAATTATAAATCATCAGAAGTCATTACATAAATCAGGAGGTAGTCAGTAACAGAGTATTACAGAATAATGTGCATAATTAATCATTGGTCATCTCAATACAGTAATCAGTAGTATTCATTTCCAGTTACAAAGCATAAAACAGGAGGTAGTCAATAACATAGTATTACAGAATAATGTTCATAATTAATCATTGGTCATCTCAATACAGTAATCAGTAGCATTCATTTCCAGTTATAAAGCATAAAACAGGAGGTAGTCAATAACATAGCATTACAGAATAATGTTTATAATTAATCATTGGTCATCTCAATACAGTAATCAGTAGCATTCATTTCCAGTTATAAAGCATAAAACAGAAGGTAGTCAATAACATAGCATTACAGAATAATGTTCATAATTAATCATTGGTCATCTCAATACAGTAATCAGTAGCATTCATCTCCAGTTACAAAGCATTATTATTATACTATAACTATTACTCAAAGTCTGTGATATCAAAACATCATTCATTATTACTCATAACTCTTCTAAATTGGTAGCTTTTTTTGTGATAGCAATGCATTGCGTTGGGTAGTTACAGGGGATAGAAAAAAAATTCCTTTTGGGTTGTTGCTGTAAATGAAAATGTGTAACGTCATCATCATGAGTCAGCTGTAGCAAGATTATGAAATAAGTAGAGTATATGTAATCACACTCATAAATGACATAGACTTAATGAACAACTGCTTATAGCACATTAATTTCATAAATAATTTCTCCTGCAAAAAATATACAAAAATGGAATATTAAACTGAAAGAAGAAACGCATTTTATGCTGAAAAGTAGTTACCTCGAATTAACAGGTAGTGAAGTGTGTATAAAAAATGTGTTCCATAGCTGTCCTTTCCAAAACCTTCAGTCATCATACTATGCAATATAACACATGCTGTCAAAATGAACTGCAACAAATACTTAAATAACTACATAGCATAAATACATAAACTTCAACATCATCCTCATCTGTAAAGAAAAAACTTCATTATCCATCACTTCATTATCCATATTATCATAACTCCATTATTATCATCACCTGTAAAGAAAAACTTCATTATCCATAGTAGCATATTCTTCATCATTATTCATCAGCATTCATTATCATCTGCAAAAAATCACTTCATTACTCATTATACAACTATTCCTTATCTCTAGCATATTTCATCACTAAAACTAAGACGTGTAGTTCTGTCTGACAGCCTGCATCAATCGCCTCGTATTCTGAAAAAAAAAAAATTAGTTAAGGCTGCTATTCTACGATGTGTATAGTATATTCTTGTTAATGCTTGTTAATTCCGATCCATTTACTCTTCATCACGAAGTATTGCATATTCTTTCGATCATTCTGAAGGTGAAATTCCCATTTTGTTTAATTTATTTCCTTTACACGTTATTTCTTTCTGAAAATGATGAACAAAGATTAATGTCTTGCATTTAATTCATATACCCATCAGATAAAAACTGCTTTATAGTAACATAACTAAGCATACAGCATGCATGACAGAAAACGTATTATGTTAAAAAAATATAGACAGTGTCCAGATGCAAAAATATACACAGAATATCATAATGCAGCAGCAAAAAATGTAAAAATAGTCACGATGTTGAGATATCATAGGGCAAAAATGTCAAAGTCAACTGGTGTTTGCCATATCTTAACTACACTCCTGAAAATGGAAAAAAGAACACATTGACACCGGTGTGTCAGACCCACCATACTTGCTCCGGACACTGCGAGAGGGCTGTACAAGCAATGATCACACGCACGGCACAGCGGACACACCAGGAACCGCGGTGTTGGCCGTCGAATGGCGCTAGCTGCGCAGCATTTGTGCACCGCCGCCGTCAGTGTCAGCCAGTTTGCCGTGGCATACGGAGCTCCATCGCAGTCTTTAACACTGCTAGCATGCCGCGACAGCGTGGACGTGAACCGTATGTGCAGTTGACGGACTTTGAGCGAGGGCGTATAGTGGGCATGCGGGAGGCCGGGTGGACGTACCGCCGAATTGCTCAACACGTGGGGCGTGAGGTCTCCACAGTACATCGATGTTGTCGCCAGTGGTCGGCGGAAGGTGCACGTGCCCATCGACCTGGCACCGGACCGCAGCGACGCACGGATGCACGCCAAGACCGTAGGATCCTATGCAGTGCCGTAGGGGACCGCACCGCCACTTCCCAGCAAATTAGGGACACTGTTGCTCCTGGGGTATCGGCGAGGACCATTCGCAACCGTCTCCATGAAGCTGGGCTACGGTCCCGCATACCGTTAGGCCGTTTCCGCTCACGCCCCAACATCGTGCAGCCCGCCTCCAGTGGTGTCGCGACAGGCGTGAATGGAGGGACGAATGGAGACGTGTCGTCTTCAGCGATGAGAGTCGCTTTTGCCTTGGTGCCAATGATGGTCGTATGCGTGTTTGGCGCCGTGCAGGTGAGCGCCACAATCAGGACTGTATACGACCGAGGCACACAGGGCCAACACCCGGCATCATGATGTGGGGAGCGATCTCCTACACTGGCCGTACACCACTGGTGATCGTCGAGGGGACACTGAATAGTGCACGGTACATCCAAACCGTCATCGAACCCATCGTTCTACCATTCCTAGACCGGCAAGGGAACTTGCTGTTCCAACAGGACAATGCACTTCCGCATGTATCCCGTGCCACCCAACGTGCTCTAGAAGGTGTAAGTCAACTACCCTGGCCAGCAAGATCTCCGGATCTGTCCCCCATTGAGCATGTTTGGGACTGGATGAAGCGTCGTCTCACGCGGTCTGCACGTCCAGCACGAACGCTGGTCCAACTGAGGCGCCAGGTGGAAATGGCATGGCAAGCCGTTCCACAGGACTACATCCAGCATCTCTACGATCGTCTCCATGGAAGAATAGCAGCCTGCATTGCTGCGAAAGGTGGATATACACTGTACTAGTGCCGACATTGTGCATGCTCTGTTGCCTGTGTCTATGTGCCTGTGGTTCTGTCAGTGTGATCATGTGATGTATCTGACCCCAGGAATGTGTCAATAAAGTTTCCCCTTCCTGGGACAATGAATTCACGGTGTTCTTTTTTCAATTTACAGGAGTGTATTTCATAATGCATACAAACAAAACTGGAAAACAATCATGCATACATAAAAAATGGAAAATGTGCACGGTCTGATGTGTAACGACAAGTAAAGCGACCTGCTAACCTTACCTTGCCGAGCACGTGCCCAAAAAAAAAAATACGATAAGCATCAGTAAGTAGTCACATAAATATAAGTGCTTAAGTGGTCATAAAGATGTGTAAGTTCGTCTGGAAAAATATGCACAGTCTGATGTGTAACGACAAGAAGAGCGACTTGCTAACCTTACCTTGCCGGGCACTTGCCAAGAAAAAATACGATAATCATCAGTAAGTAGTCATGTGAATATAATTGCATAAGTGATCATAAAATTAGCAAACGGCATTACAGCATGTCAAATCATAAAGTATCTTCATTCAATAAAGGGTTTAATGTTTGACCAGTGGTGGTTTCCTTTCGATTTTCTGGTTCTCAAAGTTTCAACGTGTACAACATTAGGGTGAGGAATGCTGCGAATCCGATATGGACCTGCGTATAGAAGTTCAAATTTACTGCACCTACCTTTTATTTTGTTGGATAAATAGTGTGTACGTACTAATATCTTCTATCCAACGTGAAAGTCACGGCGTATACAAACCTGTTTTTGTAGTCTTCTCCGGCGCTCTGCGGCACGTTTGATGTTGTTCAGCGCAATGTCAATTATTTCATGGTGTCGTAATCGACGAGATGTAGGAAAGTTTACTAATTCTTTAATTTTGTTATGTGGTTCAACATTTTTCAGTATAACAGATGGAATGGGATAATGCTTTGCTTAAAATGTGTCGTGCTGTTTGACTTGAAATTCATGCATAAAATCGGACATCGTACCAGGAACATTGTCAAAAACTGGAGCTTGCTGTAAAAGAATTTTGTGTAGTTGAGTGCGTTCGTCGTCTGTATTTGCACTGCTTTGTTTAACTTTATCGGAAATCGTCTGTATTACGTCATAGTCAGCTTCGTGTGCAGTATTATAGTTATGTACGTACGTATCTGTGAACAATGTGGAATTAAAGTCTATGCCACGCGATACGGAAATGACCTCTGTACGATTAATTGTTTGTTCTTCTGCAGATAATGAGTGCTGAAATTCTAAAGCTAGTCGTACATTTTCATCCTTCAACATTAAATAAGAATTTTGAAATTCAATAACTGCGTCGTGTTGTACCAGAAAATTCGTACCTAAAATAACGTCTGTTGTCAACAGAGGAACAATCCAAAAATTTGAGTGAAATGTGTGACCTGCAATACAAAATGATAAATGTGTCTGTAATTTAACATCTACTCCTTTACTTGATACTGCTCCTTTTACTTTCGTTTTGCCTAATGGTAATGTAGGATAGGTATTCTCTTTGTTGCACTCGTTGAAAGGTTCTTCATTTATTACTGACATAGGTGATCCGGAATCGATTACTGCTAAAAATTTCGATGAACCAATTTTAATTTCGATGACAGGATGTGAAATGCTTTTCTGAACAACTGGTCTTTCCTGCAAAAGAGTGTCTCGTATGTCGTCAAAAGTAATAACATTTTCGTGAACAACATTCTGCGTGTCAAACGTAGTGCTTGCTTTACTTGAAGATGCGACCTGTACAGTATCTAGTCAAATTCTATCCGGCGTGTTATTATTTTCAGGAGGATTCTGTGGCATTTCTTCTATTTGAACTGTTCTGTTATTTCTTCCAGACGTATTACGCTCTGGGTGCTATCTACTGTCGGGTTCATTCATGAGAATATGTTGTTGCTGATCATTTTGTTGCTCGTAAGACCGACTGTTATTAAACGTATGCTGAAAATTGTGCTCATTAATTTTACGTCTGTCGTGATAGTCATTTCTATACGGTGCATTGCGATAGGGATTGAAATACTGTGTTTTCTGTACGAAGTTATTTCATTGCTGCCGTGCACTACTATTTGTTGTAGCTGAGACTATACGTGCACGCGGTGAAACATTAAAGTTTGGTTGACCTTGCACACTGCATTGTTTGTTAGGTATGCTAACTGGCTGGCTTTGATGCTGTTGCGGTGAAAAACCTCTATTGTTACAAAAAATGCGTTTGCTATTGCTGATAATTTTGTACATACTGATGATTACGATTTTATCTGTTATTATAATTACGGCGATAGTTGTCATTACGGGAGTGTCTAAAGAGAACTGTCACTATCGGTATAACTTGTCACATCAGGTTTTCTTTTACTCATTCTTAATTCTAGATAGAGCAATAGTTAAAGAGCTATTTTGATAGATATAAAGGATAGTAGAAGAGAAGGCAGCAGTGCAGAAAACTAAAGATGAAACAGCACTGCTACGGCTCGGGGCCCTATGCACGCTACGGCACATATTCATTAAAGCGTAATGAATCCCCTGAGGTCAGTTACGCGCTACAAATAAATTTTAGCTTTTGCACTACAGGCAATGGCAGTAAAAATTCGAAAGAAAATTGTAGTATCCAGTCCAATTCCAGTTTCTGCATTACAGGTAACTGTGGTGAAAGTACAAAAATAAATCGCCGTATCCAGTTCAAAGCGTGTACCTGTGCTCTGTCATTGTTAAATTCCTTAAATTTTCTTACGGATAAAGATTGCTCGTAATCGTTATCGTCTCTGAATTTGTGAACACATTCAGGTTTGTGTGGGAATCTGTTTGTCTGTGTCACTTCGGATTTCAAGTTGCGTAGCTTTTCAGATTTTAAGTCGCGTAGCTTTTCGGATTTTAACTCGCGTAGTCTCTGTGAATTGCCTAAGTTACACTGTCTGTACGAGTGTAAGAAATGTTCTGAATGGCGCGTATGCTGTGACGTGTTATTAACTGAAACATTTTTTATCTCTGTTACCTCTTGCTGTAAACTTGACAATTTTCTACGTAATGCATTATTAGACAAATCTATCTCACTGATTGTCTGCTGTAAATTTTGGAATTCAGGTGTTTGATTAAACGAAATCGGTGAAGTATCGTCCGATTTGCTGTCATTATTACTTTCAATAATATCAATACGACTGGCCAATTTATCACATTTTTCAGTCAGTATTTTTACCTGATCATCGTTCTTAGTGTCAGAAGCATTAATCTGTTTTTGTAATTTACGTGTGGTTTCGTTCAATTTTTTAACGTCAGCTTTGACGACATCGGAATCCACTGTTAGTTCTAATTGTTCGAGTCTGTCTGTCACTTTGAAAATCTACCATGTATGTATCTGTTTTTGATTTAATATCGGAAATTTCATCACTTAATTCTGTGTTCAACTGCTTGATTGTGTTAATTTCGTCTGACACTGTAGCAATATTGTTATCTACGTATGTTTTTGCGTTCGCAAACAATTTACGTTTGTCTTCCTGTCTCTGTGCGGTGATTGTTTCCATGACTTGTCGTTTTACTTTATTTTGATCCTGTATAAATTTACGGAAACGCGTATCACTGTTTTGTAAGTGTTGATTAAAACGTTCGTCAATTTGACTGTTCTGATGTTCGAATTTCTCGTCTACTTTTGCATCCAGTGTCCGCGAAAGTTCTGCTGTCATTACTTTAAACTCGTCGCGTAATTGTGTAGCTTTGTCGGAGCATTGTTTAGCGACTGCACTAATTTCGGCTCTAAGTGTTTCTGTTGTAGCTGTTTGCATTCCCTTAATTCCTGAGCAACAGATCTAATTTCTTCGCTACTTTTCCTAGCACAAGCCTCAATTTCCTCGCGTAATTGTTCCTTAGTATCATGACACTGCGCGGCAACGACTCTAATCTGTTCACTAAGCTGTCTGGAATTGTTGTCTAATTTTTCATTCAACTGTCTGGAATTGTTGTCTAATTTTTCATTAAGCTGTTGTTTGAGATTTTCGTTATTTTCATTAAGTTGTTTGAACTGTTCACTAATTTGTTTGTGATTTTCATAATTTTGTTTGTTCTGTTCATTAAGTTGTTTCGAATTGTTGTTTAGTTTTTCATTCTGTTGTTTGGAATTTTCATTAAGTTGTTGTTTGAAATCTTCTTTAAGGTTGTCTTGTTTTTTAAGAACTTGTAGCAACAATGCCATCATTTGATCCGAGCCAAAATTAGCATTTCTATTCTCTGTGTTGTTTGATGGCGTACCTGCAATTGTCACGTTTTGTGTGACCATTTGGTCATTTTGTGATACTCGAAAATGTTCGTCAATCGGATATGCACTGTTAGTCACTACACCGGAATTAAATAAGTCCGTCGTACTCTGATTACTCTGTTCATTTTCATTAGAAAAATTTATCTCTTCGGCACGTAAATCCTGCAAACCGGGTGTGCTAAGCTGGGCAGCGCTCATTGCAACAGAACGCCCCGCGTCATCAATTGTCGTTAGATTAGCAGACGACATAATTGAATTTATCTGTTCATCAATGAGATCAGAATCAACATTAGTAGTCGGTATACACTGATTGTCCGCAAATGGGGAATTGTCATCATTATACTGCATGTTGCAAGTACTATCGGTCAAGTTGTTTAACTCGGTTATATCACTCACTATACCTCGCGATGTACTGTTAACAGTTTTCGCGGTATTTTTCTCAAATCAAAAATTCAAAATTATTCACAAATGAAACAAACGCAATGCAAAATCCAACAAATACAAATACAACAAAGAGCAACGAATTGCCGATGATCTGTGGAAGAAAATGACAAAATTAGTAAATGCATTGCGCCAAATCCTAAATATATTTAAGTAAATAAGAGCCGATATCTGACTACTTTTCAGAAGATTCACAAAGAAATACGATCCTGGTTCGGATGTTGCCAAGTGTAACCTCCCCGTGAAATGTGGTAAGGACAATGATAATGAAAACGTGTGCCAAATGTTGACTTCCCACAAAACTGAATAATAAAAATGAACCAACCGTAACCTGCTTGCAAAATTAAAGAATAATAATGGCCCAAATGTAAACTCGCCACAGTAATAAAAGTCAATGATAATAAAAATGTGCAAAAATGTTAAGTCCCCATAACATTAACGCTAAAATGAACCTGATAAATTTTATAAGGGCAGCTGCGCTGACCTTCGGCCCTGTGCAGTAATTAAATCCGAACACAAAAACCAAAATTCTTACATTAGTAAACTCCCTCAATATCTGCTCATATGTTTCGGCACAGCTCCGTGCAATGCTGGCGTATATTTGATTCTGATTCTTGGAGGAAATGCACAGGAAAAATTCTTTAAATTGAAATGATTACTTTTGTTTAGAAGATTTACTTTATAAAAAAAATTATTATTGGGGATCTCTCGAACAAATTAATTACAATTAACAGATGTTTTTTGCTGAGCGCAATGCTGCTTCATTACCTTCGATAACAATATACTTCGTCCTGACTCATGACCAGAGATGGAGGGAGAGCACGCCTCCGACCCATGGCAACGCCCGCTCAGTACAACCGTCCACTCGCTACAATTACTGCCGACAGAGAGCAACTCGTAACAGAACCACTCTCTCTGTCCACTCCACACACACAACTACTATCATCTCGCGTGCGCTACTACTACTGTCGTCTCGCGCGGTCAAGCACAGACTAGCAACGATAAATAACTCTCTGGTCAGAGATTCTCTCATGCCTCACCATCGCTGGTACTGAATACATATGAAACGTACGCGTTTCACCACATGATGGGGAATACCATCCGAACTGAAAACAACACCTACTGCATTTCAGAGACCTTTGAATGCAGTGCTTTGGGGAATGAAACCAAAAGAATGTGTGGTGTATCTTGGTGACATAACTGTATTTTCAAAGATATGGAAAAACACTTGAAATAGTTGGAAGAAGTCTTTAAACGATTTGCAGGCAGGTTGCCTAACATTCAGTGCTGATAAGTGCTATTTAGCTGAAACACAACTAAATTATTTTGGGCGTGTGACTAACCAGGAAGGAGTGAGAACTGCTCCATGGCTGGTATCAGCAGTTTGTTCTTTTGTACCACCACAGACTACAAAACAGTTACAATCATTTTTAGGTCTTCGTAATTGTTATAGGTAGTTTGTAAGGGATTTTGTGCAAATTGCTGAGCCACTGAATTGTCCATTGAGAGAAGTGAAATTTAAGTGGTCAGCAGACCGACAAACCATGTTCAAGAAATTGAAATATACTTTCGCATTTTGTCCTGTTTTAATATTTCCTAACTTTGAACAAGAGTTCGCCCTCTCCTGTGATATGAGCAATATGATAGTTGGTTGTGTTTGAGCCAAATTGTTGATAATAGGGGACATTCAGTGGGTTATACATGGAGGCAGTTAAACAAAGTGGAATGTAACTGTTCAACGACAGAAAAAGAAATGCTTGCTGTTATTTATGGTATTATCTATTTCACTGTTATTTGTATGGACAAACATGTAAGATAGTTACTAATCATGCTTCCCTAAAGTGGTTATTGCGATTTAAAGACCCATCCAATATATTAACAAGGTGGGCATTGAAGTTAAGTGAGTTTAATTATGAAATGACGCAGATACCTGGGAAGATATGCACTAATTCAGACACACTAAGCAGGAAAATTTGAGTTCTGCAAGCATTGGGCAGAACTTCTCAGAGTAGCAAAAGGCACAAGCAGCTGACATAGGCTGTTGGGCATTTATGTCACAGCCACAGTCTGTGACACATGATGGTTTTCTGTGCAGAAGTACAAAGTGCAGACCACACATAGTGGTTCCCACATCATTCAGAAATGAAGTATTGCAACAGGCACTTGATCACTTGAGAACGTAGAATGATAAATGAGTAGCCCAAACGTTTTGGTGGAGAACCCCAAAGAAAGATGTTGAACAGTATGTGAAAGACTGTGTGACATATGTGCAAAGAGAGTGTAGTGCGATAGCCACTTCAGCCAGGCAACCATACCATGGTGATGGACTCTTGCTTCCTACAGCCAACTGAGTGAGTTTGGAAGGGGTCAAATTGTGGCCTCCCACGCAAGTTGGACGGGCTACGTCAGTTTTGCAATGATGCTGGTATCACTGACCACATGAACAACATAGACTAGATTCTGAACGTCCATGCTGCACGGACATCTGCCAGGATCATTGTTTTGTAAGGGCAGCAGTGGCAGATTGTACAGCTAACACAGCACAGATAAGAGGGCTTATGAGCCTACACATATCAACATGAACTGCTGTGGGCTGGTTACTAGCAGTGGTATCACAGGCATGCACACTTCTAGCCCGTCTTCCAGTCATGCCACAGTGTCGACATGTGCAGCTTGACTGATGCCGTCAGAGGATCACTTTCAAGATGGAATGGCGCACTGTGCTCTTCAGCGATGAAACCAGAGTCTGCCTGCTCACAAATGATGGTCGTTTGCCCATATGTCATAGAACTGGTGAACAGTGTCTCCTAGACTGCATTTGTCCAAGACATACACTGGCCCCACCTGAGGTGTTATGGTTTGGCGTGCAATAAGCTACAACTCTCGTTCACCTTTGGTGTTTCTGGAGGGGACGCTAACCAGCGCTCAGTGCATGCAGAATGTTATTATACCCATTCTTTTGGCGTTTTTGCAACAGGAAGGTGATGTGCTAATCGAACAGGATAATGCTCGCCCACACACTGCTCCTGAAAGTCAACATGCTCTGCAAGGCTTGCGGCAGCTTTGGTGGGCAGCATGATCTCCAGACCTGTCTCCAATCATGGACGTGTGCGATTTGGTGGCACAAGAAATCACTAGTCAACCAATGACCCTTACAGAACTATATGAACAGTTCGAGCAGGCATGGCATAGCGTATTCCAGGAGAGTAATCGCCATCTGTACGTTCGACTGAATACCAAAGCCAGCCCCTGCACTGGCACTTGTAAAGGCTACACCATGTATTAATATGAGTGTTTCAGTATGAGTCAGTACCCAGTACATCAGAACCGCTTAAGCTACTGATCTGTAAACGTAATTATTTCTTGTACTCCATATGCACTGTTGCAACAATAAATCTTGAAACTTCTAAAAGGATGTACTCATTTTTTCTGATAGTTTATACTGATAGCGTAAATCTAAATTTACAGAAGTTTTCAATAACAAATACAAAAGTTATAATCATTTTTAAAGCCCCTTTTTCTCAGCTCAGGATAAATTTACAGCAGAAATCTGGGGTTAGTTTTGAAGTTCTCTTTTGTGGTTATCAGAAACTGTAACCACTGTGACCTTACAGTTTGATACAGATTTTATAAATAGTATTATCAAAGAGAGTTTCTAAGGACACTGGAACATATGATCATCCCACAGTGGCCATAGTCTGCAGCAGTCATCAGGTCATTCAGCCTCCGGCCTGCCAGGTGCACACAACACGTTTACTCCTAATAGCCATCCAGGCAGGCAGGATCCTTGGCCCTCACAGTCGCGATAGGGTTAAATCAAGCAGTGTTCTGATGCTGCTGGTAGTGGTTATTATTCTACACTTTACAATTTATTTTGTTTTTCACAAGAAACCTGTAAATGCAGTGTAATAGATTCGTGTGGGCAAAGAATTGCAATACATTTTCTTTCGTTCTATACTGGTATTTAGAGACCGCCATTTTATAGTCATACAAGAAAAAAAGGAAGCATGAGGACCTTTGGCAGGTGTGCTCAGACTCCTCCAGTTTGATCCAGTTTAAGTAGAGATCACTAGAATTAACCAAACACACATGTTGAAAACAGTCCACTTTATCTCTCCGAAGTACAATTGCTGATGCCCAAGAATGTCAAGTGTCTCAGTCTACCTTTCACATTTCATATAGAGGAGACCTTTGCCTCTACCCAAATACTCTGTAAAATGGATGACTGCAGTGACACTCCCAAAACATAGACGGATTTTAATTCTGTATAAAAGTTCTCAGGTTTCCAGCTAGGTTTTTGCTATAAAATTTAGCTATATTTCAAAGATCTTGAGACTGTTTTTCTTCATATAGTGCCTAAGACAAAATGAATTCATGAAAATGGATGACTTTGTCTTAAACCACAATAAAAAATGCTTTACATTGATGTCAAATTCGTGTTCTACACATAAGGAATCCAGTAATGAGCGTGCCTACAATATTCTTCACCCTCAAAAAATATCTTATCAGACATTGTTTTGATTTTTCTCTTTGTCATATACCCACATGTTTCAGTTAAGGCTAGCTTACATTGGCCGTCATGTCACATTGCATCAAAACATTCCACAATGCATTTCGAATGGCGGCATCCACATTGTTTGTCATGTCACATCAAGTCATTGCACCATCAATGAAAGTCTTGATAGCTGATGCCATCTTCCATTGTTGAGCATATTTGACCCCAAGCTCATTTCCTCATAATACACAGCCTGTTCTCATCTCCATATTTTGTTTTTTCACGCTTTTTGTGGTTGATATCAGTTGTTATTCTACGTCTTCGCTATTTGTTATAAATTGTTTCATTTCGTTATTTGGTCTGTTACAATTTCGTAATTTTATAATGAATGACGAACGATTATTTGAATCAGTGGGGCACAAGTTGAACTGTATGACATGAGTCTACTAAATCACTTGGCCTCCATTACATTTCTAAATTGCATTTTTATAGATACCAGTACTGTAGTTAATATTTTACAGTGAAATGTATTGCTACACCTTCAAGTGAAAAAAGTACTATAGAAGAATAAGACTGATTAGTGTGGAATTCTTGTAATGTCTGATAAAGAAATGGACTGAAAACTTCAGACACTGCAACACTGGAAAAATGCCTTTTTTTAACTATGCAGCAAGTAATGTATTACTGAAGTTAAAATCTTCTGGGTTATTAGGCCATGTCATGTTCCTTCTGAAGTGTTGAGGAAGATCCCAGCAGAGGGGTCCAAACGTCGAACATTTTAGGAGAAACATGACGTGGCCTAATAACCCAGATTTTAACTTCAGTGACAATGGCCACGAAAGCCTGCAGACTTACGTAATGTATTACAATCGTTTATTTAAATATGTGTTTGTGGCAGGCTTATTTATTGTTAAGTAGCTCTCTGCATTGTGTGTAAAACAGTTTTACAAGCATCATTGGTTAATATTTATTTGGTTTCACTAGCTAACCCTTGTACAAATAAGGCACTTGAACTACTAAAAACCAAATACAAGATAAGAAAACCTATAAATCTCGAAGGAGAAGGTACTGAGAGGCTATTACAATTGCACATATATTTGCATTGGACTGGCAGCTAAACTTAACCTTACACAAATCAATTTTTGCATATTGTGATGGCAGCTTGTAACACCGTGTTCTTTTTCGTAATTGTGGGTTCAGTTTGATGTAACAAATGACAAAATTGGTCTTTCGACTTTCTAAAATATTTATAAAATGCAAATTCCTCTTCCTTGGGCTCCTTGCAGTGCATGAAATTCTCCTTCTGTATCATGTAATAAAATTTTTCGGACCTACACTCTTTTGCGTTGTTTCGCATTTCTAACATCCTTCTTTAAAATACAAGCTATCCCTGCAGGCTGCAAATTGCTTAGTCCGATAAATGCCATTTTCGTATCAATTAGGACTACAGCACTGACGTATATAAGCTGTTGCACTGTATATGTACACTTCACATATGAAAAGAGTTGCGAAAACCTCAGTTCCCAGGAAAAACACTTGAGGAGAGCCATGCGAGCTGTGATCATGTAACTTAAATTGACTTGCTGTGATAGACAGTGTGATTACACCCTGACTTTACGGTGTCCTGACAGGATGGTGCTGTGACGGCCAGTGTGAAGTCGCCTACAGATAATGACAATGTAATTGTTCTTTTTGAGATGAAATCTAACAACTGATATAGTTTCAAAATTTTCAGAATTTTTAATTTTCGCTACCATTAAAATGAGTATTTTAAGAAGCAAATAGCAGTAGGATGGTAACAATATAGCAGACATTCTAGACACTGCAGAATATATGCAGACTGTCATTGTTTTAAAGCTGATTCAGGTATGTTGAGTGGTGCTTAAGATAGGTAAATAAATTAGTGAAATCAATGTGAAGTGAAGTAGAAATTAGAAAATAAATGAAAAACTTAGTTTAGTTTATAAGAATTACACACTGGCAAACAGCAGGCAGAGCTGCAGTGACAGAAGACCAATGACCATGAAGTCAGCACGTCAGGAGAAGCCATCGCCCTCCCCACTTAAGCGGAAGCTGTCGATTCAGTCGTCAGGGCATCGCCCGACCGGCTCACGTGTCTCTCAATTGTCACATGTGATCAAAGGCACTCACCTACATTCCAGGAGCCAATGACCGACGTTAAAAAGATTCCTCAATAAGCTTTTCAACGTGACAGAAGAGGCAATGACCGACTCAGGTGTTTCTCAATTGTCACATGTGATCAGAGGTCCTCGCCTACATTCCAAGAGCCAATGATCGACGTTAAAAAGATTCTTGGAGAAGCTTTTCAACGTGGCAGAAGAGACAATGACCGTGAAGTCGTTCACCTCCAGTGAACTGAAGTGAATAAATACGCGAGACGCAGTGGGCCCGACAGGAGTAGTTTTCAGTTCAGTTTTGAAGCTGAAGACCGTCATGCAGGAAGAGAGTACATCGTACACAGTAGCACCAAGTCCGCCGCTGTGATGGAATATCAAGCCGCAGCCTCGCCGCCAGAAGACAGAAGTAAAAGGTATTTGAAGACTGATTTTTAGGTACCCGGGTGACTTGTGAGGACGGGAAGGAGACGGCCTCACATCAGCAGTCACCTGAGAGCTGGGATGAAGATCTGACAGCCGAAGACTGGCAAGCGGGAGTCCGTTGTTCGAGTCCGAGACACTGGCCTTCCCCCACCGCGCCGCTCTACTGGCCGACGCATAACACTGACACACGCGGCCGCTTATAGAAGAGAAACACTGGGACGCCACATCTAAGGTATCACCATCCGATGCACGACTTTCGTTCTCAATAATTAAACGGGCCACCGCACGAGGCGCGTCTCCAGTCAACTGGGCGAGACGGCGACACGAGATACACACCGCCAGACGCAATCAGACGCCGCCGCTGCTGCAGCAGAGGCTTCGCAAACGACACAGCTACCGCTCTCCCAACCAGAACAATCGAGTAAGGAAACAGCTGTACAAAACTTTCAATAAAAGTTAGCTTATGTAAAAATGCTGTTTCATTCTACCTCATACCCGAGCCAAGGAAGAACCCACCCTGCCCACACGTTGTTAAGAGAGAAAAAGTAATTTATTTAGTGTTTTTCATCCTGACATAATGCTTTAGAATCCAATGCCCTTTGCAGTAATGCTCATCCTGGCAACTGACTAGCATCGAAAGAGAAAACCCAGTTACATTTAGTGTCAGAAGTGTTATAGCTAGCTAAATTTTTCATACTTATTACGTAAAATCCTTCTCACCATTCTCTCCCTCTCTCTTTTCTGCATCTAATTATCACTTTTTGACTGTCTTGTGGCTCATGGTTTCGTTTAGTCCTGTGGATTAGTGAGTGAAAACTGGGTTATTAGGAAGAGAATTAGAGGCAAAATGTAAATCTGTTAAACATATTTCATTATTTTAAGATGTGATAAACTTGTATCAGTTTAGAAATTGGAAAGACTGCTGCAAATGTACATTAATGACATGTGGTGTAGGTAAAATGGTAATCGTAAATTAAGTAAACAGAAAGTAACTCATGTTCTCTTGTGACTGACAAAGGCTTCATTTTCGTTTCTGAAAAATCCTATTGGCTTACGACAGTGAGATGATGAAATGTTGCCCCAGCTACATTGTCTAAAAAAAATGGGAACATATTACAGATATTCTGTGTGAGTTCATGTACTGTGACTGTCATGCAGAGTTATTATTATTATTATTATTATTATTATTAGTAGTAGTAGTAGTAGTAGTAGTAGTAGTACTTTAATGTTCTGCTAAGTGACTTATTGTCATTCACTTTCTTGCTTCCCAACAAAATGTTGTTAAGTGTTAATTAAAATTACTTGGATTTGTACATCCAGTTTAAATGTTCTTTGTTCATAATCAGACCAGTCTTGTGGTCGAGAACACATTCTGGATGAAGATCTTATGTTGGTAGGTGGCCAAAGAGTTATGTCGAGTAGTCAAACAGAATACAGCTACTACTCCTCTTCTTGGTGTAGCTGGTACTACTGAGTCATCCGTGAGATTTTTCCAAATATAAATTAATTTAAATCTAGTAATTAACATAACAGGGAAATTTAGATAGCTGAAGCAAGTGGTGCAACTGAGGACAATTTGATCCTAGATGGGACACAATGAAAATAGGATTATCTATTGAGATAGCTACATCAGGGTGCAGATCTTCAGTCTTCAAAGGATTTTCCATCTGCTAATGTAGGGTTCATAACTGTCGTTTTTGTATTTTTGCATATTGATTATTTCAGAAAATTACAAGTAGAAATACATAATTTCTAATCCCAATGATATGAGTTTGCTTGCTTTTATCATTGTGTGTGATATGATTAATGGACAACACACATGTCTTTAGAAGAAGCAGAAATATCACTGAAAAATTTACGTCACTATTGGCGTTAGGGGCCTAACCAAATCAGAAATAACTAATAGAAATAATTTCTTCTGTGAACAGTGCTTTTGTACCAATCATAGATATTCGGGACTTTTCCTTTCTTTACACTGAGTACAATCCTATTACTGAAGTCTTTTTGAGCATATGTGTTATTCTGATGATGATTTGCTGTATCATTGATGTAATCTGTCTTTTATTTTGATTAGTGTCTAGCCCTCTCCTTATTAAACACATGTGTTTGTTCTTGTGCCTGTGTGTATGCTTTGCACTTTTTTCTTGTTAACTGACAAATCACTGTAAAATGAACTCTGGGAGAACATTACAAAGACATTAATGAATGCATATTTGTGAAGTTATTGCCAAAACACACGGTTTTTTAAAGAGATCTATGTAGTATATTCTTGAATTAACATCACATATAATCCACATAACACATTTCTGTACTCTGAAATTACTATCTTTGTAACTTCAATATGCCCATAAGCAGTGTACTGCTAATTTAGCAGAAGCAAGACACTCCATTAATTCTAGGCTATGAGTTTTCCTCTTGAGGTTGTGATATGTTTTCTCAAAAACTTAACACTACTTCCTGTATTGCATTGTTTGGGAAAACTACTTTTGTAGCTTGTGGAATTCTGTGAGGTGTGTTGAACTATGTGTAGTGAGTCTTGTCAAAATCCAAAGATAATCCATTTGTCTTGAACAATTTGTTAATGTTTTTAATGATTTTAGGAGTGGTGGCACTGGGATCGGGAAGTGTGCATAGCAGCTTGATCATAATTTTACATTTCTTTATTTCTTTAAACGATCTTAAACAAAATTTCTCTGTCAGGAGTGGCGACTGTCAGACTGTCTTCATACTTTATTATTAAGTAAAAAATCAACAAGCCACAATCATTAAAATTGTATCAAGGAACTAACGGGCACACAGTTTTAATCTGCCAGGAAGTTTCACTATCTTAAAAGTTGGCAAATCATGACACAGAAGTTTAAAGAACTTTCTAATAGTAAACAGAATAGTATAACATAAATAAATCTTGTTAGAAAAATAAATAATCCATAGCCAGAATACTGAATGAACACAGCTAAACAAGAAATGAATTCAGGAAGCAATGTCCCTTAGCAAGTGAGAGCATATACCCTAAATCACTAAGAGATCCTTTAAACATCACATGAAGCGTTCTTAAACTAAGCACTAGATATCGGCTACAAAACAGTCCCCCTGCCGGATTACAAAATGATCTAACTTCACTTACTCAAAAATCACAAAGCATAGAAAATAGTACATTCGTCTCTCAATTCTATACAGTGTCTATAAATTAGAATGGTACAGTGAAACTGCTTTCAAACCGTACAAGAAGAATCTTCTCTCAATACACACTGTCATTACTTCTAAATAACATGTGCCCTGTGGAGTCAATACACTGGCCCACTCGCCATAGGAACCTGATGTACAGTCAGGTGTGCTTGCTCCATCATCCTCAACCGAGCATTCTGACCAGGTTGATCACTCCAAAGGAATTTTTGGCTGCTGGAAGTGCACAAAGCATCCTTCCAGCACTTGTGGCCGCCAAATGCGTTACTCTAGCAGCACGCTCCGCTCTGGACTTACTGAGTGGGAGTTCAAACCCTCAGGTACTGGTGACGGAAATGAATTGTAACACCCTCCATCCCCTTAGACAAAAAGGTCTGAGAGGAAGGGAAAGGACCGCAGAAACTTGCACTAAATATATCAGTCTTTCGGTTACAGCACTGTGTCAACCTATCGATGCTATCACAATCTACCTGTATATGAAATCTTTCTCACTCACTTTGGCGCTTAGAAGAGCACCCATTTTTGATTAAAAGGCTAGTGACAAAGTTCGTGAGGAATACTGTGCTCCTGAAAAGGCTTATTTTGTCAAACATGTACACGAAATTTTCGTTTGGTCTGCAGATTCGTTACGAGCATCAAAAATGCACAATCTAAACTGCACACACAAATCTGGGTAAGAGTTTCACTGTTACGTTATCCTGGTCCTGGCTAACTATTGTAAAATTTTTAACTCACACACTATCACCGGGCTTCTAGTTTCTCGTGAGCGAGTTTAAGATCGCTCTGCATGTGCATGTGCTTTCAGTTAGCCCATATTTGCATGGCATCATGGTTCTCAGGAAGCAAATCGTTCAACATCCATAAATAGGAGAATTATGTCTAAAGCCAAACACTGAAGCTGCTGGAGTTTATCTATGGTGGTGTTAAAAGCATATCTCAGTTAGTCCAAAGAACCTCCCTAATGAATGTGGTCCACACTAAGGAAGGCAATGAGCACCACATGCTGTGCCAAATAATGTCTGGAGATATTTTATGGTAACACTGGAGGTAGTGCCTTGCATCCACTCACAAAAGCGTCTATCGGTTCCCTTCTCGCGAATGTGGGAAATGCCCCACATAATCAACATTTGTTCTTTTCATAAGCTGATTAACTACCTCAGATGAAAAAACTCCTGCTGATTGTTAATCAATGGTTTGCTTACAGCATACATCTTACAGCTGAGAACGAGTTCCTTACTTCGTTTGACCATCCCCTTCCATATACAGTGTTCTCTGATCTTCTCTCTGGTCTTAAAGACCTCAAGATGGCCACCTATGGAGGTTTCATGATAGAGACCAGAGGTACACGCTCTACAGGTAAACTTATTTTATTCCTGTGACTACATTGTACAGTACAATATAGGGTGTTACCTTTTGGAAAATCTGCGTTAACAACTTCCTCTCTTTTGATTTTCTCCTTCAAATGACCCAACTTCAGATCAGCATCCTGCTGTTCCCCAATAACTTTAACAGGAGGCCGACACCCACTCCGAACAGGAGAAGCTATATGATTTAACTTCTCCAGCTCCTTATGTCCACAATTCTCTTCATGGGGGAGGTTATGTTCCTCCTGAAATATCCTACTTCATCCCTTGTCCACGAGGCAGTCACTCTCTCAACTATGCTTAACCTTGAACAGAACAGCAGAAATTCTAACATGCCACCTTGCAATAGGTCTCATATGCCTTGGTCTAGACAAAACTCAGCAAAGGACGTGGTTATCGGTTTCTAACACAAATGGATGATGTTCCAAACAGATTTTGAACTATTTAATAGTGAATAAAACAGTCAAGGCCTCAAATTCATACATATAGCCTCCACTTCAAGGGGATGTCATGGTAAATATAGCCTGTTCAGTTGGCAGTCCTTTCTGAAATTCTAGTTCTTTGTTACTGAATACATTTTCCTGTGCTAAGTGTGTACAAAGTCCATCGTCAAAACTTACTCCCTGAGAAGTCTTGATGTGACTTCACATGATGTGATGGCCCATTGATGTCATGTGTGAACGACGCCATTCGAAATGCGTTGTTGAATGTTTTGAAGCAATGTGACATTATGGTCAGTGTGAATTGGCCTTGAAAGGCGAGATTCATAGGAAGCAGATAAACTTGAAAGTTTTGATACAGATTTATCTTACATTACGACCTATGAGTTTCATCTGATTCTGTGTTAACCTTTCGACTGCTGTGGACGAATTAACTTGCCATGTTTGCCTTTATTTAGATATATGGCACAAGAGATACTGTGGCTGCAAAAGTGTCTCGCTCCTGTAAAACGCCTGGCTGGACTGACGTTTTGGATTGGAAAGAGGCATCATATGACTAGCTGTTGCACACATCTGGATGCAACGACTGATGAACAGTTGATGTGAAGCTCTATGCTCAAGTATAATATGACTGTAAATTCATAGCTATAAAATTCGCGTACTTTGTCTGTCGTTCTGTTTCACTGTGATGTGTTCGGTCTACCGCCAGTTGTGTTAGTTCATTTAGCGTTGCCCAGGGTGCACCACGTGGAGGCGAACTAAATCACAACAAACACCCAAAGGACATTGTGGTTACCCTAGATAGGACAGTAACATTCAAAGAACGCCTGACGAAAACTACAGAAAAACTTAAAACACATAACAACATATTGCAGAAGCTCTGTGGCACCACTTGGGGCTCCACGGCATCTACCTTAAGAACATCCGCACTTGGCTTGGTGTATCCAGTGGCAGAATACTGTGCCCCAGTGTGGCTCAACAGCAAACACACACACACACATGGTAGACAGCCAACTTAATACAACAATGCGTATTACATCAGGTACAATCAGGCCAACTCCTACAGTGTGGCTGCCCGTTCTTAGTAACTTAGCCTCTCCTAACCTGCGCCGAGAACACGCTCTGGTTAGAGAATTTCAAAAAATCATGACCAACCGTCAATTACAAATCCATGAAGATACGACATCCAAGGAAACCGACTCCGGTCTAGGCATCCTCCACTAAAGACAACACAGGCGCTGCACCAAACCAACTTTAAAATAAATGACCGATGGAAAGTTGGGAGAGCAGAACAGCAGTAAACTGCCACAGTATGCCATGCATCTTTAGTAAACCAAAAGAATTTGATTGGCCTCACAAAGTTTGGTCAACTCTTAATCGCATCAGAACCAACTGTGGGAGATGCGCCGACTCCTTACACAGATGGGGTAAACTTCCTTCAGCCGTTTACGACTGTGGCGCTGGGAGACACACGGTCAAACACATCATGCAAGAATGCCCACTAAGGGCATATGAGGGTGACCCACAGGATTTCCTAATGGCGACCCAAGAGGCAATCGACTATATATATTATCTAAGCTGGACGTTTCTTTGTGATTGCTCTTCTGTGAGTGTAAATTTACAATCGGTGGTGTCCTTACATACAAACTGTTATTTATTGTTCTGTTTATACATATGTGATTTTTTTAAAAATCGTGTTGTTTCTGTAATTTTTTCTGTGATGTTATGAGCCATACGCTAAATACACTCCTGGAAATTGAAATAAGAACACCGTGAATTCATTGTCCCAGGAAGGGGAAACTTTATTGACACATTCCTGGGGTCAGATACATCACATGATCACACTGACAGAACCACAGGCACATAGACACAGGCAACAGAGCATGCACAATGTCGGCACTAGTACAGTGTATATCCACCTTTCGCAGCAATGCAGGCTGCTATTCTCCCATGGAGACGATCGTAGAGATGCTGGATGTAGTCCTGTGGAACGGCTTGCCATGCCATTTCCACCTGGCGCCTCAGTTGGACCAGCATTCGTGCTGGACGTGCAGACCGCGTGAGACGACGCTTCATCCAGTCCCAAACATGCTCAATGGGGGACAGATCCGGAGATCTTGCTGGCCAGGGTAGTTGACTTACACCTTCTAGAGCACGTTGGGTGGCACGGGATACATGCGGACGTGCATTGTCCTGTTGGAACAGCAAGTTCCCTTGCCGGTCTAGGAATGGTAGAACGATGGGTTCGATGACGGTTTGGATGTACCGTGCACTATTCAGTGTCCCCTCGACGATCACCAGTGGTGTACGGCCAGTGTAGGAGATCGCTCCCCACACCATGATGCCGGGTGTTGGCCCTGTGTGCCTCGGTCGTATGCAGTCCTGATTGTGGCGCTCACCTGCACGGCGCCAAACACGCATACGACCATCATTGGCACCAAGGCAGAAGCGACTCTCATCGCTGAAGACGACACGTCTCCATTCGTCCCTCCATTCACGCCTGTCGCGACACCACTGGAGGCGGGCTGCACGATGTTGGGGCGTGAGCGGAAGACGGCCTAACGGTGTGCGGGACCGTAGCCCAGCTTCATGGAGACGGTTGCGAATGGTCCTCGCCGATACCCCAGGAGCAACAGTGTCCCTAATTTGCTGGGAAGTGGCGGTGCGGTCCCCTACGGCACTGCATAGGATCCTACGGTCTTGGCGTGCATCCGTGCGTCGCTGCGGTCCGGTCCCAGGTTGACGGGCACGTGCACCTTCCGCCGACCACTGGCGACAACATCGATGTACTGTGGAGACCTCACGCCCCAGGTGTTGAGCAATTCGACGGTACGTCCACCCGGCCTCCCGCATGCCCACTATACGGCCTCGCTCAATGTCCGTCAACTGCACATACGGTTCACGTCCACGCTGTCGCGGCATGCTACCAGTGTTAAAGACTGCGATGGAGCTCCGTATGCCACGGCAAACTGGCTGACACTGACGGCGGCGGTGCACAAATGCTGCGCAGCTAGCGCCATTCGACGGCCAACACCGCGGTTCCTGGTGTGTCCGCTGTGCCGTGCGTGTGATCATTGCTTGTACAGCCCTCTCGCAGTGTCCGGAGCAAGTATGGTGGGTCTGACACACCGGTGTCAATGTGTTCTTTTTTCCATTTCCAGGAGTGTAAATAAAATCGTGTACTTTTCTTCATTTTGACCCCTTGAAAGTTAACCTGTTAGGGGGCACCACTACGAAAGTTAGCACGTTTGGGAGCTATATAAAAATGATTGAGAATGTGCGCAAGATCTAGTTTACTGACAACATTTATTTTCCAAAAACAAAGACAGATGTGATCTATGCTAAACACGTTATGGCAGAATATCGTAAACAACGAACAGGTGGTTTAAGACCACAATGGACAAGGATCCTGGGTGGCAAAAGTGAGTCAAGCACTCTGACCCTAAAAAAGTGGATAACGCAATCTGAATTAATCTGACACTGAGCAGACTTTGACTGTTCAAATCTACAGAATTTTATATTGTGCAGCTGAGAGCAAGTGGCGATTGGGATCTGTACGCCCCGACAAGGCTGGAGCAGCATTACGTTACCCTCTTCACTTCTACTAAAATGTAGACTTTCACGGCCGGAAATGTCATGTCCATTATGATTATCTGGGCTGTTATGCTGTGGTCGGTTGATGAATTTTGTCTCAATTCATCAACCAACCACGGCATAACAGCCCGGATAATCATAATGGACACCTCTTTACTTCATGCAGCGATGTCGCTTGCAGCTGGCGAGAGGTGTGTAGAGGGGACGAGGCATAAGGCGGTGCCTGTTTATCGATCGTGGCCTCGAAAGAAATTCAAAATCTCACGGTCTAACGATCAGGCAGATGGATTGCAATTTACTCTGTACCAGAGCCCTGAAATACGGTAGATTTCAGTGTGTCACACACCCGTTCGCTGGTTGTACCAAGGACCAATTTGGCTCACTTATACGACAGAGCGCACAAGGATACCAAACGTCAAGAAAGACTGGCAAACCAAAAATGAATAAGTGTGCCGTCGGCAAATGAGTAGTCCGAGACGTTTGAAGTCACACTGTCGGTACAGTAAGAACTTCACCACAGGCTCCCCAGTCTTAGGACAGGTCTCAAGTACCAACCGCACATGCCAGAGCTTCGACCAGAAGTTGCTTCCAGACCAAAGTCCGGAGCCCGAGTGCCTCGCACCTCCCCAGATAAAAACAATTCCGTTTTTATGCACGAACGACACCGTCTTCACCCCTTCTTGAGCCAATCTCAGGGCTTTAGAGGCGCTAAATCTCCCCTCCTACATAACAACACAAACTCATGTCGAACCAACGCAAGAGTTAAGAAACCTGAGTCTCTGGAAAAAAAGAAACCTCCAATTGCAGTCTTTTTTTTAAGTTTTCGCGGTGGGAGAAGATGTTTTTCTCTTAAGTCGCGTCATTTCCTGCAGCAACAAGCGAGCATATACGATCTTAAATATCTTTATCTAAATCGCCTGTGCCTTGGAGCATGTTCGCCCTAGCTATGAGGTTTCATAAAGATTCTATCTCTAAACATTTCTCAGATGCCAGAGTTTCTTATACGACCGAGGCGGCCAATGCAAGTGGGTCGCAGGCCTATTTGCAGTATCAGTGAACAAGAAAACTTGTGACTTTTTATTAGACGTGGTGCTGCACACAATGCCCGGTTTACGACTCCACTGTGTAGACATGTCCCTTCAGTTCGTCACCCCAAGGCCAGCCTTCGGCTGGCGCCAATGTAGGTATAGCGGCATTGTCCTGCTGGAGACCTGTCTGGACTAGGGGGTGCTCCATCTGCCCTGTGCAGCCGTGGGCCTGTCCAGCAAGGTTTACTGGGAGATGGGCTTGCCACAACTTGCTTTCAACTTCCAACATGTTGTTTCTACGAACTAAGAGCCATAAAAATACCTCATGCTTTTAGCGCCCTACCAGGCTCCATCAAGGCCTGCTCAGGCTGTTAACTTTCTGGAGTCTCACTCAAGTTGTGTAACGTTGTATCAAAATCTTTATGAAAAATAGGTGGGAGAGTAACTTGTTCTCTCTCACCCTCAGTTATCCATATGGACTAAATAAATTAACGAGTATACTAAAATTGTTGGCTGCTGTTAAAGAGGAAAAAATATGGCTCTAATTACATTTCAGTTGCGCTTAAAAGCTTTCCTCAGGCAGAAAGCAAGCAGTGGTTGCTATTTTTATAACACGTGTTGTGATCCCATTGTAGAAGTTATCTCAAGATTAAACAGTAGACGACATTTATGGTGACATACATGGTCAAGTTAATCATCGTTGTGCATTAAATATTGAAAAATGTATTACAGTACTGAAGTGTTTCTTGAAAATTAATACAAGACCATACTAAGTGCAACTGGCTTGGCACATTGGAGATTACTTTAAATGCATTTATACAGATATTTTAAATGTAATTATTACCCTAGGCACATAAATTACTGTCATGTTGTGTAAATGTTCGTCTAAACCAAGAAAACTACCCTCATATTTCATTAACACCTCTGTTAGTGCTTGGTACATAACATGAAATTCTTATATTTTTCTAGCCATCTGTATTACTGGTGAAGGTAGTTCATTGACATGTTCAGCGAGGAGAAATGAAAACTATTAATATTTGTTCAGCTTAAGCGAAATCCAGATTTTGCCATACATAAGATGATGTCTGTGTACATCATGTTTTTATGACAATGCCTCACCCAACTTTTGTTTGTTTTTAGACTAAGGGATGTTTTAACATACAGTGGCAACACAGCCACTAGTTGCTTGATTGGTTTGTGGATTAAAATGACTAAACAGCTTGGTTATCAATCCCTCACAATTAATGTTGTCAGTCACTGAGAAGGGAGGCCTATGCAATTCAGTCATGTGCTCAGTATTCCTTTGACAGCTCTGGTTGTGTTCTTTTGCCACAGGAATACTGTTAGTGTACAGTTTAGTTTCCACATAGACTAATATAAACGAAAAATTTTAACAGAAGAAAGTGTAGCATGTAAGTATCTGTTTGTCAATTACAGCGGTTCCTAATTTGTGAAGGACTAAACAGTTTTTATTAGCTTGCTGTATACGTGCTGAGTGTGAGTCTACCATACCAATTTGAGATATAGCTTTATGACTAGTCATCTCACAGATCATACTTATTAACTCCATCATTACGTTTGTCATGGTAAATGAAAATAACATCAGATTCCATGATAATTTAAAATGTATGTGAAAAAATAGTTAAGAGTACTTATTGTGCCTACTTACTTTCCCGCCTTAAATATGGGGTCATATCTGGGGTAATCTGGCAGCAACTAAGCAAGTTTTCAGAATGCATAAAAACCCATTAGAATCATAAACGACGTAAACCTAGAAACTCCTGAAACCATTGTTTACGAATTTAGGTTCAAAATGGCTCTGAGCACTATGGGACTTAACATCGGTGGTCATTAGTCCTCTAGAACTTAGAACTACTTAAACCTAACTAACCTAAGGACATCACACACATCCATGCTCGAGGCAGGATTCGAACCTGCGACCGTAGCAGTCGCGCGGTTCCCGACTGAGCGCCTAGAACCGCTAGACCACCGCGGCCGGCACGAATTTAGGTATTCTACCTTTGTCATGTATTTACATTGTAGAGACTCTCGGTATTTTTTTTTTAAGAAATGCAGTTCTCCACACTGCTCTAACTGTGCAAGCATCTTCATCTCTGAATAACTACTGTAACCTACATCATTTCGAACCTACTTACTGTATTCATCTCTTTGGTAGAGTAAACTGTATAAAATATAATTCCAGGAGCAAATATAAAACAACAAACAAAAAATAACAAAGAAAGTGAGTGAATAGGAATAAACAAGTGATATGGGAGTAGGCAAGGGTAACACATATATTAGTCGCTACTTTTATTTTGCTTTTGAAAAGCTGCTTTTTAGTGACAACTTCACGAGTCCTGGAGGCAACAATTTGTTAAAAATTATAACTATTTGCGATAAAGTTCATACGACATTTCATAGTGCATTTAGTCCACATGAGAAGCTTTGCTTTAACGAAAGTATCTTGTTGTTCAATGGTTGATTATCTTTTCAAAAAATTATTTGAGCCAAGCGAATCAGATCTGGGATAGAGACATTTGTCCTGTCTGACTGTCAGACTAGGTAGATTTTGGATTACATTGTATATACAGACCCACCCACAGAAAATGGATCCCACAATTTACGGAAAATTGGCGATGTGGTGGTATCATGTAACAGACCATATATGGGACAGAGACATTCTACTTATGTTGACAACTGCTATTTCACCCCAGACCGATTTCTCTGGCTTCACAACTACAAGACAACCGCATGTGGCACTGTTTGTAAGGAAAGGCGCAGAGTGTCAAAACTGCAGAAGAAGCACAAACGAGGAGAAACTGAGTTTAGGTCAACTGACAAGGTGTTTACTATCAATGGCGTGAGAACACAGATGTATGGATGTGTACTACAAGTAACACAACACATGTGGTTTTAACAGAGAAGATTGACAGAATACAGTGAAAAAAATAAAGAAAAACCAATGTATTGTACATAGATTACAATTCGAGTATGGGTGCAGTTACTCATTGTGACAAGCTACTGAGCTCAGTAGGATCAGTACCTAAGACTGTGAAGTGGTACAAGAAATAATTTTTTTTGTATTCTGGATTTGTGCATTTTAAATGCCCATTCTCTCCACAGGTGGATCACAGGGTGAAAAATGGCTCTTGCAGAGTTTCAGCTATCCCTATTGGGGAAAGTGTAGAAAAAATAAGCGACATAACGGAGAAAACCTGGCAGAGGAAGGAGTTCCAATTGCTAGAATCTTCTACCATTTACAGGGAGGAATTTTCCAGATGTTATTATGAGTGAACATTTAAAGAAAAGTAGTCATGCACAGATGTATGGTTTGTATGAAACACAAAGTGCACTGAGAAATCAGATCCCAATGTAAAACTCGCAATGTACCATTATATACTGAATGCTGTTTTGAGACTTTTCCCACAAAGAAGTATTACTAATCTTCATGAACTAAAACTTATACTTGAAATTAATTAGATCACTTTTGAATAAAATATTCTTAAAAAAGCTAAAAATAAGCATAAAAATGTAAGTAAAAAATATAAAATGTGTATATAACTTGCCCATGCTTATCCAAACCCAGGTCAAGAAGGAGGATGTAAACTGGATACAATGTCTGTAAAAAGTACTCAGTCAGTTCCTGGGTTCATCTGTTCAGATGAAGTAGTTAACAGGCAAATGAACGGACTTAGTGTTTCAGAAGCTACAATATCTATTCTGTACATAATGTAATACCATAGCATTCACTGCACCAGTAAAGCAAAACTTATACTACTTTTGTGCTTAGGCTACGCCAAAATTATTTCTGTAACATAGTCAATTATACTCAGATATCCTGATTTTTGATAGCGAAATTTACGTAAGCGGTTAAAGCAGAAATGAAAATAAATACAATGTGTCGAAACAAGTATTCAGATGCTTGACGTTTCTGAGTTTGAAGTGCCTTTCCACATGATGAAACACGCTGGTAACAAACACACTTAGTGATTTACAATATCTATATTGTAAGTCTTGTAAATACACAGGACTCATTTTGTCAGTTAAACGAAAACTGTAAATATTCATCACTTTTCAATATGATGAAATTATTGCAATGTGCCACAACGATTGTATTTGGGTACCCTGATTTATAGCCGTGGAAACTGACTAATGGCATAAACAAGGATTGAGAGTACATGCTAAGTATTACAAAAAGTATTCAGACAATTACATTTCCTCACTGTGGAGAGTCTCGCGCTGGCGAGGAATGGGTTTGCTGTTTTAAAACGCTATATCTATTTTGTACTTGATGTAATCACCTATGTTGCATATTTAAAACAAAAATATTTTACATATTCATTTTCTTACAGTACACCAAAACTATTCCCACATAACATAGACAATTAATTTCGTGTATCGTGGTTTTTGGCTGTGTATGTTGTCTAGGGACCTGAAAAGGATTTAAAATACGTACTGCAATTTGAAAAAGTATTCAGACAGCAAAAGATTCCAAGACTGAATAGTCTCTCTAGCTGAAGTGGTATACTAGCAACAGGCACGCCTGATTCTTCATACGCAGTAATATCTGTTTCACAAATCAAGTAAATTCATAGCCTGCATAGCACCAGTTAGCAAAAAATTGTACAGATTCATCTCTTTAAGGTGTGATTAAGTTATTCAGACGCAAGGAAAAAGATTTTGTATTAAAAAATATTGATTTCTTCTTTTGAAGTGTATCACAGAACAAATAATTTTATTTGTGTACTCCGAAGGTACTTGGGTGCATCACAAGTGCTTCCAGCAAGCACTTCATTACCATTGTGAGTTATTTGTAAATGGCTTATTATGCTAGCACGCACTAAGAGCAGAGATGAATTGGAGAGAATGGATATTCGGCGGAGGTATTCGGCACAAGGCCAGGAGGCCGGCGCATGTTCTTCAGCAAGCAAAAAGCCATCCCCTTTGGAAAAGTCCGTGTGCAGCTAGTCAGCTTAGGCCAGAGTAACACTGCACTCTGCGAGACCTGTGGCAAACACATATGTAGCTGCGAAAAGGTTAAAATGGCCAAAACACAATCAGATTTTATTACTGATTTCTCATGAGAGCATGTCTGTGGCAGACCGTTTAACGCATAGTTTAAAAATTTGTTAGGCTTGATAATTACTTCAACTAAAACTTTAAGAGGTAAAGAATTATTATTTCAGAAACGTCCAGCCAACGACAATATTCTTATTATACCAAGCTTACTTACTTGCCAGCTACTTTGATTATATACCTCTTTGTTGCTTTCAAGGAGACCTGCACGGTTTTTTCCCAATAATTACACACACTGACTTTCAAAGATGTTATTTAAAAATAATTGTCGGTACATGTTGTCAATGGAAATCTTTGAATACCGATAGTTACTACGTTTGAAAGGTGCGTGGGCTTGCTGGAGAGAGTTGTGTTGTCGTTTCAGTACATATTTTTTTTTTTTACTTTATGGTTTACACTTAGAGACACCGATAAAAATGTTGTGAGAAAGTGTGTAGCTATTGTTGTTGGACGCTGAAAAGTGAATCAAGGGTAAAAGCGCCCCAGTTTTAGAAGTTGGACGTGCTGTCAATTCTTGCGCGCTTTTTCATTCGGTTTTGCCCTTCTCTTTGTAAGTACTTCAGCCATTCTGTGTGTAATTCTATTAGTTCTAGACCAACTCTCCTCTACAATTGCCTTAGTTTTCAAAATTAAAAATTATTTTAAATGTAATGTTGCGTTGTTTTGGGGAAGTGTGGGAATTACACTACTTGTAACACTCCCGTATCAAATAAACGCTCAGTTACTTTGTTTACGGACGTTGTTAAGAATAGACGTAGGACAAACAGTTACATTATAATTTGGTTTCGTATTATGACACGTTTCATTTGCAATCAACAAGATTAATTGCGAAACAAATGACATACAAGCACAGACTTTCTGGTTCCCTGTTGTTCTACAGTTAGCTGTATACACATTCGTTTGGGATAGTTAGTAGGGTATTCTACAAAAGAAACAGTGATAAATGATTGTTGACATGTTATTGTTGTTACTTATTAAAGTGTCTGTAAATTGTCCATTTTCGTGTAATCCACAGCAGGAGGCATATTTCATTTGATTTTATATTCGGACATTGGTTGTTGTTTTTTATATACAGTCATGGATGAAAGCCACTGTCAGAACTGAAAAGAAAAATTTTCGTAGACGGCACGTAATCGACTGTGTGTTTACCGTGTCTTTTTGTTTGCGTAGTAGGTGCATCAAAAACTTGGTTCATAAGTAGTCCGAAACTTGAAAGCCAAAAGCTCAACAAATAAGCCTGTATGAGGTATAAATCCTGTATCCATATCAAGAGAGCGGCGGAACATCATCTGAAGTATGGAATGTAATGAAAGCTTCCAATATCGCACACCATGCGCTTTTCATCTTGTCTTGTGCGTTATTAGTACACGCTCGCGTCTGTGTGATTTTTTAAAGTATGAGGAAGGATGTAAACACTTGTCAGTCAATAACATAGTGGTATTGATAACTGTCACATAATGTTAAATATGTTATTGAAACACTTTCATTTTCTTTCTGGTTAGGAGGGGGGATGTTTCTATTAAAAAATACACTTTATAATGTAGGTATTCTTTTTTCGTGTAATGAAAACTAATATTTTTAAAGGGTTACTGTGCATCGGTTTGATTATGTTTTTTTTTTTAAGCATAAATGATTTGAAAATATTGTAGTATCACAAATTTGGAAAGTAATTCTTACTTTTTGCGTCTGCTATGTTATTGGAGTCTCCAGCTGTGTTTTTATATATTGTTTTTTATATTTTCAGCACAACTGGATAGCATTGTCAAAGACTCAAGACTCATTTAGTTGTACCAGTTTGGAATTGTGACCACAGCTGAAGATTATTATTTGTTAATTGCTGTGTGATTGCCTGTAGCACTTTTTTTGCTTAGGTGTAACAGGGATGATAGCAACATAGTTAGTAGAGTAAGGACATACTACTAGTTAGTAAGGACATACTACTAGTTAGTAAGGACATACTACTAGTTAGTAAGGACATACTACTAGTTAGTAAGGACATACTACTAGTTAGTAAGGACATACTACTTGTTAGTAAGGACATACTACTTGTTAGTAAGGACATACTACTTGTTGTTGTGGTCTTCAGTCCTGAGACTGGTTTGATGCAGCTCTCCATACTACTCTATCCTGTGCAAACTTCTTCATCTACCAGTACCTACTGCAGCTTACATCCTTCTGAATCTGTTTAGTGTATTCATCTCTTGGTCTCCCTCTACGATTTTTACCCTCCACGCTGACCTCCAATGCTAAATTGGTGATCACTTGATGCCTCAGAATATGCCCTACCAACCGATCCCATCTTCTAGTCAAGTTGTGCCACAAACTCCTCTTCTCCCCAATTCTATTCAATACCTCCTCATTAGTTATGTGATCTACCCATCTAATCTTCAGCATTCTTCTGTAGCACCACATTTTGAAAGCTTCTATTCTCTTCTTGTCTAAACTATTTATCGTCCATGTTTCACTTCCATACATGGGGACACTCCATACGGGTCGACAGAAGCGTCCGATCCCACGCGTCGACTTTGACCCGTGACGTAAGGGTGTTGTGTGTGACGTCATGACGGTGCGGAGTTTGGTTTGAGTGTGGCTGTCTCCAGTTCTGTTTTATCTTATTTTATTTACTTTTCTGATCTGTTCGTTCGATCTTGTGAGATTTTTTTTTTAAATTTAAAAACACTTATTACTTATTTCAATTGTCTGTTTCCTCCAATTTCTGTTTTAGTTTATTATATTTATCTTTCTGATCTGTTCGTTCTATGCCGTGAGATTTTTTTTAAAAAAAGACAAAAAACACTAATCGGCTACTGAAGCATCTTTATCTTCTATGGGTTGCAGGGGTTACGACCCCTGGGGAGGTGGGTGGGTATTCATGCATGGCTGTCTTCACTTACATGTTGTAGCTACGCAAGGCGTCTAATTTATATTTAGTTTGCCCCCCACCCCATTTCCCGCGCTTGTCCCGTTAGTGTCATTAGGCTTCTTGTGGAAAGTGTGTGTTTTTTTTTCCGCCATATTTGTGACGTCATGGGTCAAAGCAGACGGGCGGGATCGGACGCTTCCGTATTTCCCCCCATACAAATACTTTCAGAAACGACTTCCTGACACTTAAAAATCAATACTCGATGTTAACAAATTTCTCTTCTTCAGAAACACTTTCCTTGCCAGTGCCAGTCTACATTTTATATCCTCTCTACTTCGACCATCATCAGTTATTTTGCTCCCCAAATAGCAAAACTCCTTCACTACTTTAAGTGTCTCATTTCCTAGTCTAATTCTCTCAGCATCACCCGACTTAATTTGACTACATTCCATTATCCTCGTTTTGCTTTTGTTGATGTGCATCTTATACCCTCCTTTCAAGGCACTGTCCATTCCGTTCAACTGCTCTTCCAAGTCCTTTGCTGTCTTTGACAGAATTACAATGTCATCGGCGAACCTCAAAGTTTTTATTTCTTTTCCATTGATTTTAAGGCCTACTCCGAACTTTACTTTTGTTTCCTTTATTGCTTGCTCAATATACAGATTGAATAGCATCGGGGAGAGGCTACAACCCTGTCTCACTCCCTTCCCAACCACTGCTTCCCTTTCATGTCCCTTGACTCTTATAACTGCCAACTGCTTTCTGTACAAATTGTAAATAGCCTTTTGCTCCCTATATTTTACCCCTACCACCTTCAGAATTTGAAAGGGAGTATTCCAGTCAACATTGTCGAAGCTTTCTCTAAGTCTACAAATGCTAGAAACGTAGGTTTGCCTTTCCTTAATCTTTCTTCTAAGATAAGTCGTAGGGTCAGTATTGCCTCAAGTGTTCCAACATTTCTGCGGAATTCAAACTGATCTTCCCGGAGGTCGGCTTCTACCAGTTTTTCCATTCGTCTGTAAAGAATTCGCGTTAGTATTTCGCAGCTGTGGCTTATTGAACTGATAGTTCGGGAATTTTCACATCTGTCAACACCTGCTTTCTTTGGGATTGGAGTTATTATATACTTCTTGAAGTCTGAGGGAATTTCGCCTGTCTCGTATATTTTACTCACCAGATGGTAGAGTTTTTGAGGTACAGAGATAAAACATGGTGGACCTTACTAATTTGGACTTGCTGAATCAGAAAATGCAGTTAGATTTTCACCATCACCCTCCAGTTTTTTGTTACAGAGGTTTTTAAATGCCTATATTTAAAAAACAGAGACTAGTGTGGTCTACACTAAATTTGGACTATATATAACATAGTTGATGCCATAAAACTAACTTTCTCTAGTACCCTGGGACTAACCTACATTTTTACAAGAAAATTTGCAACATTAATTCCTTCTGTGGGATATATATTCTTCACGCTTCAAAAACCAACAGTAGTCACTTAACATTGAAGGGTTCCATCTACCTCTATAGCAGCTTTCCATTCGCAAAATGTCCTGATGGAACCTTTCTCCATGCTCGTCACAAACCACTCTCAAATTGGTAGGGAATGAATCTAAATGAGAATGAAGGAAGTGCATTTTTAGTGACATTCTGCATCCAAGATTTTTATAGTTCTCTAAAAGAGTTCCCACTAATTTGTCACTGTTATCTGCTCTTGTGTTCCCTAGGAAACCTTCAGCGACATCCTTAAAAGAAAGCCAGGCCGCAAGTTCTAACTGACTTAATTTTTCTTTGAAGTTTGTATCATGCATTAACTTCTTAATTTGTGGCCAATAAAAATCCCCTCTTTCAATTTGGCGTCACTTAATTCAGGGATCACTTCATGTAGCTACATAAAACCATTGGCATTTTTCTTAATTTCCTTGGCAAAATTCTTCATACAGCTGAGCTTAATATGCAGTGGGGGAAGGAAAACATTTTGAGAATCCACCAAAGGTACAAATTTCGCATTTTCTCTCCCTGGAACCAATTCCTCTTGTGGTGGTCACTGTTTAACTGTGTAATGTTTATTTTGATTAATTGTATAATGTTTATCTGTTGCACGGCTGTCCCAAAGACAAAGGAAACAGCAATACTTTGTGAAACCACTTTGGAGACCAGTTAGTAAACCAGTCACGTTAAGATCACCACATATTTTCCAATTTTCTTCCTCATACTTAATAGCTTCAAGTGTGTCTGACAAATTTACGTAGTTCTCTTTCAAAGTCACAGAGTACCCTACAGTTACAGATGGAAATGTATTACCATTATGCAATAGTACAGCCTCCAGACTTGTCTTGGAAGTGTCAATAAACAAGCGCCA
This sequence comes from Schistocerca cancellata, assembly GCF_023864275.1. Taxonomy (NCBI): domain Eukaryota; kingdom Metazoa; phylum Arthropoda; class Insecta; order Orthoptera; family Acrididae; genus Schistocerca; species Schistocerca cancellata. The sequence continues at coordinate 307,958,756 of NC_064627.1, read as the reverse complement.
CTCGGCAGCATCGTATGGTATGTTTAACTGTTTCGGTAATCCTACAACACCACTACAAGCACAAACATTGCCCACCATATGGTAATATGTCATCAAATCTTTATTACATTGCCCAAAGCTAGTAATTCTTGTTTGTTCATGAAGTAAGTTCCATTCCTTAAGACTTGAAGATAAAATTTTTGCATGCTCCTTGGATAAATATAAATCACGAACTAGGTCATTTAATGTGGTATTTGTTCTGGAAAGTGATCCTCTTCATTTTATTGACATTGTGCTTCCTCAGCGTTTGTAGATTCATGATCAGAATTAGGAACTTCTTCCCACCCTAATGGAGAAATAGGAACTGGCAGGTCTTCACTGTGGGAACAGGTCTAATTGCTGAGGGCAGGTTATGGTATTTAATATTATTCTTATTCTTTATGAAAAACCAGTTACATTAGTCAAACAGAAGTAGCAATCATGAACATGATTTTAAGGCACTTCCCAGATCATTGGTATGCCAAATGGTAAGTGCTCTTTTTTTTTCCTTTCAGCAATTGTGTTAGTTTAGAACTGCACCTAGAGCGAGTTAAGTGAGGTACCCAATCTTTATCCTGATCTCTCAGTTGGCATTTGAAGTATAGATGATACGTTGTCTTCAGTAAGTGAGAAATTGGTTGTCTTTGTTTCCTTGTCGTGAATTCTCCACATATATATCAAAACGATATATAATATACCTTCATTACTTAAATGTTAAAATTAGCATCTGGAACCACGTAATCCACAAAAACATATTTATAAGTTTCAAATGATGAAAGCAAGAATTAGTCGTTTCACACTATAATTAAATGAAAATGTGTAATGTTAATTTTAAGTTTGATGTACACTCTAAGATGTCTTCAAGTACCCCCGAGAGTAGGGCTACCCCTTTGGGGTATCTGTAGCCCCGTTGTATACCAACTGCTTTATTTCAACAAATGAAAATTTTACTGAGTTGTTTCGCTCAGAAGAGAGTCAGCTAAAACAGATGGTTCTAGTTTAAAGAATGAATACACGGTTCAACTAAAAGAAAAACTACTGATTGGTTTCACTTGAAAAGAAAGAATAAATAATTCAGTCAGTATGCAGAACTACAATGAACTGTTTGAACTGTTTTCATTCAGTTGCTCCCACAGATTAGTTTCATTCAAAGAAATGAATGACTAATAATCCAATAGATACTTAAAACTACAACCAAATGAGTCAATTGTTTTCCAAACCAGACTGAATATATTATTCTCATCGCTAATGTTGACTGTTTCGAGGTAGGCAACTTAGAGTGCGAGGTGTGGTACAGAGACAGAGAGCACACTGGCATTGCCACAAAGTATTCCTCTTCCCTCTCTGCACAGAAGGCTTCATGCAGCTGCTTTCTTAATTGTGCTCCACTGTAAGAGTTGTACAACAAGGAAATATTATTGGGACTGTTTGAGGTGTCCTGTGAAAGACTGTAGTGCAAACATTCCTCTCCTTTGAAGAAAATAGGCCACTTTTGGGTCCAAACAACATCAATCCAGTATAACATCAAGTCAATAGTCATCACCTCCTTCTCTTGGCATATGATTTTTTTTATTACATTTGCAGCCCTCTCTTCAGCCAAAACATTTGTTGCCATATCAAAATCAGTATTGCCTATTTGGTCATGCAAATAGTTCTGTTGTTTGCTTCAACTGATTAAATAGCACTGGAATGCAATTAGCTGTTCATCAGATGCTATGCGAAGTTGCTATGTTAGTGTTGTCTTTTTCCTTACCATAGTTTTTACCTTCATCGTTGTCATGTCCGGCTCGCTCTTGCATTGACTTCGTGATATCTGCTGTAGGAACATTTCTCGTTCACTCATACTCACTGCACAACTATTTCCTTTAGTTTGTTCGTAAATCCTTCACTGCATATGTCTCCTGTAAATTAGCATAAAAATGACAATATACGTGATCCTTGGTCTATGGGTGACGTCTTTGATTCATAATCAAATTGTCCTCGGTCTTGTGTTCGAAACTAGCCACCGCTTAATTTTTGATTAATAACCAGCATTGGTGGTCAAAGACTTCTGGCATAAGAAATCACCCCATACTGCCAACGGCCTTGTCAAAGAGGGCAGAGGAGCAGACAGGGGTTCAGGGCACTCCCTTGCCCTGCTAAAGGTGGAAGAATCAGCAATGATCAGTGGCATGAGGATGCAGAAGGCAATGGAAACCACTGCATTAATGACACATGGTGTGTATCCACAGGACATGTGGCCTGTAATTGAAAAAGTGTCATGGTGCTCTCTCCATTGGCTTCCGGAATTGTCCCCCATTCGGATGTCTGGGGGCTGCCATAGGGAAGGTGACCATGAGAAAAAGATTGAATAATCAATGAAAGGATAACATTCTAATGTCGGGGTGTGGAATGTCAGAAGCTTGAATGTGATAGGGAAGCTAGAAAATCTGAAAAGGGAAATACAAAGGCTCAGTATAGATATAGAAGGGGTCAGTGAAGTGGAATGGAAAGAAGACGAGGATTTCTGGTCAGATGGATATGGGGTAATATCAACAGCAGCAGAAAATGGTATAACGGGAGTAGGAGTCATTATGAATAGGAATGTAGGGCAGAGAGTGTGTTACACTGAACAGTTCAGTGATTTGGTTATTCTTATCAGAATCGACAGCAAACAAACACCAACAATGATTGTTCAGGTATACATGCCAACATTGCAAGCTGAAGATGGAGAGACAGAGAAAGTATATGAGACGATATTGAAAGGGTAATATAATACACAAAGGGAGATAAAAATCTAATAGTCATGGGGGACTGGAGTACAGTTGTAGGGCAAGGAGTAGAACAGAAGGTACAGGCGATTATGGGCTTGGGACAAGGAATGAGAGAAGAGAAAGACTAATTGAGTTCTGTAATAGATTTCAGCTAGTAATAGTGAATAATCTGTTCAAGAATCACAAGAGGAAGTAGTATACTTGGAAAAGGTCGGGTGGTATATGAAGATTTCAGTTAGATTACATCATGGTGAGACGGAGATTCCGAAATCAGATGTATTATAAGGCGTACCTAGGAGCAGATATAGACTCAGATCACAATGTAGTAGTGAGTAGGCTGAAGTTCAAGAGATCAGTCAGGATGAATCCATATGCAAAGAAGTGGGATACGGAAGTACTAAGGAATGATAGATACGCTTGAAATTCTCTTAAGGGTGTAGATACAGCAGTTAAGAATAGTCTGGTAGGTAGTACAGCTGAAGAGGAGTGGACATTTCTAGAAAGGACAATCACAGAAGCTGGAAAGAAAAACATAGCTACAAAGAAGGCAACTGCAAAGAAATCATGGGTAACAGAAGAAATACTTCAGCTGATTGATGAATCAAGTACAAAAATGTTCAGGCAAGTTCAGGGATAGAAAAATACATGTCGCTGAGGAATTAAATAAATAGGAAGTGCAGGGAAGCTAAGACAAAATGGCTGCATGAAAAATGTGAAGAAAAAGAAATGAGATTCGGAAGGACTGACTCAGCACATAGGAAAGTAAAAACAACCTTCTATGAAATTAAAAAAAGATGGGTGATAATGTTGAGAGTGCAACCGGAACTCCATATTCAAGTGCAGAGGAGAGCGTGGACAGTTGGAAAGAGTACGTTGAAGGGCTCTATGAGGGGGAAGATTTGCCTGATGTGATAGAAGAAGAAACAGGAGTCAATTTAGAAGACATAGTGGATCCAGTATTAGAATCAGAATTTAAGAGAGCTGTAATTTACCATCTAGTAAGGTCATCCGAAGACCAGTACCAGTTGCAAAGCGATTTAGAAAAGATTGCTGTGTGGCAGGTGGCAGTTGACGCTAAATAACGAAAAGTGTGAGGTAATCCACATGAGTTCCAAAAGAAATCCGTTGGAATTCGATTACTCGATAAGTAGTATAATTCTCAAGGCTGTTAATTCGACTAAGTACCTGGGTGTTAAAATTACGAACTACTTCAGTTGGAAAGACCACATAGATAATATTGTGGGGAAGGCGAGCCAAAGGTTGCGTTTCATTGGCAGGACACTTAGAAGATGCAACAAGTCCACTAAAGAGACAGCTTACGCTACACTCGTTCGTCCTCTGTTAGAATATTGCTGCGCGGTGTGGGATCCTTACCAGGTGGGATTGACGGAGAACATCAAAAGGGCAGCTCGATTTGTATTATCACGTAATAGGGGAGAGAGTGTGGCAGATATGATACGCGAGTTGGTATGGAAGTCATTAAAGCAAAGACGTTTTTCGTCGCGGCGAGGTCTATTTACGAAATTTCAGTCACCAACTTTCTTTTCCGAATGCGAAAATATTTTGTTGAGCCCAACCTACATAGGTAGGAATGATCATCAAAATAAAATAACAGAAATCAGAGCTCGAACAGAAAGGTTTAGGTGTTCGTTTTTCCCGCGCGCTGCTCGGGAGTGGAATGGTAGAGAGATAGTATGATTGTGGTTTGATGAACCCTCTGCCAAGCACTTAAATGTGAATTGCAGAGTAGTCATGTAGATGTAGATATAGGACTTATCGCGTAAGGCATAAGGGATCGATAACATTCCATCAGAATTTCTCAAATCATTAGGGGAAGAGGAAACAAAACAACTATCACGTTGGTGTGTAGAATGTTTGAGTCTGGCAGTGTACCATCTGACTTTCAGAAAAATATCACCCACAAAATTCCGAAGGCTGCAAGAGCTGTCAAGTGCGAGAATTGTCACACAATCGGCTTAACAACTCATACATCCAAGTTGATGACAAGAATAATATACAGAACAATGGAAAAGAAAATTGAGAGTATGTTAGATAATGATCAGTTTGGCTTTAGGAAAGGTAAAGGCACCAGAGAGACAATTCTCATATTGCAGTTGATAATGGAAGGAAGACTAAAGAAAAATCAAGACACGTTCATAGGATTTGTCGACCTAGAAAAATCATCTGACAATGTAAAATAGTGCAAGATGTTTGAAATTCTGAGAAAAATAGGAGTAAGCTATAGGGATAGACAGGTAGGATACAATATGTACAAGAACCAAGAGGGAATAAAAAGTGGACGACCAAGAACAAAATATTCGGATTAAAAATGCTGTAAGACAGGGATGTAGTCTCTTGTCCCTACTGTTCAGTCTGTACATTGAAGAAGCAGTGGTGGAAATAAAAGAAAGGTTCAGGAGTGGAATTAAAACTGAAGGTGAAAGGGTATCAGTGATAAAATTTGCTGATGACATTGCTATCCTGAGTGAAAATGAAGAAGAATTACATTATTTGCTGAATGGAATGGACAGTCTAATGAGTACAGAATATGGATTGAGAGTTAATTGAAGAAAGATGAAAGTAATGAGAAATAGCAGAAATGAGAACAGTGAGAAACTTAACATCAGGATTGATGGCCACAAAGTAGATGAAGTTAAGGAATTCTGATACCTAGGCAGTAAAATAACGAACGGTGGATGGAGCAAAGAGGACATCAAAAGCAGACTAGCACTGGCAAAAAAGGGCATTCCTGGCCAAGATAAGTCTACTAGTATCGAACATTGGCCTTAACCTGAAGAAGAAGTTTCTGAGAATATATGTTTGAAGCACAGCATTGTATGGTAGTGAAAATGGAGTGGGGGGAAAACCGGAACAGAAGAGAATCGAAGCATTTGAGATGTGGTGCTACAGACAAATGTTGAAAATTAGGTGGACTAATAAGGTAAGGAATGAGCAGGTTCTGCGCAGAATCGGAGAAGAAATGAGTATGTGGAAAACACTGACAAGGAGAAGGGACAGGATGTAAGGCATCAGGGACTGACTGCCAAGGTACTAGATGGAGCCATAGAGGGCAAAAACTGTAGAGGAAGACAGAGATTGGAATACATCTGGCAGATAATATAGGACATAGGTTTCAAATACTAGTATGAAGTGAAGAGATTGGCATGGAAGAGAAATTCGTGACGGGCCGCATCAAACCACTCAGAAGACTGCTAACTCAAAAAAAATAAAGGCACATTCTTCATATGTTACCACTTGCAAACATTCTCTTGGTGACAAATGTCATTATCTGCATGAACCTGAATTTGCAAAACGTGAACTCGTAGACATATGAGTAATACATTCGAGGCTACTACTTGCCTCCATCATTAATTTCTACCATTTATCATTCTTACGGCATTGACAATGGAAGCAAATTGAATGCTACCATTATTTTAAAGAGCACTTTCTCTCAGTGGCCACAATCCATTCCTCACACCTGTTTACGCGGGCAACCTCTCATGAACAGTGTTACTGCAGCTGTGACATTATATTGTGTGTGGATCTGAAATTGTATTCGTGAAACAGAAAAAGAAAGCTAGAGCACTTGAAAATTAACGCAGTTTTGTGGACGTTTGTGTGATCTGTACCATCCCTCAGTCAGCTGCAGGTACACAATTGTATTTTATTCATTTTTGTTTGTGATGCTCATACTTTCTGAGATAAGGTGCCATTGTATCCAAACTTAACTGCTCCATGAAAGATTACTGTTTATCCTGGCCAACATTACCCCAATACTTTAATACACACAAACTGTAGACAGCACTTGTCTTCAGTATATAATGTGACAACAGTTATCTTCCGTATATAATGTTATAGGGCAATATGTGAAAAAAAGTGAGAAAAGGTATTATTTGAAAGCATTTATAAAGACCAGTCAATAATGTTTATTTTGGTTATTTTGTAAAGCTTCAAGGTTATCACATGTATCGTACCTGTTGCTATTTTAGCAGTTTACACATCCCTTCAGATTTTCACCCTACTTAAAATGTACAGCAAACATGTCATACATATATTTACTTGTTATGTAAATTATCATCATTTCTGCCCATGAGGAGAAAGTACTAAAATTATTAAAGTGGCTTGAGTCTTTTAAAAATTAGTCCTCTATTTTATGCAAGTTCCTTAGATATTCAGCTACACTGCCTCCACCCAACTGCTTTTTTCTCCCTACACCGTACTTAAAAACTATGCCATGAAATTACCAGTTTCAGCAGACGAACTTAGTGTAGAGTACTTCCATCCCTGTTTTGGGTCTCTGATTGGGGTTATGGAAATGGGTTTTCCCACCAGAGTGACTTGTCAGTTCTTCTAATTGTGGGTCTCTTCGGTACTATTTTCTGTAGATAGGAAGAAAATATTAATAAGTACAAGTAATGTGTGTTCGTAAGTTGCCCCAGTGAATATCCTTCTTGAAAATCTCTCTGGCAGGCAGGTGGATTGATTGTTCATTGTAGAATGAATTTTCAACAGCGAAACATGCCATCATCATCATCAGGTTACTTCTGCTGACTGACATCATGGACTAGTGCATGTGATTCGTATGCTGGACGTCTCCTCCCCACCCCCACTCCCCCTCCCCCTCCACTGATCCTGTGAATGGACTGTGCAATGTTCTGGCCTGGTGGTGGGGTATCTCACACTTGTGAATCGAGTGTCCGTTCTCAGTCTGCACTCTGCCTTCGCTGTGCTTAGTGTTCCGTTTCCGCTGTGCTTGGAGAACTTTCACTGCCAGAGCCCACAGTCATCTAAGTTGAAGAATTTGTACATAACATCTCCGGGTGGGAAAGAGCTGCACTGCATTTTCTGTTTAACAATCAAGACATTGTCATCCTCCCAGCAGATAAGGGGAACATAACCATCTTACTAACAGTTGCAGAATGTAAAGAGAAAACGTACAAACTCCTAGACAATGCAGCTCACAAGATGCCGATGTTCCAACCTGGAAGATGCAGCACAAGATGATTGAATTTCTCCAAAGTACTTTTACAAAAGGGACATTGGAGAAATTTCGAACACATGCTGGTGCACCACCAAGGCTCTTCAGGCTTCCAAAGGTACACAAAGAGACCAATAGTGAGTATAATAGGAGTGCCACCACACGAGTTTGCAAAACACGTGATGTTAGTTTTGAGTCTGTTCATTGGCAAATGTGAGCACCTTTAAAACCAGTAGTCTTTTACAGACATGTTGATAATATGTTTGTCATTTGGCCTCACTGGAGAGATGAGATTTCAAGTTTTCGTGCAATACCTGAACTGTATCCACAACCAAATTCAGTTCACAATGGAGGAAGAGCAAAGTGGTCAGTTTCTGTTCTTGGATGTTCTGGTATGGAGGAAACGGGAAGGAATACTGGGTCTCAGCATCTATTGGAAGAAAACCCACACAGACCAGTACTTCCACGCCTCTAGCTGTCATCAACCGTCACAAAGGGAGGGAGTACTAAATACGCTGATCCACAGAGCTCATGTGATCCCCAACAAAATAAGTGTAAAACCAGAACAGACATATTCCAGAAAAACAGCTGTAGAAACTATCAAATTATTTGCACCTTCAAACAAAAAGACCAGTTATAGCCAACCTCCAATGGAGGCCAACTGAAAAACATAGCCTACAATCCTCATGTGGGCAATGTATACGAAAAATCAATAGAATCTTACAACAAAATGTCAAATGTGCACCACCCACTGGCAAAGACGAAATTCCTCTTGGGGACAGTAAAAGATTACCTGGGCCTTTGGATATCTGAAGTGTGAAGTGTGTTATGTCAGAGTGCAGAAAAACATGTTGGACAAACCATTTCCACAATTGAAGAAAGGTGCACGGAACACAAATGGCACATGGACCTCCAGAAGCCTAAAAAATCAGCAGTTACTGAACATTACCTGGAAACTAACCACAAAGTGAAATATGGAGATACAAAAATTCTGTAAAGCAAGTTCCACTATTGGAGTTGTGTATACAAGGAGGCTATTGAAATCCATCTGTATGAGAATCTCATCAATGAGGCTAATAGATTTAAATTTAGTCAAGCATAAATTCTGCAAATGCAGTGGAAACAAACACCAAGCACAGCAAAGTTGGAGTGCAGACTGAGGATTGCCACTCAGTACCCAAGCGTGAGCTACCTCCACCACCATGGCTGGCACATTGCGTGGTCCGTACACGGGGTCAATGAAGGCAAGAGATGACAGATGTATATACTGCACCCGCTGCACCAGGATGTCAGTCAGCAGGAGTAACGTTATTATGATGATGATGGCATTGACAATTCGTTTTACAATGAATAATCAGTCTGGGTGCATGCCAGAGAGACTTTCAGTAGTACAAGCATGGATTGTGGCAATTTTTGGACAACATATGATAGATATATCAGGTGTTTCTGCTTACTATTGTTCTGTTGCACATTAAGGGGTCCTGCAGAACATGATATATGATAAAGCTTGTGCCATGTAATTGTGGTCGCTTTATTTATTTTGTGTAAGTCACACTTGATTATTGTGTAGAGCTCATGTAACAGAGCTGTGACTCAATCTCTCCCCAGTAAAAGCTAACTATATGTAATGGGGCACTTGTCTCCACAGATAGGAAAGAGAAGTAGGGGTGGAGAGGAGGGGGAGGGGTATGTTATCTCCCACTCAATTTTTAAGGGCATCATTTGTAGATATGGTACTGATTGTACTGAGTCTAGTAAGTAAACAGTTAAAATTATTCACCTCTTCTTGTCATGAATGCACAGTTGGAACATCAAAGAGAGAGCAATATCCACAGCTGACTCTTGATTCATCACAGTCTCTTCCCATCATTCATCGCTGAAACAATTACTAAGTACAACACGCAGTGGAAAAACCAGGTACTAGTTCAGTCGACAAAGGAAAATTGGAGAGGGGAGGGGAATTTGCATAGTTGCAAATTTTTGTGCAGTGGTACAAGGATGTCATGAACAACATACTAAAAGCCCAGACTGGTAAAATCCTGACAGATGAGGTGTGACCTTGGTATGGGTGGAAGGGACACCTGAAGTTTTTCTCAATAGCTTGAAAACCACAGCTTCTAGCAAAAATGCTTCCCAGAGCAAAATTAAACTACATTAAATTTCTTAGATAAAAGGGTCCTGTTCATTTTTTCTTTAGGACTAATAGTCTCCATGTTGAAGGGAAGTTCAAAATCACAGATTATGTAAGTAGTGTTTTCATGGTATAAAATTAATGTTTATTGTTAGGTGAATGAATTATGAACAGATATTGAATGTGTGTACATCTGAGTGTGATATAACCATATTAAGGGATTACTTGTGTTCTGGCACTGTAACTGTGTGAAAAGGGCGAGTGGGGTGAAGGTTGGAAGTGTGAGGGAAAGTAGTTTGCCAGATTGTGGTTATGCAATTGTCTCATTGCAAACTGAAGAGTGTGCAGGCAATTCCCTATTCTCTCCGTGAAGTGCATAGCTAAAAGCAACTCCATGTTGTTGGACAAAGTTATATCAACCCTTCTGCAGCTCACCTTATCATTGGCTACGTACTGTGCAGACATCACCAACGGTGTTTATTTTCCACAAGTACATTAACACAGTATATATTGTAAATATGGGATACTAATAATACTAATGCAGGAAACACACATGAACAGATTGTGCATAACTCTCTGTTCTTAGACTAAAGGGAAATTGATTCTTAGTCATCCTGTACAGCAGCTGTACCATTCTTTGAGCAGAGGTAACTCCTCCATCCAAAAGCACTTCTTGCTTTTCAGCTTATGGACAGACTGAACCTCCCCAGCATTTCCTGTTCAGTTCTCTCATGTGAGAAGACAAAATAACTTCATTGAGCTCTTGTTTATATTGTGGAATTATTTACAGGAACGTATTTTATGTAAAAAGCCACTTGGATACTCCAATTAAGCATTCACTCGATAAACTGAAAATAACTGTATTATATAAACATGAGCTCAGTGAAGTTATTTTGTCTACTTACTTACAAGAACTGGATAGGAAATGCTGGGGAGGTACAGCCTGTAAAGTGAAAATTCCACTAGGAAGTCGCCTATCCTGGCAGAATGCTACACCTGCTGACCAGGTGACTGAGGATCAATTTCCCCTCCAGCTACATAAAACAATGTGCAGAGATTTATGTAGAATCTGTCTATATGCTTTCCTTGCGTTACTATTATTTGCAATGTATTCAATTTAGTGTTAATAGATTTGTGGAAAATGTGGGTGTGCACTGTGGTGTGTGGTGATTCATAAGGTGAGATGCAGAAGGATCGGTAAAACTTTTTTATCTTGTAGTTGTTTCTTGTGATATAGTGGGTCAGAGAGAGTGGGGACTTGCCACCTCACACTTCAGTTTGCAGACTTACAAAGGAGGAAAGAGGTATGAACATGACCAGTGACCTGCCTGCCCTCACATACATCCACCCTTCATACCCTCTCCCTTTACCCCCTTTTCCACCACACAGCCCATCACACTCTCAGAACACAGCTTCCCCCTTAATAGGTTGTACTGCACTAGGATATGGTGCACACATTTATTATTTGTTCTCAACACACTTCATTTAACAATAAACATTAATTTTGTACCATTAAAACACTATTTTTAATAATCTACTATTTTTCTACCCCCAGTAATGCAGGAACTATTAGTTGTAGAGAAAATATGAATAGGACATTTTTTCGTAGGAAATTTCATATAGTTTGATTTTACGTGGAAATGTTTTTGCTAGAAGCAGCAGTTTTAGAGATTTTCAAGAGAAATACAGAAACAATTATCTTCAAATGTGACGCTCGCATGTCACTGGTCAGAAATTTTAGTATGTTGTTCATGACCCTCTTCACCCCCCCCCCCCCCCCAGGTGACCTTTTGTGGTGTTCGTTGACTGGGGTATACTCCATAAGTGCATTTTTATCGAAAATGAATCATTTTCTTTTATGTTAAAATTACATCATTCACTACCTGCTTAGTGTAGGTCAGTGACAAGAATGATCATGAAGAAGCTGGAAACAAATAAATAAACATAAACTTGATTTGTTAGACAAAAATGAAGAAATGAGAGTCCAAAACTGGGTCCAGCACACAGCTGTCTTTCATATGAAGTACCTCGGTAGCTGTAGTATGGACAATTTAACATGAGAGTTTTAGGGGGGCGGGGGGGATGTTTTGAACTATGATGACATAAGATATCAATAGAGATTGGACCTGAACTTCCTTGTTTATGACAGTTGCCAACCTCGGCAAGCAGTTTCACAGTACCTGCTACCAAATACTTTGTGCATTCCACTCTGGTTTTTGTGCATGTTTTCGTTGTTTTCATTTATATTTTGAAATGAATGGAAAGGCTAATCCTGGTCCATGACAGGGTTTGAGTAAGGTTTACACAACATGGAGGGGATCAGCGGTCACTATGAAAATGTGTTGGCTTTGATTTCACAGAAGTGTGTATCACTGGTGTAGATTGCAAGCCCTGGGAGAGGGATCGGGGGCTTGTTACCCTGCACCTCTCCTCTTCCCACACTAAGCCTTCATTAGTTTATATTTGCAGTTGTCTCCCACATTGAAGTGTCTGTGCTATAATGCATATAGTATAATCTTTAATGTGCAAAATCATGTTCTATGACCTCACTTTATAAAATTTGCCCAGGGCTGTGGGATTAAATTAAAAGATACAGGTGTGCTGCATAACAAACAGAATCTTGTTACCAGTTATTTCGGAAATAGGAAAACCTAACTGTTCCATCCATATACATTTATGAGAGATTATAATTTTCCTACACAATAGACAAAAATTATTCGAGGAGAATCATTTTAACCACATGTATAATATGATAAATAAAAGTAATTTTATGCTACCTGTGCACTGACTGAAATTGTATGCACGGACTGCACAGTACTGGGTGGTTATAATTAAACTTTCTCTACATGACACTCTATAACACGGAAACCCATTACCATACGAGTACAGAACTTGGTAGCATAAATGTCCAGAGTATGGGGTGCATGATTTCCATGCGTCAGACAGCGCCCTTATCCACTTCCAACTGTGGCCACCAGGTGCCGTGGTAAGTCATCGTGGTTCATAGTCTCGCATACATGACCAGTCGCTGTACACTTGTTTACATGTCGATGTGAGCTTGGACAGAAGGAGCAGGGCATTATTGGTGAAGCCCTATTATCAAATCAACAGTAATGCTACAGCTGCACTTCGAGAATATCGTCAGTTGCCAGGATTACAGAAGGGTACACTTTCTCCACCCTCTGCACAGAGCATGATGTAGTAGTTCAAATCAACTAGAGAACTGGGCTTCACTCCGGGATGAGGCTGATGACCGGTTGCACCATGGGTGGTTGATGAAATTGCTTTTGCAATGGCAGACAATGCTGTGCACAATTCCCGATTGTCAGGCAGTATGCATGCTGTGTCACGACAGTTGAGCATCCTGAAGTCCACTGTAGAGAAGGTGCTATGAACCATTCTCAAATGGTATCCATACAAGGTCCATACTTTACAGCAGCTTGTACCACAGGACACACGACAACGTGTTGATCTCGCTCTTTATTTTCTTGCAAGGATTGAAGTTGAAGAGGCCTGGCTCGGGACTGTCCTATGGACATACGAAGCTCATTTTTCTGTGATGGGTGAAGTGAACACACAGAATTGCCGAGTGTGGGGATCTTCACCTCCAGTCACTGTGCATAGAGCTCCTCTTTATGGTGAATGTGTCACTGTATGGTGCAGCATATTCGTCATTGGCCCATTGAAGAGATTGGTGCTCAAGGACCAAAGACATGCAGTGTGACTAACCAGCTTTACTGCGATATACTTCATACCAGTCCTACAGGAGAGAGATGCATTGAACCTAACAGTTTTCATGCAAGATGGAGCCCTACTGTACATCGCTCATGTGGTTCACCTGCTTCTTCGAAACACATTTGGAAACAATCGAATTATCAGCCGATCGTTTCCAAATGTTTGGCCGACATGATCACCTGATCTCACTCCCTATGATTTCTGGTTGTGGGGCCACCTGAAAGACAGGATTTACCAGGGGAGCATTCACACATGTGCAGCATATTGAGAGAGGTAATCAGCATACCTATGGACATGGTTCATTCTCCTGTGCAGTCCTGCACTTTGACCTTTCTGGACACTTATGATCACCATATTGAATCTCTTTTGTAGCAGTAACGGTAATGGTATGGTCCTCGTACGGTAATTATTTCTGTCTTAATAATGTGTTGAATAGGGAAAGTTAAATTATAACCACCCGGTATATGGAGATGACAATATATAACAAGGTATGGGCAAAAACATATTTAAAATTAAGTGATAGATTCTTAAAACAAGGCTACAGCAGATTCTGTGGGAGAAATGTTACTATTCAGTAGAAGAATTCAGAGAGATTGAAATGATAATCTGAGCAAGGTATTTATTATCATACTTTTTTATTGTATGTATAATTCTGTTTGTTAACATCAGTCGTTCTATGTTTGTGGTGAAATTTTTCTACCATTTTGACGTGTGTCCTGTACCTGAATCAAATGATTTAGATTATGTACATTATGAGACCAATAAACCACAGTTTACAATAAATTTACAATTATGAATAGTCCAGTGATTGCGAATACATTCATCCATGCCTCCTTTTCTCTGCATCAAAATTGTGTTAAACAAGGTTCCGTCCTCAATAGGATTCGAGTAAGTTATTTTATTCTGTGGATGTAATTTGTATTTTCTTTCTATTTCTTGCAGGATCTGCTCCATTGCTGTGAATATCAACAGACTATGTAATTCTTAAATGTAGTTGTACACTTACTGCCCAGAAGATAACACACTTATTTTTTGGGTTATGACATACACCATAACTGAAACAAGTGTGACTGGTGCCCATGTGAGACTACTGACAGGTAAATTTACTTAGCAACGATACATTCATATGCATTGCAGTGGAATGTTTAGTGGTAACTTCTCTTAACATTTTCATAATAACATGACAAATCTTCTTTTTTTTTTTTAAAAAAAAAAAAGATTATATTACAATACTTGGAAAGTACCATAGTGACTCATGCTGTTACTTTCTAAAAGTATAACACTGCAATAAAGCGTTCAGATATTTGTGTGTATAGAACACAAATATTTCTAACAGCAAATCATTCAGTGCCTAATTTGACAGGCACATTATAGTTATGTGTCACTTGAGTGTACGAGAAAACACTTCGTACAGAACCGTTTTGCAGTGGTTCTTTACTGTATGTGAGATTGTGACAGACAAGGAGTATGTGATTTGGCTTCTGTGTCCTTTTTTATTTTGGGCAATAGATCAGTTTCATCTATTAGGCATTTCTTATTAAATTATGAATATTTTATTTATGACACATTGATTATGTCAGTATTTTTGAATGTGGCATTTTTCATGGGTACTATTTATTGCTTTATATTTTCTTACTGTCTCAAGGAATTAGTAGATGCAAATTTACAATAAAATCAGTTGCAGACTTTATTATGTAATAGCTGGATAGTTCTCAGCCAAAATACCAGAAGAAGAAATGTTGATGCTCCATCTGTGTGCCTGAAAATAGTTTGAACACAGAGTATGGTCATACAAGAACAAGCAAAATAAAGCTTATCTCAACATTTGCAGTTGTGGGTTAAGCTGCATGCTCTCCAACATAGTTGACAACTTTGCTAGTAAGTAGGCGTTATTATAAACCATATTTTCTGAATGAATTCTTTAATTTATCTGAAGTGTCTGTAGGAAAAAATGTAATTTTCAGTCTTATCGCATATTATTCTTATAATACCCACTTAATTAAATCAGTACACCTCCTTAGTAAAAAAATTACATTCTGCCAACATTACGTAGCTCATTTCGCAAGCAGAATGTTTCATTGACACAGTGTCTTGCATCGACACCACTGAACAAGAACTTGACTTCATAGCACTTGTCAATGCCTTAGAAGGAGTTAACAATATGAAGATATTCATTGAATTATCATTAGGCTAACAGCCCCACTGTCTTCACGTACTATGGTTGGACGTAGCAGTATATCATGGCATATCAGTGTCACAAGTAAAACCATTCATCGCCAGAAAGCAGTTTCTTCTGTTGCCTGTTTTGTCCGTGTGTAAGAGTTACTAAATATTGAAAAATTTATTGGTCTGGCCAAATACTGAGGAGAATCGCAAAGCATTTGTCGCTCAGTGTGATGCTTGTGGACACAGCAAAGTAACACATCACAACTTTTCTTGGTACTTTCATCCATGTGATCAGAAAGATACCAGTATTGACTGACAGCAATCAACCATTCCTATCGTTTGCCTGAAGCCTATCCAATGAAAGATGCAGCAGCAGCTACATTAGTAACTATGACCTTTCATGAATGGATTGCTCATGTCATTACTGGTCAGTACAAATGAGTCTTTCTTCTTTGAGCATGCTAAATAATATTTGCCATGAATTGAATTTGAACTTCTGCCTACCGCTAAGCTGCTAATGGTCCCAGTTAGACCTCACACAGATGCCACATTGCAGCGCATTGTCTTACTAGCCCTACTACGAAAAGTTTTCAGAAAGAATCTGAATATATCAGTGGTGAATTAATATATGGAGAACTGCTGAAACTGCGTGTAAAATTCATTAGAACGTCACCCAATAACACGATAGCATCAGATTTGCACATAGTTGCACTGGCACACTATTTTGTGACAATCGATGTTAACATAGCTAGTTGCTCTTTCACAGTACCCGTCAACTGACTTTCGCTTGTCCTTGGTAATCATCTGAATTCACAGTGGCCCATAGGCATTAAGTAACACTGAGATGCTATATGTGTGATTCCACAAAACAGTGCCACAACGTGTATGTTTGAAAACCTCCAGTCACCACAAATTCTGGACATTGTGTGTGCTTCAGCCCCCAAATGTCCCCATATACTCAACAATGGGGGGGGGGGGGGGGGGGGGGGGGGGAAGATTCTTGTGTGGACAATAAATAATCAGCTACATTTTATGTTGTGTGTCAGTTCTGTGATTGTTTATGTTGTCTCTGGTCTCCAAACAAATGATGTAGATATTCTTTGTAGTTTGCTGTTACATACTGTATTTAACCATAGCCTGTTGTGTTATTACTTCCACACAACTCAGTGAACGAAGAAAACTACACTGTTGGTATTTTCCGGCCAAGACCTTTGATTGTGTAAATCAAGTAATTATAATAGAGAAAGTAAAATAATGCATTGTTAAAGGCTTTTCCTCTTGCATGGGTAGAATCATATTTTACAGCAGAGAACAGAAGTGTATTAGCAATTGCTATCACTGTCATAAAACTAAACTCAGTTTATGGGAACGTTAACTATGGTGTCCCTAGTGGTTTAGTATTGGGCCCATTCTGTTCTTGACCTAAATAAATGATTTACCAAAAATATTGGAGAAATGTTAAAAATGATGTATTTTACTCACATCCACCATACTGGAAGTAACAATTTCCGTGTCAAGAACTTCCTGGCAGATTAAAACTGTGTGTGCTGATAGAAAGCACCGAAGCTGAAATCGTTATAGGTACGGAAAGCTGACTGAAGCCAGAGATAAATTGTGCCGAAATTTTTACAAAGGCACAGACGGTGTTTAGAAAGGATAGATTGCATGCAACCGGTGGTGGCGTGTTTGTTGCTGTTGGTAGTAGTTTATCCTGTAGTGAAGTAGAAGTGGATAGTTCCTGTGAATTATTATGGGTGGAGGTTACACTCAACAACCGAGGTAGGTTAATAATTGGCTCCTTTTACCGACCTCCCGACTCAGCAGCATTAGTGGCAGAACAACTGAGAGAAAATTTGGAATACATTTCACATAAATTTTCTCAACATGTTATAGTCTTAGGTGGGGATTTCAATTTACCAGATATAGACTGGGACACTCAGATGTTTAGGACGGGTGGTAGGGACAGAGCATCGAGTAACATTATACTGATTGCACTATCCGGAAATTACCTCGAGCAATTAAACAGAGAACCGACTCATGGAGATAACATCTTGGACCTACTGATAACAAACAGACCCGAACTTTTCGACTCTGTATGTGCAGAACAGGGAATCAGTGATCCTAAGGCCGTTGCAGCATCCCTGAATATGGAAGTTAATAGGAATATAAAAAAGGGAGGAAGGTTTATCTGTTTAGCAAGAGTAATAGAAGGCAGATTTCAGACTACGTAACAGATCAAAACAAAAATTTCTGTTCCGACACTGACAATGTGGAGTGTTTATGGAAAAAGTTCAAGGCAATCGTAAAATGCGTTTTAGACAGGTACGTGCCGAGTAAAACTGTGAAGGATGGGAAAAACCCACCGTGGTTCAACAACAAAGTTAGGAAACTACAGTGAAAGCAAAGAGAGCTTCACTGCAAATTTAAACGCAGCCAAAACCTCTCAGACAAACAGAAGCTTAACAATGTCAAAGTTAGCGTAAGGAGGGCTATGCGTGAAGCGTTCAGTGAATTCGAAAGTAAAATTCTATGTACCGACTTGACAGAAAATCCTAGGAAGTTCTGGTCTTACGTTAAATCAGTGAGTGGCTTGAAACAGCATATCCAGAGACTCTGGGATGATGATGGCATTGAAACAGAGGATGACACGCGTAAAGCTGAAATACTAAACACCTTTTTCCAAAGCTGTTTCACAGAGGAAGACCGAACTGCAGTTCCTTCTCTAAATCCTCGCACAAACGAAAAAAATGGCAGACATCGAAATAAGTATCCAAGGAATAGAAAAGCAACTGGAAACACTCAACAGAGGAAAGTCCACTGGACCTGACGGGATACCAATTCGATTCTACACAGAGTACGCAAAAGAACTTGCCCCCCTTCTAACAGCTGTGTACCGCAAGTCTCTAGAGGAACGGAAGGTTCCAAATGATTGGAAAAGAGCACAGGTAGTTCCAGTCTTCAAGAAGGGTTGTCGAACAGATGCGCAAAACGATAGGCGTATAGCTCTGATGATGTCGATCTGTTGTAGAATTTTAGAACATGTTTTTTGCTCGCATATCATGGCGTTTCTGAAAACCCAGAATCTACTCTGTAGGAATCAACATGGATTTCGGAAACAGCGATCGTGTGAGACCCAATTCGCTTTATTTGTTCATGAGACCCAGAAAATATTAGATACAGGCTCCCAGGTAGATGCTATTTTCCTTGACTTCCTGGAAGGCGTTCGATACAGTTCCACACTGTCTCCTGATAAACAAAGTAAGAGCCTATGGAATATCAGACCAGCTGTGTGGCTGGATTGAAGAGTTTTTAGCAAACAGAACGCAGCATGTTGTTATCAATGGAGAGACGTCTACAGACGTTAAAGTAACCTCTGGCGTGCCACAGGGGAGTGTTATGGGACCACTGCTTTTCACAATATATATAAATGACCTAGTAGATAGTGTCGGAAGTTCCATGCGGCTTTTCGCGGATGATGCTGTAGTATACAAAGAAGTTGCAGCATTAGAAAATTGTAGCGAAATGCAGGAAGATCTGCAGCAGATAGGCACTTGGTGCAGGGAGTGGCAACTGACCCTTAACATAGACAAATGTAATGTATTGCGAATACATAGAAAGAAGGATCCTTTATTGTATGATTATATGATAGCGGAACAAACACTGGTAGCAGTTACTTCTGTAAAATATCTGGCAGTATGTGTGCGGAACGATTTGAAGTGGAATGATCATATAAAATTAATTGTTGGTAAGGTGGGTACCAGGTTGAGATTCATTGGGAGAGTCCTTAGAAAATGTAGTCCATCAACAAAGATGGCGGCTTACAAAACACTCATTCGACCTATACTTGAGTATTGCTCATCAGTGTGGGATCCGTACCAGATCGGTTTGACGGAGGAGATAGAGAAGATCCAAAGAAGAGAGGCGCGTTTCGTCACAGGGTTATTTGGTAACTGGAGATGTTTAGCAAACTCAAGTGGCAGACTCTGCAAGAGAGGCGCTCTGCATCGCGGTGTAGCTTGCTGTCCAGGTTTCGAGAGGGTGCGTTTCTGGATGAGGTATCGAATATATTGCTTCCCCCTAATTAAACCTCCCGAGGAAGGAAATCGCGAAAGCGTTACGGAGATGATAGATAAACTCCAGTGGAAGACTGCAGGAGAGACGCTCAGTAGCTCGGTACGGGCTTTTGTCAAAGTTTCGAGAACATACCTTCACCGAAGAGTCAAGCGGTATATTGCTCCCTCCTACGTATATCTCGCGAAGAGATTATGAGGATAAAATCAGAGAGATTAGAGCCCACACAGAGGCATACCGACAATCCTTCTTTCCACGAACAATACGAGACTGGAATAGAAGGGAGAACCGATAGAGGTACTGAAGGTACCCTCCGCCACACACAGTCAGGTGGCTTGCGGAGTATGGCTGTAGATGTAGATGTAGATGTAGAGGAGATCACGAATGTAAAATTAGAGAGATTTGATCGCGCATGGAGGCTTTCCGACAGCTGTTCTTCCCGCGAACCATACGCGACTGGAACAGAGAAGGGAGGTAATGACAGTGGCACGTAAAGTGCCCTCTGCCACACACCGTTGGGTGGCTTGCGGAGTATAAATGTAGATGTAGATGTAGATGTAGACCTAGACTCGAACTCGGGACCTTTGCCTTTCACGGGCAAGTGCTCTACCATCTGAGCTACCCAAGCACAACTCATGCCCCGTCCTCACAGCACTACTTCTGCCAGTACCTCGTCTCCTACCTTCCAAAGGTACACACAGTTTTAATCTGCCAGGATGTTTCATGTCTGTGCACCCTCCACTACAGAATGAAAATCTCATTCTGTAATTTCCATGTCAATTATGCAACCCTGTCTAGGGACTGAAAATGAATTTTATATTCTGATGCAAAAGTCTATAACATGCTGCTGCAAGAGTCTATAACATGCTGCCATTGGAAGTCTGGGAAGGAAATTGGAAATCTGAAACTATTCAGAAGCAAAGTAAAAACCATTCATATTTAGATAATGTATAGATTTTTAATTTTTCCAGTATGTTGACATATGATAGCGTTCTCTGAAATCAGTAAAATTACATAAAAGCGTAGAATGGAATATTAAATAAAGACTGTAGCAGAATAATGTGAGAAGCAAACCACTGGATTTTTTTCCCAAAATAGTTGGTATTCGCATATAAATAAATATTACAAAAAACAGTGAATTCCTGTAATAATGTGAGTAGGTTGACACTAGTCATGATTGGTTGATGGCATACTCAACAGAAGCAACCTGCAGTGAACGCTTCTATCAGTTAATGTATAATTTAAATTGTTCCACATCTCTGAAGGCTCTTCTTCACGAGAAGACTCTTCTTCACAACTAAGGGGCTCTTGTTTGTAGATAATGAGCTCTCCATTGCAACACTATCCGTCTTATTGAAATAATTTTTGACATAAACAAAATAGAAGGTGAGGGGTTGCTGGAGCAGATCTACCACCACACTGTCAAAGAGCTGAGAGAGCAGATCTCTCAAGTCTTTGAGACTTGATTGAAGCTGACTGTAACATCACTTTCTCCAAAACACAGGCTCTTAATTTGTCTGACAAAATTTTCTGTATTTATTAAGTAATATGTGCGGTAGCACACATGCGTAGTAAGTTGACTGACAAGATGTTTTGCCAGTCTACACACTGGCCGTAGAATGGGCTTAACGATGTGCCATAGGTGTTTCATCGTCTTGTATCTTGGGCAGACCATAAAACGTAAGTCGTGTAGTTGCCTGAGGGAGGAGATTGTGGATAACACTCTCCTCCACCAAAAGACCACTTGACTAGTTCATATGCCTTCCTCATTATTGTTGAGGTGACATCCTCATTTGCTGCAAACCCAATGTTTGTCTCAGCAACAGTTTGTACCGAAAATGTACTGATACACATTGGTATCTATCTGCACGCATTCTGCCTCTACCACCCAGTCTTTGTTCTAAGAAGTACAGTTCATCACCCCAAGCAGTTTCAAATATGGAACACTTGCCTCAAGAACTAAACCAGTCTTCAGTGAGAATTTTTTCAAAAACAAATAAATATGGCATGAAATTTTAAGAGGTATCCATGGGCAGAACACTATCAAGGAAGAAAATTAAAAAAAAAAACCTTGAGTTTTCGCCATTCTTTGCTTCAGTGACAGGGAAGATCAGTCAGATTCTGAAGAGACATGCCATCAAATCACTCTTCAGGCTTCCAGCTAACATGCACCTACTCATGAGGTCTGTGAAAGATCACATAGGCCTCAGAACTCCCAGCATTTACAAAATACCATGAGAGTTGCAGATAATACAGGGCGGCGTACAAAATACTGGCCCTGAGTACCTGACTGCCAATTGTCACCCACCACGGCTATCTGTTGTTTCAAACCAATTGTGACTACATTTTGTATTGAAAGGCCATTGTAACTTGGTTATGATGTATGAAGTAAATATCTCAGCAAGATGTATCCTTTACAAGAAAGAATCACAATAGTGGAGACATACATATATACAGGTTCGTTTAAGGAAATGCGGGTCATTTTCGTGAAGAAGTTTCCTGGCATTTCTATACCAGCCAAGAAAAGAGTATATGATTTGGTAACATAGTGGTGTACTACAGGGTCAGTTACAAATGCAAAAAAGAATCGAGCCTCTTCCATTTGTACACCTGCTGTGATCATGGATATTTTAGCACAAATGATACAGAGTCCACAGAAGTTGACACACAAATTGTCACAAAAAGTGAACTTTTGGGTAGGTCATGTCAATGTTTTTTGCACCATACAGGGATGAAACTGTACAAAATGACGTGTCCAAGAGCTGAAGGAGGAAGGCAAGGCAAATTGTGTGTATTTCGGTATGTGGCTATGCCAAACAATTGAGAGTGGAATGTTGGATCTATTATTGCATTTCATGAGTGATGAAACCTTGTTCTATCTGATGGGACATACGAACTCCCAGAACACCAGATACTAGTCAACAAACAATACCTATTCGTTTAATGATGAAACCTCTTCACTGCAAAACAACCAAAAAAAAAAAAAAGTGTGGTGTGTCATGCCAGCAAGTTGAATTGTAAGTCATACATTTTTTGAAACAACGGTAAACACTGCTGTATATGCACAAGTCTTTGAGGAATTTCGTGCACAGTTGACCCTCCTTGATTGTAGACATGCTGTCTCTCAACAGGATGAGGTGACCTGTCACACATCACGCATGTCAGTCTCACAAATTCATGATAGATTCTTAGAAGAAAGGACTGTCTTAAAAGGATTTTGGCCTCTCTGTTTGCCGAACCTAACCGCTTATGGTTTTTAACTGTGGGGCAGTATAAAAGGAAAAATGATTGTAAATAACACAATATCATTGGAAGACTTGGAGGATAATACATGTAATGAAATTTTGAGAACTGATTTGGCAGTTGCACAAAGTTGTTAACGTGTTAGGGTTGCGTGTAAAAGTGCATTGAAACACGAGTTGGTCACTTTTAACACAC
This sequence comes from Schistocerca cancellata, assembly GCF_023864275.1. NCBI lineage: Eukaryota > Metazoa > Arthropoda > Insecta > Orthoptera > Acrididae > Schistocerca > Schistocerca cancellata. The sequence continues at coordinate 307,935,466 of NC_064627.1, read as the reverse complement.
AATGTAATGTAAAAGACAAGATCATTTCTATAAATATGGACCTGTGCGATAGCTTACCGTATTTACTCGAATCTAAGCCGCACTCGAATCTAAGCCGCACCTGAAAAATGAGACTCGAAATCAAGAAGAAAAAAAAAAAATTCCCGAATCTAAGCCGCACCTTAAATTTGAGACTCAAAATTCAAGGGGAGAGAAAAGTTTTAGGCCGCACCTCCAAATCGAAACAAAGTTGGTCCATTGTAATATGAGACACAAATCAGGTCGAATGAATGACGATACAGCTACAGTAGGTTCGAGTCGTAAGCTTAGCAGTTAAGCTTTGCTAGGTAGCCATTGTTATGCGTCACGCGCTTCGTCCGTATATATACGGGTACCTTTCCTTTTTCACGTGCTTCGTCTGGTTTGAATTGATTGCTTGTTTTGCTTTGATCTGGTAAGTGCCGTTCTGTTTGTTATAGGTGTTTACGTCACTCTAAGCTGAAAATGCATTACTGTACTGTGTCATGAATTGTTTGTCGCATTCTGATAATGAGTGTTTACGGCCTGTCCCCCGCTTGTGGCATGGCTTGTTTTCGTGCGCGCTATCGCCGCTTACAATAAAAAAAGAGAGGAATCGATTCATTTGCAAAACAACGGCAAGAGACTTATTTGTTGTTACTTGCACTGCTGCTTTCTTTGATAATGGTCAACAAGAACCAGATAATAGACTGCTTTTGATAGAAGACCTTCAGAACGAGAGTTTAGCGAAAATTTTTCTCCGTTTGAAAATCTTTGCAGACGCCTCTTTAGTACATTACATTCTGCACAGAAATTAGTGTCATCTTAGATTTAAAAAGCTAGTCAATTGCCGTGCTTCATTTCTGACTATATCACTATTAGGCATAAGAATAATACGAATATAAACATGACATGATATGAATATTCTTCCGCGTTTGCTGTTGTCTCACCCTAGTTTCGTAGTTTATTAGGCAGACAGGATTTAAATGAGATAGCAACAAACACGAAAGAATACACGGCAAAATGTTTATATTTGTATTATTCTTATGGGGAAGAGAATACTGTATGTGATTCACAATTCATAAAATTTCCTATAAGCAACCATCTCTTCTCACAGGTAGGAAAAAATTCAGAACGTAGGGTTGGCCATATTGACAAACATCCCAAACAGTCTTGCCAGTCGGATTTTCGTAGTACATTGAAATGCTGCTACATTCGAAGATGAACAATACGGAATTTGTATTTACTTCATTGGATAATGTATAAAATGCATGCAGTGGTCGAAACTTGGGGTGGAGAAGAAGGCTCATCTTTCATCCTCTCTTTTTAAATGACCCGGAGGTTTTGGCGCTAGTATTTATCTTTGTGCCTGTAAAGCATGCCTATGCAGCGCTACATGCGTATATTCGATGGCAGAAGTCAGTTGTGGCGGCACCTACCAACATTTTTCACAACTTCCGCTTACTTTGCACTCGATTCTAAGCCGCAGGCGGTTTTTTGGATTACAAAAACTGGAAAAAAAAGTGCGGCTTAGATTCAAATAAATACGGTATTTGTTACTTCTATTATCTAATTATTACGTGTTTATCTGTTTGTTGCTGTATCTTCTCATGGTGGGCAGCAGTTCATGCGTAATTGGCGAGCAGTCTGTAGTCGGGGCCGGTTTTTATCCACGGTAGTTCAATGTGATTTGGAAAATAATCTTTGAATTGCATTTGAGGATCGCTCTATCACACGAGGGCTGATAATGTTTCCTGCAATAGCATGATGAAAGAAGTTATAACAAAAATATAGTAAAGAGGAAACTTTGTAGTTAAGTGGCCATAATGAGATTAAGAGGGCATGTCAGATGTGGGATGAAGACATTTCTTTATTCAGCAATTGACTGAGTACCACAGACATCATTTAATATTTCTTTGCTGCTTCACTTTGTTCCTCCATTTGAGTGACTCTATTTGCTGGTCTTCTGCAGTGACTGTGGACCTGCTTGTCGGACATGTAAGGCGTCCTGCTATAAGGTATGCCCAGAGGACTTTCACCTGTTTTATGGCTAGCATATTTCCTGCTAATTTGTGGTGCTTTACTGTTCTTTTATAACTGGTTTTATTCTTCCCTTCTCCTACTTTTCTTCCCACCTGATATGTACATTGTAAGGATCAGTTCAGCTACCTATCTCATTCCTTTCGGAAGAATTTGCTTTTTTTGATGTTCCTATCATTGAGAAGACAGATGAACCAGCAGTTTGGTCCTTTCAACACATCACTGCAAGTATGGACACTATTATTATTTAACTGTTTGAAGAGGTGGGTAGGAATAAACTTAATATTAAGAAACTATTTTAGATAGTGATCACTAGTATCTGTCTTTGATCCACACACTGTACACATTAAAAGATAAAGGTGTCAGGAACACGAAAGTTGGTTTGAGCACCACAGTAGTGTATTAGGCAAGGTTCAGTTGGAGGTGATATGCTCTTATCTTCCTCCAAACTTAGAGCTGACTAAGCCAGTCAGTTATAGGAGGCTCTGTACGAGGTGCATTCAAGTTCTAAGGCCTCCGATTTTTTTTCTCCGGACTGGAAAGAGATAGAAACATGCGCATTGTTTTAAAATGAGGCCGCATTCATTGTCAATACGTCCCAGAGATGGCAGCACTGTACGGCAGATGGAATTTTACCGCCAGCGGCGAGAATGAGAACTGTTTTAATACTTAAAATGGCAACGTTTTCCTTACTTGAACAGCGTGCAATCATTCGTTTTCTGAATTTGCGTGGTGTGAAACCAATTGAAATTCGTAGACAGTTGAAGGAGACATGTGGTGATGGAGTTAGGGATGTGTCGAAAGTGTGTTCGTGGGTGCGACAGTTTAATGAAGGCAGAACATCGTGTGACAACAAACAGAAACAACCTCGGGCTCGCACAAGCCGGTCTGACGACATGATCGAGAAAGTGGAGAGAATTGTTTTGGGGGATTGCTGAATGACTGTTGAACAGATCGCCTCCAGAGTTGGAATTTCTGTGGGGTCTGTGCACACAATCCTGCATGACGACCTGAAAATGCGAAAAGTGTCATCCAGGTGGGTGCCACGAATGCTGACGGATGACCACTTCGTCGGTTGTGACAATGGATGAGACGTGGATGCCATTTTTCAATCCAGAAACAAAGCACCAGTCAGCTCAGTGGAAGCACACTGATTCACCGCCACCAAAAAAATTTCGGGTAACCGCCAGTGCTGAAAAAATGATGGTGTCGATGTTCTGGGACAGTGAGGGCGTAATCCGTACCCATTGCATTCCAAAGGGCACTACGGTAACAGGTGCATCCTACGAAAATGTTTTGAAGAACAAATTCCTTCCTGCACTGCAACAAAAATGTCCGGGAAGGGCTGCGCGTGTGCTGTTTCACCAAGACAACGCACCCGCACATCGAGCTAACGTTACGCAACAGTTTCTTCATGATAACAACTTTGAAGTGATTCCTCATGCTCCCTACTCACCTGACCTGGCTCCTAGTGACTTTTGGCTTTTTCCAACAATGAAAGACACTCTCCGTGGCCGCACATTCACCAGCCGTGCAGCTGTTGCCTCAGCGATTTTCCAGTGGTCAAAACAGACTCCTAAAGGAGCCTTCGCCGCTGCCATGGAATCATGGCGTCAGCGTTGGGAAAAATGTGTATGTCTGCAGGGCGATTACGTCGAGAAGTAATGCCAGTTTCATAGGTTTCGGGTGAGTAGTTAATTAGAAAAAAAATCGGAGGCCTTATAACTTGAATGCACCTCGTAGTTTAACATGGACTACAAACCCTGATTCAGTTCAGTATTTTTTTTTCATTGGCAATGACAGAGGTGAAACAAGTGACAAATAGTAATCCCAGGCCTGCCCGGTGGTCACAGCGCAAGACCTTTGGATCTGCAGTGTGGTATTTCGCCGCTAAGACACCAAGCCGCACTGTACAGAGACTTCATTAAGTTGGTCGAAGTCAAATAAAGCTAACAAATTGTCTCAGCTCATCTAGGAAAATTATAAAGTTAGGCTGTTACTGCCCAATGCAGGGAGCAGATGTGACAGACTTAGTGGACAGTAGATTTTTCCAAAACTGCATTTTATTACAACTGTACCAAAGTTAATCAGCTGCTTGTGTCACTGTCATGACAAGTGTCAGCAAAATTATGTAAATGTAGAGGTGAACAGTCTATTTAGATTTTCCAAATCAGTGTAATCATTATTTCTTTAAACAGACACTTGACATACGTATATGATTCTTTTAGTCATGTTTTGTTACTTTTACAGTGTGCTATCATGGAGGCAGAGAAAGCAGAACTTAAATCAATTCTGCGAGGACTGCTCATTTCATCCCCCAAGCAAATGACAGTGCGTGAACTTGCGAATGATTTTTCGAGGCAGGAAGGACGTGAATTTCCATTTCAAAAGTACGGATTTCGTACATTTCTTGATTATCTGAGGACCATAAAGGACACAGTTTTGGTAAGTACATGTAAAATATGAAATGATTCAAAATTACTTCATAGGAAGGCCTAGCAGAAATCTAGTTAGTATCTACTTAATTTAATGGTCACCATAATTGGAATACTATCATTGTAGCTACACAAGCAATTCACTTTGGTGTATATTTTGTTTGTAGTTTTTATATTATGCAAGCTGATTGTTGTTATTGTGCTTCCCACGTGTTTGGTGCTCACCTGGTGTGTGGAAGTATAGGAATACTTGTACCACTGTACATATTTAGACTCAAACCACAGTCTACAACAAACAAACGGTCGCAGAACTACTGTTACTTCCATATTTCCTGGTAACTAAATGTCGCAGTTAATTTTCCAATACAAATTTAGAAAATGTAATTAAGTAATAATAATAATAATTATTATATAATAATAATAATAATTCCCGTGGAGGCCCGGGAAAAGAATAGGCCTCCGGTATGTTCTGCCAGTCGTAAAAGGCGACGAAAAGAACAAACCACTAATAGGGCTAACCCCCCTTTTAGTGTGATTAGTTGGTTCAGGACAGAACTAAAGAAGCATCGGACAAGCGCCGTCATGGTCGGGGACGACATTTGAACCCTATGCCCACCCACAATGGTAACGACACTGCTAACCAACTGGAAAATGATTTAGATCCAAATAAAGGTGTTTTGTAGGATATGCTTCCTGCAACCACCCTAGAAGGAAAACAAAGACAGAGACTGAGATGGTCAGATGAAGTTAATCGACACCTCATGTTCTGTTATTACCAAGCAACAAACCTAGGAACCAACACAACTGGATACAGATCACAAGTATAAACAACATTTATTATCAGATACCAAGAATTAAAATTTTTAACAGAACAATGACTAGCTGATCAGATCCGTGTAATAATAAAAAATGACAGGATACCCCAGTCAGAATTTGAAAACATCAAACAACAAGTACAACAAATACTGGAACAAAATAATGTGCAAACAGAAGAAGAAGAAAATACAGTAATGGACTCAAACATCCCAGAGCAAACAAACAAACAAAGAACAACACGCATCAATTAAACAATCAGAGGAAAACGAAATCTTAAGACAGCCACCAGAACAAGCACAAAAGAACTCGAAGTAACACACATGTTAGATATAGAAGAAAAATTTCAGCTGACATATATAGAATACAAAGAAGCAAATACAGACATTAGACCATTCTTGCATAGACCGCCAAATAACTCACAAGTTGAAACAACAATAAAAACTATCAACACAATCATACACAACAAAATAAATGAAAACACAACTATGGAAGAGTTACAACTACTGGTTTATATAGGAGCACTCACTACACTTAATATACACACAAGGCAGAGATCAGAACCAACCAACACACAGAAGAAACCCACAAAACCAGCATGGCAACACAGGCTACAGATCAGAATAGAAAAACTGAGAAAATACATCGGACAGCTAACACAATTTATAAGAAATGAAATGTCAGAGGAAAAAAAAAAAAAAAAAAAAAGGTTAGGTAAAGATCTCACAACAAGAAGTGATAGAGCAATTAGATGAAAAGAAGCAGAAATTACAAGCATTGGCCAAACGACTTAGAAGATACAAAGAAAGTGAAAATAGAAGGAAACAAAACCAAACATTCATCACAAACCAAAAGAATTTTTACCAGACAATAGATAACACACACATCAAAATAGACAATCCACCAAGCATAACAGACATGGAACACTTCTGGAGCAACATATGGTCAAACCCGGTACAACATAACAGGCACGCACGGTGGATACAAGCAGAAACAGATACATACAAGATGATACCATAAATGCCTGAAGTGATAATTTTGCAACATGAAGTCACCCAAGCAATTAATTCTACTCACAATTGGAAAGCCCCTGGAAAAGATAAAACAGCAAATTTCTGGCTAAAGAAGTTCACCTCAACACATTCACATCTAACTAAATTATTTAACAGTTACATTGCAGACCCATACACATTCCCTGATACACTTACACATGGAATAACTTATCTGAAACTTAAAGATCAAGCAGACACAGCAAACCCATCTAAATATCGTCCCATGACATGCCTACCAACAATATACAAAATATTAACTTCAGTCATTACACAGAAATTAATGACACATACAACACAGAACAAAATTATAAATGAAGAACAAAAAGGCTGTTGCAAAGGAGCACGAGGATGTAAAGAGCAACTGATAATAGATGCAGAGCTGACATATCAAGCTAAAACTAAAGAAAGGTCGCTACATTACGCATACATTGATTACCAAAAAGCTTTTGATAGTGTACCCCCCTCATGGTTACTACAAATATTGGAAATATACAAAGTAGATCCTAAATTGATACAGTTCCTAAACATAGTAATGGAAAATTGGAAAATATACAAACAAATTCAAATAATATCACATCACAGCCAATACAGATTAAGCGTGGAATATACCAAGGAGACTCATTAAGTCCTTTCTGGTTCTGCCTTGCTCTGAACCCACTATCCAACATGCTAAATAATACAAATTATGGATACAATATTACTGGAACATACCAACACAAAATCACACATTTGCTATACATGGATGATCTAAAACTACTGGCAGCAACAAATTAACAACTCAACCAATTACTAAAGATAACAGAAGTATTCAGCAGTGATATAAATATGGCTTTTGGAACAGATAAATGTAAGAAAAATAGCATAGTCAAGGGAAAACACACTAAACAAGAAGATTACATATTGGAGAACCACAGCGACTGCATAGAAGCGATGGAAAAAACAGATGCCTATAAATATCTAGGATACAGACAAAATATAGACAAAGACTAACAAAAATACTGAAAACAGAATTGACAGCAAGAAACAAGACAAAAGCTATAAATACTTATGCTATACCAATATTGACCTACTCATTTGGAGTAGTGAAATGGAGTAACACAGACCTAGAAGCACTCAATACACTTACACGATCACAATGCCACAAATATAGAATACATCACATACATTCAGCAACAGAAAGATTCACATTAAGCAGAAAGGAAGGAGGAAGGGGATTTATCGACATAAAAAACCTACATTATGGACAGGTAGACAATTTAAGAAAATTCTTTCTAGAATGAGCAGAAACTAGCAAATTACACAAAGCAATCACTCATATAAATACATTGGCTACACCACTGCAATTTCATAACCACTTCTACAACCCTCTAGATCACATAACATCAAAAGATACGAAGAAAGTACACTCCTGGAAATTGAAATAAGAACACCGTGAATTCATTGTCCCAGGAAGGGGAAACTTTATTGACACATTCCTGGGGTCAGATACATCACATGATCACACTGACAGAACCACAGGCACATAGACACAGGCAACAGAGCATGCACAATGTCGGCACTAGTACAGTGTATATCCACCTTTCGCAGCAATGCAGGCTGCTATTCTCCCATGGAGACGATCGTAGAGATGCTGGATGTAGTCCTGTGGAACGGCTTGCCATGCCATTTCCACCTGGCGCCTCAGTTGGACCAGCGTTCGTGCTGGACGTGCAGACCGCGTGAGACGACGCTTCATCCAGTCCCAAACATGCTCAATGGGGGACAGATCCGGAGATCTTGCTGGCCAGGGTAGTTGACTTACACCTTCTAGAGCACGTTGGGTGGCACGGGATACATGCGGACGTGCATTGTCCTGTTGGAACAGCAAGTTCCCTTGCCGGGCTAGGAATGGTAGAACGATGGGTTCGATGACGGTTTGGATGTACCGTGCACTATTCAGTGTCCCCTCGACGATCACCAGTGGTGTACGGCCAGTGTAGGAGATCGCTCCCCACATCATGATGCCGGGTGTTGGCCCTGCGTGCCTCGGTCGTGTGCAGTCCTGATTGTGGCGCTCACCTGCACGGCGCCAAACACGCATACGACCACCATTGGCAGCAAGGCAGAAGCGACTCTCATTGCTGAAGACGACACGTCTCCATTCGTCCCTCCATTCACGCCTGTCGCGACACCACTGGAGGCGGGCTGCACGATGTTGGGGCGTGAGCGGAAGACGGCCTAACGGTGTGCGGGACCGTAGCCCAGCTTCATGGAGACGGTTGCGAATGGTCCTCGCCGATACCCCAGGAGCAACAGTGTCCCTAATTTGCTGGGAAGTGGCGGTGTGGTCCCCTACGGCACTGCATAGGATCCTACGGTCTTGGCGTGCATCCTTGCGTCGCTGCGGTCCGGTCCCAGGTCGACGGGCACGTGCACCTTCCGCCGACCACTGGCGACAACATCGATGTACTGTGGAGACCTCACGCCCCACGTGTTGAGCAATTCGGCAGTACGTCCACCCGGCCTCCCGCATGCCCACTATACGCCCTCGCTCAAAGTCCGTCAACTGCACATACGGTTCACGTCCACGCTGTCGCGGCATGCTACCAGTCTTAAAGACTTTGATGGAGCTCCGTATGCCACGGCAAACTGGCTGACACTGACGGCGGCGGTGCACAAATGCTGCGCAGCTAGCGCCATTCGACGGCCAACAGCGCGGTTCCTGGTGTGTCCGCTGTGCCGTGCGTGTGATCATTGCTTGTACAGCCCTCTCGCAGTGTCCGGAGCAAGTATGGTGGGTCTGACACACCGGCGTCAAAGTGTTCTTTTTTCCATTTCCAGGAGTGTAAATTGGAAAAAGAAAACACTACATGGCAAGCGCCCGTATCATCTAACACAGTCACACATCGATCAAGACACATCCAACACATGGCTAAGAAAAGGCAATATATACAGTGAGACGGAAGGATTCATGATTGCAATACAGGATCAAACAATAAACACCAGATATTACAGCAAGCATATTATTAAAGATCCCAATACCACAACAGATAAATGCAGACTTTGCAAACAACAAATAGAAACAGTAGATCACATCACAAGCGGGTGTACAATACTAGCAAATACAGAATGCCCCAGAAGACATGACAATGTTGCAAAAATAATACATCAACAGCTTGCCTAACAACATAAACTTATAAAACAACACGTTCTCACATACAAGTATGCACCACAAAATGTACTGGAGAATGATGAATACAAATTATACTGGAACAGAACCATTATAACAGATAAAACAACACCACATAACAAACCTGACATCATACTCACCGATAAAAAGAAGAAATTAACACAACTAATCGAAATATCCATACCCAATACAACAAATATACAAAAGAAAACAGGAGAAAAAATTGAAAAATACATCCAACTGGCTGAGGAAGTCAAGGACATGTGGCATCAGGATAAAGTTGACATTATACCAATTATACTATCAACTACAGGAGTCATACCACACAATATCCACCAGTACATCAATGCAATACAGCTACATCCAAACTTATATATACAACTACAGAAATTCATAATTATTGATACATGTTCAATTACCCGAAAGTTGCTAAATGCAATATAACATATACTGTACAGTTAAAAGGAAGTCACGCTTGACCAAGGCCCGCATCACTTTCCATTTTTGACCAGACATAACGTCTGCGAAAAAGAAAGAATAATAATAATAAAATCTGAAATATATATGCTTCGCAGTAGCAGAGGCATAATCATATCATTGATACAACAGGTTGGGATGACATTCTTTGATGAATGTATATTTTTACTTGGCCAACACAGCAGTGGTTTGAGGACAACAAAGAGCAGCCCAGTAGCTGGGACAAATTCTATTTTATGAGTTTCTTTGCGGATTTGAGACTCCTTTTAATACATTCAAAACTAGGCACAGTTATTACATTTTTGGAGGTTAGTTGTTTACTGTGTGTGTGTGTGTGTGTGTGTGTGTGTGTGTGTGTGTGTGTTTTTGAAGGGGAGGTTACTTTATGCCCACCTGTTGTAAATATTACTGCAAGCTGTGATATGTGCAATGCGGTGTGGTGGTGAGTATTGCTGGCCGGCGTGCTGCACGATGCCAGTTAAAACGCGACCACCAACAATCATTTGTTGTTTAGTATATATCATTTCCAGGAGGTTCTTATCTTGATGTTTGTAAATTCTGGAATATTAGATATTTGTATAAATAGCTCCACTCTCCATCCAATTGATCATTTCTGTTCTGGCTGGATCTTGGTGTCAGTAATAAATGTGCTTTCAGTTCTGGTTGTTGTACTTAATTGATGAACCTGCTTTCACATTTAGACTGGATTGTAGTTTTGATGTGACATTGTTCAGTGAAGACGCCATTTACTTCAAAGATCTACAGCACTATGGCTGCAGTTAGGCAATGAAAGGACAGGAACCAAAATACAAGCAGTACATCTTCCTAAGATACGTATATTCAGGAGATAGAAGGATTTCATAACAGCAGTAACTCAGCTGCACATCAGGCATCAATCAGTGATTTCCAGAGATACTGAGTGGACTGAGAAATAGCTGAAAGGGTAGCATTGAGTAGCCAAATACAACAGCTTGGGATGACATTCTTTGATGAATGTATATTTTTATTTGGTCAGCACAGCAGTGGTTTGAGTACAACAAAGAGCAGCCCAAAAGCTGGGACAAATTCTAGGCCGAACTGAAGAAAATCTTTGGCAAAAATCAACAACTACTCTGCTCAGTGGTTGAAGAAGTGACGAAGAGGACCTAACATCATGGAGAATGAAAACATTTATGCATAACAGAATTTTTTGGCCCTATACCACATCATGAATCCGAATATGACAGAAGCCGACTAAATCTCGCACATGGTGAAAGGAGTCGCAGACGTGTACCGAGCTCTTGTGCCAAAGGATGTCAGAATGACAGAGGAATTGATAAACCAGTACCAACTAATCAAGGAAATGCAGCAATAATGAGACACGTGAAGGATGTATGACTTAACTCCTGAATGTGGTCCCGTGGCAGTTGTGGAAAACCACCATGAGCTGACCTCTCTCATATGCCAGATAGTCCTCCGCCAAGTACAGTACCTTGCATAAGAACAGACATTTGGAGGCCAGGAGATAACACACCAGTGTGTTTCCACTGTAGACATCCTGGACATGTATGCTGCTACTGAGAATGAAGGCAAATCTTTACCAACTACTACACTGCCAGATGCCAAACATCACAACAGTTCTATTCATGTTGATCAACTGCTGATCATTATAGTTGACCTGCAGCCTGCCGGACGAAGCCCATCTCTGTACCTTGGAAAAGGTCACTTCCCAACATGGTGTAACCATTCCCAGTCTCCATACAGAGTTACCAGCTGCCCACGTAGCTACGTACCTCAGGAAAACTAAGGGCGACTATCTATGGAGGTGATGGCATCACAAATGCAAATACCTATACGTCAGGGAATCATTGATGTTCTCATCAACAGCCATCCTATCTAGCCACTAGTTAATTTGGTGAAAGGATATCAATGATAAGGTCCACTGATGACATTGCTATCCTCAGCGAAAGTGAAGAGGAATTACAGAATATGGATTGAGAGTAAATGTAAGAAAGACAAAAGTAATGAGGAGTATCCTTTCACCTTGAATCTGAATACCACTCTTGAATCTTTCTCTTATTTCTGTCATTGCTTCTTCGATGTGTAGATTGAACATTAGAGGTGAAAAACTACATTCCTGTCTGGCACCCTGTATAATCTGAGCACTTTTTTCTTGATCTTCCATTGTTCGCCTCTGGTTCTTGTACATATTGTATACAGAATGTACATAAAGTCCAGGAACACATTCAATTATTTATTGAACAAAAACTAAGCATTGCACAGATGTCATACATACTGCATTTTGAAGAGAAACTCTGACAGTTTTTTTTACAAACATTTGATATGCAAACCATGAGTGACCCTGCAGACGTCAATACGGTAATCGAATTCTTGCCATACTCGTCCCAGCATGGCATCGTCGACTGTGCCAGACACTCCCGTATTCTCCCCCCTGGAGCTCTGTACATCACATGGTAGACGCAGTACATACACCAGATCTTTAATGAGTCCCCACAGAAAAGAGTTACGCGGAGTGAGATCTGGTGATCGGGGAGGCCATTTCATGAAACAGCGGACTCCAACACACAAGAAGCTCGCTCCGCACCTGAACTCGCCACGTTTGAAACTAGTGCTGACTATTGGCAAATTACCTAACTACGCTGTGGCGTTATACATGGGGAAAAAAACAAAAACTACCTTTCAGGATTTCTCTTCAAAATGACATATGTATGATATCTGTACAATGTTTGGTTCTTGTGCAGTAAATAATTGAAAGTGTTCCCGGGCTTTGTGTACACCCTGTATTACCTGCCTTTCCCTATAGTTTACCCCATTTTTCTCAGAATTTTGAACATCTTGCTCCGTTTTACATTGTGGAACTTCATCCATTTTTCTCAGAATTTTGAACATCTTGCTCCGTTTTACATTGTGGAACTTCATCCAGGTTGATAAATCGTTTGAACAGATCTTGATTTTTTGTCAGTATTGGTTCCATCATCAACCGCAGTGTCTGAATTGGCTCTTTACCTTTCCTAAAGCCTATTTGATAGTCATTTAACAGACCCTCTTGTATCTTTTCCATTCTTCTGTGTATTATTCTTGTCAGCAATTTGGATGCATGAGCTGTTAAGCTGATTGTGCAGTAATTCTCGCTTTTCTGGGTTCTTTCACTCTTCGGAATTATGTGGAAGATGTTTTTCTGACAATCTGATCATATGTCGTCAGTCTCGTACGTTCAACACACCAGCGTGAATAGTCGCTTTGGTGCCTTCCCCCCCTCCCCCCAATGATCTTAGAAATTCTGATGTAATGTTATCTGTATCTTCTGCCTAATTTGAACTTAGGTCAACCAAAGCTCTGTTAAAATCTGATTCTAATACTGAATCCCCCTATCTCTTCCCTGTTGACTCCCATTTTTAGTTCTGTCCAGTCATCGGACAAGTCTTCCCCTTCATGTAATCTTTCCACCTATCCACTCTCTCTTCTGCATTTATCAGTGGAAATCCCATTCCACTCTTAATGTTCCTACGTGTTTCATTCCTAAGTGGCATGTATTTCTATATTCCTGAATTATCCTGAGAATTTTTGTACTTCCTTCTTTTATCGATAAACTGAAGTATTTCCTCTGTTACCCATGGTTTCTTCACAGTTACCTTTCTTGTACTTAAGGTTTTTTTATCCCAGTTTCTATGATTTCACTTTTTAGAGATATACATTCCTCTTCAACTGAACGGCCAATAGAGCTATTCAATATTGCAATATGTATAGCCTCAGAGAACTTCATATGTATATCTTCATTCCTCAGTACTTCCTTATCCCACTTCTTTGCACATTGATCCTTCCTAACTAGTCTCTTAAACCTCAGTCTGCTCTTCATCATTGCTAAATTGTGACCTGAGTCTATATCTGCTCCTGGGTGCGCCTTACAGTCCAGTATCTGATTTTGGAATCTCTCCCTGACCATGATATAATCTAACTGAAATCTTTCCGAACATCCCAGACTTTTCCAAGTATATCTCCTCCTCTTGTGATTCTTGAGCAAAGTATTAGCTATTACTAGTTGAAATTTATTGCAGAACTCAATTAGTCTTTCTCCCTTCGCACTCCTATTGCCAAGCCCTTATTCTCCAGTAACCCGTACTTCTATTCCTTCCACTACAACCACATTCCAATTCTCAATGCACATTAGTTATTAGATTTTCATCTCCCTTTATGTACTGTATTATCCATTCAGTATTCTAATGTATTTTCTCCATCTTTTGATCTTCCACCTATGACATCGGCATGTATATCTGAACTGTTGTCATTGGTTTACTGTCTGATCTGATGATAGCAACACCATCACTGAACTGTTCGTAGTAACTCTCTCTCTCTTCCTCTTCATAATAAATCGTACTCCCATTATATAATTTTTTTTCCCCTGCTGTTGATATTACTGTGTACTCATCTGACCAGATATCCTTGTCTTCTATCCATTTCACTTAACTGACTCCCACTACATCTAGACCGAGCCTTTGCATTTCCCTTTTCAGATTTCTGGCTTCCCTAACATGTTCAAACTTCAGACATTCCATGCTCCGACTCGTATAACATTACCCTTTTGCTGATTATTCAATCTTTTTCTCATGGTTGCCTACCCCTTAGCAGTCCCCACCCAGAGATCCAAATGGGGGACTAGTCCAGAATCCTCTTCTTATGTCAGTTGCCTTTGACCGCCATTGCTGATGTTTTTCATTCAAACTTTAAGCTTTCACATGGTTCAAACTCAGAACTGAGGATGTTGATCAAAGACATTACCTCTAGACCACGGGTCTTTTCATACCATTATAAAAAGCTAAACAATGATTGCAGCAGAGCTGGTCTGTAATATGGCTGCTTTCACAGGTGGCCTGCACTCTGATGGGAGTAGGATAAGCCCGTGACAGGACTGGGATGTGAAGTGATGGGCAGATCTTGCATCTGGCTCTTTCACAACGGTATGATGCATAGGACCGGACAAGGATGTTGTGGAGACTGGGTGAGTGACAGAACACCACAGTAGGAGGGGTGGGAAGTGTCTCGGGTAGGATGATAGATAATAAAAGCCCTGACAAAGGATGTGATTAGGTTGCTCCAGTGTGGGGTGGTATTGCATGATGAAGGGGGTGTTCCTTTATAACTGATTGTTGGGAATGGTGTAGGATTGGGTGTATGTGGGGAAATGGCTTGGGGAATCAGTTTGCAGACATGTGGGGATAGTGTCTATCTGCGAAGGCCTTTGTGAGACCTTCAGCATGCTGGGTAAGGGAATTCCAGTCCCTACCAATACATTATCCTCAGGGGGCTAGGCTGTATGGGGAGGTTTTTTTTTTTGTGTGTGTGGAAGGGACATCAGGTGTCAAAATGCAGGTACATTTGGTGGTTGGAGGGTGTAATATGGATAGAGGTTTGTATGGAGCCATCAGAGTGGAGGTCGATGTCCAGGAAGGTGGCACTCTGTTTTGAGGATGATTAAGTGAAATATGGAGAGAGAAGGTGTCGAGATTGTGAAGGAATGAGGATAGGGTGTTCTGGCCCTGGGTTTAGGTCATGCAGATATCATCTTGAACATGAACCATACCAGGGATTTAGAGATTTGATAAGCTAAGGGGTTTTCCTCCAGACAGCCCATAAATAGATTGGCATAGGAGGGTGTCATGCTGGTGCCCATGGCTGTGCCATGGATTTAAGCCTTAGACCCTTATCAGAACCTCTTCCCTGAATCTATTTCCCTCCTCACTCCTATGACACCCACCTCCTGCATGCTCCCAAAAATCCACAGACCCAACAATCTTGGATGTTCCATTGTAGTTGCCCTCAGGGGCTCTGCATTCGTTTGCTGAGTGCAGGCTTGGTGACCCTGGGGTTCCTGAGCTGGGAACTGTTAAGCGCCACCAGTCTCCTGTTACCGTAAGCTCTGGGCATGCTTCAGTGACCACTATATGGCACGCCAGTGGAACGTTGTGTGTCACAGGGAATGGGGATCTTGGCTCGACCACCAGGATTGCAAGGATGGTAAAAACCTCTATAAAAAACCTTCAATCTCAAGGTGTGCTGCATGCTGATGAGATGCATGGCTGTTGAGATGGAACAGTCATTAGCGGGCAACCTCTGGGGAACCTGCCGCACTTCAGTTGTGTAAGGCTTACTCAGGCATGTGGGACTCTGTCTGAGTGGACCCTTGTTTCCTAGCTGCTCGTGAAACCAAGATGGAACCCTTGAAATCATCTTCTCCTCCTCCCAGTGGGAAGGGTGTACTGCCTGGGAGTATTCACACCTAATCCTCCAAACGATTGAGGGAGGCTAGCCCTCCTGGTAATCTGCATCAGTTGAATTATGGTAACAGGGGTCAAGAGGACATAAATCAAAATGTGTCTTTGGTCATTAAGAGGAAGGAGGGGACTTTTGGAGTAGTGTCCCCCTTCTATATGCATAAGGACTTGCTGGAAGCCTGAAGTCCATTAAGCGGTTGCTAACAGGGCAAAGCAGGTGGAACTACTTACGAAGACCCAAATATAATGTAAAGGTTGAACTGCATTACTCTCTTAACTCTAGCAAGGGTATGGTCACATGCCCTGACATAATTGGTATCGACATAGCCTAACTTAAAAAGGAATGGGCATTACAGGGGATAGTGCATGTAGAGCAAAGGATGCGTAGAAATAATGGAGAAATTGAGAAGACTGCCCCCTTTAATTCTCCAATGTTGCTGACCACATAATGGCTGGTTTTCTCTGACTTAGGATTAGATCTTACATACCTAACCCTATACTGTGCTACAAAAGCCAGCATTTTTGCCTCACAATGCTGAATGTGGGGGTGAGGTGACCTGTGGGAAATGTGGAAAGGCAGCCCATGAAGCTGGGATTGTCTGTCCATCTCCAGCAGTCTGAGTTAACTGCTCTGTGAGCCATCCAGTCTGGAGCCAAGACTGCCCTGATTTTGCAGAGGAATGAAAAGTCACCAAGGGGATCCCCTATGCTGGAGCCAAAAAGGAATATAAGGTGACTAAGCCTCCCATCTTTACTACTTCTTATGCTCCATGGCTCAGAAACCTGTTCCTAAGGTCAATGCCTCGATGCAGACGTCGTCCAGTGTACGACTGTCCACCACCAGCACCTCTACTTGCATGTGTACATGCTGCTGCGCTATTATTAGTCTTAGTCGTAGGAAAGGGGAATTTTGTTAAAAATTCAGTAAAGGCGCGGTTCTGCGATGAAGTCTGGGGTCGCTGGCAGTGTGTGGTAATAGTTGGCAGTCAGTAGGCTAGGCAGAGTAAAAATGGCGCGGAGCTGCAGCGGCGTATTGCACATACGATTTGTTTGGAGTGGAACAACAGCAACGCAGGGAACTGCAGCGTTGCTTTAAGTTATTGTGATGTATGAGGCAAGGCAGTAGGCCAGAGCTGGAAGTAGCGATGAGTAAGTGGCTGACGTATGGGAATTTACCCGTGTCATAGTTTTTGTCTCTCTCCAACACTACGTCAGAAGCGAGGGGAAAAGCAGTATAAATAGTCAGGCACTTTTAGCTTGAGGTGTGTGCCAGGTCAGTCGAGAGTCAGGTCGGACCTGTGCTGGTCTACGCTTATAGGGGCCAGTCTGGCGACGATGTTGTAAATATTCTGTGTACTTGTTTGGGCAATGACTGCAGTATGCAGCGGGTCCAGGATGGGCCACGTTCACGTTTTGAAGTTGTCTTTTGTATGGCCAGAGGAGCCTGTAAATTTATCTGAATTCAGGGGAAATGGGGGACATGACGACATAGCACCTAAGCGATGTAATTTTTGTAACCTGTCAGGCCACAGATTACCGTGTACAAAGTGGGTATTAGTCTTAGTCATAGGAAAGGGGAATTTCGTTGAAAATTCAGTAAAGGCGCGGTTCTGCGATGAAGTCTGGGGCCGCTGGCAACGTGTGGTAGTAGTCGGCAGCCAGTAGGCTCGGCAGAGTAAACATGGCGCGGAGCTGCAGCGACGTATTGCACATATGATTTGTTTGGAGTGGAGCAACAACGACGCAGGGAACTGCAGCGTTGCTTTAAGTTATTGTTATGTATGAGGCGAGGCAGTAGGCCAGAGCTGGAAGTGGCAATGAGTAAGTGGCTGACGCATGGGAATTTACCCCTGTCCTAGTTTTTGTCTCTCTCCAACAACACGTCAGAAGCGAGGGGAAAAGCAGTATAAATAGTCAGGCACTTTAGCTTGAGGTGTGTGCCAGGTCAGTCGAGAGTCAGGTCGGACCTGTACTGGTCTATGCTTACAGAGGCCAGTCTGGCAGAGATGTTGTAAATATTCTGTGTAAATCTGTACTTTGTTTCTATGTACTTGTTTGGGCTGTATTCCGCCTCTGGGGAAACAACACCAGGGCGAGACGTAACGGTAGCTGGGCACTTGGAGATTGCACAGTCTGCCTGAAGGAGGATAGTGACAGTGGTCTGCAGCGGGTCCAGGATAGGCCACGTTCGCTTCCCACCTGGCGTACCGGGGTCCGGGCGAGGCGTACGCTGCAGGAGGTGCAGCAGCACTGAAACAGTGTTGGGAATGGCAGCGGGTGTTGCCATCCACCAAGCACCACTAGTGGCAAGTTGTGGCATGGCGTCCAGGAGGGTGCGGGTTCAAGTCCGGTCCTGTCCTGGGAGCAGCATTGGCCGAGGGTCACAGGTGACCAGTACAACTACCTTCGTCCCATGGTCGGACAGAATAGCCCTCTCCGGAATCATGGACAGTGGAGCGGTGACAGTTGCTACGCCTCTGCGGGCAGTGACTGGGCGAGCACAGCTGACTTCCATCGTCGGGCAGCCTTGATGACCGCAGCAGCAGTGTCAGCAGTCCTGGAGTTCCGAGACAGCTGGACTCGCGCAACAGCACGTGGGCGGCGCGCCAACATTACGCTTCTGTAAACCAGCTGAATAAAGGAATACTTACGAATACTGCTGTATCACTCTGCACTGCCCCTTGACAGTTTTGAACTTGCTTGGCCTCCTGACGAGAAACGGTGCATTGGACCCTGGCTTCAGCTCTCCCAACTGGAGTCCCGGGTTCGACCATCGTTGGTCTGCAACAACACCAAGGCAAAATGACTAAGGATAAAGCAAACCAGGCAGCCAACACAGAAAAGACCAGCAACAGTTCTGTAGTGAGTGTCAAGGAGGTACATGACAAGCAGAGTGCCTCTCAACACCCGCTTTCCCCCTCCTCCTTGAAGGGGCAGGGTGCAGGGAATGGTTCACGATGTTCTTGTCAAAAACTGTCCCAAGAGCCATCAGACATCATTCTTTCATGTCTGACTGATGAGGGGGACATCATGGAGGTAGATGTCTTGGATCCAGGCAGTCCCTCCACTCCCCCTCACTCTACAGGCGCTTCACCTCCGCAGTGCAAAGATAGGGGTAAATTAAAACCACATTGATGAAATGGCTCCCATCCTACAGTGGAACTTGAGCAGGGGTTCAGGACGCATGTGGAGGAACTCTGTCTTTTATCTCAGGGTAGACCACCATGTCTGTGTCTCCAGGTGATTCATTTCCATCAAATGTATTCCCCTAAGCTAAGAGGCTATTTACTCTACAAAAAGGACGACCTGAGTGAAGAGTGAGTTAGAGGAGGCATAAGTATTTCCATCAGTACCGACTACCACTCCTTGCTCCTCTCACTTACATCTTTACAAGCAGTTGCTGTATCAGTGCACTTGCATCATCGGTGGACAGTATATTTCTTTACTTCCCCCACATGATACACTTGATGACGAGGCCATAACCAACCATATTACACAGCTCCCCTGCCCCTTCATCCTATGTGGTGATTTTAATGCACACAATGTGCTTTGGGGCTCTGCAGTTACCTGCCCCGGGGTAGAGCAATTGAGAGGCTTCTTGTGTCATACTTGCTCATACTTGCTAAATGCAGAACAGAGCACTCACTTCTGTGCAGCAACTGGTTCATTCTCAGCCATTGATCTCTTGCTTTCCTCTCCAGCTCTTGCTCACACGGCACTCAATGGAAGTGATCACTTCTTGATCTGGATGGGGCGGAACATAGAACGTGAAATGAAACCACCACGATAAGTGCTCTGTAGAGCAGATTGGACTCTTTATAGCCAGTTGACCCAGTTCGAACAAGTATGAATGTCTAGGCATCGGTGGATCATATTACCAAAATGATCCACCATGCTGCTGTAGCATCCATTCCACAGTCCACGGGACAACAGAAGAGGCAACCTGTCCCATGGTGAAGTGCCGAATGCATCTCTGCAATCAGGACCAGGCATGCGGCTCTGCATAGGTTCAAGGGTCGGCCAGCTGCAGAGAATCTTGCAGCCTTTCGAGTGGCGAAGGCAAAGTGTCACCGAATTATTCGAGAGAGCAAGAAGAGGTCGTGGCAACTGTTCCTGAACACCATTAATCGTTCCACCAATAGTTCTGTTGTGGGGGAGACCATCAGAAGAATTTGTGGAAGAGGAGGCAGAAGTGCCCCATGGGTGCTGCAATGGGGAACGGCACTCTGTAAACCAATCCGCAAGTCATTTCCCAGACTGTGGTGGCATATTTGTCACAGTTACTGCAACAGCCAATCAGGATCCAGGTTTCGAGCCCATGGAGCAGTTGCTTAGAGGCATAGTTTGGACTTCCAGTCCACTTCTGATGAAGATTGCAACTGGTCATTTTCCATGTGGGAGCTGGATTCTGCATTGTCTGCAGCTCGTGACACATCCCCTGGTCATGACAGGATCCATTACAGTATGTTGCTACACCTCACAAGGCACTTTTTAATGCCATTTGGGCGTCAGCTCACTTTCCCGAGTGTAGTGTTGCCTTCACTAGCTGCATGGTTAAGACCTTGGAGTGGATGGTCAACTGCCACCTTGTCTGGATCTTAGAATCCAGGCAACACCTTAGTCGCTTTCAGCATTGGTTCAGGAGATATCGCTCGACCTTTGATAACCTTGCCTTCCTGGAGACGGCTTTACAACAGATTTTCCTGCGCTGGCATCACCTGGGTATAGTTTTTACATTAAAAAGGCCTACAATACTACTTAGAGGCCTCTTATCCTGGAGCATCTTCATGAATGGGGTTTTCGTGGTTGTCTTCAGATTTTTATTCCGTCCTTCCTGTCGACACAATATTTTAGATAATGAGTTGGTGACATCCTGTCTGACTGCTTTGAGAAGGATAACGGTGTCCCTCAAGGTTGCGTTTTAAGTGTGACTGTCTTTTCCATAGCTATTAATGGCATTACATCCATAGCGAAAAGTCCCATCCACTTTGTTTGTGGATGACTTTCATGTGGTTTGCTCTTCTTCAAACCTCTCAACAACAACACGTCAGTTGCAATTAACTCTTTGATGTTTGGATGAATAGGCGCAGAAGAGTTTTTCACTGAGAAGTCTGTGTGTGTTCTTTTTAACTGTTCTTATTCCATTTTAAACTTTCCTGAGTTGTCCTTACTTTTGACACAGTGATGTTTGCGGGCCTCATATTTGACTCTAAGCTTATGTGGTTACATCTTAAGGACCTGAAAAATCTGTCATTTAAGGCTTTAAGTATTTTAAAATGTCTTAGCCACAGTACATGGGGAGCAAAAAGGACTTGTCTGCTGTGCTTTTACAGGGCATTTGTGCAATCTCGGCTTGATTATGGGTGCATGGTGTATGGGTCTGCGAGAGACCCTCTTATTTAAAGATGTTGGATGTGGTGCACCATGTAGGGATTCGGTTGGCCACTGGGACATTCAGAACAAGCCCCATACAAAGCAGAGGCTGGTGAACTGCCACTTCACCAGCCTCTGTGCAGAGGCTGGTGAACTGCCACTTCACGTCACGCGACAACTGCTTGCAGTGTGCCAGGTGTATAAAACACTGTCCACACCATACATACCTGCCTACAATGCTGTTGCTCAGTCTCCACTGGAAAGGCTTTTTCATAACCAGCAACAGGCAACGAGGCTGTATGGGATTTGTGCATAGGATTGCCTTCTAGAGATGGTTGTGGCTAGTCTTCATGTTTTACATCATGGTGGGAGCAGATTTCCGTCTTGGCCTCTTACTTTAGGCTTGACAAATTTTAAGAACAATTGTACGTCAGATTTTACATTTCAATATCTGTCTGTTTTTTTTTTTTTTTTTTAGGTATGCATCAAGGTTTCATAGAAGTGTACACTGATGGCTCCAAACTAGGGAATTCCCTTGGCTGCTCAATCATTTTCCTCGACCATGTCACCAGGATTTACCTTCTTGATGAGATTACCTTTTTCTCAGTAGACCTCCACGTGCTCCTAAAGGCACTGGAGCAGATACGTTGCGTTTGGGGTAAACGGTCTCTCATTCGCTACAATTCCCTTAATGCCTCACAATTGTTACAGAACCTGTAACCAGCTAAGGAGTTGGTCTGGCAGATGTATGACCAACTGTACTTGCTCCAGCAGCAGGGTAAGCAAGTGTTATTCTGCTGCGTGCCTGGTCATGTAGGGATATGAGGATATGAACAGGCCTATTGGGCTGCCAAGGAGGCCTGCAGAGGACAGGATGCAGCACAGTGTCCTATTCCCTTGAAGGCTGTCATTTCTGTCCTACACAGGAAGTGCATGCAGTTGTGGGATGAGGAATGGTTGGCGGTGACGGCCAATAAGTTGCGGTTGGTGAAATCAACAACCTGGCCGTGACATTCCTTGTGCCAGTTGCTCAGCCAGGATAAAGTGACCCTCATTCATCTTACAATTGGGCACTGCTCTCTCACACATAGCTTTTTACTACGGCGAGAGGATGCCCCATTTTGTGGTGCTTGTGGCGCACACATCTCGATCAGCCACATTTTAATGGAGTGTGTTTTATATTGTGATGCAAGGGCAGAAGCAAATATTGTTGGGGATCTATCCTCTATTTTAGCTGATGATGACACGAGAATGACTAAGGTTTAAAGTTTTGTTATGTGTCTGGACTGTGGCCTAAACTTTTAGACTGGAGGTTTTAGTGTGTTGCAGAATGGCTGGCTTCTTTTTTTATTCTTGTGGTTAGCCAACCACATCCATCTGCTAAATTGTTTTAGCTCCTTATACCACTTTCTTCTTGTGTCATTAATGTTTTACTACTGACACAGCACCTCATTCCGTGGTTCTGTGTGGGTACGCTCATAGTTTTCCATTCTTTGTTACTTGTTTTTTTGTGATGTTTTATCTTACTGTTTTGTGTATTTTACTGACACTCATCTCAATCTGTTGTCGTGCGGGCGCTAAAAACCTTGCTGTCGTGCACCCATACAAACATGTCCGTGTACATATCCATTGTAGTTGATTGTTGTGCTCCCTTGAAAAGAACTTTTGCCCTCATTGACCAACACCTCCAAGCTATTGCCTGAAATCTGGCTTTCCACATCAAAGACAACAACCGACTCCTTCCCTCCTCTCCTCCATCCTACCCTTTTACCTTCTGGATCCATAATAGTCACTGTTGATGCCAGTTTCCTGTGTTCAACATCACTCATGCCCATGGTCTTGCCACTATTGAACATACCTCTTCCAACATCCTCAGATTCCCAACCTGTTACCTCATTTGTCGTACATGTTACTAACTTTGTCCTAATGCACAACTACTTCTCTTTGAAGGGAAGGTATAAAAAAAAAAAATCTGCAGTACAGCTATAGGCACCCACATGGCATCCTCCTATGCCAACCTGTTCATGGACCATCTGGAGAAAATCTTCGTAGCCTCCCAAAACCCCAAACCCCTGGTCCGGTTCAGGTTCGAGATGATATCTTCATGATCTGAACCCAGGTACAGGACATCCTATCCTCGTTTCACCGCCATGTCATCAATTTCTATGCCATACACTTTATCCTCCTCAACCCAGTGTGCAGTATACCAACTTCCTGGACGTTGACCTCTTCTCTAATTTGTGTGTGTGTGTGTGTGTGTGTGTGTGTGTGTCTTTGATACTATGTTACATGTTTGCTGCTGTTGCCAGTGATATAATCTGTTTCTGTTACAATTCCTACATTATCAGAAATGCAAGTTTGGGGAGTGTTCTTTTTTGGCAACATGAATATGGTTTCCCATGAAATTTCCTAGCTACTTTAGTTTTGGCACTTAATTTATCAATAACTTTGAATTGAAAGACTTTGCTTGAACTGTTTTTGGGTGAGTGTTAGTTTTATCTTATGATATATATGACTGCACAGTTCTTCTTGAATTGTTGGTGATACATTATTGCTGGAATCCTTGTTGGAAACGCTAGGATCTTGATGCTTGTTTACAATTAGTGATTTGCTTTTATTGGTGTTCCTAACCACACATGAATTTTGTGAGATTAAGACACAGGTTGTGAATTTATTACTTTTTTCTTCACTTCTTCATGAGGTCTTCATACTGGAACATGTTGCGACCAAATCCTCTTTTGTTGTTGTTGTTGTTGTTGTGGTGGTGGTGGTCTTCAGTCCTGAGACTGGTTTGATGCAGCTCTCCATGCTACTTTATCCTGTGCAGGCTTCTTCATCTCCCAGTACATACTGTAACCTACATCCTTCTGAATCTGCTTAGTGCATTCATCTCTTGGTCTCCCTCTACGATTTTTACCCTCCACGCTGACCTCCAATACTAAATTGGTGATCACTTGATGCCTCAGAATATGCCCCACCAACCGATCCCATCTTCTAGTCAAGTTGTGCCACAAACTCCTCTTCTCCCCAATTCTATTCAATACCTCCTCATTAGTTATGTGATCTACCCATCTAAACTTCAGCATTCTTCTGTAGCACCATATTTCGAAAGCTTCTATTCTCTTCTTGTCCAAACTATTTATCATCCGTGTTTCACTTCCATACATGGCTACACTCCATACAAATACTTTCAGAAACGACTTCCTGACATTTAAATCTATACTCGATGTTAACAAATTTCTCTTCTTCAGAAACGCTTTCCTTGCCATTGCCAGTCCACATTTTATATCCTCTCTACTTCGACCATCATTGGTTATTTTACTCCCTAAATAGCAAAACTCCTTTACTACTTTAAGTGTCTCATTTCCTAATCTAATTCCCTCAGCATCACCCGACTTAATTTGACTACATTCCATTATCCTCGTTTTGCTTTTGTTGATGTTCATCTTATATCCTCCTTTCAAGACACTGTCCATTCCGTTCAACTGCTCTTCCAAGTCCTTTGCTGTCTCTGACAGAATTACAATGTCATCGGCGAACCTCAAAGTTTTTACTTCTTCTCCATGAATTTTAATACCTACTCCGAATTTTTCTTTTGTTTCCTTTACTGCTTGCTCAATATACAGATTGAATAACATCGGGGAGAGGCTACAACCCCGTCTTACTCCTTTCCCAACCACTGCTTCCCTTTCATGCCCCTCGACTCTTATAACTGCCATCTGGTTTCTGTACAAATTGTAAATAGCCTTTTGCTCCTTGTATTTTACCCCTGCCACCTTTAGAATTTGAAAGAGAGTATTCCAGTCAACATTGTCAAAAGCTTTCTCTAAGTCTACAATTGCTAGGAACCTAGGTTTGCCTTTCCTCATTCTTTCTTCTAAGGTGAGTTGCAAGGTCAGTATTGCCTCACTTGTTCCAATATTTCTACGGAATCCAAACTGATCTTCCCCGCGGTTTGCTTCTACCAGTTTTTCCATTCGTCTGTAAAGAATTCATGTTAGTATTTTGCAGCTGTGACTTATTAAACTGATAGTTCGGTAATTTTCACATTTGTCAACACCAGCTTTCTTTGGGATTCGAATTATTATATTCTTGAAGTCTGAGGGTATTTCACCTGTCTCATACATCTTGCTCGCCAGATGGTAGAGTTTTGTCAGTACTGGCTCTCCCAAGGCCGTCAGTAGTTCTAATGGAATGTTGTCTACTCTCGGGGCCTTGTTTCGACTCAGGTCTTTCAGTGCTCTATCAAACTCTTCTCACAGTATCATATCTCCCATTTCATCTTCATCTACATCTTGTTCCATTTCCATAATATTGTCCTCAAGTACACTGCCCTTGTGTAGACCCTCTATATACTCCTTCCACCTTTCTGCTTTCCCTTCTTTGCTTAGAACTGGGTTTCCATTTGATAGTCATACAAGTGGTTCTCTGTTCTCCAAAGGTCCCTTTAATTTTCCTGTAGGCAGTATCTACCTTACCCCTAGTGAGATAAGCCTCTACATCCTTAAATTTGTCCTCTAGCCATCCCTGCTTAGCCATTTTGCACTTCGTGTCGATCTCATTTTTGAGACGTTTGTATTCCTTTTTGCCTGCTTCATTTATTACATTTTTATATTGTCTCCTTTCATCAATTAAATTCAATATTTCTTCTGTTACCCAAGGATTTCTACTAGCCCTCGTCTTTTTACCTACTTCATCGTCTGCTGCCTTCACTACTTCATCCTTCAAAGCTACCTATTCTTCTTCTATTGTATATCTTTCCCCCCATTCCTGTCAATTGTTCCCTTATGCTCTCCGTGAAACTCTGTACAACCTCTGGTTTAATCAGTTTATCCAGGTCCCATCTCCTTAAATTCCCAACTTTTTGCAGTTTCTTCAGTTTTAATCTACAGTTCATAACCAATAGATTGTGGTCAGAGTCCACATCTGCCCCTGGAAATGTCTTACAATTTAAAATCTGGTTCCTAAATCTCTGTCTTACCGTTATATAATCCATCTGAAACCTGTTAGTATTTCCAGGCTTCTTCCATGTATACAACCTTCTTTTATGATTCTTGAACCAAGTGTTAGCTATGATTAAGTAATGCTCTGTGCAAAAATCTATCAGGTGGCTTCCTCTTTCATTTCTTCCCCCCAATCCATATTCACCTACTACGTTTCCTTTGCTTCCTTTTCCTACTATCGAATTCCAGACACCCATGACTATTAAATTTTCGTCTCCCTTCACTGTCTGATAATTTCTTTTATCTCCTCATACATTTCTTCAATTTCTTCATCATCTGCGGAGATAGTTGGCATATGAACTTGTACTGCTGTAGTAGGTGTGGGCTTCGTGTCTATCTTGGCCACAATAATGCATTCACTATGCTGTTTGTAGTAGCTTATCCGCACTCCTATTTTTTTTATTCATTATTAAACCTACCCCTGTATTACCCCTGTTTGATTTTGTATTTATAACCCTGTATTCACCTGACCAAAAGTCTTGTTCCTCCTGCCACTGAACTTCACTAATTCCCACTATATCTAACTTTAACCTATCCATTTACCTTTTTAAATTTTCTAACCTACCTGCCCGATTAAGGGATCTGACATTCCACGCTCCGATTCGTAGAACGCCAGTTTTCTTTCTCCTCTTTTAGTATATTAAATTCCTCTTCCTCTAGAGCCACAGAGCCCCTGAGATTGCTTACTATTAAGCATTCAGGAGATTGTTTTCCATTATTATTTTGTTTTTCTTTGAGAGTTCTTCATGTTCCGGATATATTGCATCTAAATCTTCTTTCATTGTATTAGTTTTATTTTCATGCAATGTTATGGAATCCTTTAATAGTTATCTGCCATGCAATTGACACATTTACATCATTGCCATTGATCTCCTTTGTTAATGAATTTTGGGAGTTATTTTCATGCACTTATCGATCATGATACCAACACTGGCATTCTGTAATTCTTACTGCCTGTATCAGCACATATTACATACAGAACTATGTAGTGATACTAACGAGTCCACTTCATTCAATGCTACAGTTAATAATATCATTGTCATCAAATTTTGTAAACTTAGCTCATGCCTATTTTTCATTGTGATCTCATGTTGTAATTGTGAAACGTTTTCTTAAGTCAGATAGGTAATCAATGGTTGTTTTGTTTCAGCTGAGTGGATTTCAGCCAATTTATGTGACTCCTGTAGTCAAGGAAAGCACAGCTCATGTAAATGAACTTGTTTTAAAACAGAAGAACAGTACTTCAAAGAAATCCTCATACAAATCTCAGGAAAAATCACAGAGGAAGAGGGGATGGGTCCCTATTGTAATCCCACCTGACCCAGCAAAGACATTACCAAGTATGTGTATAGTTAAATTTTATTTTTTATTGAAAACTTGTGTGCTTTTATTGTGCAGACTTAAAAAAAATATTTTAAATAATCTAATGATGTTATGCGAGCGTGAGGAAAAAAATGACTATTTTCCGTGCATAATGAGAACTGCTTAGAGTTTTTTGCAGGGTAAATGAAGAGTATAACAAGTGTCTCCATTAAAATATTTTATCATTTTGGTCGGTTTCCAAGTGAAGGTTATATTTTGGACATGATGATCCACTTTGACTCATTTGATGTTTATGCCCATGAATTATAGTCGTGTACACTGTATAAGTAGAAGAGCACAGTAAGCAGAAACAAAGTATCAAGCGATTCAGAAAGCAATTACAATATTAAACATGGCATCACGAGCATTTATTATGTCATCATCTAAACCTCAAAATAAATTTGATCCCATTCTGATCCAGCTGTAACCATTTAGTTGCAATGGTTCTGTAAAATGCGTACTTTCTGTTTAATGCTGAATTTTTGGAAGTCTCACAAGTGGTAGTCTGTTACAGAAAGTTCTAGTTTGCATTATTCATTGCAAATTACTGTAGTTGGTCACTATCCCTTTCCATATTCATCATCCTCAGTTTCTTAGTTAGTTAGTTAGTTTTTTTTGCTAAGTCTTTTGTTGAACTGAAATAAGAATTACAAGGTTTTATAAATTTTTATGTGTGTGCAAAACATATCATTTCCTTTTCTTACATGTAAAATAATAATAATAATAATAATAACACTATTTTTTTAGATAAAGGAAAAAACAAAGTTGCACCAAACAATGATTTGTCTCTGTGTTCAGTGTTCTCATAGTGGTCTCAAAATGGTCTGCATTTTAAGACTTTTTCTTTGTAAAGTAAAAGATTTTCTCAGATGCCTTATTCTATATTGTCATTTTCCTTTCGTAACCTGTCTCAAGAATCTCACACTTATAATTGTGCATTGATGGTCCATATTTGCTTCCTAAGTGAGATTTAAGGCTACAGCGTTCCAAAGCGAAGAGAGCCAGTAAATTCCTGAATGCCGTGAGCCTGACAAGAAAAAATTTCAAAGTGTCTAATAAAACGGACAAATGCATTGTGTGTAGTGTCAGGGAAAGATTTCCAATCTGCTCACAAAACTTTTATCATATTGATAGCAGTTCTCATAATACTAATTGAAATTCTAATCACTTTCTTGCATAGGTATAGGTATTCCATGTTCATTTCAATGCTGTACACCGTAGATGTATCTGTAAATTTTGCAATCTGCAGCAATATAAATCAGTGACATTAACTCTGTGAGTTGAAACATTTGGAAGATATTTTCTGCAATGCTTCCTATGCCTTTCCTGAGTATCTTCCTTATATGTTTTAGGAATAATATTGTGGTGGTGGTACAGATTTTTGAGTTCCAATGTACCATTGCTTCATGGGGTTGCTGTGTTGAGAAAATGTAATTTGAATAAATTTAACCTCCAGACATGGCACACCACCATGGAAATTACTTGTCTTGCATATTTTTCAGATATAGGTAGGACTGCAGCCAGGGGTGGTGGCAAGAGGGGGGTGGGGGAGGTATGGGGGCTGTAGCCCCCCCCCCCCCCTTCCCCCCTTGACAGACTTCTAGAATCACCCTTGACTGCAGCTACATGCTTGAGCTTGGATTACAGGTTAGCATTGATTTGAAAAGTCATTTGTATCCTTTCTGGACATCGAAGATATTTGATCCTTAATGTCATTTTGATTGATTGCATCTTCTGCTAGATGGGTTCTAAGATTTTGCTCTGATAACCATGTCCAGAGAGCTTTGTTTGTGATCTGTATGCAAACCATGGGTGCCACCAAATAGACAATTTGAGTCCCAGGTCAATACAAACTGATTTGTTGATTCTTGCTTCACTGGATACTTGATATTTGTTGAGTATATCAGCTATGCAGCTCTCTGATTGTTCGTCATTTTAAATTAAACTGAGATCATCTGCTTTTGTGTTTTCACATCATATATTTTTTAGCTGCAATCAGCAGAAGACATGCTTTGTTGGTGCTGCACATTTTAGCAATTTTGACTGAGATAAACTCACACTCCAGGGTTCTTTGGCATGCCAATGTAGAAATGTGCTCAGAAACGGCTCAGTTAAATAATTCGTGCAATACACACATTTGTTTATATATGAAAATCAACTTTGGAATTTTTCTTTGTGAGAGACCGCATGTACAAGATTCATGTGCCAGATTTCAAATTCTGGATTCACATATTTTACTGTTCGCATCACTTCTGTATAATCTTAAATTGATTATATTAATACCCATTTGTATTGTACTATATGGTGAAATTTAGAATATTGGTGAGTGCCGTTTTAAAATTTTTGAGAACAGTAGGCTTACCCTTGTTCAAAACATTTATTCTCTGATTTCATTATGTAATTACATGAGAAATAAGCTATTTTTGAGAGCCCTCACAAAACTATATTTTTCTAAGTTAGCAGTATGAGTGTTTTGGATGCCTAACTTATTTCGCAGTAAATCAGCATTTGTGGTTCACAGCTACAGCCAAAGACTACATCATCTCTGAATTTCATTGTATCTCAACACAAATAAATACACGTTTTTGAGAATTTTCAGAAGCTACCTTTGTCATTTGCATAATCTGTGAGTAATTTGTAGTAAATTGGCACTTATGATTTAGTTGCTGTAGCAGATATTCTAACCAACGTACTGTGTTACATCTAGTTTTCCATTGAAGAGTGGTAGCCTCTTATATTATCTTAATTTATGATAAATTAACTCTTTTGAGTTTTCTAACAAGTATAATTAACTGCAAAATGTTTTAGGGAGCTACTAATTTCGGCCACTGGTTTTTGTGTTGCCTTAATGTAAGTCTTGTTTTTCTGTTTGCTTCAGTTCTTATAGGGAATTAGCAACTTTTTAGTTCAAAAGATTAAAATATAATCAGTAGGCTTAAATTAAAGTTGTTTGTTCACTGCCTAGAAATACATTGTACCAGGCAAAATGCAACGCCACTGTGGCTGCTGATCTCGAACACGGGATGAGTTAGTTGATGTTCATAAGCAACTGGAATCACCCTGACTGCTGTCAAGTGATTGGCAGCTGCTGCAAACTGGTGTGTTGGAAGAGCTCCTGAGAGTTGCGTACCTGTGATATCTGTACCAGACGTACTTCAAGTACTATCCTCTCATGTGGATCCTGTCTCCTCTGCAGCAAGTACACGATCTGTCATTACTTATCCACTTGATTGCAATTGGCTTGTCAGTGGTAGATCTAGGCACCCTGTATGGGGTAGGTGGGAACCAGGAAGGACTCATGGTGTTGTACCAATCCCTTGAGGTCCTGTCTTTAACTGAAACTGAGGCAGTGGGACTCAACTTCATCTGATTGGGTAAACCAATTTTGCCTAGTATCAGGAGCAGGCAATTGCAAAAGGGTAGGGACCTATTAATTGTTGGCAATTCAAACGTACGGTGAATGATGGCATCCCTTAGAGAAATGACAGCAAGGGACAGGAAAGGACACCAGGTGCACTCAGTCTGTATGCCTGGGGGCCTCATTCAACATGTTGAAGAGGCTGCTCCAGCAGCTGAAGCGAATGGGATGCAAGCAGCTGCAGATTGTCGTGCATGATGGAACAAATAATGCCTTTTGTCCATGCTCCGAAGTCGTACTTTGGTCATTCCAGTGACTGGCAGAGAAAGTTGAGACAACCATACTAGTGCGTGGAGTTTCAACAAAGCTCACAACTTGCAACATATTCGGCGGAACAGATTGTGGCCCTTTGGTTCTGAGATGAACGGAAGGACTGAACCAGAGACTTTTAAGGTTCTGTGACAAGCTAGGCTGTGACTTCCTGGACTGGTGCCAAGGGCTGAGAACTGCAGTGTCCGCTGAATGCTCCTGAAAAGTAATGAACCTCACATAATGCTAGGTGCAAAAGCTGTTTGGTACCTGAAATTGGTAGCATTCAGATTTTTGAGGAAAATTTGAGTGTATATGGATAGGATAGGCCAAGGGGAAATTGAGGTGGGGTATTTTTTGCAGTAGCCAAGAAACCCAAATCCACTGAAATAGAAATTGAAGCTGCATGTGAGATTTTTGGGCAAGACAGTATCAGGGGTGGGCATTAAATGATAATTGGATCCTTCTGTTGCCCACCAGACCCAACTCCTGATAACAGTAAACTTTAAAGGAAACCTCATTTCATTTGTACGTGAGTTCCCCAATCATACTGTAATCATTGGTGCAGACTTCAGTCATCCAACAATTAATTGGGAAAATTACAGTTTTGGTAGTGTTGGGCACATCCTGTGAAACATTACAAAATGTGATCTCTGAAAACCACCTAGAACAGGTAGTTTGGGTCCCCAATCAGGATGTAAAAATATGTTGGATCTAATGACAATAAGTAGACGTGACCTCTTTGAGGATGTCCACATCAAAACTGGTATCAGTGACCGTGACGTGGTTGTGACAACGATGATTTCCAATGTACAAGGAACAACTGAAACAAGCAGAAAGGTATGTATTTTCAGGAAACTAAATAAAAAATCAGTAGTGCCATATCTCAGTGAGGAACCTGAAACTTTTAGCACAGGGCAGGAGCATGTAGAGGAACTGTGGCTCAGGTTTAAAAGAACAGTTGACCATGCACTGGATAGACATGCACCCAATAGAACACTTCATAATGGGAGAGAACCCCCATGGTATACAGTCACTGTAAAAAAAAACTTGGTAAAGAATCAGAGTACTGCATAGGGCTGTAGACAGAGAGATGCTGAATGAAACACAAGAGAACAATGTTTGATGCATTGCAAATATTGCCAAGTGATATTTAACAAAACCCAAATAAATTCTGATCATATGCAAGAACTATTAGTGGTACTAAAGTTAGTGTCCAGTCCCGAGCAAATGAGACAGGAACTGAAATTGGGGGTAACAAAGCAAAAGCTGAAATATTGAACTATATTTTCAAATGTTCCTTTGCAAAGGAAAATCCAGGAGAATTGCCCCAGTTTAATCCTCATACCACTGAAAAGATGAATGAAGTATCTGTTAGTGTCAGTGGTGTTGAGAAACAGCTAAAATCATGAAAATGGAACAGAGATTTAGGGCCCCATCAGAATCTATACTAAATTTGTGACTGAGTTGGTCCACAAAACTACCATACAGTAACCTTGATATCGATCTGTTGTAGAATCATAGAACATATTCTGAGCTCAAACATAATGAGGTATCTTGAACAGAATGACCTCCTCAGCATCAACTAGCATGGATTCCAAAAAACGTCGATCGTATGAAATCCAACTTGCAGCATTCTTGCATGACATACTGAAAGCTTTGGATTAGTCAGGTAAATGCAGTATTTTTCGATCTTCAGGTAAATGCAGTATTTTTCGATCTTCAGGTAAATGCAGTATTTTTCAATCTTCAGGTAAATGCAGTATTTTTCAATCTTCAGGTAAATGCAGTATTTTTCGATCTTCAGGTAAATGCAGTATTTTTCGATCTTCAGGTAAATGCAGTATTTTTCGATCTCTGGAAAGCATTTGACTCAGTAGCACAGCTATGTTTATTGTCAAAAGTATGATCGTATGGGGTATCAAGTGAAATTTATGACTGAATTGAGGACTTTTTAGTTGGGAGGATGCAGCATGTTATCTTGGATGGAGACCCATTGTCAGATGTAGAAGTAACTTCAGGTGTGCCCCAGGGAAGTGTGTTGGGACCCTTGCTGTTCATGTTGTATATAAATGACCTTGCTGACAATAGTAGTAGCAATTACAGATTTTTTGCAGTTATCTATGATGTACTGTCTGAAAGAAGTGCATAAATATTCAGTTAGATCTTGATAAGATTTCAAAGTGGTACAACAATTGGGAACTTGCTTTAAATGTTCACACTTCACAAAACGCTAAAACACACCACTCAATGACTGTAATATCAAAGAGTTGGAATTGGCCAACTCTTACAAATACCTAGGTATAACACTTTGTAGGGTATGTAATGGAATGATCATGTAGGCTTAGCTGTTGGTAAAGTAGATGATAGACTTCTGTTTATTGATAGAATGCTAGGAAAGTGCAATCAGCTTCGGCATTTGAGGTTACACTTCTTCTTCTTCTTCCTCCTCCTCCTCCTCCCTGTGGGCTGCTGAAAGCCGGCCCATGTGTCTGACACTTAACAGATGACTGGGTAACACATAATTCCCAGCTCCTGGTTGACGGGTAGGGTCATACGTACCCCCTGGTACAGGCCAGGCCCAAGGAGGGGTGATTGCCTGAACTGCTACCTTCCCAAATTGCTGATTGTTCCCTCTGTCAGGTTTTGAGGGGGTGTGATGCGAAGTATAAGCAATCACTTAAGGCGGGTGCCCCTGTTGGAAGGAGTGTGCCATTGGAGACGCTGGCAATCATGGGGATTTTCTCGCAATGAGTCAATCATGTTCATATTCAACAGTTACGAAATGTAAATGGAATGAGGCTACCAATTCAAAGACCCTCCCAGCTGCAGCACTGCTCCTCGTGGTTTCGCGTAGTGAACACAGTCATTCCTTTGCTTGGGTAAATCCCTTTATTATTCAGAAAGGTGTTGATGCCATTGCTGGCCCTGTGAAATCCTGCTCTCATTTACACAATGGCACTTTGATTTTGGAGACTACTTTTGATTCTCAAGCACAACAACTGCTTGCAGCTATGTTCCTCCATGGCTATCCTGTTCGTGTCAGGGCCCATCAAATGCTGAATTCTTCCTGTGGTGTTATTTATACTAGGCTGCTCCATGGTCTGACCAAGGCAGAAATCAAAACGTGCCTCTCTGTTCAGGGTGTCATTGCACTGTCGCGTGATGACTAAAGGTAGATGCCTCTTCAGTGCCCACACACACTCTCTGTCTCACTTTTGATAGAGTGGTTATTCCGTCAAAGATCAAATCAGGTTATGAAATTATCACAGTCATACCGTATATTCCGAACCCGATGCACTGCTACCAGTGTCATCGTTACAATCCCACTCAAGAGTCCTGTCAACATCCAGCCAAATCTGTAACCTGTTGTAGGGATGCTCATGAGGGTGATTGTCTGTTACCTCCTCCCACAGTTGTCCTGTGTATCTTGATGAGTGGACTGTCCAGGAGTCGGGGTGAATGAAAAGTGCCTTACCCGGTGGCTCACAAGTTGTTGTTTAGTCGGAAACCTTGTGTCCTACCATCTCGTAGTACTGTTCTTGCTGCACCTAGCTCCATGAAGGACATGGCCATGCTGACATTCAACTTCAAATTTAGCACCACGGTTGTGAAATTGCCCAGCGTCATGGCAATCTTGTCGCCTCCTCCAGCTGTGCAACACACCACCAAACTTTCGCTTCATGGGGTGAAGTCACTAGCTACACAGCCGGCAGGCTGGAAAGGACAGAAGGAATACTCCCATGAAGACTTCCTATGTTCCTACAGCCAACCAACACCTGAGTCTTCCTCTGACAATTGGAAAGGAAAATGGCTTTCTCCTTCACCAACTCAAAGATCGTCTTCGATGATCGCCACATGATACCCTCGCCCAGCTGACCTCTGTGTTGCCAGTGGGCACCACAACTGTTTTTCTGCCCTGGACTCCGCAGGCTGACTGGAGGAGGATTCCGACACTTCTGTATAGCTCATGGAGCATGACTCTTCTATTATGGAACATTTGCAGTCTTCGATCAAACAATGAGGATTTCCACTTGCTCATAGAATTGCAGTGTCCACTTGTCCTCTGCCTTCAGGAAACAGAGTTGCGTCCTCACAACCGCTTTGAGCTCTCTCATTTCTTCCCGGTCCGTTTTAACCTCCTTCCAAGGATGGCATTCCATCTCATGGGGGAGTCGTGCTGCTCACACGGGATGACGTTCACAGTCAACTCATTCTCCTGACTACCTGTCTTCAAGCTGTTGCAGTTTGCCTTTTCCTTCCTCACTTGACCTTCCCCTTTTTACTGTTTACATCCCTCTGTCATTCGACGTCACCAGGGCAGACTTCCTTCAGCCTATTGGACAGCTACCTTGCCCTTTCTGCTGCTCAGTGACTTTAATGCACACCATCCACTGTGGGGTTCTCTCACAACCTGTCCAAGAAGTGCCCTCTTGGCTGACCTTCTCAATCAGCGTAACCTTTTTCTGCCTTAACATAGGAACATCCATGTTCCTTGCAGGCTCCATGTGCACCTTTTCCCATTTGGACCTATCCTTCCACATTGCCCAGCTTGCCCACCATCTCGAGCGTCCACTTTCTCTGACACATACTCAAATGACCATTTCCCATATGCTATTCGTTTGGTGACTCCTACCCCACCTACGCACGCCCCAGTGGCAGCTCATTAAGGCTGACAGGAGGCTTTACACCTCCCTGGTGACCTTTGACAAATAACATTTCCCCAGGTGTGATGACCAGGTAGAACATCTTACAATTGTTATCTTACTGTCACAGAACATTCCATTCCTTGCACTTCCTCTTTACCTCGCCTTGCAATTCGCACGCGGAGATGTGCTCTCCGTGTTTTTAACCATCATTCTACAATGGCAAACTGCATTCATTATAAGTAGTTGTGTGCACAGTGTCGTCATGTTCTTCAGGATAGCAAAAATGCTAGCTGGATTTCATTCACTAGTCCTTTTAACAGCTCCACTCCCTCATCCAACCTCTGACGGCTCTCTGGGACAAAGATCCATTCCCTAATTTCTGGCCTGATGGTAGCAGACGATGTCATCGTGGAATCTATTGCTATCTCCAATACCTTGGGTTGCCATTTTGCAAAGATTTAGAGCTTCTCCCACTATCACCCTGCCTTCGTCCATCGGAAACGAGCTGAGGAAGTTTGGGTGATGCCCTTCTCTCCTCAGAACACGAGTGCTACAATGCCGCCTTTACTGTGAAGGAGCTAGATCATGCTCACATTCAGATGTTGCAGCACTTTTCTCTTTCAAGCAAGCACTTTCTGCTACACACATACAACCACATCTGGGCAGAGGGCACATTTCCGAGACGCTGAGGCAAAGTCACCATCATTCCCATACCTATGCCCAGTAAGGACAAACACCTTCCTTCTAGCTGTGTTTGTAGAATGTATGATTCATGACCAGCTGGTATGGTGGCTCAAGTCTCGCAATTTACTAACAACTGCACAGCATCGATTTCGAATGTGCCATTTTGCAGTTGACCATCTCGTCCCTTTGTCCACCCGTCATGAGTGGTTTTATGCAGAAATTCCAAACTGGCCATGTTTTTTGATTTGGAGAAAGCCTACGGCATCTGCTGGAGGACTAGTATCTTCCGTACTCTCAACACATGAGGCTTCCATGGCCACCTGCACAGTTTCCTGCAGGAATTTTTACAAGACAGAGTTTTCAAGATATGTATGGGTTCTGCCTTGTCGGACACCTTCATCCAGGAAAACGACGTGCCTCCAGGTTCCATCCTGAGTGTTGTCCTCTTTGCTATCGCCATTAACCCTATAATGGCCTGTCTCCCGCTGGGCACCTCTGTCTCTCTTTTCGTTGAGGATTTTGCCATTTATTGCAGTTCCCAAGGACCTCTCTCATTGAGCGTCGTTTTCAGCGATGTCTCGATTGTCTGTACTCGTGGAGCATCAGCAGTGGCTTTCGTTTTTCCTCTAACAAAACCATTTGTATGAATTTCTAGTGGTGTAATTGATTTCTTCCACCATCTTTAAATCTTGGGCCTATTGCTCTTCCATTTGTTGAGAATATGAAATTCCTGGGAAACTTCCTTGGTCATTCCATGTCTTACCTGGCTGCCCGCTATATGCGGTCCCTTAATGTCCTACGTGTCCTCAATGGCACTAACTAGAGAACAGATCGAACCACCTTCCTCTGTTTGTATCAGTCCCTTGTCCATTGGAAACTAGTCTATGGGTGTTTCGTTTATGCATCTGCATGTCCATTCCTCTTACGTCGTCTCAGTACTATCCACCATCCTGTGTTCACTTTGGCCTTCATTCACTTCCTAAGGACACTGCTCCAGCCTTGCTCTATCGTATTCAGTTTCATGAACTTTGCACAGAATTTCTTGATGCTACCTTTGTGTACACTGATGGCTCTTGGACAGACCGTGGTGTTGGGTGTCCCCTGTCATTGGCACCGACATTTTCAGATGTCGGCTTCCGCTCAGTATTTACAGCAGAGCTCTTCACCTTGTATCAGGCCATGCAGTACATCCAGTGACACGGGCTTTTCAATTCCGTCATCTGCCTCGACTCTCTCAGTGCCCTCCTCTCTCAGTGCCCTCCTCTCTCAGTGCCCTCCTCTCTCAGTGCCCTCCTCTCTCAGTGCCCTTCAAAGCCTCTGTGTGCTGTACACTGTCCCTTAGTACAATGGGTCCGGGAAAGTGTCACTTATGCACTCTTGACAGAGCCTGTGTGATGATTAAGTGGGTTATTGGCCACATCTGTCTGACAGGAAATGCGGCTGCTGAGACTGCTGCCAAGGCTGCAGTCCTCATACCTCAGCCTTCTAGTTCTTACATTCCCTCTGATGATCTCTGTGTTGCCATTTGTTTCCAAGTGGTGTCACTTTGGCATCACCACTGGTTCTCCCTTCATGAGAACAAGCTCCGGGTTATTAAGCCTCTCCCAGTGGCTTGGACAACCTCCTCTTGGACTTCTCACCATGAGGAGATCATTTTTGCTACTTGCGTATCAGGCACTGTCATTTTAGCCATCACCATTTGTTAATTGGTGCTCCCCCACAACTTTGTACTCATTGCGCTTAATCTTCGACGGTCTGCTATTTCCTGACAAAATGGCCTTTTTGTAACCACTTACATTCTCGTTTGTGTTTGATGTCTGAATTATCAGCCATTTTAAGGTACAACACGCAGCCTGCCAACCACGTTTTACTTTTTATCCTTCGTGGCAATATGCTGAAGGGCATTTAATTTTTAGTTCTTGACCTCCCTTTCTCTGTGGCGTATTTTAGACCTTTCTCCATGTCCCTGGTTTTAGCTGTCTTCTATTCTGTCGATTGGGATTAATGTGTAGTCATTTTTAACTCCACTCTTTGCCTTCACGCTCTACAGTTCTGAATTAGGTGCGTATGATCCTAGTTGTTTTTGCACCCTAAAACAAAACAAACATCTTTGGCCCTAATGCCAATGCCAAACTTTTTGTGTGCTTCTTTTTCAAGCTAATAATTTTAGCCTTAATATGTCTTATCTCAATAAATTATATTGTCTTAGCATTCCTGCACTGTATAACTGTTGCAATACCAGAAAGTAATATTCAACAATATTAGGGAAAGGATAGAGTGCTACTTACCAACAGGTTGTTTTGCAGACAGGCACAACAAAACACTTGTAGCATTTGGCCAAAGCTTTCGTCAGAAAAGGAAAACACACACACACACACACACACACACACACACACACATATATATATATATATATATATATATATATATATATATATATATATATATATATAGCGCTGGCAGGTCGATAGACACACAAACAAACACAAACATACACACAAAATTCTAGCTTTCGCAACCAACGGTTGCCTCGTCAGGAAAGAGGGAAGGAGAGGGAAAGACAAAAGGATTTGGGTTTTAAGGGAGAGGGTAAGGAGTCATTCCAATCCCGGGAGCGGAAAGACTTACCTTAGGGGGAAAAAAGGACAGGTATACACTCGCACACACACACACATATCCATCCGCATATACACAGACACAAGCATACATTTGTAAAGGCAAAGAGTTTGGGCAGAGATGTCAGACATCTGGATTGGAATGACTCCTTACCCTCTCCCTTAAAACCCAAATCCTTTTGTCTTTCCCTCTCCTTCCCTCTTTCCTGACGAGGCAACCGTTGGTTGCGAAAGCTAGATTTTGTGTGTATGTTTGTGTTTGTTTGTGTGTCTATCGACCTGCCAGCGCTTTTGTTTGGTAAGTCTCATCATCTTTCACACACACCTAAAAACAAAGATGATGTGACTTACCAAATGAAAGTGCTGGCAGGTCGACAGACACACAAATGAACACAAACATACACACAAAATTCAAGCTTTCGCAACAAACTGTTGCCTCATCAGGAAAGAGGGAAGGAGAGGGAAAGACGAAAGGATGTGGGTTTTAAGGGAGAGGGTAAGGAGTCATTCCAGTCCCGGGAGCGGAAAGACTTACCTTAGGGGGAAAAAAGGACGGGTATACACTCGCGCGCACACACACACATATCCATCCACACATATACAGACACAAGCAGACATATTTAAAGACATATTTAAATATTTAGGTCTTTAAATATGTCTGCTTGTGTCTGTATATGTGTGGATGGATATGTGTGTGTGTGCGAGTGTATACCCGTCCTTTTTTCCCCCTAAGGTAAGTCTTTCCGCTCCCGGGACTGGAATGACTCCTTACCCTCTCCCTTAAAACCCACATCCTTTCGTCTTTCCCTCTCCTTCCCTCTTTCCTGATGAGGCAACAGTTTGTTGCGAAAGCTTGAATTTTGTGTGTATGTTTGTGTTCGTTTGTGTGTCTGTCGACCTGCCAGCACTTTCATTTGGTAAGTCACATCATCTTTGTTTTTAGCTTCAAGGAATCCTCAGAACCTTAGGCCCCCTACAAAACCTTTCACCTGACTCCATCAACCTCCTGACCCCACCGACACCCCGCACCCCTACCTTCTACCTTCTTCCTAAAATTCACAAACCCAATCATCCCGGCCGCCCCATTGTAGCTGGTTACCAAGCCCCCACAGAACGTATCTCTGCCTACGTAGATCAACACCTTCAACCCATTACATGCAGTCTCCCATCCTTCATCAAAGACACCAACCACTTTCTCGAACGTCTGGAATCCTTACCCAATCCATTACCCCCAGAAACCATCCTTGTAACCATTGATGCCACTTCCTTATACACAAATATCCCGCACGTCCAGGGCCTCGCTGCGATGGAGCACTTCCTTTCACGCTTATCACCTGCCACCCTACCTAAAACATCTTTCCTCATTACCTTAGCCAGCTTCATCCTGACCCACAACTTCTTCACTTTTGAAAACCAGACATACCAACAATTAAAGGGAACAGCCATGGGTACCAGGATGGCCCCCTCGTACGCCAATCTATTCATGGGTCGCTTAGAGGAAGCCTTCTTGGTTACCCAGGCCTGCCAACCCAAAGTTTGGTACAGATTTATTGATGACATTTTCATGATCTGGACTCACAGTGAAGAAGAACTCCAGAATTTCCTCTCCAACCTCAACTCCTTTGGTTCCATCAGATTCACCTGGTCCTACTCCAAACCCCATGCCACTTTCCTTGATGTTGACCTTCACCTGTCCAATGGCCAGCTTCACACGTCCGTCCACATCAAACCCACCAACAAGCAACAGTACCTCCATTACGACAGCTGCCACCCATTCCACATCAAACGGTCCCTTCCCTACAGCCTAGGTCTTCGTGGCAAACGACTCTGCTCCAGTCCGGAATCCCTGAAGCATTACACCAACAACCTGACAACAGCTTTCGCATCCCGCAACTACCCTCCCGACCTGGTACAGAATCAAATAACCAGAGTCACTTCCTCATCCTCTCAAACCCAGAACCTCTCACAGAAGAACCACAAAAGTGCCCCACTTGTGACAGGATACTTTCCGGGACTGGATCAGATTCTGAATGGGGCTTTCCAGCAGGGATACGACTTTCTCAAATCCTGCCCTGAAATGAGATCCATCCTTCATGAAATCCTCCCCACTCCACCAAGAGTGTCTTTCCGCCGTCCACCTAACCTTCGTAACCTCTTAGTTCATCCCTATGAAATCCCCAAACCACCTTCCCTACCCTCTGGCTCCTACCCTTGTAACCGCCCCCGGTGTAAAACCTGTCCCATGCACCCTCCCACCACCACCTACTCCAGTCCTGTAACCTGGAAGGTGTACACAGTCAAAGGCAGAGCCACGTGTGAAAGCACCCACGTGATCTACCAACTGACCTGCCTACACTGTGATG
Source organism: Schistocerca cancellata (assembly GCF_023864275.1). NCBI lineage: Eukaryota > Metazoa > Arthropoda > Insecta > Orthoptera > Acrididae > Schistocerca > Schistocerca cancellata. The sequence continues at coordinate 307,893,498 of NC_064627.1, read as the reverse complement.
CATTCTATGTGGGAATGACCAGCAACAAACTGTCCATTCGCATGAATGGACACAGGCAGACAGTGTTTGTTGGTAATGAGGATCACCCTGTGGCTAAACATGCCTTGTTGCACGACCAGCACATCTTGGCGCAGTGTTACACCGTCCGGGTTATCTGGATACTTCCTACTAACACCAACCTATCCGAACTCCGGAGATGGGAACTTGCTCTTCAATATATCCTCTCTTCCCGTTATCCACCAGGCCTCAATCTTCGCTAATGTCAAATTTCCGCCACTCATACCTCACCTGTCATTCATCAACATCTTTGCCTCTGCACTTCTGCCTCGACTGACATCTCTGCCCAAACTCTTTGTCTTTAAATATGTCTGCTTGTGTCTGTATATGTGTGGATGGATATGTGTGTGTGTGCGAGTGTATACCCGTCCCTTTTTCCCCCTAAGGTAAGTCTTTCCGCTCCCGGGACTGGAATGACTCCTTACCCTCTCCCTTAAAACCCACATCCTTTCGTCTTTCCCTCTCCTTCCCTCTTTCCTGATGAGGCAACAGTTTGTTGCGAAAGCTTGAATTTTGTGTGTATGTTTGTGTTCGTTTGTGTGTCTGTCGACCTGCCAGCACTTTCATTTGGTAAGTCACATCATCTTTGTTTTTAGGTATATATATATATATATATATATATATATATATATATATATATATATATATATATATGTATATATATATGATGAGACTTACCAAACAAAAGTGCTGGCAGGTCGATACACACACAAACAAACACAAACATACACACAAAATCTAGCTTTCGCAACCAACGGTTGCCTCGTCAGGAAAGAGGGAAGGAGAAGGAAAGACAAAAGGATATGGGTTCTAAGGGAGAGGGTAAGGAGTCATTCCAATCCCGGGAGCGGAAAGACTTACCTTAGGGGGAAAAAAGGACAGGTATACACTCGCGCACACACACACACACATACACACATATCCATCCATCCTGTATGTGTGGATGGATATGTGTGTGTGTGTGCGAGTGTATACCTGTCCTTTTTTCCCCCTAAGGTAAGTCTTTCCGCTCCCGGGATTGGAATGACTCCTTACCCTCTCCCTTAAAACCCATATCCTTTTGTCTTTCCTTCTCCTTCCCTCTTTCCTGACGAGGCAACCGTTGGTTGCGAAAGCTAGATTTTGTGTGTATGTTTGTGTTTGTTTGTGTGTCTATCGACCTGCCAGCGCTTTTGTTTGGTAAGTCTCATCATCTTTCTTTTTAAATATATTTTTCCCACGTGGAATGTTTCCCTCTATTTTATATATATATATATATATATATATATATATATATATATATATATATATATATAGAGTTGAAACTCTTTGCCTTTACAAATGTCTGCTTGTGTCTGTGTATGTGTGGATGGATATGTGTGTGTGTGCGAGTGTAAACCTGTCCTTTTTTCCCCCTAAGGTAAGTCTTTCCGCTCCCGGGATTGGAATGACTCCTTACCCTCTCCCTTAAAACCCAATCCTTTTGTCTTTCCTTCTCCTTCCCTCTTTCCTGACGAGGCAACCGTTGGTTGCGAAAGCTAGAGTTTTGTGTGTATGTTTGTGTTTGTTTGTGTGTCTATCGACCTGCCAGCGCTTTTGTTGGGTAAGTCTCATCATCTTTCTTTTTATATATATATATATATATATATATATATATATATATATATATAATAGAGGGAAACGTTCCACGTGGGAAAAATATATTTATTTTTTTTTATTTTTTTTTATATTTGTTTATATATATATATATATATATATATATATATATATATATATATATATATATATATATATATATGGTTATAATAGAAGGAAACATTCCACGAAGGAAAAATATACCTATAAACAAAGATGATGTGACTTACCAAATGAAAGTGCTGGCAGGTCGACAGACACACAAACGAACACAAACATACACACAAAATTCAAGCTTTCGCAACAAACTGTTGCCTCATCAGGAAAGAGGGAAGGAGAGGGAAAGACGAAAGGATGTGGGTTTTAAGGGAGAGGGTAAGGAGTCATTCCAGTCCCGGGAGCGGAAAGACTTACCTTAGGGGGGAAAAAAGGACGGGTATACACTCGCACACACACACATATCCATCCACACATATACAGACACATGCAGACATCCTTTAGTCTTTCCCTCTCCTTCCCTCTTTCCTGATGAGGCAACAGTTTGTTGCGAAAGCTTGAATTTTGTGTATATGTTTGTGTTCGTTTGTGTGTCTGTCGACCTGCCAGCTAGCTCCACAGGCAAAGAGGTTGAAACATGAAAAATAAATTATTTAGACCATTAAGACAGACGAAAGTTGAATTTTGAATGAGAAGTGGGTTATGAAATTCAACAGTGGGGAAACTGAAGCAAAGGAGAAATAGAGATAATGAGCCAGAGGGCAAAGCAGTGCATACTTCAATCATTGCAAACTCTTGGTTTAAAGATAATGAAAGTTTGTGGGTACAGTGGAAGATTCCAAAAAGATGGTTTAATGGTAAGATGTGACTTTCGAAATCAGCTTATAAACAATAAACCATTTCCAGCAGCAGGTGGGGCTGTGACCATAATTTATTAGTTATGGAATGTTGACTAAAGCTGAAGATACTACAAATATATAGGAAGGTAAAGAGGTGGGACTGTGTAATTAGAAACAACCGTAGATCGCCGAGACTCAGCGGGAGCATTAGACAACAGTGAATTGAAATGAGGGAAATCAAAGGCAGTGAATGGGTTCCTCTGAGAGATGAAATAATTGAGGTGCTAGAGGAAAAATTTGGAAAGAAGACATAGCTCAGCAGAAATTCTTGTACAACATCTAGTATATTAAATTTAATTTATGAAAATGCAGCAAATGAAGCAGTAAAAAAGGAAAACAGATGCTTAAAACTGAGACTGATTGGAAGTATGAAATGGCAATGGGCAAATGGCTAGAGGAGAAATGCAAAACTGTAGAAACATGCATGTCTATTGGAAAGATAGATGCCCACCTATAGGACAATTAAAGAAACCTTTGGAGAAAAGATAAGATGCTGTATAAAGGTAGAAAGAACAACTGTAAATCCAATGCTAAGGAAAGAAGGGAAAGCTGAAAAGTGAAGGAACAGACAGAACAGCCATATAAGTGAAGGAAACTTGACAAAATTAAGAAAAGGAAGTGGAAGTGATGAAGATAAGATTTGTTATGTGCATTGAATGATCTGAGTTGAAACAAAGTACTTGAAAATGTGTACACAACATTAAAATATCTGGTGAAATAAACAAGACCCCAGATTAATTCGGAGAACTGAGGAAACACAATGACATATAGACAAGCAAGAAAGTGGTAAACATATAAATTAAAGAGAAAAGTTCACTTCAGAAAACAGTGAAGTTACCAAGAGTTGGAATGGCTGGCCAGTTCTTACCTTCAGGAGGTGAAATTCCAATAATGCTGATAGACAAATGTAATTCCTAGCTTTTGGAACTATCAGTTTCTTCTTCTGGGAGGAAAGGTGGATGTTTTGAATATTTAGAATGGAGGGGCAAGTCGCGGCAATCCAGAGATGGCAGGGGCCCATCCATAGGTATATTTTCTTATGCCAGTCTTTTACATCTTTTTTTTTCTTTTCGACAACAGTGTGATGATTGGTTTCCATGATAAGCACAATTTGTCCATACTTCCAGTTTCTGTTTGACAGTTTCAGTTAACTGGGTGCCATACTCATTCCTGTGAGTTTGTATAACTTACAGATTACGTTTATATTTGACATTAATGTGGCATTAAGCAGTGTGTCTGCAACATCTAATTGTTCTTGCTAGATTTCATTAGGCAACCATAATCATGCTAGTACATGTCATCAGTGCTGTCATCTGTTCTGAATTCTGTTTTGACTTTCTCATTGCCTCTGCAACAGACAAGTCCATCAGCAGAAATGATGTCTTGCAAAACACTAATTTCCCCTTTCAGTTGTTCAGGTACATTATTGCCACTTCGCTTCTTGCAAATATTGTGAATTTCTCATCATGGATGCCTCTGAATTTTTTTTTGTTAAAACTCTAAAAGCTTTTTTAAATAAAACAACATTATTAGCATCCTACACCTTTATTCTTCATGTCTACATATTTATTTCTCAGCATAGTTACCCTGGTGATGAACGCATTTCTCCCAATGAGAGATCAGTTTATTGATACTGTCACTATGGAGTATTTGACTTTGTAGACAGACCCGCAACCTCATCTCTGCTTGCATTGCTCCATCACTATCGACATGAAGTCCTTGAGGGTGCTCTTTAAGTTTTGAAAAGGGATGAAAATCGGATGGGGCCAAGTCGGGACCATATGGACGATTATCGATCAGATTGTTGCAGATGTCATAGTGCTTGTGTGTGGTCACGCATTGTCATGGTAAAGGAGAGAGTGGTCCATTGTGGACAAACTCTTCAGAGTCAACACTCGATTACAGTACACTGTTTCTCACACACAGACGTAGTTCAGCTACACAGTGCCATGTTACACGCTACAATTTGGAGCCCTCAAGCAGCAGAGGGCTGCAAGTGTGTAGACATAAAGGATAAAGATGTAGAATGTTATGCCCTTGTAGAATTATGAACATCATTTCTAGTTCACTTGATGAAAGGCTATCCGTACATCTGTGAGAACAAAAAGTTATGTCTTTCTAGAACTTTCTTGTTGTTACTCTGTCTCATGTCAGCTGGTCTCCTCTTCTGTCAAATGATTACGGTATTGTTAAAGAATGTGCACTATAATGTGGAAAGCTCTTGCAAAATATTAATAATTTACCCTATCACTGAAAAGAGCTGAACACCATAAAATATTTTTTGTTGTATGTAACCTATTAAGTAAATTGCATACAAGTTTTTGTTGGGGTACAAAGTTTACACAATCTCTGGGCTCACTGGTGTTGCCAGGAAGCAATTGAGAATCATATTACATGGGCTTTTTATTTTTGAGTCATCGTCAAACATGCATATCAATCCATTCCTTTCTTATTTCAGTACATGCATAATTACAATTGGCTATTTTGCGATATTTACTTTTACAACAAGTAATCTTGCTGTTGACATTTCCCCGCGTAATTAATTATATATTTGAATCAACCAGTTGAAACTCCAGGTAGGAATATCAACGATGTAGGGAAAGACAGATTGCTACTTACTGTATAGAAGACACGTCAAGTAACAGACAGAACACACACACACAGACACACACACACACACACACACACACACACACACACAAAACCACCAACTCCAGCGTCAGGGCGTGGCATTCCAGCTCGAGATGCTGGCGTTTGCGGTGTGTGTGTGTGTGTGTGTGTGTGTGTGTGTGTGTGTGTGTGTGGCTAAAAGCTTTATGTGAGTGTCTTTTAATTGTGTGAGTCTGCAACTTGATGTGTTGTCTCTACAGTAAGTAGCAATCTGTCTTTTGCTACATTGTTAATTATATATTTGATCAGCTTTTCTGATTTTTCTTAATATGTCGACTGATGCTAGGTGGTATATGGATGTTGTATAATACCTGTCAATATAAATCCTTAAAGTATTTCACTTCATGGAAGCAAGGTCATACATTTTCCCCAAAACGTATCAGTTACAAAGAATTTCCTAATGAAATTTCACCCAGCGCTATTTACACTAAACTCCATTTCTGTTGCACATACTTAAACAACAAGTAATAACGTATATTTATTTCACAAAATATGGTTGATACCATTTAATTAAATTTTTACACATTTCTAATGCTGTCATTTATTCTGAAACTAATCAAATCGACCAAACTAAGCACAAAAATTAAAACTTGATGTTGTTGCAAAGTCTCCTGATCACATGAAATGAGTCAATGTAATCCTAAAACAATAGATAACAGAATTTTATTTATCACATAATAACTTGTTTTTAGTTTTACTGTGACAGTGGTGTATTTAATGAAGAAAAGTTATTTTGATCACCAGTCTAATGACCCCCAAAGATTTTCTCCTCTGTGCCAGTCTCTTGCTTTCTCGGTAGCAGTCAAACTCAACATCCCCCGTTACCCATCTTATACATTTCAATCTCTGACTTTTCTAATCATTTGTATAATGTACTGTTCCCTCTGGCACTATGGGCGCTATTCCCTGTTTTATTAATTATTAATAGCTTGGCCTGTCATTAAAACTACTTCCAGGTAGCAATTCCCTTATATTCCTTACCTCAACATTTCTGCAGAAAACTTCATTTCGTAGGTTAATTTTCATTATGTAATAACGAGAGTAGGAATTTTAGGTGCAATATGTAGGTTAGAAAGGTGGAAAGAAGGTGCTATAATTTAATTGAAAAAGATGCAAATTTTAAATGTTAATGTTTTTACAGACATCATCAAAACTGGTTTTACATCTCATATGACCCAGTATACTCTAATGTTATGATGTATTAAAAATCTACATTAAACAAATCCCAGAATACAATTTTATTACAATCCCATGTCCAGAAGAAAATGGTTAAAACAGATAAAATGTAACATTTCAATGTTATTTTCAGTCAAGCTACATCTCGAACATCTAATTAAATACTTAAATGTAGAAAAGGATCGTTTATCATCAACAGATACAAGTGGTGCATATTTTATGTGCAGTCAGTAATTGAAATCCTCGTTTGTTCCAACATATTCAACATCTTTTGTTTTTGGCTAAGCTCTGTCTTAGTTCCTGCTTTGTAGTACCCTCCAGTGCTTCCTTCACATCCATCAGAAACACCCATTATTCTTCTTTCTGGGGACATTGCCCAATGTAGTAAGAATTCAGGAAGTTGGAAGAGGAAGATCTCTATTTTCAGCAAACATTTGTATTCTAGCAGGGCCCTTTTTTAGTGATTTGTTAGTGCAAGACAGAAATATGTTTGCACGTGAATATTTCATGTAGGGCTTTAGAAACTCGATGCACTGTGTGTGCAATGCAGGTCACATGCTTTAGAGTACACTACATAGGTTTCAGAGTGGCTAATGCCAGTAACATGGAAGATGCTTGATATGTAAGTACTAGCCACACTTGATCATACTGTATTTCTTCAGGCCACAATACAACACATGCATCATTGAAACATTACATCACACTAGCATTGTTGTTTTATTAAGAAAGTGCATCAACAAAAGCATGGGTTTAACTTGGTGTCTATTTAGGGGTCTACTAAAACGTTTGGATCACATCTATTTTGCCTAATACTGGTTTCATCTAGTTTACAATTTACTGGATTTTTAGCTATTACTTGCCTGATCTGGTGTAACTTCATACAGAGGCTGAAGATATGGTTTTTTTATAAGGTTCTGTCATCTGGAACAAACTTCCCAGTATATTTCTGCATATGTATTTTCATAGTAGGGTTGTTAAGCTTGGAGAGAGGAATACCACATGCCACAAGCGTCTTCATTGTCACAGTAGAAAAAAATCATTTCTGTTTCTTCAGTTTCAAGAAGCCATTGCCTCACTAATGAATTGTTGTGGAGCTCCACCTGTACTACAATGTAGTTCCTTATTCTTTCCATGTTTTGTGCTGGCTGTATGCTATGTAACATGATTATATTTGTGTTTCTCATCAGTTGTTATTAATATATCATAAACACTGCATGTGAGAACAAACCATTCACTCTGAATACAACCTGCACTAAACTGCTTTGCCATAGCATGTATTTTTCCAGAGTTCACTTCCTGTTTCAGTATATTTGATTACTGATGCTGACAACATATAAAAATGGCAGAGCCCCACAAAGTCAAAACATTTGTAATACTAACAAGGTCAGTAGGATAATAGTTCAACAGTGACTCACCAGGTTGGTAGTTATATCCCCATTAGCTCAGTTTTGGGAGCCAGTCTTAGAGGTGAACTGAGGAACTACATAGAACCAAACTTTACAGATGAAAAGTCTCCATTTTCTGCACTTCATAGGAATGTTAGTTTTTTTCTCATTTCTTAGGAATAAAATGTGGCTAAAAAGCAAAGAAAAATATTTAAAAAGTGGAAAGAGGTGTTGACATTAAGAAAAGGTGCAAAAAGGTTCTTGCATTCAAAAAAGATGCAATCAAAACTGTTATAGATGTTCATTTAATGTTTTCTTCGTAAGAGAAGCTAATTTGGGCATTTTAATAGGGGGTAAAAAATAAGTTCAGCACCTAGCACTGGTGGTAACAAATTGTGAGAACAACACAGTTGGTTAAAACTGCTATCAAATCACAGCACTATGTCACTGGATCAAAAATTAAATGTAACAGCATTTCCTGCACTTCAAGGAATATTGCATCTATGGATTCAAACCTTTGCTACCTAGATCAACATTTCAAGGCATACTGGTACCACACGACAACATGAAATGGGTGTACTTCTTGTCGTGAGTGGGCACTGATGTTCAACCTGTTGACAAAACTTTGGACAAAAGGATGTCAGTAAGGAAAAACATTCCAAGCATGCTAACCAACTGTCAGCTCATTTTAAAGCAAGAATGAATTGTGCCGGCACCGATTCCGCGTCACAAAAAAGAAGCCTGAATAGATGTAATCAGAATGTGTGGCTGATTTACACAGTCTTGCAAGGGACTGTAATTTAATACGACAACTTGACAGGCAAGAAATTGCTTAAACTGATAGATTGATAAGAAATAATGAAGCAAATGGAGCTGCATCGGCTGAAGAAATCAGCAGCGAGGAAAATGCAGAAAAAATTGACACACCACTGGAAATCAGTGGCTACACATTATATTCCTGCTGAATACGGGTGGAACTTACTTACTAATAAACCTGGATGCTTATGAATTGCTGGGATCACCAGAATACTTCAATTCAAATTCTACATTGAAAACCTTAATTGGTGCTCAGAACGCTTTGGCGGGGGGGGGGGGGGGGGGGGGTGGCTGGTGGCTGGTGGCTGTCATTAAATACAATGAAATAAACAAAAAGCTTCCATTAATGAGTGTCAACACACAAAAAACAATCAATGTCTTTGGCATTAACTGTTTCAGTCTTCAATTTAAATATTAATAGCTTTAAAGAATACAAAGAGAAAGTATGCCAGGATCAGGAATCTCTTTTCCAGCATGGTTTGGGCATCTGCAAAACCTAGAAGCAGCCTTGAAATTAAGACAAGAACCACACCAAAATTTTTCAAGACCAGGCGAGTACCATTTGCTGTGATGGATAAGGTTAAAGAAGAAACTGAAAGACTGACTGAAGAATCTGGAATCCAATGAAGACCAGTTAGTGGGCTGTACCAGTTGAGACTGTACCATCTACAGCTGCATCTGTACTATGCAGTTAACACTACAGTGCCTGGCAGAGGGTTTATCAAACAACTGTCATGCTATATCTCTGTCATTCCACACTCAAACAGCATGTGAGGAAAATGAACACTTCAATCTTTCCATGTGAAGTCTGATTTGTATTATTTTATTACAATGATCATTTCTCCCTATATAAGTGGGCGTCATCAAAATATTTTCGCATTCGAGGGAGAAAGTTTAAGTTTGAAATTTTGTAAAAAGATCTCACTGAAGTATAAAACATATTTGTTTTATGGTGGGCACCCCAAATTGCATTTCACATGCATGACAATTTGCAATAATGCAAAATGTGCTACCCTCTTTGTACTTTTTGTGACGTCGTCCATTAATCCTAACTGATAAGGATCCTATACCACACAGCAGTACCCCTGCAGAGGACTGAAAAGCATAGTGTAGGTAGTGGATTCTTCTACATGTTCTGCCAATAAAATGCATTTGTTCCAATGTAAGTTGTTCATAATTGTTATCCTAAGACATCTAGTTGAATTGACAGCCTTTAGATTTGCATGATTTATTGTGTAACAGAAATTTAAATGGATTGCTTTTAGTGCCCATGCTGCACGGGGTAGCCGAGCAGTCTGAGGCGCCTTGTCACGATCCACGCGGCTCTCCCCATCGGAGGTTCGAGTCCTCCTTTGGGCATGGGTGTATGTGTGTTGTCCATAGCGTAAGTTGGTTTAAGTTAGATTAAGTAGTGTGTAAGCTTAGGGACCAGTGACCTCAGCAGTTTGGTCCCATAAGACATTACCTCAAATTTTTAGTGTTGATGTAGGTGACCTCACTCCTTGTCACTGCATGTCTGTCTGAACCATGTTGCAATTAGAATTAATCTTCTGGTGACTGGACTAGGTGTTAAATGACAGCATCCTCTGCAAACAATATAAGATGGCTGCTCACATTGTGGATCACCAGATATTACTTATGTTTTTCTTAATGATTCTTATCAGTTACTATGAAATGTGACCTTTCTAATAGGAAATCGTGAATCCAGTTGCACAACTAAGACCATACTCTGTATGTGCACAATTTGATGAGAAGTCACTTGGGAGGAATGGTATCAAAACCCTTTAGGAAATTTAGATATATGGAATCAATTTGAGATTCTTTGTCAACAGCATTCATTATTTCCCGAGAACAGAGAGCTGATTGCATTGCACGAGAGCAGTATTTCCTGAATCTTTGCTGACTATATGTCAATAGACATTTTCATCAAGGTAGTTCATAATGTTTGAACACAGTATATGTTCCAAAATCAATGTCTGTAATTTAGCAGATTATTCCTGTTTCCATTCTTTAGGTACAGATATTTTGTCAAGCAAATGGTTGTACATGATTGCTAAATATGAGCTATTACACCAGCATACTCTGAAAGAAACCTAATTGCTATGCGATCTGAACGGGAAGACTTGCATTTTTTATGTGATTTGAGGTGCTTTGCTACTTGGAGGATAGCTACTTTTAGGTTATGTTTACTTTAATTCTTGATTCAAATTCTGTGATATATATATATATATATATATATATATATATATATATATATATATATATATATATATATAATAGAAGGAAACATTCCACGAAGGAAAAATATACCTAAAAACAAAGACGATGTGACTTACCAAATGAAAGTGCTGGCAGGTCGACACACACACAAACGAACACAAACATACACACAAAATTCAAGCTTTCGCAACAAACTGTTGCCTCATCAGGAAAGAGGGAAGGAGAGGGAAAGACGAAAGGATGTGGGTTTTAAGGGAGAGGGTAAGGAGTCATTCCAGTCCCGGGAGCGGAAAGACTTACCTTAAGGGGAAAAAAGGACGGGTATACACTCGCACACACACACATATCCATCCACACATATACAGACACAAGCAGACCTGTGCATGACACACCTGTGGTGAACCCAAGTTCACCACAGGATCAACTTAACCAACACTTTTTCACCTTTTTTCAGACCAGATCTCCAATTGCTTTCTAGTTCACCTTCATCTCTCCCCATATATTTCTATCTTTCTTTTTCATTTCAACCTCATGTTAAACTTTCCACCTTCTAATACCATGTCACCCTCACAACACCCCCACAACGACCCCATTAAGTTTTATTTACATTCCCTCCGCAAACATGCCTTCACCCTAGCCAGATTACGCTCACATATTTTATTTTCTCAGGCTTGTCTGACATTTGGCATAACCCCCAAAGGCCTCACACTTAAAGTTCCCATCTCTGGCTGCAACCCTTCTTTCCATCAGTCCCTATACCAGTTCCAAACTGAACAATCCATTGCCCTCACCCACCTAATCCTTCACCTACACATCAACTCAGCCAATGAAAACACCCGTCAACTCCTATCCTTAATAAAAGTCCTCAATCTTTCCTCTCCCACATCCACACCGGCTATTCAGAGCATCCTCCTACAGGCCAACCGCCAATTAGAACAGCATGCCACCCTTCACCTCAAAAAACTATCCAATCTCCTGGTTTCCCACCTCCGGAAAGGCAACTCACTCACCCTTCACAACCTTTCCAGCAAACCTCAACCACCTCTCATTGCACACAAACCCAGTCTCTCCCATCTACTCAATGCTCCACTCCCTCCAAAACCTCAAAATTCCGATCAACACAATCTGGCACCACAACACCCTAATTCAGTAGTTAACCTTTCCTCCAAACCTCTCTCCCAATCCGAAACCTCTGTCCTATCCAAAGGCCTCACCTTCAGCCCCACTCCCAGATTCAACCAAACAGCCCTCGTCAGAGATCTACTATCCTACACTCGTACTCTCTGCTGGAAGTATCACTTTGCCACGAAGAAAAATGATCCTAATCCTACCCCTAATGATCCAACTCCCCAAGACACTATCCAAATTGAACCCTGCCTGGAACAGTTCCGTCCTCCGTCACAGCGGGACCCACCTCCTCTTCCTCAAAATCACCCTCTCCAAACCTTCCAGGAATTTCTGACTTCCAGCCTTGCCTCTCAATCCTTCTTAAAAAAACCTTAATCCTACTCCCAACATCACCACTGCTGAAGCCCAGGCTATCCGTGATCTGAAGGCTGACCGGTCCATCGTCATTCTTCCGGCGGACAAGGGTTCCACGACCGTGGTACCTGATTGTCGGGAGTATGTGGCTGAGGGACTGCGTCAGCTTTCAGACAACACCACATACAAAGTTTGCCAAGGTAATCCCATTCCTGATGTCCAGGCAGAGCTTCAAGGAATCCTCAGAACCTTAGCCCCCCTACAAAACCTTTCACCTGACTCCATCAACCTCCTGACCCCACCGACACCCCGCACCCCTACCTTCTACCTTCTTCCTAAAATTCACAAACCCAATCATCCCGGCCGCCCCATTGTAGCTGGTTACCAAGCCCCCACAGAACGTATCTCTGCCTACGTAGATCAACACCTTCAACCCATTACATGCAGTCTCCCATCCTTCATCAAAGACACCAACCACTTTCTCGAACGCCTGGAATCCTTACCCAATCCGTTACCCCCAGAAACCATCCTTGTAACCATTGATGCCACTTCCTTATACACAAATATCCCGCACGTCCAGGGCCTCGCTGCAATGGAGCACTTCCTTTCACGCCGATCACCTGCCACCCTACCTAAAACATCTTTCCTCATTACCTTAGCCAGCTTCATCCTGACCCACAACTTCTTCACTTTTGAAAACCAGACATACCAACAATTAAAGGGAACAGCCATGGGTACCAGGATGGCCCCCTCGTACGCCAACCTATTCATGGGTCGCTTAGAGGAAGCCTTCTTGGTTACCCAGGCCTGCCAACCCAAAGTTTGGTACAGATTTATTGATGACATCTTCATGATCTGGACTCACAGTGAAGAACTCCAGAATTTCCTCTCCAACCTCAACTCCTTTGGTTCCATCAGATTCACTTGGTCCTACTCCAAATCCCATGCCACTTTCCTTGATGTTGACCTTCACCTGTCCAATGGCCAGCTTCACATGTCCGTCCACATCAAACCCACCAACAAGCAACAGTACCTCCATTACGACAGCTGCCACCCATTCCACATCAAACGGTCCCTTCCCTACAGCCTAGGTCTTCGTGGCAAACGAATCTGCTCCAGTCCGGAATCCCTGAAGCATTACACCAACAACCTGACAACAGCTTTCGCATCCCGCAACTACCCTCCCGACCTGGTACAGAATCAAATAACCAGAGCCACTTCCTCATCCTCTCAAACCCAGAACCTCCCACAGAACAACCACAAAAGTGCCCCATTTGTAACAGGATACTTTCCGGGACTGGATCAGATTCTGAATGGGGCTCTCCAGCAGGGATACGACTTCCTCAAATCCTGCCCTGAAATGAGATCCATCCTTCATGAAATCCTCCCCACTCCACCAAGAGTGTCTTTCCGCCGTCCACCTAACCTTCGTAACCTCTTAGTACATCCCTATGAAATCCCCAAACCACCTTCCCTACCCTCTGGCTCCTACCCTTGTAACCGCCCCCGGTGTAAAACCTGTCCCATGCACCCTCCCACCACCACCTACTCCAGTCCTGTAACCCGGAAGGTGTACACAGTCAAAGGCAGATCCACGTGTGAAAGCACCTACGTGATCTACCAACTGACCTGCCTACACTGTGATGCATTCTATGTGGGAATGACCAGCAACAAACTGTCCATTCGCATGAATGGACACAGGCAGACAGTGTTTGTTGGTAATGAGGATCACCCTGTGGCTAAACATGCCTTGTTGCACGACCAGCACATCTTGGCGCAGTGTTACACCGTCCGGGTTATCTGGTTACTTCCTACTAACACCAACCTATCCGAACTCCGGAGATGGGAACTTGCTCTTCAATATATCCTCTCTTCCCGTTATCCACCAGGCCTCAATCTCCGCTAATTTCAAGTTGCCGCCACTCATACCTCACCTGTCATTCAACAACATCTTTGCCTCTGCACTTCTGCCTCGACTGACATCTCTGCCCAAACTCTTTGTCTTTAAATATGTCTGCTTGTGTCTGTATGTGTGGATGGATATGTGTGTGTGCGCGCGCGAGTGTATACCCGTCCTTTTTTCCCCATAAGGTAAGTCTTTCCGCTCCCGGGACTGGAATGACGCCTTACCCTCTCCCTTAAAACCCACATCCTTTCGTCTTTCCCTCTCCTTCCCTCTTTCCTGATGAGGCAACAGTTTGTTGCGAAAGCTTGAATTTTGTGTGTATGTTTGTGTTCATTTGTGTGTCTGTCGACCTGCCAGCACTTTCATTTGGTAAGTCACATCATCTTTGTTTTTAGGTATATTTTTCCTTCATGGAATGTTTCCTTCTATAATAACCATATATATATATATATATATATATATTTAAAAAGAAAGATGATGAGACTTACCCAACAAAAGCGCTGGCAGGTCGATAGACACACAAACAAACGCAAACATACACACAAAATTCTAGCTTTCGCAACCAACGGTTGCCTCGTCAGGAAAGAGGGAAGGAGAAGGAAAGACAAAAGGATATGAAGCTTTTTTCCCCCTAAGGTAAGTCTTTCCGCTCCCGGGATTGGAATGACTCCTTACCCTCTCCCTAAAACCCATATCCTTTTGTCTTTCCTTCTCCTTCCCTCTTTCCTGACGAGGCAACCGTTGGTTGCGAAAGCTAGAATTTTGTGTGTATGTTTGTGTTTGTTTGTGTGTCTATCGACCTGCCAGCGCTTTTGTTCGGTAAGTCTCATCATCTTTCTTTTTAAATATATTTTTCCCACGTGGAATGTTTCCCTCTATTATATATATGAAACATTCCACGTGGGAAAAATATAATTAAAAAGAAAGATGATGAGACTTACCAAACAAAAGCGCTGGCAGGTCGATAGACACACAAACAAACACAAACATACACACAAAAATCTAGCTTTCGCAACCAACGGTTGCCTCGTCAGGAAAGAGGGAAGGAGAAGGGAAGACAAAAGGATATGGGTTTTAAGGGAGAGGGTAAGGAGTCATTCCAATCCCGGGAGCGGAAAGACTTACCTTAGTGGGAAAAAAGGACAGGTATACACTCGCGCACACACACACATATCCATCCGCATATACACAGACACAAGCAGACATTTGTAAAGGCAAAGAGTTTGGGCAGAGATGTCAGTCGGGACGGAAGTACAGAGGCAAAGATGATGTTGAAAGACAGGTGAGGTATGAGCGGCGGCAGATTGAAATTAGAAATTAGCGGAGATTGAGGCCTGGCGGATAGCGAGAAGAGAGGATATGCTGAAGGGCAAGTTCCCATCTCCGGAGTTCAGACAGGTTGGTGTTAGTGGGAAGTATCCAGATAACCCGGACGGTGTAACACTGTGCCAAGATGTGCTGGCCGTGCACCAAGGCATGTTTAGCCACAGGGTGATCCTCATTGCCAACAAACACTGTCTGCCTGTGTCCATTCATGCGAATGGACAGTTTGTTGCTGGTCATTCCCACATAGAACGCTTCACTGTGAAGCGTTCTATGTGGGAATGACCAGCAACAAACTGTCCATTCGCATGAATGGACACAGGCAGACAGTGTTTGTTGGCAATGAGGATCACCCTGTGGCTAAACATGCCTTGGTGCACGGCCAGCACATCTTGGCACAGTGTTACACCGTCCGGGTTATCTGGATACTTCCCACTAACACCAACCTGTCTGAACTCCGGAGATGGGAACTTGCCCTTCAGCATATCCTCTCTTCTCGCTATCCTCCAGGCCTCAATCTCCGCTAATTTCTAATTTCAATCTGCCGCCGCTCATACCTCACCTGTCTTTCAACATCATCTTTGCCTCTGTACTTCCGTCCCGACTGACATCTCTGCCCAAACTCTTTGCCTTTACAAATGTCTGCTTGTGTCTGTGTATATGCGGATGGATATGTGTGTGTGTGCGCGAGTGTATACCTGTCCTTTTTTCCCCCTAAGGTAAGTCTTTCCGCTCCCGGGATTGGAATGACTCCTTACCCTCTCTCTTAAAACCCATAACCTTTTGTCTTCCCTTCTCCTTCCCTCTTTCCTGACGAGGCAACCGTTGGTTGTGAAAGCTAGATTTTTGTGTGTATGTTTGTGTTTGTTTGTGTGTCTATCAACCTGCCAGCGCTTTTGTTTGGTAAGTCTCATCATCTTTCTTATTAATTATATATATATATATATATATATATATATATATATATATATATATATATATATATATTAGTTATAATAGAAAGAAACATTCCATGAAGGAAAAATATACCTAAAAACAAAGATGATATGACTTACCAAATGAAAGTGCTGGCAGGTCGACAGACACACAAACGAACACAAACATACACACAAAATTCAAGCTTTCGCAACAAACTGTTGCCTCATCAGGAAAGAGGGAAGGAGAGGGAAAGACGAAAGGATGTGGGTTTTAAGGGAGAGGGTAAGGAGTCATTCCAGTCCCGGGAGCGGAAAGACTTACCTTAGGGGGAAAAAGGGACGTGGAATGTTTCCTTCTATTATAACCATATATATATACACTTCATTTTCTTTGGTGTAGGAATTTCAGAAAACTGTATTTAGTAAAGTTGCATTAGTAACAATGCAATGTGTTCTTACCATCACTGCAGGGCAGAAGAGATATTGATTGTTTTTGCTGCAGGAGCACTTTGCATAAAACCGGGAATCTTCGTGGATTTTCTGCCAGATTTTGAGAATGTTTCGTTATGGAAACTATTAAAAGTATCTCGCATTGAAATCTGCACAAAGTTTGAAGCTTATGTAAAACTTGGCCAATGTGTTCTTTTGGGGTTGGCATGCTTTTTTCATTACTGCTTTAACAGCGTTGTGACCTATTTTGTGTACAATTTGGGGGGTGGGGGGGGAGTTAGTCCTGTCTCTTGTTAATTTATTTGGCATAATTCTCTCTCAATTGCTGTCAATACTATTTCAGTGACATGTTAGTTAAGAAGGGATGGAGACTGTCTCTTAGGAAGGTGTCAAATGAATTTTTATCTGCTTTTCAAAATAGGTATATTTTGCACTTAGTTTTGGTAGGTTTGGATGTTAGGATATACAGTCTTGCTGCAACTACTTTGTGGTCACTAATCTCTATAACCATTATGAATCTCCCTATTTCCTTGGGGTTATTTGTTGCTAAGAGGCAAAGTATGTTTTTACAACAATTTAGTCTTTGAATGGGCTCCTGAACTAATTGCTCAAAGTAAATTTTGGAGAAAGCCTTTAGTGCAATTTCTGATGGTGTGTTATTCCTATCATTGGCTTTGAACATGTATTTTCTGTAGTGAGGTCACCACCAACTGTTACCTTATGAGTGGGGTACGTATTTGAGATGATACTAAAGTTTTCTTTGAACTTTTCAGCTGCTGAGGACCGGTAAAAGATTTATTAATTTCTTCCACTTGTCAAGTATAAGCTCTACCTACCGTATTTACTCGAATCTAAGCCGCACTTTTTTTCCGGTTTTCGTAATCCAGAAAACCGCCTGCGGCTTAGAATCGAGTGCAAAGCAAGCGGAAGTTATGAAAAATGTTGGTACATGCCGCCACAACTAACTTCTGCCGTCGAATATATGCTTTGTAGGCACAAAGATAAATACTGGCGCCAAAACCTCTGCGTCAGTAAATAAATTAAAAAAAAAAAGTTGAAGACGAGCTTTTTTTCTCCGCCGCGAGTTTCGACCACTGCATTTTCATACATTATTCAACGAAGTAAATACAAATTCCGTATCGTTCATCTTCGAATGTAGCACAATTTCAGTGTACTACGAAAATCTGACTGGCAAGACTGTTTGGGATGTTTGTCAATATGGCCAACTCTATGTTCTGAATTTTTTCCTATCTGTGAGAAGAGATGGTTGCTAATAGGAACCTGATGAAATTTGAATCACATACAGTATTCTCTTCACCATAAGAATAATACGAATATAAACATTTTGCCATGTATTGTTTCGTGTTTGCTGCTATCTCATTTAAATCCTGTCTGCCTAGTAAACTACGAAACTAGAGTGAGACAACAGCAAAACGCGGAAGAATATACGTATCGTGTCATGTTTATATTCGTATTATTCTTATGCCTAATAGTGATACAGTCAGAAATGAAGCACGGCAAGTGACTAGATTTTTAAATCTAAGATGACTCTAATTTCTGTGCAGAATTTGATGTAATAAAGAAGCGGCCGCAAAGATTTTCAAGCGGAGAAAAATTTTCGCCCAACTCTCGTTCAGAACATGTTCTATCATACGCAGTCTATTATTTGATTCTTGTTGATCATTATCAAAGAAAGCAGCAGTGTAAGTAACAACAAATAGCAGTCTCTTGCCATTGTTTCGCTAATGAGACGATTCCTCTCTTTTTTTTTAATTGTACGTGGCAGTAGCGCGCACAAAAGCAAGCCATGCCGCGAGCCGCGACAGGCCGTAAACACGCACTATCAGAATGCGACAAACAATGCATGACACAGTGCAGTAATGCATTTTCAGCTTAAGAGTGACGCAAACACCTGTAACAAAGAAAACGGCAATTATCAGATCAAAGCAAAATAAGCAATCGATTCAAACCAGACGAAGCACGTGAAAAAGGAAGGGCATCCGTATAAATACGGACGGAGCGCCTGACGCATAGCAATGGCTACGTGGTAAAGCTTAACTGCTAAGCTTACGACTCGAACCAAACTACTGTGGCTGTATCGTCATTCATTCGACCTAAATTGTGTCTCATATTACAATGGACCAACTTTGTTTCGATTTGGAGGTGCGGCCTACAACTTTTCTCTCACCTTGAATTTCAAGTCTCAAATTTCAGGTGCGGCTTAGATTCGGGAAATTTTTTTTTCCTTTATTTCGAGTCTCATTTTTCAGGTGCGGCTTAGATTCGAGTGCGGCTTAGATTCGAGTAAATACGGTATACTAACTCAGAGGAGGTATCTACTTCTGTTTAGCTACAAGATAAAAGTTGCATGGCTGTCAGCCAAGGATCTCATGGTCACTGATCCTTCTATCAAAACAGGAGGCAAAGCCAAAGAAGAGTTCAAAGTTCC
This sequence comes from Schistocerca cancellata, assembly GCF_023864275.1. Classification (NCBI taxonomy): domain Eukaryota; kingdom Metazoa; phylum Arthropoda; class Insecta; order Orthoptera; family Acrididae; genus Schistocerca; species Schistocerca cancellata. The sequence continues at coordinate 307,874,137 of NC_064627.1, read as the reverse complement.
CAGGTTGTTGATCAAGTGTATGTCAACAATTTTGCAAACAGTTTGTGAAGTAAACCACCATGGATCATTGACAGTGTAATCATACAGCTGGAAGATATGCTGTACATCATGAAACAGCTTTGTGGAACTGTCAAAAGGTATCAAAACCAACTCAGAAATTGTAGCGTATTGAATAATAGTGGACAACACAAGACTGAAGATGAATGACACTTAATTTGACTGCCTCCTGAACCACCAGTAGATCTGGGTGAAAATGTACCCCTGGATACTTAGGCGATTGTACACCAAAATAGAGACATTGAGGTGACATCTACCTAACTTGGAGATGAACAAAGATTTGTCAAAATATGGTTCACTACAGCTTATTCTCAGATTAACTGGGGAGGAAATGCTGTATTTGAAGTTTTCTGTATTTTAATAGAAATGCCATAACTTTCAGTTTTTTTTTTTCAGTTGTTATTTTGCCGCACTCGATAGGTTACAATATGATTTTACAGAATTGCGTTGTGATTAATATACTGCCTATTTCAAGAATTGCAGTGATATGGCTGCTAACCAAATAACGTGTAACTTTGATTTACCCTTAAACCGTATTCTGTGCTTAAAAAACATTAATTCCATTCAGCAGTGCCTATAACTATTCCTCAGAATCGAAGAGGATAGCAGTGTCATTAGCGAATCTTGTTATTGATATCTTTCTATTGTGAATTTTAATCTCACTCCAAAAACTTTTACTTCCATCATTGTTTCTTTTATCTACTTGTTTGAGAGTTGGATAAAAAGGGTGCATCTTTGCTTTACACTCTTTTTAAGCTGACCACACACTTATTGTTTCCTCTATGTTCTTGTGCATACTGAATATTTCCGTACAGTGTGTACCTGTTTTTCTGAGAAGTTGAAACATCTTCCACCATCTTATGCTGTCAAATACTTTTTATATATTTACAAAAGTGTGATAGTTCTCATATTTATCCAATCAAATGATCTTTGGGGTTGTGTAAACAATGATTTTCTGAATGTCCAATGGTCTGTCTCCAGTTTCACAGATTGTACACACTAACTTGAATAACTATTTGGATACAACACCTCCCAATTATTTTAGAAATCCTAAAGGAATGATACATATTCATTCTGCTTTCTTTGTTCGTAAGTCCTACAAACCTCGGTCAAATATATCAGATGGAAGTTCATCAATCACCTTGTGCACACACGACTGACAATTCCAGCATCTCGGTCTAGAATACAACTTTGAAGTGGAGTGCAAGCAGCCATCTGGAGGGGGCAGGGAAGGGGAAGGGATACTAGTGTATAGGTGGGGAGAGAGACAAACACTGTCTGGTGGAGTGTGCAGGAACTAGACAGTCAACACGTGCAGCATCAGGAGGTTGTGGGGCAGGGAGGTGGGGAAAAAAGGGAGCAAGAAAGGGGAGGATTACCTATCATCATGCCCCGAACTGAGGGGCATCCTACCCAAAATACTTTTCACGTCTCCCCTAAAGTGGTGTTTCTTCACCCATCCAACCTACACAATATCCTAGTCCATCTGTATGCCACCCCCAATCCCACCCCCAAAAGGATCATACCCTGTGGAAGACCCAGGTGCAAAACCTGCCCAAACCACCCACCCAGCATTTTCTATTCCAGTTCTGTCACAGGTTTGTCCTACCCCATCAGCAGCTAAGCCACTTGTGAAAGCAATCATGCCATTTACCAGCTCTTCTGCAGTCATTGCACAGCTTTTTATATTGGTATGACTACCAACCAGCTGTCCACCAGAATGAACGGCCACCGCCGAACTGTGACCGAGAGTAATGTAGACTACCCAGTGGCACAACATGCAACTGAACATAACACACTTAATATCTATGGCTCTTTAACTGTTCAAGCCATCTTGATCCTTCCCTCCACCACCAGCTTTTGTGAACTGTGCAGATGGGAGGTACCCTTACAACACATTATCTGTTCCCCAATTATTCTGGCCTCATCCTAAGGGAACATACTGCACCCACACCCTCCACCCAATAGTTACCACCCTCTCTATCCCATCATCTCCTCCCCATTCTCATCTCCCACCCTGTTTATTTGCAGCCCTCTGCCAACACATCCATCCATAGTTCCCCACTCCCTTCCTTTTTTTCTCCCTTTTTTCCCCTTGTTTTCTACACCTCCCTGCCTCGCTAACTCCTGACGCTGCACCTGTAGGCAGTCTAGTTTCTGTGCACACTCCACCAGACAGCATTCCTCTCTCTCTCCCCACCCACACACTAATATCCTTTTCCCTTCCGCACCCCCTCCAGATTGTTGCTTGCATCCCATGTGGTAATTGCTTTCCCACCTGAGGCAAAGTTTCGGGCCAGTTCTTACCTTTAGGATGTGAAATGTGTAGTATTGCCAATAGCCACAAACGAAAGAACCTTCCTCTGTCCCAGCTTTTGGAACTAGGTGGTGTCTAGGAAGTACCGTATTTACTCGAATCCAAGCCGCACTTTTTTCCGGTTTTTCTAATCCAAAAAAACTGCCTGCAGCTTAGAATCGAGTGCAAAGTATGCGGAAGTTCTGGAAAATGTTGGTAGGTGCCGCCACAACTAACTTCTGCCGTCTAATATATGTAGCGCTACACAGGCATGCTTTGCAGGCACAAAGATAAATACTGGCGCCAAAACCTCTGCGTCAGTAATTAAAAAGTGGAAGACGAGCTTTTTTCTCCGCCTCGAGTTTCGACCACTGCGTTTTCATACATTATCCCCCGAAGTAAATACAAATTCCGTATCGTTCATCTTCGAATGTAGCAGCATTTCAATGTACTACGAAAATCCGACTGGCAAGACTGTTTGGGATGCTTATCAATATGGCCAACTCTACGTTCTGAATTTTTTTCTGAGAGAAGAGATGGTTGCTAATAGGAACTTTCATGAATTGTGAATCACTTGCAGTATTCTCTTCACCATAAGGATAATACTAATATAAACATTTTGCCATGTTATACTTTCGTGTTTGCTGCTATCTCATTGAAATCCTGTCGTCACTAGAGTGAGTCAACAGCAAACGCGATAGAATATACATATCATGTCATGTTTATATTCGTATTATTCTTATGCCTAATAGTGATACAGTCAGAAATGAAGCACGGTAATTGACTAGATTTTTAAATCTAAGATCACTAATTTCTGAGCGGAATGTAATGTACTGAAGAGGCGCCTGCAAAGATTTTCAAATGGAGAAAAATTTTCGCTAAACTTTCGTTCAGAACATCTTCTATCATATGCACTTTATTATTTGGTTCTTGTTGATCATTATCAAAGAAATCAGCAGTTCAAATGGCTCTGAGCACTATGGGACTTAACATCTGCGGTCATCAGTGCCCTAGGACTTAGAACTACTTAAACCTAACTAACCTAAGGACATCACACACATCCATGCCCGAGGCAGGATTCGAACCTGCGACTGTAGCGGTCGCGTGGTTCCAGACTGTAGCGCCTAGAGCCGCTCGGCCACTCCGGCCGGCAAAGCAGCAGTGTAAGTAACAACAAACAGCAGTCTCTTGCCATTGTTTCGCTAATGAGACAATTCCTCTTTTTTTAAATTATAAGCGGTGGCAGCGCGCACAAAAACAAGCCATGCCGCGATCGGCAACAGGTCGTAAACACTCATTATCAGAATGCGACAAACAATGCATGACACAATACAATAACGCAGTTTCAGCTTAGAGTGACGTGAACGCTTATAACAAAGAGAACGGCACTTATCATATCAAATAAAAATAAGCAATCAATTCAAACCAGACGAAGCACGTGAAAAAGGAAGGGTACCCATATAAATATGGACGGAGCGCCTGACGCATAGCAATGGCGCAAGTAAAGCTTAACTGCTAAGCTTAAGACTCGAACCAAACTACTGTAGCTGTATCATCATTCAGTCGACCTAAATTGTGTCTCATATTACAATGGACCAACTTTGTTTCGATTTGGAGGTGCGGCCTAAAACTTTTCTCTCCCCTTGAATTTCGAGTCTCAAATTTCAGGTGCGGCTTAGAGTCGGGATTTTTTTTTTTTTTCCCCCTTGATTTCAAGTCTCATTTTCCAGTGCAGCTTAGATTCGAGTAAATACGGTAGGTACGAATATTAAAAGTGCTGTAGAACACACAAAGTGTATCGAAAATGTAATTTTTTTTTTTTTTTTTTACAAACACATGAAGTAACTTACCCCATTTATGTATGAAAAATTATATCCTCTATATGACCAAGGCCATACGTCAACGAGCAATGAGTTCATTGAAGTTTCGGTGGTGCGTTCACAAACATCTGGTGGGATGCCATTGATAACCCCTTTAATTTCATCCTTCAATTGGTGTACTGTTTGTGATATGTTCATGTACAGTTTGAATTTCAAAAATGCTTGCAAAAATGTCACGAGGCGTAAAATAGCATGATCTGGCGGGAATTTTTTGAGGAAACTTTTCATTCAGTAGAGCAATCGTTTCATGGGCTGTGCAACATGTTGCACCATCTTGTTGAAACCAAAAATCAACATTTTCATAATTAAGGGGAAAAAACCAAACAGAAAGCATGTTTCAGTTACAGTCGCTATTCACTGTGATGGCAGCTCCCTCATCATTTCCAAAAAAAAGTATGGGCCAATCACTTCTCCTGCCCAGAACACACACCACACAGTTGTTTATTGTGGATGCATCTCATCTTCCACTGTCGCTCACAGATTGTCATTACCCCAAATTCTGCAGTTCTGCTTATTGATATACCCATTGAAGTGGAAGTGCACCTCATCTGAGTATGCATGGATTTTCAGATATTTTGAAAGGATTCTATGCAGTGAACTTGGTGATAAATTCAATTGTTGAGCTTGTTGGCATACTGATTTTCTGATGCTTAGTCACATTGTCACTCGTGACATCAATGTTGTCTTGTGTTCAAACAGAATGCGGTCATCCTGTTTTCTTAATGTTTGAAACAGAACCCGTTGTCTCAGACTTCCGGATTAACTTCCGAATTTATGATTGGTTGGAGTAGTATTACGTCCAAGTGGACCAAGCAATTCATGAACGCTTGCCATGGGACTTTGACCATTTCTGTACTAACTTTTTATCACTTGGATGCGTTGCTCAGGTGTCATCTGCCGCATGATGAAAATAAACATTAAACAACAATGCTCACTGCATAAAGATATCAGGCTACTAATCGGAAGGATCGCAGATAAGAAGCATGAAAAAGCCACAACTACCAAACTGGCACAAAATTTAAATTTGTCCTTACTTCCCGGACACCCATTATTACTTCCTTTTTCAGGGAGGAGAGATGGATAGGCTAGGGAAGGTTAAGAGAAGGACAGGTCACTCAGACCCCTGGATGAGAATAACCCAATTTTTATGATGACAGGAAGAGAGAAAGATGACTGGGAAGTCATCAACGGAGTAGGAGTCCATTAGGCACTGCAATGGCTTCAGCCCAGAAATCATGAGGATGGAAGAGAAGAAAAATAGAAGAGAAATAACAATTGCAATTAAGCACTAGAGAAAAAGGAGATGGAGAAAGGAACCAAAAAGAAAGGTGGATAGGCAGTGAAAGAATTAAAAGCAAATACGATAATTATATGAGAAATAATAATAATAATTATAGTGGTGTTGGTGGTGGTAATGGAAGTTACATCCCTGAGAGTTTTGGGACACAAGGATGTATTCAGGGCAAGTTTCCGTCTCCACATTTCAGGGAAATTAGTGTTGGATGTGAGGAACCAAGTAGCCTGTGTGATGCAGCAAATGTTCCAGTTCCTTGAGTCTTGCTGTAGAGCATGTTCTTCAACTGAGTATGGGGTGGTTCCAAGGTCAACAGTTCTGTGTCATTTCATACACTCTCCCATTTTAGTGGTATTCGTGCCTTTAGGTGGTAATGGATGGATGCATGGTCAGGTTTTACAGGGGGACAGTTGTGTATGTAGGAACCTTGGGCTAGGAATAATGATTTTGGAATGTCATACACTTTGACTAAGATGTTACAGAGCTTAGGAATGCAACAGATGGTGACTGTGTGTGGTGTGATAAGATATCATGGTGAAGAATTGGTACGAGAAAGTCATAGCCTTGAGGGGAGTAAAGTATTCTGGCAGGTTCTGGGTGACAAGGGGGTACCTCTGATCTTGTTGGAAGTGAAAGCTGTGTTAGTGAGTTAGAGGTTCTGAGCAGGATACAGCTTGGGAGATTTGTTTGTGAATAAAATCTTTGGATACTTGTGGGAGAGAGAAGCGTGGGAGACTTTGTTGGTGCAGGTTTTGAGGGAGTTGGTGGTGGAACAGATACATATGACTAACCTGTTTGGGAGGGAGTGCCAGCAGTCAGTATTTAAGTATTGTTGCTTTTTGGTTAGTTTCACATGGCTGAGGCTTGGATGTAAGCTTCAGTGAAGTGTAGATCGATGTCAAGGAAGGTGGTTTCAGATTTGGAAAAAGCCTAGGTGAATTTAAGGTGGGAAAAGGAGCTCTTTTTCACTGAGCCTGGATCTCAAAGATATCAAAAATAATTTGTGTGAATCTAGGGAAGACCAGCTCCTAGGTAGTGAGGAATGCCTCCTCCATCGTGCGGCCCATGAAGAGGCTGGCATAGATTGGTTCCGTGCTTATTCCCTTAGCAGTGCTGCTGATCTGTTGGTAGGTCTAGTCTGTAAACATGAAGGAGTTATGGGTAAGGATGAAGTCGACTATGATGACAGTAAATGGGCCTTTGAATAAGACTTCCAAGTTTCTCTTGGGAGAGATAGTTTGGGGGGGGGGGGGGGGTGAATTTGCAATGTTCTAAGAGTGGGTGGTTTGTTCATTTAGTAGGGGAGGCTCTCTCTGATGGGTTGGAGGTGCTGATCAGCCAGGGCTGAAATGTATTCAGTGGGGGCTTTGAAGCCAGCTTCTGTGGAAGGACCAGGATGGTTGTTTTTGTGTGCTTTGGAAAGTAAGTAGAAAGTGTGTGTGTGTGTGTGTGTGTGTGTGTGTGTGTGTGTGTGTGTACATCTGATTGGGTGAGGAGTTCTGTGGGAGCAGTATTAAGTCTGTGCAAGAGGCCTAAGCTCTTCAGCATTTTCTGCAGCTGGGTCTGGGTGGAAGAAATGACATCATTAGGAACAGTTTTGTACGATGAGATGTCAGGGAGCTGATGTTGTCCGTGATCCATATATCCCATGCAGTCAAGTACTATAGTAGTTGAGCCCTTGTCAGCAGGGCGGGGGGAATAGGAAAGGCATGATGATAGAGAGGTCAGGTCATGCTCCCGATTCAATTTGAGTAGGGTTTGGGGTGATCAGGCAGGACTGAGAGGCAATGGTTTAAGTGAGGAGTTCCTGGAGAGGAGGGTTGGGGAAGTAGGAGGCAGATTGCTTTTGGATTTCGGTTGTAACTTTTCTAGATAGGATTTGATGCTCAATCCATTTGTTATAGGTTGGAATTGGGTGGGGAAGTCATATTTCCAGTTGCGGATGGGTGAATGGGACACATTTGACTAGGTCATTGTAGTTGAATTTGGGTGTGGGAATGAAGGTTAGCCCTCTAGAAAGAACGGCTGTCGCAGGGTCAGAGATAGGTAGGGATGATACATTAAGTACTGAATTGGGCAGATTTGTGAGGTGTAGGAGTTTGATTAGGATCGTGGTTGAGCTTGGGTGAGAGATGTGTCAAATTCTGACCCTGATTCTGGATCCCATTTTTTAGGCTGGTCCAACACTGTCCCATTGGGCAGAAGTGTCCAAGAGCAAATGTCAGCTCATTTACAGGCAGGCACAGGTATTAAGATACCTGCCTGGTAATCCAGTTGCACAGCATTCGCATGTACATGAGTCGAAGGTAACCTCTGTTTGTGGACATTTACATCTACATAACACGGTGCATAGAAACACTTTTGTACTATTTCTCAGCCATTCCTCATGGAAGCAGCACGTGGCTGAAATGTGTGCCTATATCTTTCCCTCTAAGCTCAGTTTTCTCTTGCATTTGGAGGAATAAGTTGGAGATTGTAATTTTGTGGAAAGACCGTGCCGCAATGAAAAATGCCTTCGTTTTAAGGATTGCTACCCCAACACTCGCTTCTCACATGCCTGGTGCTCTCTCCCCTACTTTTTGATAATGCAAAATGAATTGCCCTTCTTTGAATCTTGTCAGTGTCCTCCGTCTATCCTACCTGGTCAGGATACCATGCAGCTGTAATCCAGAAGAAGACATACAAATGAATTGTATGACATCTACTTAGCAGACGTGTTGCATTTCTAAGGCTACAGTCACGTTGCCTAACTGCTCATGCATTGGTTGTGTTCGCACCTCTGCTGATTTGGGCACATGGGCATCCAGAGGACATAGAGGTCTTCAGGAGACTCTTTCCACATATCTGCTCTCTTCTCTGGCTTTAACAGTGAATATCTTCAGCACAGTTAATGTTGACAATGGTGCTTTTAAATTCTTCAAAAATTATTTTATTTTATTTATTTATTTTGAATGCTGAATCGTTCTTAAGCTGACCATTCTTTTTCAAATTCCTCACATTTTTCCTGGGGCCATTTCACTATATCTTTCTTGCTCTTACATTGCTCTATTCCTTTTTTCTCCTGATGTGTGTCTGATTATCCATTTTAGGGTTGTCAGTCTCTCCGCAGCTGATGTATCAGCTACGCCATTCAGTATTGCAGTATCATCAGCCTCAGAGAACTCCAGACACACACAATCATTCCACAGTATGTAGTTTCACTTTCCTTATTAATTGATTTTTCATGATGATAACCTTGAAACTTAAGCCAACTTTCCATCATTACGTAATTTTGCTCCAAGTCTTTATCTACGCCAGGGTATGCCTTAAGATCTACCTGTTTTCTTTGAGGCGTATAACTGAGCACCTGTCAGTACTTTTTCAAATCTACAACTCTTGTGAATATACTTATCTTCTGTATGGCATCCATCAGTCTTCTGTTATCTGAATCACTCAGATCTCAGCATCATATGTGTCTTCAGTGATTCTGCTAGTAACTAATTGGAACAAAAAAATATTTCATGACTGACCTGGATATACCGGTAATAGTCACAGGTCTCACAATATAGTCCGTAACTGATGAGTAGCTAACTGCTGGTAACTACCCCAACTGCCAAAGCAGCTTAAGACGTAAACCAAGCCTTACGTCAGAATTATGCAATGTCTTTTTAAGCATATTATCACTTATACAGTTTCAAATTATGCTGAGGGCATATTTTAAGCAATATTCAGTGGCTTCCAATGGTTCATGGACCCACAGAGATTGCTGGTTGTCTTTGCTTACAAATAGCGTTTGTAATACCATTTTGACCCAAATATAAGTCTCAGTAGCCATGTAAAATTAAGGCTTCACCTCAACAGTATGACCCTACAATTACCAGTATATTTTTGCATTGTACAAACTTTGAATGTAGTTCTCACTCCTTAGTTTGAAATAGAGCAACTATATCACTTAGCGTTTGGAAATCAAGTCTAAAATTTAGTATTCACCAGTCAGTGGTAACATAAAAGAAAATCATTAACAAACTTTGTTATTCACTGCAGTTATGATGCAGTTGCAAACTGATAGTTATGTGCTATGTGAAGAGTAAATGCAATAGAGAAGCTTTCAAAAACTGTGGTTCATGAAGTGATGCATGTCCACTGCACTAGATAGTAGCAACAGTGTACTTTGTAAGGAGAGCAACGAAAATACTGATAGTGATGATGAAACAAATATCTGTAGTGAAGTTAACAGCAGCATCACTGAAAACTGATTAGAAGGCTGATATTTCTGTGTGATATATGTACGTTACAAGTTACAAAAATATGATTGAGGGTGACCATATTGTGAGGCGTTTTTGTAAATCGATGTGTGGCATAAATTTTTCTCTAGAATTTCAATTTCTGTCTCCCTCCTCCCACTGAAAAAGAGTAGTGTGGTTTATACAAGGATCTAAAAATATAAAAAGAAAAATCACTACAAAAATGCCAAAATAAGAATTGAACAGAATGTGGTTGACATGAATATAAAAAAAGGCATTTGATTAGTAGATTGCCGGTTGGTGTGGCCGAGTGGTTATAGGCGCTTCAGTCCATAGCCGCGTGACCAATACAGTCGCAGGTTTGGATCCTGCCTCGGGCGTGGGTGTGTGTGATGTCCTTAGGTTAGTTAGGTTTAAGTAGTTCTAAGTTCTAGGGGACTGATGACCTCAGATGTTAAGTCCCATAGTGCTCAGAGCCATTTGAACCATTTGATTAGTAGATTACGAATCCATAACTGTATTTTGTCAACGGAAATTATCTTGGAAATGCTCGAGCCATTTTAATGAGATTTCAATTAATTAATAATAATTAAAGCGTAATCTTTTAAGTGAAAGTGAAGGGAAATCAAGACATCAGCCACAATTGGGCACTGAAACAAATTCAGTAGTGAGAGTTGAAAATTTGTGCTAGACCGGGATTCAAACTAAAATCTTCGCTAAGCATGAGCAGTTGTGTTAACGCCCTCGGCCATCCAGACCCGCTTCATGCCCAACCCAGATTCTCAACTTTTCACAAGCTGATAGCATTTCGAATTGCTTTCGGCTTTATATATATTCCTGCAAGAGTGTGGAAGTCTTATGCATTTGCACTGAAGGTATCAGCAGCCATCTCTCTTGATAATTACTATATATGTGATTATTTTGCTGCAAGTAACAAGTCTTTCTGATTTTCAGTAAAAGTTAGTTATTTTGTATGGGATATGTAACTTAAGTTTCTCCTGGTATATGAAATTTTCAAACAAGTTATGGGAATGCAGCCGAGTGACATCTTCGACAACCTACTCCCATTGTACAGTTTTCTGCTGCTGTTAGTATTACCCTTTATATTCACCTGACCAAAAATCTTCTTTCCAGTTCACTTCGCTGATCCCTATTACATCTGTATTCTCCTCATGCATTTCCCATTTCTCTACCACATTGAAACTTAACAACATATCGCGTCCCCTTTGATGGTCCACTCATGGAAATCAGAATATGATACTAACCCAGAATTTTTTGCAAATAGGTTATCATCATGACACTTTCACAATTATGGGGCATGTATGTACAGATACATGTTATTTGTTAGTAGTGGAGTGGTTTCCATTGCCTTCTGTAGTCTCAAGCTGTAGGTTATTGCTGATTCTTCTGCCTTTAGTGGCAGTTTTACACCTGAAAGGCAAGAGGACACCTTTAACCTCTATCTGCTTTTCGTACCTGTTCTTGTAAACTCCTTATACTGGAAGTTTTCGACCATCGTTGCTGACGATTTTTATTAAACACGTTAGTAGTGACTGGGTTTGAACTTAGGACCCAAGACATTTGGATTAGTGTTCTAGACCAAGGTTACCACAATGCTTCTAAAATGTAGCTGCTACTTTGCAAGCATATTCAAAAGGCACAAGCTTATGGTGTGCAATGCAGTGTATATTTTGTGAAAATTCTCAGTACTGAGTATATGCCAGGCCATTATGTTGTGAACATTTGTAACAATTAGTGAAATGCTTTGATGATGATGTCAGTTCAGCTTAACAAATTCTCATGTTACAGCTCTGCTGGATATTAAAATACCAAGCAGAAACAAGTTTATGCTAAATGTGCCAGCAACGAGGAAAACAACCCGAAACTCTACTTTACACGGTTTCCCAAAGTCGGAAGTAGTTTCTGGAAATAAAAACATAAATGGTGGTAAAAATTACGCAAAAGTCGTTTATGAAAAGGTTACAGAAAGTCAAGAAAATAATCTCCCACACATTTATGAAAGGAAGCAAGCTGATGCATGTAATGTTCTTGAGAATAAAATGAAGACTGTAGCCAGTAAACCTTCTGAAAAATGGGAAGACATCTGTGAAGAAAATAAAGGTATTTCTGTGCTTCACCAATGATTCATGAAGAGTTATAAATTTGAGAAACTATACGTATTTAGTCATACGAAACATATTGTACCACATTTGTGAACATACTTTCCCTTCACCCATATGCTAACCCCCTTTCTCCATCCATCCCTCCTGCCCTTCTGCCTCCCCCTTTCACTCCCCTCCCTCTCTCCCCATCCCCCCTCTCCCTCTCCACCACCACCACCACCACCACCACCACCACCATGCTTTGATGATGATGTCATTTTGATTTTAATATGTAAATATTTGCTTGGTAAATAAAAGTTGTTGTGTTGGAGACTTATGCAACCAAACAAATGATCTAACAATGTGAAATGTTAAAATTTTATCACATCTAAAAATACATGCTAACATCAGTCAAATGTTACTTTCTTTCAGGCCACGACGACTCACTCTTTCAAAAGTACTGTGTCCAAAATGTTAAGTTCAGATCAATAAGTAAGTAAATAAATATGTACGATACTCTAAAACAATCAGTAATTGTCAGTAATATTAATTTCTGTTAAAAGTGTATGATGCCTCTTTATTAACATTCAGGTGTTACATTTCTCCACTAATTGTGAAAACATTTTTTAGTTTCTTGTTCCGTTCGCCAGTGTTTTCAGAGTTACCTAGTCTTACAGGCAAGACATGAAATTACAACAACATGTTTTCCACTATAATAGTGATGGCCTGCTCAGAGCTTTTTTGTTCTCTCAGCTCCCACTATTGCTCAGTATGGGTCAGTAAAGCCAATCCTCTTTACTGTTGACCCTGTACGAGCCCTCAAATTTGACCTTTTGCTCTCCAGGCTCTTATCTTTCTTCACAAAGCTTCTTATATGCACGCATATGGACATTCTGTGTATCTTACACATTAATTACGGAAATGTGACCATGTACCTCTTTTTCTGTTCTGATAGTTACTGAATAATTTATGAGATTATGTTTATTAGGAACAGTGTCCGGTACATCTTTTTACTGCCATATGAGAAACCAGGTACATAATGGCTGTAGCAAACCTTCCTCTGCAGTTCCGGTGTTCAGGGTATTTTTAATTTTTAATGCACCCATTTTGGCTAATTTTGATAAGAAGATACAGTGAAATAGGGTGTATACGCCCTGGGACAACCGGGAAATCCAGGAAAAACTCGAGAATTTTTTCATCCGGGAAAAACCAGGGAATTTTTTAGAATTCCAGGAATTTGTCATTGTTTTAGTTTTCAGTTAAATTTTTGTAATTTTGACTGGTAAGAAACGACACACGAACAAAGAATTTTACTTTAGCCCACTACTGCAAAATAATACTGCAGCAATAAAACATAAACGAGGGTAAGAAAATCAAAATTAACTCAAGTTGCAAAGGAAATGCGCCATTTCCAACAACATAATACAATTCGCAAACAAGCATCTGCCAACACCAAAATGTGTTAAAGGCTTCAGGACAAAGACTATGCAATACTTTGTAAAAACAAACTGTGTCCGATGACCGTGACGTCACAACGGTTTATATTACGTTTGTTTGAGCAGTTGCCTGCAGGCTCATGCACATGGGCAGTTGAGTCGCATATGAGCAGAACCTGCTCCCGCTTACGGCTACTTGAAGTACAGCTGTTAGCTGTATCAGCAGTAGCAACTAGCAGCCAGACACTAGACGGAAAAATTCTTCTAATGAGTCCAAGCTGCCAGATTCATGCATGCGCAGAGCAGTCTAAGTTGCAATGCAGAAGACTGTAGTCTCCACGTGATCCGTGTTTAGGGTTAGTGATTTTGCTGTTTCTTCTTTGTTTACAACTCTCACATCAAATGAAAACAAAACGGATTTCAATGGCTGAGAGCTAGCAAGTGAATTAAAATACATTCACATACTTATGGAAGGCTAAAATATGCAACTAGTTTTAGTTTCGTGGTTTTTGTATTTCCAGGTTTCTGCCAGTCAAGCATTAATTGCCTTACAGAACACTGAACTTATTATTGTCGATTTGCTAAAGAAATTTGGCTTTTATTAATCTTTTCTGCAGAGGCAGTCAATTTATTTGAAATGAAGTGTTTTATTCCGCAGTCCTGGCTAGTGTCAACTGTTTGCTGAATTACAAGTGCCCGTTTTTACCTCCTGGTACATATGGTGTATAATAACTAAACGTGAGATAATACAGTACTGGTACCCCAAGAAAATTTGCGGCCCGAAAACCACACTGAGAAGCTTAATATCAGGTTGGGTCATACTTTTTTTGTGAATCTGGACATACAAAAGTGCATTTTCAGCTGAATTATGCATTTTAGTCAAGTTTACGAAATTCTGATGCTCGTAGGGTACCCTCTGATTATGTGTTTAGTTTATGATGTAATCTAATATCGTTAATGCTACATAGGTATGAACATGTAGGCTTCCTACATCATTGTAGCTGCGCACGTGCAGTAACTTAGTTTACTGGTGCTCTCTGACAACTGCTGAAACGAATTCTAACAGGTTGCAGGAAAATATTGCGAATGGTGGTTGAAAAGCATTGCTTTAAAAGTAAATTTCATTTTATGCAACATGAATTATGTTACATGTGCAAATGTGCTTTGAATTTCTTAAATCACTAAGCCTTTTATTCTCTTTTAAAGCTTAACACTTTGAGGGCCTTCAACTTAGAATAATATATAAAATCTTATTGGCACATTTGTGTGGCATATATTAAAGTGTCACACATGCAAAAAAAAAGACCAATATTGTATGTGAAAGCTTAGCTTTTCTTGTAGCTACACTGTTTAATAATTTAAACCATTAACTTTTTCTATTTGTGTGTTCACACTACTGAACAGTGATGTAGGTTGCTATTGGTGGACTAAGTCACTTTGCTCTGAATATCTGCTATAATTGGCTGGCGAGATCATGCGACATCAGCTATGATTGGCTAAAACTATATCGCAGTCTCAACTTAAATGCTTCAAAAAGTAACTTGCTTTGTTTGGTGGAATTCAAATATATACTTTTGTAATATGAAAATATGCAATTTATGAGCTGCTGCACATAAGTGGCAGGAAGTTCTACGCCAGTGTATAAAGCCATAACCATTCGAAGGGTTTCTAGAATGAAATTTTCACTCTACAGTGGAGTGTGCGCTGATATGAAACTTCCTGGCAGATTAAAACTGTGTGCCAGACCGAGACTCGTACTCGAGACCTTTGCCTTTCGTGGGCAAGTGCTCTACCAACTGAGCTACCCAAGCACGACTCACGCCCTGTCCTCACAGCTTTAATTCCGCCAGTACCTCGTCTCCTACCTTCCAAACTTCACAGAAGCTCTCCTGATTCGCAGGAGAGCTTCTGTCTCCTACCTCGTCTCCTACCTTCCAAACTCGCGAAAGGCAAAGGTCCCGAGTTTGAGTCTCGGTCGGGCACACAGTTTTAATCTGCCAGTAAGTTTCATTCAAAGGGTTGCTAAGTTTTATGGTTCCGAGAGAAAGTATTCTGTCATTTAACACGGAAAAAGTGTATTTTCTCCTGGGAAAAAATGTATTTTTAACCGGCACATCCGGGGAAAATCCGGGAATTTTTTTTTCCTTGTCCACATATGCACCCTGTGAAAGGTAGTTCTGTGTCATAAGTAACATACCTACAAACAGTTATTTGTTTGTGGCCAATACTTACTTCAACGTACACTACTGGAAATGTGCAGTAGTGAATCAAATCCAGGTAGGTGATTTGCTGGAAAAATAAACGTAGAAATTTGGAAATGAAATGACAATTGCAACTCCTGTGTGTTTGATGCTAGATTGGTAAATTTTGCTTGTGTCAGTGTTAAGTAATTAGAAGTAGTTGTATTTTACCACACTTGTGTTTGCTTCATGTAATTCCTTACATTGTGGTGATCTTTACTATCTTAGTTTTTCTTGCACCACTAATCATTATTTGCTTTTCTTTGCCTTTTATGTCATTGCTTTTTTTTTTAAATTTGCCATACTTTTTGCAGGTTTCATCTTATGTGAGTGTACATTTGTTCACCATCATGATGATTCTCAGATTAAACGCCTTGTTTCAAGGTGTATTAGGTTTTCCATTGTAATTTTTTTAAGACCATGTTTGTGTAACATATTGTGTAACTCATGAGTATAGTAAAGGAAGTTAACGGTATAATTTAAGTATTCTGCCGCAAAAGAATTTAAAAAAATTAAAATAGTTCACCTGTTTAGAGGATTCCACTTAGCTCAAGATTTATTTTTGCAACAGTACATGTGTAGTACATGAAGTGATTACATTTACAGATCAATAACACAATTGGTTCAGAGGTACCAGATACCAGCCCATGCTGAAACACCCCTGTTAGTGTGTGGTGTAGCTTTGACGGACGGAAATCCAGGCATAGTCGATCGTACACATGACAAAAACTGGCCTGGAACATGTTATGCCGCACCTGCTCGACCAGTTCACATAGTTCTGTAAGAGTTGTTGGCTTACTATTCGCATGAATCACTTGTCGTCCTGCCATATCCCAAACTTGCTTGATTGGAGACAAGTCCGAAGATTGTGGTGGCCAGGAGCACATTGAATTTCACGGGCAGTGTGTTATCCTGTTGGAACAACACATCACCCTCCTGTTGGAAGAATGTCTAAAGACTTGTTCTAACAATGTCCTGCATGTAGTGAGCTCTGGTTAGCATCCAATCCAGAAATGCCAAAGGTGAACAAGAATTGTACTTAATTGCCAGCATGCCTTGGACGAATGTACTCTACTAGACAATGCCCACAAGGTCTATGCTGTACACGCAAACGACCATCACTTGCATGCGGGCAGGATCTGCTTTCATCACTGAAGACCAAGGAGTGCCATCACATGACCATCGATACCAACCGTGATCCACAATTCACACAGCACATCCAACTTTTGTGGCAGTTCTCTGAAAGGACCAGCCCACCACTTGGAAGGCCACAACTTTAACCTATTCCAACTATCTGTTGGTTGTAGGAACCACAAATGCGTCTCCATGGCATGGTTGCTTGTGTGCTTCACTTATTTGCAACACACTGAGCTTTCTGGCAGTGAGCAGTTGGCAGTGAGCAGTCCCTATTAGAGGATAGTCACAAATGGTACTCTGGTAGCTATGCCACTAAAGTTTCTGTTGGACGATGTTATCAGCATATATACTATCCCCCAGGTGGCATGTACCCTCATTGGATAAAAATCGACGTCGGTCTTTTCTGGTGTACTAATTTTTCTTGCAGGAGTGTACTTAAGTTGGAAGGAGACCATTCAACAAATAGCACAAGTGTTCAGTCATCGACAAGCAAACAAAACAAGAATGAAAATAGTGTTGGGGCAGGTAGCTAGTGGCTCGGAGGGAGGCACCAGAACTGATGAGCTTGTGTTGTATCCAGTGAAGATAAGGTGCGGATTGGGAGGGCGTGACAGGACAAGGGAAAACTGTTGGACAGAAGATGTGGGGACAGTGGATTAGCAGATACTGAGGCCAGGACAATTACGTGAGGGGAGGGTGTGTTGCAAGGATAACTCCCATTTACATAGTTCTGAACAACAGATGCTGGAGAAAAGAATCCAGATGGAACTGGTTGTGAAGCAGCCATTGAACTCAAGCCTGTTATGCTTAGCAATGTGTTGTGGCATTGGGTGATTCACTCTTCCTGGCCACAGTCTGGTGATGATCATTTATTCTGCTGGACAGTTTTTGTGTTCATGTCTACATAAAATACTGTGCCGATATTGCACAGAAGAGCTGATATGTGATGTGGTTGCTTTCACTTGTGGCCTTGCCTCTAATGGGACAAAATAAGCTTGTGACAGAACTGATGTAGGATGTGCCAGGCGGGTGAGACGGACAAATCTTGCACCTGGGTCTTCCACTGATGACCCCTGTGCCTAGGTGTTGGGAGTGGGAATGGCATATGGATGGCTGATGTGATGTTGGGTAGACAGGTTGTGTGATGGGTGGGGTGGAAAGGATCATGCCCTTATTTGTGGGCATGATGGTAGCAAAGTCCTGGTGAAGGACATAATTCAATTTTAACAACTTCATGCAAATTGCAATGGATGTAATTCACTTGTCCCAGTCCAGGTTGGTACTGATTGAGGAGAAAGGTACTCCTCTGCAGTTGATTCTTAGGGGGTGGTGGGAGGATTTGGGGTGTGAGTGGATGTGGCACAGGATATTTATTGGTAAATTGGTAGTTTTGGAGGGGTGGGTTTGATGACGGTGTTGCCTGTCTGTGAAGGTATTGCAGATATGCCATTCATGGGTGGCCGGACCATGTAGGAGTGATTTTTTGCTGTGTGGAACAGGTGACAGCTGTCAAAATTCAGGTACTGTATGTGTCCTGATCCACACCTCCGCGCCACCTTCATTGTGTGCCTCGCCAGCTCTGGTTCCATCATGTCACCTGGCTGGCCCATGCACCTGCTGCCCCTTTCCTCTGCATCCTACATCTACATCTACATCCATACTCCGCAAGCCACCTGACGGTGTGTGGCAGAGGGTACCTTGAGTACCTCTATCGGTTCTCCCTTCTATTCCAGTCTCATATGTCTGCTGCCTCCCTCCAAACCACTAGGTACCCATCCCCAACCCCTCCATTTTCACCCTCTACCCTCTCCCCCCAATATGATCCTCACCTTGAGCCACCTGCTAAATTTCAATCCCAATGAAGTGCCACAAAATAATAGGCTTTTTGAAGTTGAGTAAAATTTTTGAAGTCGTCCCTTGATAACACAAGTCGCTTAATAATGCAAGAAGTGAGCAAAGCAGGTCAGTATGCAGCATCTGGGCGGAATGCCAGCAAGGAAGGACAACTGATTTTGCATGTAATGTGGCCACGAGACAGAGTTATTACTACATGTAACAAGAGCTGGATGTCCAAAGTGCAAATGTGGCAGAATGACATCGTAGAGATAGGAGGATGCTATTGTTGTGATGACCATGCATAGTGGAGTAAAACGGCATAAATTGGATGCAAGAGTAATTATTCAATATACTGACTCTGCAGAATACGTCTGCCACCATTCCTGAAAGGCAAGGTTGACCAAAGAAGAAAAGTGTGCCAGGTGATGTCATGGCAACCTCACAAGGGCAAAGTGCATGGCTCAGCCCTGTATAAGTACTAGTACAGTTCCAGTAGAAGTTCGCTTGTCTGCACCTAGTGAGCCCCAAGGAGGGACCTTTGTTGGTCTAATTCCTGCTTGTATAGCCATCTACAGTCTTTAATGGAACATCAAGTCTTACCTGGGAGACATATCCACTATGAGCTACAGCGCTGCCATATGAGCTGCAGTACTGCCATCTGAGCAAAGACTTATGTGGAGCTATGGTTGCTGTCGTCCGGTGGGCTTTCTCATGGCCTAACCAGTGGGTCCAGGAAGCAGAACATCATCTGTCTTCATGGAGGCATGCTGTTGCCAACACTCGCCTCTATTCCGGTAGCCTGACTTTAATGCTGCAAGCCTGTCTTCTGTTGGGAGGCCACAGTATAACTCGAGTTGGCTACTCACACTTTGAGCAGGTTTGAAGGGTGCCCTCCAGGAAAACATCTATGGTATGATTGAGCTTCCCCAGTTAACTACTTTCTGATGTTGCTAGGGTGACTGTGGAGAGTGCGGATGACAACACTGCTATATTGTGGCCAGCAACCCCATAACATTGCTGAGCACTGATTTTGCGGATCTCTGTGGCTGCAGCAGAGACAGCGCACCGCACCTAGGCATCAGCATGTTCTGACATGGCGTGTGCCATCTCCAACCTACCACTGCTACAAGCAGCCCATATTTCAAGACAATTTTATATCTTTGACAATGAATGTTTGTTCTTCTAATAATTTCCGGGTATGCAGCCGGATCCCGTCGACATTCTGCCACGATATTTCGGCCCAGAGACGACCAGCCATCATCAGGTGAGTACACAACTACTGAAGAGCCCAGAATGTCGACGGGATCCGGCTGCATACCCGGAAATTATTAGAAGAAGAAATACGCCGGGAAAATTTCAGAAGTCACAACAATGAATGTTTGCTTTGTTAATAATTTTTCGTTAGTGCCTTCAGGTGCCAGACAAGCCATCTCACACCTAGCTGCTGCTAACTCCCACCCAGTGACGGTGGTCCATCTAGATCCCAACCTCAGTCACCTACCGTCACCCCCAACATAGCATAAGTTCCATGGAGTTGCATTTGCTATCAGAAGTAGTGCAGTCTGACACTATGGTATACGGTATTGGAAACCATCTGTCTAGGACAGTGGTCCAGTGCCAGGGTTCAGCTTGCTCTGGCAACATGACTTCATTGGCAGAGGTGTTGAGTGTTTCTTTTTTATTTTGGCTTTTTTGTTTGTTTTGTTTATTGCTATGTAGGGTATTGTGAATGTCACAGAAACTTCAAAAGCATCATTCATTAAGCCACATGTGCCGCAGACCTTCCTCAATTTAGAGGCAACTTTAACGTGGTTTACTTGCAATCAGTGAGGGGCCCATATTGTAATTTGGTTGAAAACTGAGTTGGCATGTATGGAGGCAGTGTCAGTCATATTAGCACATGTAGAAGGATTGGCTGCAAAGTGCATTAGTGCTCTGAATCCTGTTGGATCATGACCGGCACAAGGACTAGCAGCTGGGAATATGAGCAGCGATTATTTAACCCTGAAAAAGTAACTAACTGAATTACAGAAATGTAATGATGCATTGCGTAGACAAGTAGGTGATCAGCAAACCATTAGATGCGCGTAGGCAAGCTGAGCCAGTAGAGCCAGGAACATTATTTCCAGGGCCTTTTCTACAGTAGATTGTGTTAGGGCTAACCTGGTGACTCCTTTGCTGATAAATCGACAGAGGATGTGTCCGTATTTGGGAGTTACCTGAAGGCCATCAGCTCAGTAAAAAGTAGAATGGACAGTCTCAGAGCAAGACTTTATTAAATGCCTGTAGGATTCATCGGTCATCAGATGACGTTCCCAGTAAAATGGAATACTATCGAAGCCATTGCAGAAACAGAATGTTGCTTGTTGGGCATAATTAACGGAACGGATCATAGATTCTTGGTAGCCAGTCTGGATCTTCTGGGTAGGAGGAGACTGAGGATTTGGAATGAGTGGCAGTGATGTGGAGTCATTGGGATCAACATTGCTCAATTTCAGTATTGGAACAAAGAACTTCCAGATATACATGCAAGTGTTGCCAGATGTCAGTGAGGGATACTAAAAGATCCTAGGACTTGAATTTTTGACTAAACGTCACACAACAATTCACCTTTCGCAATACACTTTTGAACTTCGTGGAACAGTGTTTCAACTGCGAACAACCACTGCTAGTGTTACATGACCGCGAGTTGCACACATAATGAAGGTGGTACCAAATGAACTCCAGAACAATGCACTAAAGATCATTTTTCATAATAAATTGGCAGGGGGTACGGGAAAGTTACTCTAACATTGTTTTCTGCATGGGAGTGATGCATGAGTGAGAGAAGTAGATGGAGATAACATGGTCCCAGTGAATATAGGTAATTGTAGCATGGACAGTGTGTGTCTTGTCAAAGGGATTTATCTCAGTGACATCATTGTATTTTTGAAGCATGTGAGAGAGCATGTGCTGTGATTGAAGGGAGATTTCAAGAGATTACTTTCTGCATGGTTGATGTCCAGTGTTAAGGAGTGTCATTTCCCGTTAACACAGGTGACTTATTTGGTTCCTGTGATCAATCAGGAGGGAGTCAGAACTAATGTAGTTTGATTTCTTCAATCCATGATGATGATCTGCCACACAGCAAACCAGCTTCAGTAATTTATTGGACTTTGTAATTATTACAGGAAATTCGTTAAGGGATTTGCTGAAATAGCTGAACAGTTGACTTGGTTGTTAAAAAAAATTAATAATAATAAAAATAAAATGAAATTTTAGTGGTTAGCTGACTGTGGAACTGCATTTCAGAACTTGACCCGAGCATTAACAGAGAGTTCGGTATGGGTGTTTCCAGATTTTCATAGGGAATTTATTTTTTCATGTGACACAAATAATCTGGTGATTGGACGAGTTTTAGTCAAAATATAGATGGCAAAGAATACTCAGAGGTGTATGCTTCGAGACAGCAGAATAAAGTAGAGCAGAATTTCCAGAATGAGATTTTCACTCTGCAGCGGAGTGTGCGCTGATATGAAACTTCCTGGCAGATTAGAACTGTGTGCCCGACCGAGACTCGAACTCGGGACCTTTGCCTTTCGCGGGCAAGTGCTCTAACATCTGAGCTACCGAAGCACGACTCACGCCCGGTACTCAAAGCTTTACTTCTGCCAGTATCTCGTCTCCTACCTTCCAAACTTTACAGAAGCTCTCCTGCAAACCTTGCAGAACTAGCACTCCTGAAAGAAAGGATATAGCGGAGACATGGCTTAGCCACAGCCTGGGGGATGTTTCCAGAATGAAATTTTCACTCTGCTGCAGAGTGGCCTGTGTACATGTGCATGGTGATCATATCCCATATTGATGTCGGGTACGGTATTCTCAACTTACCACCAATACCGTGGACTTACAGATCTGTGTCGTGTGTGTTCCCTATGTGCCTATGCTATTAGCGCCAGTTTTGTGTAGTGCCACGTTGTGTGGCACCACATTCTGCAATTATCCTTAATTTATGAGCATGAGTGTATTACAAGAGTTATTCATGTAGGATTTATTTTATGTATATTACTGTTGCATGTTTATTAATAAAATTGGGATTTTCAAAATTTGTCATTATCAGTTTAGTTTAACATGCAAAGAATTGCCTTTACCTGCATCACTAGTGTGTGTTGTTAAGTACCCTTAAAATTCTTTAATTGTTGTCCATAAACCTTGAGCCAAAACAACATTATTTTAATTGCTTTACTGGTGCATACACATTCTGGGTTAAGATAACTATAGACCTTTCCACTGTCAGTTTACCTTTATTTAGAAAAATGAGCTCTTTCTTTACTATTAGTGCACACATTTTTGTTCAAGAAACTTTAACTTTTTATTGTCAGTTAAGGTTAAAAGGCTCATGTCTATTTCTATTTAAGAATGTAAATTATACTTTATTAATGTACTTGTGAGTCATAAGGGCTCATATTATCTATCCTCATTTCCTCTGTCATGTTTGAGCTCTTGTGCTGTTTGCCAATGTGTATGTTATGGAAATTGTGTATTTTTCTGTGTGTGTGTGTGTGTGTGTGTGTGTGTGTGTGTGTGTGTGTGTTTTAAAATCTGTAATGAATTGAGCAACCGTTCATGGTGTGGGACTGCACTGGTGCCAGTTACCATACACTGGTTAATACAGCGCTTCAGCCCCGTTATTTTGAATTTGTCCTTGCTTAGTCCTGGGAATAAGTATACTTGTACATTTTGTAATGCTCACTACATTATTTTAAACCAGTATAGGAGCATATGTTATACAGGGGTAGGCTAAATGATTCATTAGATTTTAAAGCACTGTTTATCTTCAGTTACACAACATACGAAGACGGGTGATACATGAAAAAGTAGATACATTCACCAAGTTTCTGGTACATTCTATGACCGTTCAATGTGTGTGCCCTTCGTCACATCCAACTGGTAATCGAGTTCATATATATCGTTACTGGCATGTTTACATCACAGAAGCAGTGATTTGTTCCTACAGTGCTGCTGGCATTGAGGGGAAGGAATAAACTTTGTCCTTAACAGCCCCACAAGGATAAATCATGATGTGAGATCTGGTGGCCTCTGGTGGCCTGGAAGGACCACGGCAACAGAGAAACATCACACAGACCTGCATGACCTATTCAGCAATGTGGCAGTTCTCTGTTGAGAAAGGCACAGAGTAATTGTCTGTTGAAATATGAAAGTTTAGTAGTCAGCAGGTACTTATGGCAACAACCACAGCTGCAACATATCCAGGTACCGGAACTGTCTCTATCTTTCTTGATGAAGAAAAAGAAGCCATACAGCTTTGTCTTGGATATGGCACAGAAGACATTCCCCTTTGGCAAATCCCTTTCCAACTCCAATCGGACATGTGGCCATTTGGCACCACACACACTCACATCATGATGATTCACATTTCCCGTCATGATGATTCACATTTCCCAATTCAATGTCCCTACAAGGTCATTATTTTCCTCCGCAGCTTGCAGTATTCAAGTACGTTAACTCCACTCAACGGGCAGAACCACCTGGAGTTAGGTGTGTTGTTGTTGTTGTGGTCTTCAGTCCTGAGACTGGTTTGATGCAGCTCTCCATGCTAATCTATCCTGTGCAAGCTCCTTCATCTCCCAGTACCTACTGCAACCTACATCCTTCTGAATCTTCTTAGTGTATTCATCTCTTGGTCTCCCTCTACGATTTTTACCCTCCATGCTGCCCTCCAGTGCTAAATTTGTGATCCCTCAGGACATGTCCTACCAACCGATTCCTTCTTTTAGTCAAGTTATGCCACAAACTTCTCTTCTCCCCAATCCTATTCAATACCTCCCCATTAGTTACGTGATTTACCCACCTAATCTTCAACATTCTTCTGTAGCACCACATTTCGAAAGCTTCTATTCTCTTCTTGTCTAAACTATTAATTGTCCTTGTTTCACTTCCATACATGGCTACACTCCATACAAATACTTTCAGAAATGACTTCCTGACACTTAAATCTATACTCGATGTTAACAAATTTCTCTTCTTCAGAAACGCTTTCCTTGCCATTGCCAGTCAACATTTTATATCCTCTCTACTTCGACCATCATCAGTTATTTTGCTCCCCAAATAGCAAAACTCCTTTACTACTTTAAGTGACTCATTTCCTAATCTAATTCCCTCAGCATCACCCGATTTAATTCGACTACAGTTAGGTGTGTAACAGCTGCAAATGGTAGGGTTTGAAATGCAGATGCTTCCACAAAACATCTCGCACTCTTTTCTGTAGAATGCTAGCTTATGGCTTGCACAAATGGTTGATTTCTGTGGGCTGTACACAAAGCTTTGTCTCACATGTTCCTTGATTGCATTAGAGAGACACCAACCACATTGTGCTTTTCCCTTTACACAGACTAACAGTATTTGCATACAAATGCTTGCTGAACACTCATAACCAACGAAGCATTACACAAATTCCAACATATAAAAATTCTTCTCCTGGCACTGCTGCTGCTTGTAGAGTGCTGTCATGGCTTGCCATCTAGCATGTATATGAGCCACAAGGCGGGCTTTTTAAATTTGGTGACTGTATCATCTTTTCACATACCACAAATCTTTGCACATTGCATACTTGTCAATGAACAGTGCTTTGAGACCCAATGTATCATGTAGGCTACTCTGTCTTGTATATTCTGTTACCCTGAAAGTTTCTTTTATGATTAAAGTGTATGTGTATTGCAGTCTTTGTAAGATTTATTATTCGCTTGGGGAGGGTGCCTACTGAGTTTCAGTGTCTTTCAGGCAATTTTCTAATTCAATGAGATTTGATTGATTTATAAAATTCTGAAAATTTTAAATTTGGCCGATAGTAAATGAATGTTTCTGAAGATGATTTTCTTTCTGCTCTTCCCACTCCCAAAGCCCAGCGCTCTACCATTTGAATTGAAGTTTACTGTTATCACTTCTGGAAGAGGGACTGGTGGGCGGGGGCAAGTAAACCCAGTGCATGTCCCAATCTTTGAAAGCAAGAGGGAGATTGCAGCACTTCCCTCTGTAATCCAACTGCTTCCATTTTTCCCAAGAACAACTCTACCCTGCATGCCTATTCACCAGTCTGGACCAATGTAGTCAGACAGATTGCAACATTAATTCTCTGGCACCCTTGTCATTCATCTATCAATGTCTATGTAAGTCTCCCCTCTTTCTGGGATCAGTCCTACTTCCCACGTCCTCACTTGTATCCCTCTCTCTATAGTTCTCCATATCAACAGGTATGGATTAACTATGAAGCACTAATAAAGTGCATTTGTGCTTGTTACTGGGAACTGCATCAACAAATGCAATTTCATTCCATCAGTGCTGATTTCAACTGCTAATACATAGTAAAATAGTGACAGTGCTGCAGTTCCATGGTGAATTCTCTCTGTGCCTTGTGTAGCCCACTGGAGAACTGCTGTGGTAACAACACACAACTTAGATGTCAGTGTACTGTGTGATGGACTGACTTGCAACGTAGCCACCTTTATTCTTTGATCACTCACGTAGTCTGCCAACAAGTGTAGTAATGTCACAACGACCATTTTTCCATCGTTCAATCAGGTCTGTACTTTATTCAAATCATTTTTATCATATTCCACACACACTGTGTCAACTCTTGAGGTTAATTCCCTTACTGCCCTGGTGTTACTGAATATATTGTGTTCTACATCTGCTAAATTGGTGGTATGCCACTCCGCAGTAGTTCTGGCAGCATTTAGTCCTTGTACTTGTTGTAGTGTACTGTACAATTCACAAATATCGTCACAATCTGCCACGTGGAACACTACCTTTAGCATTTTTCCACCTGCATAAAACCATTCCCTCTTCCTATGCAATAGCGCTTGCGGCACTAAGTCGACCACTTGACATTAATTGTTCTCTTAGTTTCTCATATGACCATCTTAAGCCTTGATATTTCCTTGCAATGCTATTAGTACGCCTTCTCTGTCTCTGTATTTCTTTTTGCAGTTTTGTAAATAATAGCTCTTGTAAGCTCTGTATTCATTCTGCACTTGTCATATCAATTGTAAGCGTGACTAGGCCTTATGATGCCCGCTAGTTTGGAAGATACCACTCCAGATGTAAGTGGTTGATTCTTAAGTCCATTTGCTGCTCTTTTCCCAGAGATGTGTAGGACAACCAGGAGTATCACACTCATCCCATATCTTATTGGTGATACGCCACCTGGGAAAAAGGAATCTGTGTCACTTCTGCTCCCTTTCTCAAAAAGCACATGCATACGGTCCACCACACACTGATAACAGCTATCAATGCCCGCTACTCACAGTCCACATCATTAACAATCCCTCAAAATACACAATGCATAACAACAAAAATAAACCTGTAACATCCATTAAAAAAATGAAAAACCACATTGCTGCATATTTACCTCCAACAAACATATACAAAACAAGATTAACATCTTACTCACTGATAAGGTCTAAGTGTGCACCCCGTTGACTGGTTCCCTCTTTCTTGCTCTTTTTTAGATTCAATCCCTGCACTCGTGACAATATGGACACTTGCGGAATAATATCTACAGCCTCTATAAATTACTTCGCACATGTCATGTGAACATAAAAGTTTTCATTGGTAGTTGCAACTTGAGAATGAGAGGTGATATCATTTCTATGACCTGATACGATCCTTGGGACCAGATACATATTTCTTTGTCTTACCCTTAGGTGTGTAGGGATTCATCACTAGAACCCACTGTTTAAGTCTGCATCTCAGTAACTTACCACATGTCTCCAGGTCGCTCTTGTTACTCGAGAGCTTTTGTATTCGCTTTTCCCACTCTCTGCTGAATAGTGAGTACCATTTTCGAAAATTTGTTTGCTAAATCATTGTTTCTTTCATCCCTAGATTTCACTACCTCAAAGGGTGAAGGCATTTTCCTGCCATACGCTACCTAGTAGTGTGATAATCACTACGAATTTTATTAGAGTTGTACGCGGACACAATGAATGGGAGATAGACATCCTGAACATTGTGATGGGTTTTCACATATGATTCAGTATCTCTGTTCTCCCATTAGATTCAGGATGGGAGGGACTAGTTCGAAGCTTGAAAATGCATAACTACTCTCATAAGTGTTTCATGAAATTGGACATGAAATCAGTGTCCAGATACGCAATTATGACATCTGGACTGCCAAATTTAAGCAACCAATTGTTTACCATAGCTTGCACTACTGTACCTGCTTACTGGACAAAAATGGCAACCTTTACGACAAAATGATTGATCACAGTCAATATGTTAACATTTACCTGCAAGTGTACGATTACATGGTCCCAGAATGTCCATACCCAGCATTGCTAATAATTGGAAGCTTCTGGTAACCTATGTAACTGAGTTGCCATGTCGTGCACAAGTATACAATTGTTGACATACTGTTCCACATCTTGCTTCCTTGACTTCCACCAAAACTTTTCAGCCACTCATTGGTCAGTTGCCCTCCATTTGCCATGACCTGCTAAAACACTGTCATGTAATTGCTTTGATATTTCCTCTCCTAAAAGCTACAGGTACCACCACACATAGTTTACCTTTTGTTGCTTTGTACAAGCCTTCACATTTCACAAATTTCAGCTGCGACCTAAATAGCTGGCAATCGGCATCAGCTGCCCGAGCCTGTTGCCACGCAGCAACACTGCTAACCAACACTAGCAAAACTCTAGCCTTCCTACTCAACCTATCATCATTTTTAAGCTTTCTCCCTGGTTTATAAATTATCTAATAATGGCATTTGCTCATCTTCAGAGCCTACCTCATCCACTTGACAAATCCTTTAATCCCAGCAAACACTTGAAGGCAGCTGGTCTGTTATAACCTGCCATTCAAGTAACAACGAAAGTATGTCACACTGTAAATAACAGGCAACATTTATTTTTCTGTGGTAGAATAATTCTGCTCTAAACTACCGAAGCACGACTCACGCCCGGTACTCACAGCTTTACTTCTGCCAGTATCTCGTCTCTTACCTTCCAAACTTTACAGAAGCTCTCCTGCAAACCTTGCAGAACTAGTACTCCTGAAAGAAAGGATATAGCGGAGACATGGCTTAGCCACAGCCTGGGGGATGTTTCCAGAATGAGATTTTCACTCTGCAGCAGTAAAATAGTATATAAAGTATAATTTACATTCTTAAATAGAAATAGACATGAGCCTTTTAACCTTAACTGACAATAAAAAGTTAAAGTTTCTTGAACAAAAATGTGTGCACTAATAGTAAAGAAAGAGCTCATTTTTTCTAAATAAAGGTAAACTGACAGTGGAAAGGTCTATAGTTATCTAAACCCAGAATGTGTATGCACCAGTAAAACAATTAAAATAATGTTGTTTTGGCTCAAGGTTTATGGACAACAATTAAAGAATTTTAAGGGTACTTAACAACACACACTAGTGATGCAGGTAAAGGCAATTCTTTGCATGTTAAACTAAACTGATAATGACAAATTTTGAAAATCCCAATTTTATTAATAAACATGCAACAGTAATATACATAAAATAAATCCTACATGAATAACTCTTGTAATACACTCATGCTCATAAATTAAGGATAATTGCAGAATGTGGCACTACACAAAACTGGCGCTAATAGCATAGGCACATAGGGAACACACACAACACAGATCTGTAAGTCCACGGTATTGGTGGTAAGTTGAGAATACCGTACCGAAACACATGTGCTACAAAACGCCACTGTTTTGTGCGCTTGTACCCCGACATCAATATGGGATATGATCACCATGCACATGTACACAGGCCACGCAATGGGTTGGCATACTCTGGATCAGGTGGTCGAGCAGCTGCTGGGGTATAGCATTCTTGCACCAGTGCCTGTCGGAGCTCCTGAAGTGTCAGAGGGGTTGAAGATGTGCAGCGATAGGTCAACCAAGAGCGTCCCAGACGTGCTCGATGGGGCTTAGGCCCAGAGAACATGCAGGCCACTTCATTCACCTGATATCTTCTGTTTCAAGGTACTCTCCACAAAGGCAGCTCGGTGGGGCCGTGTGTTATCGTCCATCAGGAGGAAGGTGGGACCCACTGCACTCCTGAAAAGGTGGACATACTGGTGCAGAATGATGTCCTGATACACCTGACCTGTTACAGTTACTCTGTCAGAGACATGCAGGGGTGTACTTGCACCAATCATAATCCCACACCACACCATCAAACCACGACCTCCATACAGGTCCCTCTCAAGGACATTAAGGGGTTGACAACCTCCTACGTATTGCTCACATAGGTATCATGAAAACAAGTTTAGAATAATTACAGCATGATAGAGGCTTTCAAACAGTCATTCTTCCCAGAGTCCATACGTGAATGGAATGGGAAGAAACCCTAATCATTGGTACAATGGGACATACCCTCTGCCATGCATTTCATAGTGGTTTGCAAAGTATGAATGTAGAGGTTTGGCTCTGCTGCCTGTTTCCGCAGATTGCGAAAGGGGACACTTAATGGTCAGAAGATGATCTTCAAAGATGGAAACCAATTACCATGAATGAAATATTTTTGTGAGCAATACTGATTACTTAATTAAAACTGAAGTTGATTGTCGATTTGCTACCATGTCATCAAAAACCAATGAAAAACTTTATGCTAACCAATGCAAGAGCAGAAACATCAGGTGGTTGGTAGCTGCTGGCCGTTGTAGGTTGAGAAAACTAATGAGTTTGAACTGTTCCGATCTTGTCACAACTGCAAGCTGTTTTGTGGAATTGTTTCTTGAACTTTTTGGTAGGTTAGCAAGTGAAGTGAATTTGATTTGGGCTTCCAGCAGACTGATTACGTTTGCAGACACCAGAAATGCAGTTTAAAAGTGAAGGAAGAAATGCTCCTGAACTTGTGTCTTTGTGTCTGCATTGCAAGATGTTTACTACTAGACCGCAAGCAGTTACAGCACTGCAAAAGTTCGAGCAGAATACATTTCTTATTCCAAAACTTGTTGCCAAGGTGTGCAGTGTTGCCAGGTCATGCAGATGGCCGGACTTGAGAGGAGTGGCCAGTTTCACTGCACTTTAAGTGAACAGCTTTGACTTAGTGTCAGCGGTTGCCAGTTTTTGTGTCTAAAACAGTATGTCTAAAAATTCCTGCTCATTAAATTAGGTAAAGTGTTTTATATTTTTATTTACGTCTCTAAATCATTAGTTGATCTCTTCCTCATCAAGTCACAACACTTGAATTATCTCAAATTGTAACTCCCCTTTTATATTTGGGATTGCAAATTACAGTTTTGACATTTTGTTTTTTATCTCTAGTTTTTCTTGTGGTGATCCAAATAGACACTCATTTAGTTTATAGGTCTGCTTATCTGTTGTCGCTTAGTTGCTTGTAATTCAGCCTTTAATTGTTGTTCTAAGTTTGCAATAAATTCAGTTTTTAATTCATCACTCTGAGCTTTTATAACCCTCTTGAAGTCTGCCTTAAGTTGTTCACTAAAACTCTTAACCAAATCTTTTAAGTGCGTCTCTGTGCGTCTTGTCAGCACTGGCATACAGCGAAAACAATAATGTGTTTGTAATCAATATTCTCGTGCTTGTTAATTGTCACAGCGAGGGGGATAACTCAGTTTAAAAAAAATCTTAAAACAAAAATACACTTTAATTTTGCACAAAACACACTACAACCAAAAAAATAGCAAAAAAAAAAAAAAACTGTCAACAGCATAGGTCACAAGAATTGCTTATGCATCTCATAGTGTCTTGTTGCCGAATGCTGTATTCTCTGTTGCTGTTGGTACGTGTGCAGCTTTGCACACTGTTTGGTGTACTTTTGGAAAGCATAATAGCCCTTTGTAGTCCCAGTCTTGATCTTCCAACTATCTGGCTTACTAAATTTCTCTGTGACATATATATGATTGATTAATTATTATCCGTTGACAAACTCTTACTTCTCAAAATGCCCCCCTCCCCTCCATTCTCTGTAGTACCACTTCATCGTGATATTCTGCCATTGACTCGGTTGTCAGTGACAGCAGTGATAATTTCTAATAAATCTTCAATCAGAACTCGCAAATCTTCTTCAAAATTGCATTTTCTGGGTAATACTATTAGCGTTCTTCATTAATTTTATTCAGTTTGGGCAGTAATCTTTGGGGTCCTTCCACCAGAAAGCTATAATGTAATGTTTCCATTTGATAACTAATGTGCTGGTAAGCTGTAAATTCTCTGTAGTAAACACTGAGAGCGTAGAACATCGCATAATACACAATAGCTTATATAAATACAACAGTTCTCTGATCAGTTAACATATATTCTTGCAAAATTATACAATTCTCTTCATGATGGACAGTACTTTCTCCAGAAACATAATGATTATTTCTTGACTCTGAATCTCAGTGTAAAAGCCAAGTTGACAGATTAAATACAACAATAGAATGAAAACATACTTCAAATTCTTTTGTTCACTTTAATTTCTTTCCCTATAGTCATACGTGGCTCTTGCTCCAGTGCCGATGCACTTCCCCGACCTGGGCTGATGATTTATGGTGCATGTAACCCTCTCACCTTTTTCAGGGATTGCCACTTACACAGTTAATGTGACTGCCGTGTAACTTTGAAGACATGTCATCCCTTCGCATTACTCACCATATGCAAATAAATCCCAGAAGATTCACAATGGTGTGCCTTCCTAAATATGAACTTATCATGTTTTATAGTTTGCGAACATCATTCTTCAGCAAGGTAGGCGTAAGGCTACTCATCACTCTCACGGAATGCTATTTAACATCAAAGTGAATACCACCAACAAATAAATAAATGAAGACACTAGCAGCTCCCTTACTCTCATCATAAGTAACTTATTCCCTAAACAAAAAATAATTGTTTGATTGTCTTGTGTGTTATCCTTGTTCCAATCTTGACACAAAACAGCTGCATTGTTTGGGTAATTTTTCCAACACAGATGTCCTTCCACCCTTCTCCTCCACCAAAGAAAAAGTGCCTCTCAGAATAGACTGTGGTCGTTCCTTAGTTTAAACTATGTTGAAAATTTAGTTTTAAATTTAGCTACTAGCTCACAGGAATCCGTTACATCTGTAGACATCTCCTACCACATAACCTTAAAAAAACAAAAGAAACCTTTCTCTCTGTCGTAATAGAAGAGACGCAACAGTGATTTAAAAATCTTTCACAAGCTTTACTAAATGTACGTCCAAGGAGTTTGATTTATAAAATGTATATTACTAGGCAACTATCCCGGAACCTGGTATAGTTGCAGGTCGCCTATTGAACAGCTTCCAGGCACAACAGACATTTGAATTTAATTATTGACCTAATTTAAAAATTTAAATTGCTGTCGTAATCTAGTCATCAAGAGCTATAATCTTCTGTTGAATTTGATAAGGATAGAAGCTGAAGTAATGAACTGAAATGTGTGCCAAGGTCGGAACTCAAACCCATGTCTCCTGCTTACTAATCAGATGTGCTAAACACTACCATGGCATTGTGGCTACCTCACCTGCATGAACTATATCTTTTTTTTCGTGTAAATAAAATTGCATGGTGAAGTTAAACATTGCAGTTTCTGTAGGTAGTGCCGAGCGCTGATTACGTCAGCATTTCCCCTCATAAGTCTCTGCGCACCGCGAAGGCCAATTGCGTCATTTAGGTTTTTGTTCATAATTTTCAGCAACTGTTTTGGAAGAATGCCAATTTGAAGAAACAGCACACTAATTGTGCCACCTGTACTTGCTTCACACAGTCAAAGGGAAAGAATTGATGTGATGAAAGCTCAAAAAGTAGTGAGACTCCTTCACGCGGTGAAAGTAAAATTATGCTCTTCTCCAATATAAAAAAAAGAAGATTGCAGATATTTACAAAAAATTGCGAAAAAAGTATAATATGAAATAAAAATACCGGCACTTGATACTGCTACATCAATATCGATATATCAGGGAAAAAGATATCGCCATTATACCTAGACTTGTGTGTGTCTTGAGGTTGTGTAACTGACAGTGGGCAAATACGTGGACTTTAATACATCCCTGACAATGAGAGCACCAAGTGAACTCCAACAAACTTTACACATAATTTCAAACTTTTCTAAACTTTTTATCGTTCGCAGGCGTAATGCCAAGTATTTTACACATTTGTAAAGTAATGAGATGTTTGTAGCTGTTTTATGCATGGGAATTCAATTATTTAAAGAATGGGGGAGTTACTAGTTGTTTGTCTAACCAACATACTACCAGCATGCACACCCTACTAAATACAGGCTGTCTGCGGATTAGGTAAATAGGAATTTCTAGTTCTGCAAATTGCTCAGATTATATATTGTCATTGTTTAATGTGTATAATTGTTTAATGTGTACCATTACATATGATGCAGTGTTCTGCCTCTGCAATATATATCCACCACATTCCTTTTTCGATCTTTTTAAAGCTTCCATAAATATAGACCTTAATCTCTTCATGACATAATTATTTCCCAGTACTTGTTTTCAGGGGGCAAAATGTCATACTGCCGATTGAAACACTTAAAGGTAAAACAGACACACTACATAGCTTAATCTTTCATTTCTTCCTTCTTCCAGCTCTGCCAGCTTTTATCAGATGATATATAGGTGTTGTTGTTGATTCTTGACCACATGTAACAATCCCCTCACTGCCACTCCCCCTTACCCTCTCCCTTGCCTTATTCTTTATATTCTGGTGTTAACATCCTCATCTTCAGCATTCTTCTATAGCACCACAGATCAAATGATATTTTATTCTCTTTTGGCCCAAACTGTTTATCATCCATGTTTCACTTAAATACATTTATATTTTATGTTAACAAATTTCTTTTCTTCAGAAACGCTTTTCTTGCCTTTGTCGGTCTACATTTTATATCTTCTCTGTCAGCCATAAGTTAGTCTGCTGCCTGAATAACAAAACTCATCTGCTACTTTAAATATACAATTTCCTAATCTAATTGCCCCAGCATAACCTGATTTAATTTGACTGTATTCCTTTATCTTTGCTTTGCTTTTGTTGATCTTCATCTTATATGCTCCTTAAAGTCACTGTATATGCTCCTTAAAGTCGCTGTCCATTCTGTCCAACTGCTCTTCCAAGTCCTTTGCTGTCTCTGACACTATTACACTGTTTCCGACAAACCTCAAAGTTTTTATGTCTTCTCCCTGGATTCCTATTCCAAATTTTTCTTCTGTTTCCTTTACTGCTCACGCAATATACAGACTGAATAACACTGGCACTAGGCTACAACACTGTCTCACTACCTCCTCAACCACTGCTTCCCTTTTCATGCCCCTTGACTCTGATAACTGCTGTCTGCTTACTGTACAAGTTGTAACTAGCCTTTCGGTCCAGTATTTTACCCCTGCTACCTTCAGAATTTCAGAGAGATTCCAGTCAAAACCTTTCTGAGTCTACAACTGGTATAAATGTAGGTTTGCCTGCCTTAACCTACCTTCTAAGATATGTCATAGTGTCAGTATTGCCTTGCCTGTTCCTACATTACTCTGGAATTCAAACTGATTTTCCCCCGAAGTTGGCTTCTACCAGTTTTTCCATTCTTCTTCTTCTGTAAAGAAACTGTGTTAGTGTTTTGCAACAATGATTTATTAAAGTGATAGTTCGGTAATATTCACACGTGTCAGCACATGCTTTCTCTGGAATTAGAATTATTCTATCATCTTGAAGTCTGAGGGTATTTCGCCTGACTCATACATCTTGCACACCAGATTGAAGAGTTTTGTCATGACTGGCTCTCCCAAGGCTATCAGTAGTTCTGACAGAATGTCAGTCCCAGGGCCTTGTTCCAACTTAGGTCTTTCAGTGATCTGTCAAATTCTTCCTCAGTATCATATCTCCCATCTCATCTTAATTTACATCCTCTTCCATTTCTATAATATTGCCTTCAGGCACATCTCCCTTGTTTAGACCCTCTGTATACTCCTTCCACCTTTCAGCTTTCCCTACTTTCCTGAGGACTGGTTTTACATCTGAACTCTTGATATTCACACAGTTGCTTCTCTTTTCTCCAGAGGCCTCATTGATTTTCTTGTAAGCAGTGTCTATCTTTCCCCTATTGCAAAATGCTTCTAAATCCTTACATTTGTCCTCCAGTCATTCTTGCTTAGCTATTTTGTATTTCCTGTAAGTCTCATTTTTTAGATATTTGTTTGCCCATTTGCATGCTCCATTTACCGAGTTTTTATGTTTTTTTTCTCTTTTCGTCAAGTAAATCCAATGCCTCCTGTGTTATCCAGCGATTTCTACTAGGCCTTGTCTTTTCACCTATTTGATCCTCTGCTGCCTTTACTATTTCATCTTTTAAAGCTACCCATTCATCACCTACTGTATTCCTTTCCCCTCTTCTATTCAATCATTGCCTAATGCTCCCCCTGTAACTCCCAAAAACCTCTGGTTCTTTGAACATTTTCGTAATTTGCCATCTTTTTGTGGTTACTTCCTTTTTAACCTACAGATCATAACCAGTGAATTTTAGTCAGAGTCCATATCCAACCCTGGAAATATCTTACAGTTTAAAATCTGGTTCCAAAATCTCTGTCATACTGTTATATGACCAGTCTGTAACCTTCTGGTGTTAGCAATAAGTAAGCTATGGTTTGTTCAAAATTCTACCATGCTTCCTCTTTCATTCCTTTCCTGCAGACTTTCCTTCCCTTCCTTTTCTTACTATTGAATTCCAGTCCCCCATCACTATTAAATTTTTGTCTCCCTTAAGTATCTGAATAATTTTTTTATATCTCATCATACATTTCATCAAATTCATCATCTGCAGAGCTAGTTGGCATCTAAGCATGTACTATTGTGGTTGGTATGGGCACCATGCCTACCTTGACTGTGACGTTTATAGTAGCTTACCTACACTCCTTATTACTATTTGTTTTTGTATTTATAATTCTGTAGTCACCTGAACAGAAGTTCTGTTACTCCTTCCACTGAACTTCACTAATTCCCACTATATTTAACTTCAACCTGTCCGTTTCCCTGTTTTAAGCTTTCTAACCTACCAGCCCGATTAAGAGACCTAACATTTGACGCTCCGTTCTGTAGAATGCGAGTTTTCTTTCTCCTGATGATGACATCCTCCTGAGTAGTTCCTGCCCTGAGATCCATGTGAGGGACTACTTCACCTCCGGAATATTTTACCCAATAGGATGCTACCATTATCTAACCACAGAATGGGGCTGCATGCCCTCACAAAAAATTACAGCTGTAGTTTCCCTCTTGCTTTCAGCCATATGCGGTACCAGCATGGCTGTTTTGGTTGATGTTACAAGCCCAGGTGAGTTAACTACCCAGACTGCCCCTGCAACTGCTGAAAAGGCTTATGCCCTTTTTCAGAATCTTGTGTATTATCTGTGTCATGTTAACCTAGATTAAAAATTCCCTTTATGTCATACAATAGCATATTTCTAAATTCCAGTTTCTCACAAAGAATGTCAAATATTTTCAACGCATATGTTAGAATCATTATGTACTGTCCCTTATTTATGTTACTTATTTCTCAATTACAGATAACATTGATGAGTGGTTTCCTAAAGATATACCTGAAATATCACCTCAGAATTCTGTAATTATGAGTAATGGATTCAAAGACGATGGAAATAATTTTGAACACTCTGAGAATGTAATCAACAATATAACTAAAAGTTCAGCTATGGAATTCAGTGAAAGGAAGACTGACAGCTCATTGCTGTATGAGCAGGACATAAAAACTTGTGTAAAAGGAACTAGCATCCCTTCCAGTCCTGTGTCCTCCAGTGGGAGCAGTTTTAATGCAAGTTCATTGCAGAATAGGTTATTTAGCGAGAAGACAGTGTCGAATATGAAGAAGTTGATCAAAGACAATCCCCAAGGACTCTGGGCCTCTGAGTTTCCTGCAATTTACAAGGTAGGTGGCCATTATATTGTATTTGAGTGCACCTAGTGGTAATAATGCAGATACCTGTTATGGTTATTGTCGTGTATCAAACATAGGTCATTACTAGAAAATGTTAGCTTGATATTTTGCAGGTATTTTGTTGTGATGGTTATTCATTAGTCTTAAAAATCCACTATGTGAGAGAATTAGTCATGTTGAGGAGCGTTCTCAGTGGACAATTTTGCATTACATGTTCAGCTTCCTTGTGGTTATCTTATGTGGTTGGCTGTAACTTATAAAGGAGAAAATTAGTTTCTGATGCAGAAAGGAACCTATTACAGAAGAGAAATAATCTTCTGTTTTATCTACCTACATCGTGACAGAAATAAAGATTTATTTCATCATTATCAGTTATTTGAGTAATACAATATTAGTAAATCCTCGACTGAATATGGATATTTGAATAAGTGGAAAAAATGTTCACTGAACAGTGAGTAGGAACATAAAGAAGAAGTTAAACATTAGTGCTTGTTTTAAACTTGTGTTATTATTTGGAGCACAGACATGTAGACTTTACATTGTCATGCCATAGTACCAGATGTGGCAAACATGATTGCGAGAGAGGGATTTTAAGAGTAGGATAGGACAGTCTCTCAGGTGTAATCGGAGGCATTTGAAGAGATGCTGGGGAGTTGACAATGGGGATGGGGCAGTATAGAAGCAGACAAAAAAGGAAAAATAGTGTAAATGAATTTCTGTAGCCCTGTCAACATAACTGAAAAGGAGGAGCAAAATGGGACAGGTTGGAAGGGGGCATAAAATGCGAGCAACAGTGGTAGAGGTAGGTATGGGGCAGGAATTACGAACAGAGGGACTGCAAATATGAATAATTTGTCAGAGGAACAGTTCTCACACATCAAAGAAGATTTAAAGGGGAAAGGGGACTTAGAAGACACCAGTTGTAAATCATTCAGACGATTTACCCTCATATTTATGTTAATGGAAAGCTTGTTGTTCTTCATGCCAATATACGTAAGCGAGTGCTTATTATGCTTATATTAAGTCACATATAAACTATGGAGTAACATTCTGGGGAAAACTTGCCATTTTGACTATTATGCATTTATATAAGTGAATCCATTTCATTTTTCAAAACAAATGTAACAGATAGTGACAAAGTTCCACTGAGGAACTGTGGTATTCATGACTGTAACAAGACTTGGTAAAAGCTTTCATACAACTCACACAAATATCAGAATGTATCAGAAGAGTCCACTCCAGATACTATTAAACTTCTTAATAAACTCTAAGTGGAAATAAAAGCAATACATGCCACAAAGTCCTTAAACAATTCTTAGTCATATATACAGTGTCACTGTTTCTACTCAGCGAGTTGTTGCATGGATATATAAATTCTTTTCATAAAATAATATTTCTTCTGTATGTCTATACCAGCTATGTTTAAGTCAGATTTCCAGGTCTTGTAGTCCACAATGTTTTCTGTCCTGTTTATGGAGAAAAAACATGCGAGTTGTCAGATATCTGTAGAACATTGTGCTATCATAAATAGAATCAGTAGATTATGAAGTGAAGTAAACCAAATAAAGAAATAATGTATATGTGTTTCCATGTTTTGTTCATATTTTTATACTAACATAGTGTGCTTTCACAACTTTATATTTCATAGCTGCTATCTTTTTTGCGCAATATGTCTGTAGAATTTTGATGTCTGATTTTATCTATTAGCCTTTTAACCCATATGGATTGCTGCTCCATTCTTGGAACTTTATATTTCACATTTTGTATGAAGTATATACTGTGGAGAAAGGAATACTTTTTATATGATGATGCATTGTTGCCACTGAGTCGGTGTGTGCTGCAGTTACTGCATTGTTCCTTTACATATGAGTACTAGAACGGTCATGGTAGAATGTTATATCATTGAAGCATGTTAGCCTCTTAGGCGTGTTTTAAATACCATGTATTTTTTGACCCATTTTCAATGTTTGACATTTAGTAAATATTAAGAGTAAACTTTGCATTTGAAATGCAGTAATCTGTGGACCTTACAATTTGTGATCACATATCTGCAATAAAAATCTTTGTTGCAGCTTTGGAACTCCAGACCTGTCATTATAATTTTTTTAGCAGTGTAATTTAGATAAACTGTTGAACATGATTGCTGACGAGAATCCTCACTGCTTACGAGAATCCTCACCTACACAAAGCAATGTTCTTATAACTATCAACAAAATTGAAAGATGTCATACGTGAATAGTGACGATGAAGTACCATGTCTCTGATAAACAATTCACAGCAGAAGGTAAAAATCACAACTGTAGTTGGCAACAAAGTGAAAATAATTTTGCTAGGTCCTTGATGAAAGTGATGGTCGCAAAGTTGTGAAAAACTCTTTTTACAAAATAATAATTTGAAAGAAAGTGATATACTCCCACAAGAGACTGTGTCTTGCAACAAAAAACGAAGACAATCAAAAATAAAAAGTGATTTTTACAGAGGAAGATCTGCACTGTTGTACCTGTTCATTAAGGGAATAAGTGGATTCTTAATCCTTTAATTTCAGAAAAGGGCCACAGTCCTGTTGAATTATTTGAGATTTTCTGTGCTGAAGACCTTATAGCCATAATGGGAACATACACTGTAACTGTTGCATTAACACAGTGAGGTCTAGCATCTCTTTATAAAGTCACGAGATGGAACAGACAGCTGAGAAGAAAAATAAAAATTTATCAGCCCTATTGTTTTTCTCATTGCACAGAATAAATGGATGGAGTAGATCACCTGGATGAAAATGAAGGATGCAAATTAGAGGCAAAAAAGTAGTACTGACAGCTAATAATTTCTCATTAAATGCATCAGTAGTGAATGCTTGATAAATCTCCAGATTAGAATACAAAGAGCAAGGAAAAAACTTTAGATAATTTGCATTCACACAACACATAACCATGACATACCTATTAAAGTATTGATAAAAAAGCTTTATGGGAAGATCTCTCACTAATTGTCACACATACTGAAAAGAAAGCCTCACAAGAAATGAGGTATGATAATGAGGTACACTATATAACAAAAGAGTACAAACAGACACTGAACATCGAAGAATGTAGATACTTACTCTTCTGGCACTGCTGTTCAAAAGTGGAAAGACAAAAGACAGGGATTAATTTTTTTAGTGCAAACTTTTTTGAATGAAAGATGTTTTTAGATGGTAAAGACATATGAAAATCACAAAAAAGGTTAATTTCTTAAGGGATTAAAAGTACGTCCCAAATGGGTTAAGGTAAAATGTCCTTTATTGTTGTAAGTACCAGCCTTTCTAATTGTTTAGAGGCCCTATCTCCACGTAAAATATTTTACTGTATATTTAACATTTTGCTGCCAGCTCCACATCATTATGGAAGCACAATGTAAGATTACTAGGCTTCAGTAAATCAATTTATGTGTGGCAAAACTGCTATGGAAAGTTTAAGTTGGTATGAGCCACAGACAGACAACATTATGGTTTGTTTTCCCTCATGCATGTTTAAAAGTGATGGTTATCCATACTCTTATGGCATGTTTTGATCTGTGTTAGTTGTTTGTACTTCCCTTGTTTTGGTGTAGCATTTTCAGTGCTTTCTTTCCCCTAATGTGGGTGATAATTTTATAGGAGCACTTTGGAGTGGCCTTGGATTACCATGCTTATGGCTATGTGAGCATGGCAGCTGTAGCAGCTGCATATTCAGATGTTTTTATTTGTTTGAGACGAAGTTCAGCTGACTTTCTATTATTTGATTCAGAGGCACCTCTGCCCAAGCATTACGCGAACAATGGTAACATGAGTAAGTACATGAAATTTTCTCTGATGCATTCTGGTTGTAATAAAGTTTTAAATATTTTATTTTATGCATCAAACTTTCATACACAATCTATTGCAAAATTTAAGGAACTTTAAGAATAACCATGGTGTTTGCTTAAAATTCTGGTTTTTTTTTTTTATTTGTGCAATAGAGCCAGTTTCATTACATTTGCAGCACAATCTGGCAGTTATTTAGTGATGAACAGGTTTGTCTGTTCTTTCATTTATTCAAACATATTCCACAAATATTTCACTTTTATCTGTGCATGTTATTATTTTATGATATATGTAATTGTGTCATGATCAACAAATGTGAGAATTTAATGTTTAATAATAATTTTTTTGTGTATGTGTGTCTTGTCTGTTAACTTGCCATTTCAGTAACCTTGTAGTGTTTTCTTGAATCACTCACCGAGCGAGGTGGCGCAGTGGTTAGCACACTGGACTTGCATTCGGGAGGACGATGGTTCAATCCCGTCTCCGGCCATCCTGATTTAGGTTTTCCGTGATTTCCCTAAATCGCTTCAGGCAAATGCCGGGATGGTTCCTTTGAAAGGGCACGGCCGATTTCCTTCCCCATCCTTCCCTCACCCGAGCTTGCGCTCCGTCTCTAATGACCTCGTTGTCGACGGGACGTTAAACACTAATCTCCTCCCTCCCTCCTCTTGTATCACTCCAGAGCACATAATGTTCCTTTTGCAAGGAGAACAAGCATTATAATCACGTGCAAATTGACTATAAAAAACATTTATTTTGGTCTCTATCTTATTTTTACCTTTTTAAGGTTGTTTCATATCTTCCAGTTTTTTGTACACTGAAACAGTATATTTTGAAGCTATATAATGATGTAAGCCATTTGAAAATGTATTGATTACTTGTACAGCACCCAAAGAATTTCTTTGTTGTATTTGTATGTAGCTGCATGCTACACCGATGATGCCATTGTTGAGATTTTTGTACAGTTGACTAAACGCTTTTAAGTTTTTGCTAACCTTTCATTGATAATTTTCATTTCAGTTGAATATGACTTTTGTTAGCTGATAGCATGTCTTGGATATTCAAAATGTTGCTCTATGCAGCTACATTTTTATCGTGTATTCCGAACTCTAAGAAAAGAGTTTTCTTGTAGTCTGCTTTCTTTCTTTGAAACGTGATCTCACCTTGTAACTTTCCAAGGTAATACTTTAATATTCTCCTTTAATATCGTAACTTCTCCAACTTTTTGTTTTACCCTGCTGTGTCCATACAAGACGACACATTGGAAAGGCATTGAAATAGTATGTATGAGGAATGGATTTTAAAGTCCAATTCAATTCTTTGTTTACCATACTGGGTAAATGCCAAATACTTGTCATCAAAATCAGTTCCACCCTTAAGGGAAACTCAAGTGTACACTCTTATATGTTTTGCTGCTCTGTTCCATTATCTTCTCTGAGTCTGCTTGTGTCACTAGTGTATACATGCAGCTTCCAAACTGTGATCTTGCTTTTCACTTTTTCTGTTTTGTAACATTCCATTTGAATTTAGGAAACATTATTCATGAAAAAGATGGTATTGAAATTCACAGATCAAGATACTGATCTCATAAAAAAATTCCATTTCACGATATGGAGCAGTGGTGTGTCATAACTTCAACAAGTGTGGGCAGTATAATGTTTACGCTTAGTGCTTAAATTGTGGTGTTATAATTATGATAATTATGCACAGTTGTTGAGAGTGTATGGAAAGTGAATTAGTCACAAGCCTTTGTTTTAAGAAGAAATTTCGGAGAACGCACTTTTGGAGCCCAGCATTGTATGGTAGTGAATTATGGACAGTGAGAAAACTGGAAAAGAAGAGAACAGAAGTGTTTCAAGTTGTGGTGTTACAGAAGGATGTTGAAAATTAGGTTGACAGATAAAACCAGGAATGAGTAGGTTGTGTGTAGAGTCAACGAAGACAGAATGCACGGAAAACAGTTGACAGTAAGGGGCAGAAGGATATCCATGGAATACCTTCCATGGCGCTAGAGGAAGTTGTAGATGGTGAAGACTACAGGAGGAGGCAGAGACTGGAATATATCCAACAAATAATTGAGATGTAGGGTGGGAGTGCTGAGATAAAAAAGTTGCAAGTCATTCATGGCGGGCTGCATCACACTAGTCGGAAGACTCATGACTAACAAAAATAGAAATCCTGTATTTTTTTGTGCAGTAAAGATTACTGATTCAAGACATGCTGCTTCAGAAAGGTTGATCCACAACTGTATAACATTGAGGAAAATTTGATAAATTTTTATTTTGTCCATCTCGGTTGCATGAATATACAATTCATTGGTGCAATGGTTACATTTTTTTGGGCTGGTTCACCCATTCTCAAACCACACACCAAAAAATTACAAAGTATATATGTTGCAGAAAATATTCACAAACAGTATGCATGTCCATGTTACAAGTGCTTATATGATCATAGATACGCAGCGTTACTAACTGAACTACTAACACAACATTGTGTGAAGAGGCATGAACTGCTTCATCTTCATCTACACCTAAATTTACATCTACACCTACGTGACTACTCTACAAATCACACTTAAGTGCTTGGCAGAGGGTTCATAGAATCACTTTCACATTAATTATCTATTTTTCCGTGCAAGCTCTGATTTCCCTTATTTTGTTACAATGACTTTTTCTCCGTATGTAGGCAAGTGTCCACAAAATGATTCCCAACCCCAAGTCCTGTATCATGGCCGTGTAACTCTCTCCCCTGTTTCTCAATAATACAAAATGTGTTGCCCTTCTTTGAACTTTCTCGGTGTACTCTGTTAATCCTATCTGGCAAGGATTCCACACCATGCAGCAGTACTTCAAAAGAGGGTGGGTGGGTGTAGTGTAGGCAGCCTCTTTGCATCTTGTAAGTGTTTTGCCTGTAAAACACAGTCTTTCGTTTGTTTTCCCCACAACATTTTCCAAT
This sequence comes from Schistocerca cancellata, assembly GCF_023864275.1. Lineage (NCBI taxonomy): Eukaryota > Metazoa > Arthropoda > Insecta > Orthoptera > Acrididae > Schistocerca > Schistocerca cancellata. The sequence goes on along the minus strand of NC_064627.1, from coordinate 307,829,961 downwards.
TTAAGTTTATTCCTAGGTTTTTATTTGTGTTTACAGGTGTTAGATGTGATTGATTTATCTTGTAGCGAAGTTTGATTCCTTTTAGCACTCATGTGGATGACCTCACTTTTCATTCCTTAGGGTCAATTGCCAGTTTTCACACTATACAGATATCTGAATTGTTCTGCTATTGGTTTTGATCTTCTGACGACTTTACTAAACGATATACAACAGCATCAACTGCAAAGGAAACTTGGACAGCTGCTCAGATTGTCGCATAAATTGTTCATGTAGATAAGGAATAGCAGAGGGCCTCTGACCATTTCTGTTTTACTAAATGACTTCTGTCAGTTACTAAGAACTGCGACATCACAAATCCATTTCCATAACTCAGATGATATTTCATAAGCACACAATTTGAATACAATCTGCTTGTGGGATAAGGTGTCAAAAGCCATCTCCGTGTGAGTGAAGAGCTAGTTGTATTTCACAAGAATGAAATTAAATCCATGTTGACTATGTCTCAATAGACTGTTCTTTTCGAGCTAATTCATAACGTTCGAACACAAGTTCCAAAATCCTGTTGCATATCAACTTTAATGATATGGGTCTGTAATTTAGTGGATTGCATCTGTAGCCTTTCTTGAATATTGATGTGACTGTGCAACTTTCCAGTCTTTGGGTATGGATTTTTCGTCCAGTGAGCAGTTGTATCTTATAGAGCTATTGGATCAGCATACTCTGGAACAAAAGTAATTGATTTACAGTATGGACTGGAAGACTTGCTTTATTAAGTGATTTATATTGCTTTGCTGCTCTGAGGATGTCTACTTGTAAGTTAACTCATGTTGGCAGCTGTTCTTGATTCAAATTGTGGAATATTTACATCTTCTTTGGTGAAGGAATTTTGAAAGGCTGTGTTTAGTAACTCTGCTTTAGCAGCACTGTCATTGATAGTATTTCCATTGCTATTAAGCAGAGAAGTCATTGATTGCGTCTTGCCCCTAGCATATGAGATGGAATCCAAAATTTTTGGGACCGGTGCTGCCATGTGGAAAGTAGAAGTAGTAGATCTTTGCAATGCTAGCTGGCGAGAGCTGCACATTTGATGAGTCAGTGTGTGGAGTGGCATTGAGCTGGGAGGACGTGTTGCGAATCCACAATGATTTCTGTGATACTCTTGTGTTTGGTGTGAGGCGATTTTACGATGGATCCGTGAACAGAACAATGTGTGTGCATCAAATTCTGTGTGAACCTCATGAAAAGTGCTATGGAGACCCTTGCAATGATTCAACAAGTGTCTAGGGGACAGAGCATGAGAGCAACAATCGTCCCAGTGGAACCTGGGCTCTCCAAAACGGAAAAGAGCGAGACAGGTGAAGAGCATGATCATCGTTTTCTTTGATACCATGGGAATTGTGCACAAAGAATTCGTTCCACCCGACCAAACAGTGAATTCTGCATACTACTGTGACGTTTTGAGACGGTTCCGTGAGGAAGACGGCCTGAACTTTGGCGTCAAGGGAACTGGCTGCTGCATCTCAACAATGCGCCCTGACACAAGTTCTTGCTCATCAGGACCTTTTTGGCAAAAACCACATGGCAGTTGTACCCCACCCACTGTACTTGTCAGATTTGGCACCTTACGACTTCGCACTATTCCCAAAACTGAAAGTCAAGTTGAAAGGCCATTGGTTTGACACTCTAGAGAGGATTCAAGAAGCATCGGTGGCGGTGATAAACATCCTCAAAGATCGGGATTTCCAGAAAATGTTTGACCAGTGGCAGAAGTGCTGGGACTGGTGTGTACGTGCAGATGGGAACTACTTCGAGGGTGATGGTGACCATAAGTCCAAAGGTAAGGTTTTCAGCAGATGGCAGCACTAGTCCAGAAAATTTTGGGTAGCACCTTGTATGTTACATGTGACCTCAATCTCTTTGGATTTTCTGCAATGTTTTGAGACAGTTTTTTTGTGGAAACTATCATAAGCATCTCGCTTTGAAGCCCTTGCTAAATGTCAAGCTTCTGTAAAATTTAGCTAATCTGGGAGATTTTACATTCATTTAAATTTGGCATTTTTTTAGGTGTTTCTGCAGCAGTGTGCTGACCTGTTTTGTGTACCATGGGGGATCAGTGTCGTCTTTTGTTAATTTATTTGGTATAAATCTCTGAAATACTGTTGATACTATTTATTTGAATTCAAACCACATTCAACATAAACTTATTCTGTTAATTTAGAAGGAGTGGATATTGTCTCTCAGGAAGATGTTAAGCGAATTTTTATCTGCTTTTTTGAATAGATTTTCTTTTTTGTTTATTTTTGGTGGATTTGAGAGTTCGGTATTCATTCTCACTACAGCAACCCTGTGTTCACTAAATCCTGTATGTGATCTGATGCTCATTATTAGCTCAGGATTATTTGTTGCCGAGAAGTCAACTGTGTTTTCACAACTGTTTACTTTTAGAGTGGGCTTATGAATTAATTACTAGAAGTTATTTTCAGAAAATCTGTTTAGCACAATTTTGGATGGCATTTTATGTGTACCTACGGATTTAAACATGTATTTCTGGTAACTTATTGAGAGTCAATTGAAGTCACCACCAACCATAATTGTATATTTGATGTACATGTTTGAAATTAGAGGCAACTTCTCTTTGAACCTTTCAGCGACTCTATCATCTGAGTTCATAGCTCAGTAGAGGAATCCAATTATTATTTTATTCTGGTTGCCAAGAATGACCTACCCATACTAACTCACAGAAACTATCTACTTCAATTTCACTGGAAGATAAAACTACTTCTAACAGCAACAAATATGCCAGTGGCAACTGTATTTAGCCTAGCCTTTCTGAACACCATTTGGTACTTCGCAAAAAATTTGGCTGTACTTTTCTCCAACCTCAGCCGGCTTTCAGTGCCTGTAATAATTTGAGCATCAATGTTTTCTATGAGGTTCATTCAAATGAAACCTGGTCAGTGCGTTTACCTTTGCCTTACATGGAAGGTGGCACTACATAACTGTGGGTATGGTGGCGCCATCTATTGATCGAGAGACTGACACGTATGCACCGTTTGATGTTACGCAGTGCCAGTGTGATTTCACGCTGAAGAGAAGGTGGTCACACAAGTTTTCGTCCACTACTGAACGTGCAGGCAAGTAAGCAGACACAATGAGGAATAATATGATTTTTTTGCAGCAGACGGAGTTGGAGGCCGTGAAACGTTTCAACAGATGAAGGCTGTGTTCGGTGAGTACAGTCAGAGTCGTTCAAGTGTTGTGGAATGGCCCAAACGATTCCTTGAGAGGCGCGAGTCACTGGAAGATGATGCTCATCCTGGACAGTCTCATCGTGTCATTACACCGGAAATGGTTGCGAAAGTGAATTTCTTAGTCTTTGACAACCGCAGAATCATCGTGGACGAGATCCATTTCTTACTGGGTACTAGCGTGGGCACCGCCCACACCATAATTCATCAACACTTGAACTTTCGAAAAATCTGTGCGCATTGGGTTCCCCACCAACTGACCGCCAAACAGTGCACTATTCGAATGGCTCTGTCTCTGAGTCATCTGCAACGTTAACATGAGGAGGAATACGGCTTTCTATCACATACTGTCACAGGTGACAAAACATGATGTCACCATTTTGAACTGGAAAGCAAGAGTCAGAGCAATCAGTGGAAACATGCGACTTCACCATCTCCAAAGAAATCGGAGGCTGTGCACACCAGTTCTGGTAAGGTGGTGATGTCCTTCTATTTTGACCACAAGGGCCCCCTGCTTGTCGAGTTCCTGGAACAGGGAACCATAATCAATGCCCAGCATTATCAAGCCACTTTACAGAACCTTAGACGAGCCATCAAGTCGAAATGCCGAAACACGTTGTCCGATGGTGTTATCCCCTTCATGATAATGTCACCCGCCCACACATGGCCATTGCGGTGAAGATGACATTGCAGCAGTTTCGGTGGGAAACACTGGAACATCCACCATACAGTCCCGACCTTTCACCATGTTACTTCCATGTGTTTGGACCTCTAAAACAAGCTATTCATGTGACTTGGTCCAGGCCTGGGTCCGACAGCAGCCAACTAGCTTCTTCAAGGATGGAATCAACCGGCTGGTGTCGCAATGGGATAAATGTGCCAACAATTTTGGCGACTATTTTTTAGTATGTGTACTTTGTATAACTATATTGTTGAGTTAACAAAATCGTTACCATTACTTTACATTAGTGACCAGGTTTCATTTGAATGCGCCTTATATTAGCGCTTATAGCTCTCGTACTTTCTGAACACACCCATGACAATTTACAACTGTTAAACCAGTGATTCCTAGATTTACGTTCTTCCTGTGTTCGACTTGCACTTTTTAAGATTGAAGCCCTTTGTGTTTTTCCCCAAGGCCCTCCAACCTAAAAAAACCACCCAGTCCACACCACACACTCCCCCTATCCATGTAGCTGCCTCCTGCATGGTATGGACTCCTGGCCTATTTAGTGGAAACCAAAACCCCAACACCCTATGGTGCAAGTTGACCCCTAAGTTGATGAATCTGCAGCCTACATAATTGCGGAACTGTCTTGAGCCTCTGGTTCAGACCCTCCACTTGGCTCTGTACCAGAGGTCCGCAGTCAGTCATCGACTATGCTGCAAATAGTGAGTTCTGCTTTCATCTTGCAGGCATGACTTGACAGCCTTTACCACTTATGATAGATACTCAAAACCAGAGAGCATGTCTTACAATCCAAAGTGGCACACACCATTGGTACCAAAGTGAGCCACCACTTGCAGTTAACCACACCTTGTGCTCTTCATGGCATCTGGAAGGCCCCATTCCATATATGGAATGACTCCACTCAGTATGCACAAGAAGTTCACACTGGCTTCCTCCCCTCCTTAGCAGCCATGTCCACGTGAGCCCCCACAATGCACTTAACATGGGTTTCTTCTGAAACAGGACATGTTGACTGAGGGACAATGTCAGCCACAGATAACACCTGGAAGATGTTTGTCAGACTAACTGCGGAGGCCTTATGTTTGCCACCCTGCACTCACCTCAGGAATTTCGCCTTTTGCTGTCTGCCCTGCCCCGAGATGACATTCCACTCGATCACCGGTGAGGGGTCAACCTAAGTGTGAGCAGTAACTCGGATGGCCACCATAAGCGGGCAGATTGGGGGTTCATACTGGGCATTCGTTGGATCCCCACGACCAGTCCATAACAGTGATGCCCATCCACTGCAGACTGAAGCCGTGTAACCAAAGCGAACACACCCAGGAGCTGAGAGCGAAGTGTCAACAACTCAGCTTACATCTACTCAACAGCAATCACAGTCTCTATCAATATGGTGGAAAACCATACTATAGAGACAAAATAATGATGGTTGACAAGAACTGCAGAACTCTACTGTAGATACTACAGAAAACGCAAGAACTGTGTCCAGTAAATTAAGTTAACTAGCAGAATTTCAAAGGCTAAACTACTGAAGAACACAGATGGAACTATATAATTTGCTCCTAGTTAGGAACTCGTAGAATGTCACAAAATCTGTTACTTTTTTTGATAAAAACGAAAATGCAAGAACTGTGCCTAGTAAATATTTAATTATCACACAGAATTTCACGTACTAAACTCCTATTAGTTCACAAAGGTGCTGCCATATCCACTGTTATTTATTGATGCCATTTTATAACACAGGAAATGCCAGTTTTACATTACAAGACTGTTAAACGATTTTCTAAAACAACTTTGCATCTAAATTAAACATACAAAGCCAGGAGGTGAAGTCTAGCACGTCCTTTCCTATACAACCCTCAGTTGTCATTACAGGGTAAAATAATATCAACCTATCTCTTAAAATAATGAAACAGTATCAAAATTGTCACAGTCCATACAGGAAGTCAGTGCTAAAATCTAAAATTTCTTTTTTTAATTATATGTTATTCGAATGCTGCCTGAAGAAATAAAATAAAGTGAGGTGCAAGACATAAAAATACTGCATCTTTTTTTATTTACATTATTTATTTAAAATTTGATAACAAACCTTCAGTTACACAAGGCCTAAACAGTAAATAGCACTGTACTAAGCATCATCCAACACAGTCATTATCCATGTTGTATTGACTGCATTCGAAGCCAAAACTTTATTTGTACATTGATCTTAAATGCATAAAATCGTAGGTAAATGAATTACTTCCTTTAAGAGTGAAAGGCATGTGTCATTATATTACTAGCATGTGATTCTCACTTGCTACAACATTTCAAATGTGTATCACCATTAGATTGGAAATTAAGCAAATGGTACCTGGGTAGATTGAAAGAACCAAAGGTTTTTTAGAGTTTCAGGGGGAGCATTAGCAAACGATTGAATAGAAGAGGGGAAAGGAATAAAATAGACGATGAATGGTTAGCTTTAAGAGTTGAAATAGTAAAGGCAGCAGAGGATCAAATAGGTGAAAAGAAAGGCCTAGTAGAAATCCCTGGATAAAACAGGAGGTACTGGATTTAACTGATGAAAAGAGAAAATGTAAAAATTCAATAAATGAAGCATGCAAAGGGCAAAACAAATGTCTAAAAAATTATAGACAGGAAACACAAAATGGCTAAGCAGGAATTACTGGAGGACAAATGTAAGGATTTAGAAGCATTTTACACTAGGGGAAAGACACACTGCTTACAAGAAAATCAAAGAGGCCTCTGGAGAAAAGAGAAGCAACTGTGTGAATATCAAGAGCTCAGGTGTAAAACTAGCCTCAGGAAAGTAGGGAGAGCTGAAAGGTATATACAGGGTCTAAACAAGGGAAACGTGCCTGAAGGCAATGTTATAGAAATGGAAGAGGATGTAAATTAAAATGAGATGGGAGATATGATACTGAGAGAAGAATTCGACAAATCTCTGAAAGACCTAAGTTGTAACAAGGCCCTCGGACTAGATGACATTCTGTCAGAAATACTGATAGCCTTGGGAGAGCCAGTCATGACAAAACTCTTCAATCTGGTGTGCAAGATGTATGAGACAGGTGAAATACCCTCAGACTTCAAGATGATACAATAATTCTAATCCCAAAGAAAGCATGTGCTGACACGTGAATATTACTGAACTATCGGTTTAATAAATCATCATTGCAAAACACTAACACAGTTTCTTTACAGAAGAAAAACAATGGAAAAGCTGGTAGAAGCCAACTTCGGGGAAAATCAGCTTGAATTCCAGAGAAATGTAGGAACAAGCAAGGCAATACTGACACTATGACATATCTTAGAAGGTAGGTTAAGGACAGGCAAACCTACATTTATACCAGTTGTAGACTTAGAAAGGTTTTGACTGGAATCTCTCTGAAATTCTGAAGGTAGCAGGGGTAAAATACTTGACCGAAAGGCTATTTACAACTTGTACAGTAAGAAGATAGTAGTTATCAGAGTCAAGGGGCATGAAATGGGAACCAGTGGTTAAGAAGGTAGTGAGACAGTGTTGTAGCTAACAGCAATACAGGTTTGTATACAGGAGGAAGTGCTAGTTGTCACCTCTTGGCTCTGTATTTTTAATTTATATGCTAAGTTATTTTTTTAAAAAAAATTGTTAACCACCTTGTAATGAAAAATTCATTCCCTATGTTAGAAAATGTTCTCAAGAAATGACAGTGTATGTGGCAGTACCTTAGGAAACTAGTACTCAGTTATATGTGCATGCACTTATGTATGAGTGCTACAACTATGAAGGTGTCGTATTAACCACTAAATATCATGTTTGTCAGTTTGATTGTGTTTTTCAGGTGAAACAGTAGACACATAGGCCGTCATGTCAGTGAATGTAATTTTTGCTCACAGTTTGACTTTCTTGTAATAAGCAGTCCATGCCTCTTGGCACCATATTGTGTGATGAGTTACAATTAATAACAAGGTATATAAACACACATAATATGTTCATACATACTGTATATAAATATTTTCTGTACAATATGTACTTTGTAATTTTAGGTGTTGTTGTTGTTGTTGTTGTTGTTGTCTTCAGTCCTGAGACTGGTTTGATGCAGCTCTCCATGCTACTCTATCCTGTGCAAGCTTCTTCATCTCCCAGTACCTACTGCAACCTACATCCTTCTGAATCTGCTTAGTGTATTCATCTCTTGGTCTCCCCCTACGATTTTTACCCTCCACGCTGCCCTCCAATACTAAATTGGTGATCCCTTGATGCCTCAGAACATGTCCTACCAAACGATCCCTTCTTCTGGTCAAGTTGTGCCACTTTCACTTCCATACATGGCTACACTCCATACAAATACTTTCAGAAATGACTTCCTGACACTTAAATCTATACTCGATGTTAACAAATTTATCTTCTTCAGAAACGCTTTCCTTGCCATTGCCAGTCTACATTTTATATCCTCTCTACTTCGACCATCATCAGTTATTTTGCTCCCCAAATAGCAAAACTCCTTTACTACTTTAAGTGTCTCATTTCCTAATCTAATTCCCTCAGCATCACCCGACTTAATTCGACTACATTCCATTATCCTCGTTTTACTTTTGTTGATGTTCATCTTATATCCTCCTTTCAAGACACTGTCCATTCCGTTCAACTGTTCTTCCAAGTCCTTTGGTGTCTCTGACAGAATTACAATGTCATCGGCGAACCTCAAAGTTTTTATTTCTTCTCCATGGATTTTAATACCTACTCCGAATTTTTCTTTTGTTTCCTTTACTGCTTGCTCAATATACAGATTGAATAACATCGGGGAGAGGCTACAACCCTGTCTCACTCCATTCCCAACCACTGCTTCCCTTTCATGTCCCTCGACTCTTATAACTGCCATCTGGTTTCTGTACAAATTGTAAATAGCTTTTCGCTCCCTGTATTTTACCCCTGCCACCTTTAGAATTTGAAAGAGAGTATTCCAGTCAACATTGTCAAAAGCTTTCTCTAAGTCTACAAATGCTAGAAACGTAGGTTTGCCTTTCCTTAATCTTCCTTCTAAGATAAGTCGTAAGGTCAGTATTGCCTCACGTGTTCCAGTATTTCTACGGAATCCAAACTGATCTTCCCCGAGGTCGGCTTCTACTAGTTTTTCCATTCGTCTGTAAAGAATTCGTGTTAGTATTTTGCAACTGTGGCTTATTAAACTGATTGTTCGGTAATTTTCACATCTGTCAACACCTGCTTTCTTTGGGATTGGAATTATTATATTCTTCTTGAAGTCTGAGGGTATTTCGCCTGTTTCATACATCTTGCTCACCAGATGGTAGAGTTTTGTCAGGACTGGCTCTCCCAAGGCCGTCAGTAGTTCCAATGGAATGTTGTCTACTCCGGGGGCCTTGTTTCGACTCAGGTCTTTCAGTGCTCTGTCAAACTCTTCACGCAGTATCGTATCTCCCATTTCATCTTCATCTACATCCTCTTCCATTTCCATAATATTGTCCTCAAGTACATCACCCTTGTATAGATCCTCTATATACTCCTTCCATCTTTCTGCTTTCCTTTCTTTGCTTAGAACTGGGTTTCCATCTGAGCTCTTGATGTTCATACAAGTGGTTCTCTTATCTCCAAAAGTCTCTTTAATTTTCCTGTAGGCAGTATCTATCTTACCCCTAGTGAGATAAGCCTCTACATCCGTACATTTGTCCTCTAGCCATTTTGCACTTTCTGTCGATCTCATTTTTGAGACGTTTGTATTCCTTTTTGCCTGCTTCTTTTACTGCATTTTTATATTTTCTCCTTTCATCAATTAAATTCAATATTTCTTCTGTTACCCAAGAATTTTAGGTGTGTGGTTTGAGAATAGGTGAGTCAGCCTGAAACCAGTAATCTCTCCAGCAATAAATATTATATTCATGCAACTGAGATGGACAAAATAAAAATTTATCAAATTTTCCACAATAAAGATAGTTTGCAAGTACTTTCACATGTTTATGAGGCTTAGTACTACACAGAAAATAGAAGGTATAAAATTCCTTCATAGGATTGTAGCATTATAAGTAACAGACCTCTTGAAAAATTTGTAAATATTAATGAAACACAGTTATTCAAGATGAATGTCCTTAGTGGAAGCGGGCTGCAGCTATTAGGCTGGACTACAGTTTTCATAAAATTTGCCAAATGTTTTCAGTGTTCCGCAGTGTGATTAAATTTTGGCCAGCACCTTGTAGCAGCGTTTCAAGCAAACTATAATTTCTATTACTATTTATTTGACAGCCTTGACTTTTTCTTCTGAATTCATTTCACAGAACGTTATATTTACCATCAAGGAGTTTCATGAAATAAATGTCACTGTGCTTTTCATTTACCTTGCATGTAGCCTTTTACTAAAAGTAACATGGATGAGGTAAAACAATACAGTCATTACAATGTAATATCTTTGTTTGCACACTCTTCTGTAAAAGTAAATATATTTCAAAAATATAGAAAGAATAGATTGCTGCTCACCACAAAGAGGAGGCATTGAGTTGCAAACAGGCAATATGAAAAAGAACACTAGACATATTCAAGCTTTCAGGCAAAGTCCTTCTTGAGAACTCGAATTTTCATGCAGCAACAACCACAACAAGAACAAGAACAAGAACTCTCACACACATGGATACTGTCTCCGGGTACTAAGGTCTGCCTGTGACTGCATCTGACATGAGCAGCCATGTACTGGGGTGGGGAGGAGAAGGCATATGATGAGAGGTGGGAGTGATAGCAGGCTAGTGGTGGAGGAAGATGCTATTGCACCTCCAACACCAGCTTTTCTGAATTTGCACAGCTAGAAACTCTCCCTACAACATACCCTTTGTCCCCATAACTCCCCTGGCCTCAAACTTTGCTAGCCCTTTCCTCCGCCAGTCTATTCCTTTCCTCCGCTCGCTTCAGTACACACTCGCCGTGGGGTCCTGTTAATGGACATAGAAGTCCTTTCCTCTTCTCTGCACAGCAATATAAATCACTCAGGAATGAAATAAATAGGAAGTGTCAAAGTGTAATGGTTGCAGGAAAAATGTGAAGAAATTGAAAAAGACACAATTTCCGGAAGGACTGACTCCGCACATAGGAGATGCAAAACCACCTGAATTAAAAGCCAGTGCAGCAACATTAAGAGTGCAGTGGGAATTTCGTTCTTAAATGGAGAGAAGATAGTGGACAGTTGGAAAGAGTACATTGAAGGCCTCTGTGAGGGGGAGGACTTGTCTAATGACCTGATAGAAGACGACATTGGAGTTGGTATGGAATACTTAGGGGATCTATTATTAGAGTCAGAATTTAAAAAACATTTGGAAGACTTGAGATTAAATAAGGCAGAAGGGACAGACAACATTCCATTTGAACTTCTAAAATCATTGGAGAAGTGACAACGAAACGACTATTCAAGTTGATGTGTGGAATCTGAGATTAACGACATACCATCAGACTTTGGGAAGAATATCCACTTGATTCTAAAGATAGTAAGAGCAGGTAAGTGCGAGAACTATTGCACGTCAGCTTAACAGCTCATGTATCCAAGTTGCTGATAAGAATAATATACAGAAGAGTGGAAAAGAAAGTTGAGGAACTGTTAGATGACAATCAGTTTGGCTTTAGAAAACTTAAAGGCACCAGAGAGGTAGTCCTGACATTGGGCTATAGTGAAAGTTGAGTATTATACAATATGTACCAGAACAAAGAGGAAACAGAAAGATTGGAAGATCAAGAACGAATTGTCCAGATTAAAAATGAGGTAACAGAAGTATGCAGTCTTCATCCCATACTATTCAGTATGGGATGCATCAAAGAAGCAGTGACAGAAATAAGAGAGAGGTTCAAGAGTGGGATTAAAATTCAGACCAAAAGGATATCAGTGATAAGATTTGCTGACGACATTGATATCCTCATTGAAGGTGAGGAGGAATTAACAGATCCACGGAATCAAATGAATAGTCCATTGAGTGCAGAATATGGATTGATAGTTTACTGGAGAAAGACGAAGCTAGTGAGAAGTAGCAGAAATAAGAATGCTGAGAAACTTTATGACCAAATTCGTGATCACAAAGTAGACATAGTTAAGAAATTCTGCTACTTTGGAAGCAAAATAACCCATGACAGTCGGAGCGAGAACATCTAAAGTAGACTAGCACAGGCAAAGAAGGCATTCCTGTTGTAAAGAAGCCTACTAGTATCAAACTCGGATCTTAATTTAAAGAAGTAAGTTCTGAAAATATGTGTTCGAAGCACAGCATTGTATGGTAGTGAATCATGGACAGTAGGTAATCATGAACAGAAGAGAATGGAGTGTTTGATGTGTGGTGCTGTAGAAGAACATTGGAAATTAGATAGGCTGATAAGGTATGAGGAGTGTCTCCACAGAACTGGCAAAGAAAGGAATGGAAGGAACAAGATGATAGGACAAATGTGAAGGCATTAGAAAAAACTTCCATGATGCTAGTGAGAGGTGTAGAGGATAAGAACTGTAGACTTTACAGAGTTTGGAATATATCCAACAAATAGTTAAGGACATAGAGTGGAAATGCTGCTCTGAGATGAAAAGGTTGAGAGGAATTCGCGGTAGGCTGCATCAAATGAGTCAGAAGACTGATGACTCACAGAGGGGAGGGCAGCAGCCCTATCCTACCCTACCGTATGCCTCCATCATCTCACAGGCAATACTAGCACCTCCCCCCAGACCTATCTTCCTATCCCTCACCCACCACTGTCACATTCCTCCTCCTTACTCCCACCATCCACAGTAGCATACTACTGCTCACATCACATTCAGTTGCAGTCTTAGCATTCGAGAGAGTTAGTTAGTTTTGCTTCTGAGGAAGGTCTTTGTCCATAAGCTTAAGTAATTCTAGTTTCTTCCCCCACATCTAGAACTCAGTGACTCCTCTATGTGGTGAGTAGCAATATGTCCTTTCCCAGGGTGTCCAGCAAACTGTGAAATTTTGAAAACTTGGAAAAAGCCAGTAATTTTCAAAATTGGGAAGAAAATAAATGGGTAAGAACCTTAAATTTTATTTAAAAACATATTTGTGTGTGTGTGTGTGTGTGTGTGTGTGTGTGTGTGTGTAATACCCACAATTGATATATTATCAGTTTGAACCGTGTGTGATATTTCAAAAGGCAATTTGAATATTGAAAGGGGAATCTACACATGATACACATAATACCCATTCATGATACATTGTTTACACAGTGATTCATAACTGTTTTATACTTGTGGAGTGGTTGCATGAAGTGGGGATATGAGGAAGCTGATTGGTGATACGGCGTAAGAGGTGGGGAGAGACGGGAGCATACATTGATTCGAAGCCTGGCATAAAGTACAGATCAGCGACTATCATAGAAATACTTGGAAGTAACAACTTCTGTAAAAGTGTTTTATATGGACATTCATTTTCAGTTTAGTACTATGTCCGAAATTATGTTAAACCTGTTGTAACACTTACTGTATCAGCTGTTAGATCATTGTAGATGTCAGAAATCGAAAACAAACACCATAGTCACAAAGATTAATGACTTGTACCCATATGTATTGAAGAGATCTATGGGACTGAATGACTGCACGATGGCGACAGGCTGACATAATATTATGAATGAGAAAGTTAAAGGTAGTCATTGGTTTTACAGTTAGGTAATCCACAACTTGTGTTGACAAATCTGTAGCTTGTGAATGCTTGGTCGGCAATTTTGTTTAAAAGAGCGACAGTAATCTCGAGTAGTAATGAAATTAAAACAAGTTTTTTGTAACACAGTTACTGAAACAGGAGGAGACGAATGACATATTAGACATTTGTAATTGTCTCTTTTGCAGCATTATCGGTATTAAGCAATTATTCTCCCCTTTTTTTAAATTTTTAGTGTACCCTCCTGTTGGCGTTTGCATCCATTCGCCATACTATGAAACATTTAGAATAATTTTCCTCGCTTCATCCCGCATCAATGGCATCACAGATACAGATGGGCCAGAAGTAGTAGCAAGACAGTTCAATCTGAAATTGGCTGCAAGATGTGCGCTGAAAAAAATTAAGAATGTATGTAAAGAGAAAATATTGTTGCTAAAGGGAAACATGTGAACATGCATTATTGCCATACTAGAGAAGTTGGGAAAAATATTGCTGCTCAAATACATCGTAACATGTGCAATTTCCTGCTTGAATCCAGAAATTGTGTTAAACCAAAAGTAGCTCAAAGAAGATTGACATTTTACTTGAAATTTTGGAATCGAATGGAAGAGTGTCGAATTCAAAGGCAGACCATGTCAATCTTCAAATTGTGGAGATCTGCAGAGAAAAAAGAATTGAAGATGATATGAAATAGAAGTGAAAATTATCTTGATAAATTCTGGATGAATGTAATTAAATTATCTTCAAAAGCCATGCCCAAATTTCCAATATTTTATGCAAATTATTTTTATAATTCACATGGAAATGCTGTGGTTGAGCGAGGCTGATATGCAAACTTTGAAATTTTAATTTGAAAATCAAAGACAGAAAGTGTTATTGCTCAAAGGTACATAAATGATGCAATCCAGGATGCAAAAGGTGTAGACAGTTTCAGAATGACAAAAGTCCTACACACTGTTTTTGCAATGCCCATTGTTTGTAGAAAGATGGTATGAAACATATGGCTAAGGAAGGTGAAAAAGAAAAGGATTAATGATTATTGAAAAAACAAAAGCAAGCTGAAATCAAAGATTACATAAAAAAAAGAAAAAATCACGTGTTGAAGTGAAGCATCAAAAGATTTCGACAGAGGTAGAAAGTTTAAAGAAATGATTTATTCATTTTCATTATGACTGATTTCTACAGCTTGTTTCCTTTAATCAGCAAGTTACAATTCATGTATATTTGCAAAAACAGAATTTTTAATTTTTTATTGCATGTAAATAAAAAATTTTTTTAATATTAAATACTGTATCTGTGATATATACTACTAAAGAAAAAACTTTTAATTAATTATGCATGTTCCAATAATTTCCAATATAAATATTTGAAGAAATGATGATTTAGACTCAAATTTAATAAAAAAGCAATATGGAAAAAAATTGCCTTGAAAATTTTGAATTCGAAAATGATGCAATCATTGGACACCCTGTTCGCGTATAGTTTTTATTTCACCCTGGACTTACCATTGTTTAAATGTGTTTCAGTGTTCTAAATTAATTATTATTTTGATGTGGTAATGATGCAAATATTTATGCTTTGTGTAGCTTGTTATGAAACAGTTATAAACTGATATGCCAACATTTACAGACTCCTTTGGCGTTGTAACAGAAGTTATCAAGAGTAATGTGGAGCGTTTAATTGCAGAGTTTCCGACTGGTCTGCCTGTTGGAAAGTTCAAGGAAATGTATAAGGTACATTGAAATTAAATTCTTGGCCCTTGTTCTTTTAGTTAATATACTTACTGAATGTGTAGGTGCTACATTGTGCCATTATTGAAAGGTTCGGATGTGATGTTATTTTCTTCTGTTATAATTTGGGAAAAACCCTCCACAAATCCAAAACAGTAAAAACCTTACAGTCAAATTACTCCTCCCACAACCACCCATCCACCCCCACACACAACCACCTTGTTCTCATTCCATGTCTGTTTCCCTATCGCCTTCCTCCCTTCCCTCCCCTCCCTTCCCTCCCTACCTCCCCTCCCTTCCCTCCCTACCTCCCCTCCTGCCCCTCCCAACCTCCCTTCCTGCCCCTCCCTACCTCCCCTCCTGCCCCCTCCCTACCTCCCCTCCTGCCCCCTCCCTACCTCCCCTCCTGCCCTCACCACCTGTCCTGCCCCCTCCCCCCTCCTGCCGTCACCACCTGTCCTGCCCCTGCACCTCTTCTCCTCCTCCCCCTCCATCACATTCCTCTTCCATTCTTCCTGACCTCCACCCACCTCCGTGCCTCCACCCCCTCCTCCCCCTGTCAGTCCTCCTCCTCGTTCTCCTCTTCCTCCCTGCCAGTTGTCGTCCTCCTCCTCCTCCTCCTCGTGCTGCCTCCCTGTCGGTCCTCCTCCTCCTCCAACTCCTCCTCCTCCTCATGCTGCCTCCCTGTCGGTCCTCCTCCTCCTCCTCCTCCTCCAGCCCTCCCTGTCTGTCCCTCCCCCCTTCACTCCTCCTCCCACTCTGCCTCTCCCCTTTCCCTCTAACTGTATGCCCTCCCTCCATCCCTTCTCGTCCCCCTCACTGTCTGTCCCTCGTCTTCACCCTTACTTTTAGTCCTTTCTCCTCTACATCACTCTTAGTCCTTTCTCCTCTACATCACTCTTAGTCCTTTCTTCTCTACATCACTCTTAGTCCTTTCTCCTCCCCCTCACTCTTAGTCCTTTCTCCTCCCCCTCACTCTTAGTCCTTTCTCCTCCCCCTCACTCTTAGTTCTTTCTCCTCCCCCTCACTCTTAGGTCTTTCTCCTCCCCCTCACTCTCATTCTATTCTCCTCCCCCGTCCTTCCTCCCCCCTTCTGTATGTCCTCCCTCCTACTGCCCCTACTCTCCCTCCTCTAGTCTCTCCCCTCCCACCTCCTCCCATCCTCCTCCCCTCCTTTGTACTCCCGACCCTCTCTTGTCCTCCTGACCCCACCCTTTCTCCTCCTGTCCGCCTCCCTTCCCTCATCCCCCTCCACTCCCCTCTCAACTCCCTCATGCACCTCCCCTCCCTCATACACATACCCCTCCCTCATACCCACACCCCTCCCCTTCCCTCCTCACCCTTCCCTCCTTACCCTTCCCTCCTTACCCTTCCCTCCTTACCCTTCCCTCCTCTCCCCTGCCTCCTCTCCCCTGCCTCCTCTCCCTTCTGTCCTCTCCCCTGCCTCCTCTCCCATGCCTCCTGCCTCCTCTCCCCTGCCTCCTGCCTCCTCTCCCTTCCCTCCTCTCCCCTCCCTCCTCTCCCCTCCCACTCCCTGTACCCCACGCCTCCCACCCCTTCCTCTCCTTTCCTGTTCCCTCTTTCCCTCCCTACTCTCCTCCCCTCCCTACTCTCCTCCCCTCCCTACTTCCCTTCCTCATGTCCTCCCCCCTCCCTCTTTGCCCTCCACTCCTCCCCTCCTTCCTCTCCTCCCCTCCTTCCTCTCTCATCTCCTCCCCTCCCTTCCCCTATCTGCTCCCTCCTCCTCCCATTCACCTCCCCATCCTCCTCACCTTCCCCCTCCTCTCTCTCCTCCATTTCATCACAGTTGGTGTAGAAGAAATTGTAGGGCACAACGGACATCAAGCATAGTAAGTTTTTAAACTGATTTAGTACTGTTCAGTGTGATTCATAATTTCTTACAGCTGGACTTAAAAAGGAAGAGTTTTTCGTGAGTAATTGATCCAACAATTGTACTTTGTTGCAGTTATATTTTTCAGAAGATTTGAATGAAGAAGAATTAGGATTTTCAAGTTTGAACGCTATGCTACAAACATTACATGAAGAATTCATCCTAAGGGTACGGCAAGTTGGGAAAAATACGCTGTTATATCCTGCAAGAAATCTTGATTCTATCCAGCAGGAACCACCTCTCTGCACTTCAGTGATGGTAGATACATTATTTATTATGCTTGATTTATAATCCCTTATTTGTGTGTCTGTGCCTTTGAAGTACAAGTGAGTGATGTGTGTTCTTACACTGCATACATTACATTTGTGAGAGCATCATCACACACATAAATTACATACTGTTTTGTGTGGACGCATTCATTAATAATAAGGATGCATGTCTCTTTCAAAACCACATTTTTCAACATTGCAAAAACAATTTGTAAGGAAACTATTGCTTCCCACATTTATTTTGCCATTGTAAGCAAACAAAACAAAATTTATTCCTAATTGAAATAAAACCCAGGTTCTGATTTCTTGTACATTCTTCTGTAATTTAAGATGCTGACATTTTTACAATTACATGAAGTTAAAAAAACAGACATCACTCTGGATGGCTTCAGTTAACATATTGGTGACAGGATATGTTTCATAGTTTGACAGTGCTCCATTAATTTAAAAATGCAGTGTATGTCATACTGAAGGTTCACACAAGAGGTGGCCACTTTTCACGCGTGTAATTCTTTGTTTGTATGTCTGCTCCTCAAAGGTGAAATTATTACTGACTAAAATGATAACTAAGCTGCTCAGAAGTTTACTTCCAGAAAGACTTTACTTCATGATATATTTGATAGCAGGCAGATCATGCATGGTGAATGCTGTTGTTGTGAGAAGTAACATAAATGATGATAAGGAGGATGACATAATTTAAATATGGTGAGGTTAGAAGTTCCAGCAGTGAGCAAACAGTTGGTCACACACACACACACACACACACACACACACACACACACACACACACACACACACACATTCCAAACCTTCTCCTTTCCCTTCAGCCCCCACTCTTCCCCTCCCTCCTCCTCCTCTGCTTCCTCTCCCCCCTCTCTCCCCCCTCCCCCTCTCCCCCTCCCTTCCCCTCCCTTCCCCTCCCTCCCCCTCCCCCTCTCTCCCCCTCCCTCTCCCCCTCCCTCAACCCCTCTCCCCCTCTAACCCCCCCTCTCTCCCTCCCTCTCCCCTCCCCTCTCCCCCTCCCCTCTCCCCCTCCCCTCTCCCTCTCCCCCTCCCCTCTCCCTCTCCCCCTCCCCTCTTCCCTCTCCTGGGATCAGCTCTATGAAAACCCTTCATCATCTCAAGGTTTGCAACGTGCTGATGGGTTGCATGGCCGTTGACATGAAACAGTCTCTAGAGGGTAACCTCTGGGGCATGTGCAAGCCCCCAATTGTATAAGGATTCCTGGGCTGACATTTGTTTCCCTAGGGGCTCATGGGATCTCTATGGAGCGACCTCAGTTCACTCTACCTCTGATGGGATGGCTGTCCCATTATGTAGTCCATACACCATCTCAACAAAGAGAGCTTGGTTGATCAGTCTGCCGAAGAAGTCGCAAGGTACAGTGACAGGTCATTAGTCTGTCATAACACTTTCATTATAACCAAGAGAACAGAGAGAAATTTTGAGAAGGTATCCAGTTTCTGTATTCACAAGGTGTTGGAGGTTATTACTGGGTCCTTAAAAAGCATTAAACAACTTCGTAGTGGACCACTTCTAGTTGAAACTGCCATGTCTTAAGCTTCTGGGATGCAAGGCCTTTGGTTGATTTGCAGAACACCGGTAATTTTTGTAAAAGTGTGGTTACCTGCTTTGATTAGTGGAGATGGGCGCTGAGGAGATATGTGAAGTATGGCCAAATATGGTTGTCACAGAAATGCAGAACTATGAGGAGAGCCAATGATACAGCAGAAAAAAACTGCAATATTTAGTCTGTTCTTCAGCACTGCTAAATTACCTGAACATCTTCTTGCAGGCTATATCTGTCTTAAGGTTTGACCAATTGTTCCCAACACAATATCCTGCCTCAAATTTCAAAGATTTGGTCATACCTCTGTGGCATGTAATGGGAGGGCTGTGTGTTGAAATTGTGGAGCCTCAGCTCATGAACTGGACAACTCTTGTACATTTCCTCTGAAATATATAAGCTATTCCAGGAATCGCCCAGTATGGAGCAGGAAGTGTGGTGTTTATGACTGGGAAAGGAAAATTAGGGAGTTGAACTTAATGAAATGCATCCTTTATCGTGAAGCTAAAGTAGCTTTCAGAGCTATGCAACCTCTGGTGTTTGCTACTTCTTTTGCATCACTGCTGAAGAACCCAGTTGCCAAGTGGGGGCGCTACACTTGATCCTGAAACGAATAGGAAGCAGTCAGTGAGGGATGGACTTGGAACCTCAGCCACATACTACTGCATACCATGAGACTTCCTCTAAGCCATCCCATGTGCCAATGCAGCCATCTCCTCCCATAAATAAGGGAGAATGTCACAAAACGTCGTTCGAAATTGAAGAAAGTGGTGGCAAAACAATTTGATTGGCAAGCACTCTTCCTTTTCAGTGGTGATTTTTATGGCCAAGGATGGAGGAACTGGAGAATTGGGCACTGTGTAATGTTCTCCCTGATCTCACAGGTAAATAACCAATACTGAGGGAGAAGGAGGAGGACAGCTCTCGCTTATTGATGGCTCTCACATGCACTGTTAGTTCTCGCGCCAGTTAAGATCACAGTATGTTCACAATCCTTTGGATGCAGATGCAATGACAGAACTCTTCCGGACACTCCATTCCTACTCATGGGTGACTTAAGTGCACAACAGTGTGCTGTGGGCCACAACTATCACTCGTTCAAGGCATCGAATTATTGAGCATCTCGCCCATTTAAACTGCATCTGCCTTTTGAACTATGGTCAGATAACACACTTTTATACAACCACAGGGTCATCTTTAGCCAGTGGTCTTTGCTTTTGATCCCCAGCCATTTCAGACGGAGTTCAGCAGAAATGGCCGCAGATTTGCATTCTAGTGACCAATTTTTGGTGTGTATCCACCTACTGACTCAGACATTGGTCTGTAGGAGATTGGAAAGATAGATGTATCAGATGTACATTGGTTGTGATACAGTCAGCAGACTGTCCTCAAATAATAAGAATTTGCTCAGGAGATGGTGGACTGTCACCCGTGTGATCCAAGGAGCTGCTGCTGATTCCACTCCCTGTGCTGGCAACCACCTCTAACACCGATCTGTGCCTTGGTGGAATGAAGAATGTCACTCAGCAATCAGAGCCAGGTGCAGAGCTTTGCATAAATTAATGCAACTCCATCCAACTACAGAAAACCTTTGTGCCTTCAGGTCTGTGAGAGCACAAGCAAGGCGAGTGATAAAAAGAGCGGAAGATAAACTTCCAAAAGAAATTCCCAACTTCTTTAAACTGTCCACTTCCACTACATGAGTTTGGAGCATGATAAGGTGAATTTCAAACAAGGTTAGTGCACCTTCTCTTATGACTTTGTTGGGAAATGGAGTCTTGGTGGGTGCACCTATAAACATGGCTCAGGTTTCAGCTGAACAGTTTCCTACCGTCACTGCATCAGTTGGACAAACTTCTGAGTTTCAGACATTGTGTAGGACTGCGGAGATGAGGTTCTGCTTCTCCATGTGTATGTGGAAGTATACAATCTTCCATTCTCCGTGTGGGAATTCAGAACCAGCTCTATCTGCAGTCAGAGACACTGCTCCACATCTGGATCTGATTCATTAAGCCATGCTCCATCATCTATGACCTGGAGCTAAAGGCAAGCTTCTATCTTAGTTCATTCAGATCCAGTTTGAAGGACAGTACCCAGTCTTTTGGAAGGAAACTATATTATTTTTTGAAGAACGACTTTTGTTTGAAGAAAACGAACTCAAAACATTTATATTTAACACGCATTACCTTATGGAGACCAGGCAAGGATTGCGCCAGCCCTAATAGTTAGTGGAGTGTACCCTTAAACCAGTTGTATCAGTAAGACTGAAATATATGGTTAATGAAATATATGGTTAACCATATATATCTAGCTCTTCGAATTTGGAGGTCACTTGTTCCACTCCCTGTGCTGTTTCAGGTGCAGACAACTTATTTCTACTGGAGACAGTAAAGCAGTAGTCCTTCTTCACTGCAAACTTTTAGTCAGTGTTTTTCTTTTTAATCTTGAAATAGCATACAACTTGGTGATACAACATCCTTCAAAACTTCATGGATGGGAACTACATAGGTGCCTGCCACTTCTTATTCCACCCTTTAAGAGAACAGGGGCTTTTGCTATCACGTTGGTGATGTACTGTCTGACGACTTTTCTTCAAGAGAATGGGGTCCTCCAAGGCACTGTACTCAATGACAGTGTTCGCAGTCACTGTCAGTGGGACCTCCTCTGCCGTCAGACTTCAGCTGACCGTAAGAATGCTGGAAACTTGGGCCAGTAAAATTGGTTTTATCTTATCATTTGAAAACATTACTTTTTAACCATGTTCACCACAGAGTACACCCACCAGAGCTCAAGATGGGGGCCACTATTTTAAATTTTAAGGACAATGTGAGCTTTATAGACATACCGCTTGATTCAAAACTAACCTGGCTTCAGCAGCTGTAACATCTACAAACAGAGGGCTTCAAATCCTCCAATATTTTGATATGTCTCAACTAAAAGGCATGTACAGCTGACAGCTCCCACCCTGTACAGGTTTAAGAGTATTTATCACATCATGCTTAGATTATGGATGTATGCTTTATGGATTAGCCCATATTTCCTATCTCAAAATGTCCACTATGAGGGCATTCAGATATTGACTGGAGCCTTTCAGACCAACCCAGTTCAGTGTGTGTGTGTGTGTGTGTGTGTGTGTGTGTGTGTGTGTGTGTAGGCTGGTGAACTGTCACTCTGAATTTGTCAGTGCAACCTTCTGGCTCAAAAGACCCTGAAAATCTCAGTGTTCCCTCAGTTGTCTGCATTTTGTGTGGCGGATCTACTCCAACTTTGAGCAAATGTTCTGTTTGCTTTAATTTTATGTACGCACCACAATTTTATCATTGTTTATGCAGATGGATGCCAACAAGGGAATGCCGTCAGTCATTCAGCTCTTTTCCCTGATAAGTGTTTACCAAGTGAGCCTTCGAGAGCAATTTACAAATTATGATGCAGAATTATGACTACCCTGGAATGGGTTCATAGGCGTCACAGTACAGTTTTTGTCATCTGTTCTAATTCATTTAATGTACTAAAAGTGATCCATTGGGGTTAGACCAGTTGATTCAGCTGGTGTGACATCTTAGAACAGTTATAACACTGAAGCAAGGAGAGAGTCTTTTGATGGACACCTGGACACATCAGGATTCAGGGAAATAACATAGCCTGCAAAGCAGCCAGAGAAGAATGTCAGGTTTGTGTTGAACGTCAGTGTGCCATCTCCTTGCATGTCTTCATCTCATTATGTGACAGAAGACTCATCTGTCAATGGGAGACTGAACGGTTAGAGGTAGTGGGCAACAAACCCCTTTTCTCAAATCAATCACACAGGCATGGCAGGCTCCATTCAGCCACACTGATGGAAGAAGGTGCTGCTCACCAGACTATGCATAAAATATAGCCCTTTAACACATTGTTTCTTCCTCCAGTAGGATGATCTACCACTCTGTGAAGTCTGTGATCTGCCACTTTTGGTTCAGCATATCTTGGCATGTGTACTTGTATAATGACATCAGGGCATCTCTCAGTTTGGTGGAAGATCTGCCCACCATCCTTCTCAACACTAACGCCAGTGTCAGATGAGTTTTGAAATTCTGTAAACTGTCTCGCCTCATCGCTGATGTGCTGGGGAGGGAAGATGGACTTTAATGCATTGGACTTTAATGCATTATAAACAACTTCTCCTGTGGGGACGTCATTCGTCCCCATAGAGAATGTTATGCTGACTCTTCATAAGGGTGCTGATGATCCTGCTATTAGTGCCCCACATCCAAAATCATCATTCACCTCCCTCTGGGGAGCCATTGTTTATTTTCAGTAATCAGACTCCCTTCCCCTTCGCTTCCTTCTCAGATGGGCCAACTAAGGACCGCATGCTGATTTCAATTCCTTATTTGTTGTTCTCTCCTTTTCTTCCAGTACTCTTTTATCTGTTAACTATGTTTCTTTATCTGATCTTCTTACTACTTAATACAAGTTTTTTTCACTTTTCTACCCTGAAAACCTTCCATATTCAACACTTTTGCTTAAAATTTCTGTCAGTTGTTTGTTCAGCTAAATTGTTGTTGACCTCTTGTCCCACGAACATGTGAAATTCTTTTTGGTTAATCTACTGTCTATCATTCGATATAAATGTCAAAAGATATCGGCCTTCTGTTTCTCATTACTTCTTATAAGTTTACTACAGTTTGATAAATTTCATCATTACTATGTAATTTTCAACCTTCCATAGTTCTTTGTGAGCCTAATATTTATTTAATGATTTTCCTTTGTAGTATTTCTAATTTATATGCATTATGCTTTAATGCTAGACACTCGCTTGCATATGGACATCATGGCTTCGCTACTGTATTTGAATGCCTTACCTTTCCATCTTTAAGACTGGCATTTGTTGGTGTAAAAATCTTCGCTTATATGATGCACTCTTCACTTTTTGTGTGTCCTTTTCTCTATAGCCGACTTTTCCAAACCATCTTCTTATATTAGCTCTCCAAGCTATTTAATTTTTTTTATTTTTGCAATTTGGTTCATATCTAGTTTCAGAAATGTTTTATAATGTTTGTAAAAAAATTATTTTCTCTGCAGACATTCTTAAACTGGTCTTATTGGTTTTTCTGTTAAAAGATTAATTTGTGTTGCAGCAGGTGTCACATTTTCCGAATGTATAGGAAAGTCATCGAGACAATTGATTCCAATATTTTTGTTTCCTTTTTCCAACCTCTTTATGGAAATCTTACAAAATTCTCCCAATTTTTTCTAGAACACGTTCAAAAAATTGATCCTAGGTCATCGTATTCTATCTTTATTATATAATATTTTTATCTGGACACCTGCCTTAGTTATTTAATGTACACTGGACTGAAGAAAGATCCTTGTCGTACTTTTATCCATGTAAGTTAAAAATGAAATGTAGGGAACTTGCCATAAAACATTTACTAATATTTGAGGGATAATGAGGATTCAAAACTCATGCTGTGGTAGTATAGATTTGAGGACAGTGTCTGTAGTTAGAAGTACTTAAGGGTTCTGGCAAATGTGCTCAAAGATTAGAAAAAGGAAAATCCAACAGCTTTCCTAATGCCATTTGCTTCATTGCCAGAACAGGTGCTAGGTGGTATTCATCAGAATTCCAGTGCTGTGGTTAGCATATTGTGAACTCCATTACTATGGAAATAGAATTCTCCTTCAAACTATACTTCCCCTCTTGTTTCTTCTGTAGGAAGTGGAGAGACTTGATTGTTTTCTAAATACTTGCAACGTATTCCTGTAACCCATTCATCGGAATCCCTGCCATCTTCAATCCTAAATGGGACAAATATCAACTTGTCTCACTCAGCAAAGAGTTTAGGCGTAATAGTAGATAAAAATCTAAAGTGGACTGAGCACCTAACTGTAATGTTCAAAAAGGCATCAGTTATCTCCGTGCCTTACAAAAATATAAAAAGCTCTTGCCTATGTTTGATATACCTGTGATGGTCAAATCTTTGATTATATTTCACCATGATTATGCACAGCTATCCTGGCTACGTGCTGACAAGCCCAAAGATTTCCATACCCTCTGTCTTCTCTACTGTCTTATGAGTGTACATTGTCCCTCATATCTTTCTCAACCTTACCACACTTGTCAGAACAACAGGGCAGAGACACCTGTTTCCATCACAGCAAAATCTTTCCTGTGTCACTCTACCATTCAGCCAATTTCTTGAAGTCTTTCTCAGAAGCAGAAACCTGACTTCATAACAACCTCCCATAACAACCTGAATAACATCTCCAGCTTCAGAAGACAGTCAATGAAATACCCACTGAATCAACATTAATGACTATCATTGCTCCTGTATCCACCCATTACTCCTGCACATCATTCTTTCCTAACAGATCTTCCTCATTTCCCAGTATTCTTAGCTGGTGAAATCTTAAATTTCCTTTCCCAGAACTCACTACATCAAGGAAATCTATTTCTTACACCTATAAATTCTTTTTGTATATGCCACTATCATAATTATTAATATAGCCATTATTATTTTCATTACTATTGTTATTATTTCTTTCCTTTCTCAGGCGTTATGTCTGGTTATTATTATTATTATTATTATTATTATTATTCTTTCTTTCTTTTCTCAGACGTTATGTCTGGTCAAAAATGGAAAGTGAAGCGGACCTTGATCAAGTGTGACTTCCTTTTATCTGTACAGTATATGTTATATTGCATTTAGGAACTTTCGGGTAATTGAACATGTATCAATAATTATGGATTTCTGTAGTTGTATATATAAGTTTGGATGTAGCTGTATTGCATTGATGTACTGGTGGATATTGTGTGGTATGACTCCTGTAGTTGATAGTATAATTGGAATAATGTCAACTTTATCCTGATGCCACATGTCCTTGACTTCCTCAGCCAGTTGGATGTATTTTTCAATTTTTTTCTCCTGTTTTCTTTTGTATATTTGTTGTATTGGGTATGGATATTTCGATTAGTTGTGTTAATTTCTTCTTTTTATTGGTGAGTATGATGTCAGGTTTGTTATGTGGTGTTGTTTTATCTGTTATAATGGTTCTGTTCCAGTATAATTTGTATTCATCATTCTCCAGTACATTTTGTGGTGCATACTTGTATGTGGGAACGTGTTGTTTTATAAGTTTATGTTGTTAGGCAAGCTGTTGATGTATTATTTTTGCTACATTGTCATGTCTTCTGGGGCATTCTGTATTTGCTAGTATTGTACACCCGCTTGTGATGTGATCTACTGTTTCTATTTGTTGTTTGCAAAGTCTGCATTTATCTGTTGTGGTATTGGGATCTCTAATAATATGCTTGCTGTAATATCTGGTGTTTATTGTTTGATCCTGTATTGCAATCATGAATCCTCCCGTCTCACTGTATATATTGCCTTTTCTTAGCCATGTGTTGGATGCGTCTTGATCGATGTGTGGCTGTGTTAGATGATACGGGTGCTTGCCGTGTAGTGTTTTCTTTTTTCAATTTACTTTCTTCTTATCTTTTGATGTTATGTGATCTAGAGGGTTGTAGAAGTGGTTATGAAATTGCAGTGGTGTAGCCGATGTATTTATATGAGTGATTGCTTTGTGTATTTTGCTAGTTTCTGCTTGTCCTAGAAAGAATTTTCCTAAATTGTCTACCTGTCCATAATGTAGGTTTTTTATGTCAATAAATCCCCTTCATCCTTCCTTTCTGCTTAATGTGAATCTTTCTGTTGCTGAATGTATGTGATGTATTCTATATTTGTGGCATTGTGATCGTGTAAGTGTATTGAGTGCTTCTAGGTCTGTGTTACTCCATTTCACTACTCCAAATAAGTAGGTCAATATTGGTATAGCATAAGTATTTATAGCTTTTGTCTTGTTTCTTGCTGTCAATTCTGTTTTCAGTATTTTTGTTAGTCTTTGTCTATATTTTTCTTTTAGTTCTTCTTTAATATTTGTATTATCTATTCCTATTTTTTGTCTGTATCCTAGATATTTATAGGCATCTGTTTTTTCCATCGCTTCTATGCAGTCGCTGTGGTTCTCCAATATGTAATCTTCTTGTTTAGCGTGTTTTCCCTTGACTATGCTATTTTTCTTACATTTATCTGTTCCAAAAGCCATATTTATATCACTGCTGAATACTTCTGTTATCTTTAGTAATTGGTTGAGTTGTTAATTTGTTGCTGCCAGTAGTTTTAGATCATCCATGTATAGCAAATGTGTGATTTTGTGTTGGTATGTTCCAGTAATATTGTATCCATAATTTGTATTATTTAGCATGTTGGATAGTGGGTTCAGAGCAAGGCAGAACCAGAAAGGACTTAATGAGTCTCCTTGGTATATTCCACGCTTAATCTGTATTGGCTGTGATGTGATATTATTTGAATTTGTTTGTATGTTTTCCAATTTTCCATTACTATGTTTAGGAACTGTATCAATATAGGATCTACTTTGTATATTTCCAATATTTGTAGTAACCATGAGGGGGGTACACTATCAAAAGCTTTTTGGTAATCAATGTATGCGTAATGTAGCGACCTTTCTTTAGTTTTAGCTTGATATGTCAGCTCTGCATCTATTATCAGTTGCTCTTTACATCCTCGTGCTCCTTTGCAACAGCCTTTTTGTTCTTCATTTATAATTTTGTTCTGTGTTGTATGTGTCATTAATTTCTGTGTAATGACTGAAGTTAATATTTTGTATATTGTTGGTAGGCATGTTATGGGACGATATTTAGATGGGTTTGCTGTGTCTGCTTGATCTTTAAGTTTCAGATAAGTTATTCCATGTGTAAGTGTATCAGGGAATGTGTATGGGTCTGCAATGTAACTGTTAAATAATTTAGTTAGATGTGAATGTGTTGAGGTGAACTTCTTTAGCCAGAAATTTGCTGTTTTATCTTTTCCAGGGGCTTTCCAATTGTGAGTAGAATTAATTGCTTGGGTGACTTCATGTTGCAAAATTATCACTTCAGGCATTTGTGGTATCATCTTGTATGTATCTGTTTCTGCTTGTATCCACCGTGCGTGCCTGTTATGTTGTACCGGGTTTGACCATATGTTGCTCCAGAAGTGTTCCATGTCTGTTATGCTTGGTGGATTGTCTATTTTGATGTGGGTGTTATCTATTGTCTGGTAAAATTTCTTTTGGTTTGTGATGAATGTTTGGTTTTGTTTCCTTCTATTTTCACTTTCTTTGTATCTTCTAAGTCGTTTGGCCAATGCTTGTAATTTCTGCTTCTTTTCATCTAATTGCTCTATCACTTCTTGTTGTGAGATTTTTACCTAACCTTTTTCGTTTTTTTTTTTTTTTTCTCTGACATTTCATTTCTTATAAATTGTGTTAGCTGTCCGATGTATTTTCTCAGTTTTTCTATTCTGATCTGTAGCCTGTGTTGCCATGCTGGTTTTGTGGGTTTCTTCTGTGTGTTGGTTGGTTCTGATCTCTGCCTTGTGTGTATATTAAGTGTAGTGAGTGCTCCTATATAAATCAGTAGTTGTAACTCTTCCATAGTTGTGTTTTCATTTATTTTGTTGTGTATGATTGTGTTGATAGTTTTTATTGTTGTTTCAACTTGTGAGTTATTTGGCGGTCTATGCAAGAATGGTCTAATGTCTGTATTTGCTTCTTTGTATTCTATATATGTCAGCTGAAATTTTTCTTCTATATCTAACATGTGTGTTACTTCGAGTTCTTTTGTGCTTGTTCTGGTGGCTGTCTTAAGATTTCGTTTTCCTCTGATTGTTTAATTGATGCGTGTTGTTCTTTGTTTGTTTGCTCTGGGATGTTTGAGTCCATTACTGTATTTTCTTCTTCTTCTGTTTGCACATTATTTTGTTCCAGTATTTGTTGTACTTGTTGTTTGATGTTTTCAAATTCTGACTGGGGTATCCTGTCATTTTTTATTATTACACGGATCTGATCAGCTAGTCATTGTTCTGTTAAAAATTTTAATTCTTGGTATCTGATAATAAACGTTGTGTATACTTGTGATCTGTATCCAGTTGTGTTGGTTCCTAGGTTTGTTGCTTGGTAATAACAGAACATGAGGTGTCGATTAACTTCATCTGACCATCTCATCCTCTGTCTTTGTTTTCCTTCTAGGGTAGTTGCAGGAAGCATATCCTGCAAAACACCTCTGTTTGGATTTAAATCATTTCCCAGTTGGTTAGCAGTGTCGTTACCATTGTGGGCGGGCATAGGGTTCAAGCGTCGTTCCCGACCATGACGGCGCTTGTCCGATGCTTCTTTAGTTCTGTCCTGAACCAAGTAATCACACTAAAAGGGGGTTAGCCCTATTAGTGGTTTGTTCTTTTCATTGCCTTTTACGACTATTCTTTTCTCGGGCCTCCCCCGGGCCTCCACGGGGTTTATTATTATTATTATTATTATTATTATTATTATTAGCACTATTACTGTTATCACTATCAATACTACTGGTGAGCTAGCAACAGTAGCAGCAGCAGGCGTAGTAGTAGTAGTAGTAGTAGTAGTAGTAGAAGAAGAAGAAGAAGAAGAAGAAGGAGTGTCAGTGTTGACTGGATTAGTTCAAAATCAGTATTATTTACTCACATTGCCTCTACAAACATTCAATTCAATTTAATACTAGATGTCATATTAATATTGTTGTTCCTTAGATAACATGACGTAAAAAAGGTATTATATGTGTGCAACCCTTGTCAGATTTAAGAGAGGGCCTGATGGCACTAACCACATCAGGTTCAATAAATAGATTTTAAAAATTTTATAATGCATTAGGTGTGTTCATATTAATGATACTATCCATTTCCCTCAAGTACCCAGTCTCAGCAGTGTTTATTGAATTGCAAAGCTCTTAATTTTTTAGGTAAAAATCTTCAAAGTTTAAAGAACACATCGACTTCTATTTTTAATTGTAAAAGGCAAAATGAATAATGAGTGCAAATAAGTGTTAAAACATGGTAAGGTATCTCAGTTGTAAGTTATGATCGTTAAAGGTGTTACGAAATACCATCATCCTTCTCTTTAAACTGACTACTCGCTATTTTGTGAACCGCAGGTTTCTATCACGAGAACAAATTTCCAGAGCTGGACAGCTACTTAAATCCACTGAAAAATAGTCATGATACTACTATCAACATATCATATTAATTAATTTCCAGGTGTTACAGTGTATAGGAGATTTTAATATAGATCACTGGAATTTTAGTATTTGTATGATAATAAATAGATATTCACCAAACAGTAGTTGTTGCACAGAAGTCAGGCATGTAGAAAGAAAAGTACTGACAGATTGCCCAAGCCCCCCCACTTGCTAGTCTCTCTCTCTCTCTCTCTCTCTCTCTCTCTCTCTCTCTCTCTCTCTTCTTTTTCTCTTTTCGCCTGAGGTCTCTCTCTCTCTCTCTCTCCCTCCCTCCCTCCCTCCCTCCCTCCCTCCCTCCCTCCCTCCCTCCCTCCCTCTCTCTCTCTCTCTCTCTCTCTCTCTCTCTCTCTCTCTCTCTGCCCGAGGTGCACCTGCCCCCTCTATTCCGTTCACTCTAAGACTTTTTCATAGCCCCAAAGTCCATCTCTTTTTCCATCCTGATCCCTCTTTTTCCCCACAAATTCTTCTCTTTCCCACCTAAATCCCACCAAGTCTCTTTCTTCCCTCCCAAAAAGATTGTAGCCCCCCCCCAAAATCTCATTACTCCCCTCGTAAAACCCCTCACACTACCACAGAGAATCTGTAGTATCTCCAAAAATTCCGTAACGAGGCCACCCATAATCCCTCACTTTGCCCTCAAAAATCCCTAACAAGGCCACCTATAATCCCTCAATTTGCCCCCCCCCCCTCCCCACACACACACACACACACACACACACACACACACACACACACACACACACACGCGCATCTAGTCTTTCACTTTTCCCCTCCAGGGCCTCACTTTTCCCCCAACCCCCATCCTCACCCCCCTAAGGCCCTTACTTTGCTTCCCTACCCCCCTCAGAGAGACCATAACTTTGGTCCCCTCTGTGAAGCTCGCAAGTTGCTGTCCCCCAGAGTCCGTCACTATGCCAGTTCCGTTCCTCCCAGGGGTCCTCTAGTCCCCCCCCCCCCCCCCCCCCCCCCCCAATCTCTCACCACAACCACCACCAAAATACTCACTCTTCCTGCTGCCCACCTTCCAAAGCACCTCAGCTATCTGAAACGTCCCCCACCACTCCCAAATGACCCAACTTTGCCCCTTCTAAGGCCATCACTGCTCCTGACTCCCCAAAGTACCCAACTTCGCCCATTTGCCACCAAAGGCCCTAAAAGCCCACACTTTGACCCAAGAATCCCCGATTTTGCCCTCCCTCCAAAACACTGCTCTTCATCTGTCTCCTTTCCCTCCCTCTCTGTCCCACCTGCCTTCCTCCTCTCACTTCCCTGCCTCCCTTCCTCCCCTATTTCTCCAATCAAATTCCTCCCCGTCTCCCTTTCAATTCCTCCCCATCTCCACTGCAGCCCCCTTGCTCTCATCTCTCCCCCCTCCCTTTGCAGACCTCTCCCACACACGGGCACCTTGCTCCCTCACCCACCCCATAGTACCTAGCTACCGTCCAGGAGTATTAATTAAAACGTAAAAAACACTATGGGTATTTATGAGAAAAGTAACAACACAGCTGTGTCTTTACTGTCCCACACAACTAGTTTGGGTGACAAATTACCGCCATCGCAGGCCCACTGCCAAAAGAATATTATATTTCCTTAGTGCATTTATTGTGGAGTCCTTATTACTAATACATGTCGGCTAGCTTTCCCCAGGAGAGTCTACTCAACACCGTGTGTTGTCTCCAGTGCATTAAACCTGATAAGAAAGAGAAGACGGGATAGATAACAGTGGAATTTTAACCATAGTTTCTTTTCTCTCTTATGTTCATTTAGTCCCCTACTAAAGCTGCTACTTTTTGTCTGCAACCGGTTTTTTACATACTCTCTTTTTATTTTACTAAAGTTTCCTTTACTTCTATAGTTATGCCAAGTCCACACTTCGTATCACCTGAGGCACACACAAGAAAAAACATAATTAAATTAAATCTATTCACCTCAACCTCCAATTTTCTATGGAAAATTTTACTGGAGTGCACATCACACTTCATTAGCCTTTGCTACACGCTTCCGAACAACTATGTAATTGTCCTCCATTACACCTATCTGAAAATCACATCCTTATACCTGATAATAATTACTATAATTATGTATCAGACAAAATTAAAAATTGGAAAATAATTACCAAGGCTAAAATTGTGGTGACCAAGTCATATTATCTGCCAGTTTAGACCTGTGGCTCAGAATGTTGAACTTGGACAAATAAAGATCTGAGTGGAATACAAGCAACAGACATATGCTTTCTATGAGATATCATAAGATGAGGAATATAACAATACAAATCTCCCTGCAGATCAAGCCTCTGAACGAAACTATGGACAGTAAGTGGAGGAGATGTTAAATGACAGATTGTAGGGGAGAAGAGGAGCTTGGAAGAGGCTCTATGAACAACCTGCATAAGCAGAAATGTTTCAGGAAGGAAAAGAACACACACATTTTCCATTTAATGGTACACAATGTATTTTTTGATGGTCCACTGTTATTCTGAGCTATTAATAGTTAGTCTCCTAACTGTTCGATTTTATCAGAGGTATGGTGACACTTTTTATGTCCCCTTCCCTGTCCCTGTCCCTTTGCCTCATGACCCACCCCTTAGCCTATCCACCCTCTTACCTCCAACTTTCTTTTGGTCCCCCCCCCCTTCCCGTCCCCCCCCCCCCATCTTTCTTCTGGTCCTCTCCCTTCCCCTCCCCTCCCCATGTTTCTTCTGATCCTCTCCCTTCCCTTCCCCTCCCCTCCCCATCTTTCTTCTGGTCCTCTCCCTTCCCTTCCCCTCCCCTCCCCATCTTTCTTCTGGTCCTCTCCCTTCCCCTCCCCTCCCCATCTTTCTTCTGGTCCTCTCCCTTCCCCTCCCCTCCCCATCTTTCTTCTGGTCCTCTCCCTTCCCCTCCCCTCCCCTCCCCATCTTTCTTCTGGTCCTCTCCCTTCCCCTCCCCTCCCCATCTTTCTTCTGGTCCTCTCCCTTCCCCTCCCCTCCCCACCCCATCTTCCTTATGGCACTCTCCAAGAACCACCTCTCCTCCCGACAGACAACCCCTCCCACCCCCCTTTACAACTCCCCCTCCCCCAGTCGACCCCTCCCAAACCCTCCCGTCCCCTCCCAAACCCTCCCGCCCCCTCCCAAACCCTCCCGCCTCCTCCCAAACCCTCCCAAACCCTCCCGTCCCCTCCGAAACTGTCCCGTCCCCTCCGAAACTGTCCCGTCCCCTCCGAAACTGTCCCGTCCCCTCCGAAACTGTCCCGTCCCCTCCGAAACTGTCCCGTCCCCTCCGAAACTGTCCCGTCCCCTCCCAAACTGACCCGTCCCCTCCCCAAGTCGACGCCACCCGCCCCCTCCCCCAGTCGAAGCCACCCGCCCCCTCTCCCAGTCCCCACAGTCATCCTCGGAGATGTCGTCCTGTCCACCTAGTCGTCCCTTCCCATCCGCCCCAGCCGTCTCTTCCCGTCGCCCCCCCACCCATTCTGTTCCCCCTCCCGCCCCATCTGTCACCCCCACCCCACCACTTCTCATCCCCCAACTATTCCCAACACTGTACCTTCCTTTTCCCCACCTCCTTGCTTTGCCCCCAGTCTCTTCCCTCTCCCATATTTCTCCTTGCCCATGATTCCTCCCCTCTTTCCTCATCTCCTTACCTCCCTCCTCCCACATCTGCTCCCTTGCCTTCTCACTCATCTCCTGCCCACACCCCACTCTAATCCTCAATTTTATTCACAATCTTAGAGCTTCAAATTACACTCTTGAGTAGTTTCTTATGTCATTATTAAATTATTTGAAGTATGTTTTATGTGTATTTTGTTCACAGGAGTATGACTCTGTTGAGCTCTACACTGCGTATCCACCAGAAGTTCTGGACCCTCATGATACTATACAGAAACAGCCTTTGCCACGCTTGCGAGGAGATTTTCCAGTTCTTGTGTCAGATGTGACTACTCCTTCACACTTTTGTATGATTTTGTACGACATCCGTCACCAGCTTGAGAGTCTTATGGATGAGATCCAGTATGTATAAAAGTGCTTATTCTGTTATAGCTCTTAAGTGTATTTTTTGTGCTGATTATGTTTGAATGTCTGTTAGCAAATGTGTAATGTTTCAGTGCGTTTGATGTATTTTTTATTTTTGGTGCTTCTGGTTGCTATGGTCTTCCATTCCATTGTGAATACTTTCCTAACTACCAGTGTTAATTGCAAGTGTTCTTTGTCTTTGTTTGAGTGCCTTTTCTTTCAAGGAATAAATCTTTCATCGTAAGCTCTTACACGTAGATTACAGTCTGCCCAACAAGTTTTGTACCCAGGAAAACATATTTTGTTAGTTAGGTAAGTTTTTAATTTCCTTTGTATCAAGCAATATCAGAAGTGAGTTCAATTAAAAGGAGGATTTTCACTTACTAAGTGGAGATGAAGTGAACTAATTTTTCAGTGTACAGAAATCTTGTCAGAGATAATTAGAGATAATTTTCAACTATGGATATCTCAAATTAATTGCTGGACATTGTTGACTGAAGTATAATACAGCCAGTTGGAGGCACAGATGTTTAGAACTTGTGGAATGAGTGTAGGGCTTTTTATATTGTCTGGCATGGCATTTGATAGTTGCAAACATTTATGTCCTGCTGTAGTAAATGGCATGTGGAATCGACTTACAGGGATCTGCAAGACATGTAGTTAAATTGAAACTGCTGTTCCTTAATTATAACGTATTTCATTGTGATACTATTGCACAAAGAAAATTAAAGCATTGGCACAAATTCTTGCAAATGTTGCTGAAACAGAGGGAGGTACAGAAAAGTTTCCCAAAGCGTTTGATGGTCTGTGCATGAAATATATTTTAAACCTAATTGAGGTAAGATACCTTATGAAAAATGGTTTGAGAAGGAAATATCATTGAAGCATATGAGTAAGTTTGGAGCCAGCTCTGCAGTTCTCCATTTTTCATGCCTGCACTTCAGTTGCCTTGTCTCCTGAATTCGACTGGTCAAGTTGCAGCAGTTCATGATCAGAGTTTTTGGCATTTTATAATTACAATATTTTACATTGCTCTTGAGTGCAGAATTTGCATATTAAATAAAAGGATTAGGAGCACCAGGTGCACAAATGTAAGGAGATTAGTTACAAACTTAGTTATAGAATTGGGTTTGGATCACAGTTCTACAGACACAGTGTACAAATTACTATTATCAGTAAGATAAATGAACAGTTTGTACATTGACAGTAACAAGATTCTCAGGGTCATTACAGTGGTTTAAAATTGTGCTTTCTGAGAGACAAATGGAACTGGCAGGTGGATTTGAATGAGAGAGCTGTCGTGCACTTTACCAGGCTTGGGTGGGGCTGTTGTCACAGTCAAATACACACAGCATTTTGGCTGGCTAGATCTCCCAGTAGCCACAATAGTGTAGACAAGGCAAAATGCATGTCTTTGACAGAGCCTGGTGTGGAATATTTGGTGTGGGCTGTGTGGCGAAAGACATTCAGAAGCAAAGTCACCTCTAGGCTCTTGGCAGGAAGTGTCACCTTTGCCGTCTCATTGACACATGTCCCTAGATGATCTCTTTTCGCTCTCCAGAGTTATTTCTATGGGCGTGGCCACACACCCAATTGGCTAGCTTATGTTCTCGTGGCCGCAACATCCTTGTGAAATATTTTGCCCTGCCCACCGTTCTCATGGCCGAAAACAGGAGACCTATACACTGGGAAAACTGCATTCCCCAGTTAAGAATGGAAGTCCTTTGTCCTGCTGACTCATCCATTTGTCACTTCTGCCCCTGCAACTGCTAATGTCACCTTTCATTCCATCGTGACAACGTCTTGGGTCTGTGATAGGTCCCATGGTTCTCTTAGCAGGAGATCACACACAGCCTCAATACAAAACCATTTATGGCAAATTTTCGTTTGCCTGGCAAACTGCAAACATCATCTTAGATCTAGTTCGACAATGTGTTTGAGGCTGCCCCCCTTTCACACTTCTCAACAGTGGAGAAGGATTTTTGTCTTTTGGAGAGAATGCAGTAAAGAAACATGGGCTTAATGTTACTCTCTGAACAATCTCCATACAATATATTTTGGATAAATGGCAGCATCAGTTGTAAATATTGAAATCCTTTATTTTACAAATTGATTTTGGTCACTGTGTGACCATCTTCAGTGTTAAAAATACAGAATAACCATCAGACATGAGGATCTTGACACAAATGTGGCCCAATTTATAACCACCTCCAACAAATACAGAAACAGAAAAATATATACGAATATACAGATTCTCATACATACCAAATAATTTGAACCTTGTAGGCCCATACAATAGCACAAGGTTTTCTATGAGGTGTAACACGTACAGTGTCAGTTGTGTTCACACATTGGTTCATATGGACATTGTTCGTACCACACAGGAAGTAACAGCCAACGGAGTCCACTTGAAATCTGCGGACACTGTTTGCAATATCTTGTCTCCCTCCTGATAGGCCACCTATGCCCGCTGCCCTATCTGCCCTTACTCCTGCTTGTGGATTTTAATGCCAAGCATCCCTTCTGAGGCAGTATTTTTTTTTAAATCTAGTTTTGGTCTCCTCATAAAAAACAGTTTCTCGCAAACCATGACCTGTGCATTATTAATTATGGTTCCCCTACCCATTTTAGTGCCACTTATGGTACTTCCTCTGCGACTGTTCCCCCCCCCCCCCTCCCCCTCTCCTCCTCCTTTCACTACAGTGGTTGCCACATGATGACCTGTGCAATAGCGACCACTTCCTGTTGATTATCTCATTTCCTTCACATGTCCATACGGTCAGGTTACCCCGCTGGGCTTTCTATTGCACTGGCTTGTGTCTATATGCCTCCCAGGTCAGGTATACCCCCTCTTTGTCGGGTTATATTGATTAAGTCATCCATAATGTGTCCGATATGGTTAGTCATGCCATCAGCATTTCCGTTCCCATCTCAACGGGCCTATTCTTTCACCGCCAGCCAGTCCCATGGTGGAGCACTGCCATTGCCATCACCATCCATGATTGCTGTCGAACTGTGAAACACTTAAATGACTCCCATCCTCTGCCAGTCTTATTACTTTAAATGCCCGTTACTTAATCAGACAGAGCAAGCAGGTGCATTGGGAACACTATGTCTCCTCCCCTGTCTTTTCATTACTCAGCCTTGAAGGCTGTCTTCCATCTTGGGCCTTGCTCTCCTGGGTGGCCTTTGCATAGGTCCATTAGACTGCACGAAACACTTTGCGACCCATTTGCGATGGCTCTGGCATCAGCCCCATATCTGGCCAACTTCCTCTTTTGGAGACAGTTGGCTGAAGTTTCCCACTTACATAAAACCCCTTGTCAGCAGAATCCTATAATGAATGTTTTACTGAAAGGGAGCTTCTTCCATCCCTCTTATCTTCTCATGACTTCCCTGACTCCTGGCTCTATCCATAACCAATTGCTTCAACACCTCAGTCCTCCACGACTAGAATATCACCTCTGGGTGTTTAACTGTATTTGGCTCCAAGGGGTTTTTCCATGTCAATGAACGGACATTATTGTGGTTCCTATCCTTTAGCTGGTAAGGATCCATCGTCCCTCATTGGTTAGCAGCCGATAAGTCTGATCTATGCCCCCAGCAAGTTATTTGAGCAGATGGTGGTTCATCAGCTCTACTGGGGCCTTGAATCTTGAGACCTTTCATGCCCTTAGGCTACTGGGAGGTATGGTTTCTGATCAGTCATCTGCTTCAGTTCAAACAGCAGTTCGACAGGCCTTTTCTCAGCACCATCATCTTGCTACAGTTTTCTTTGAGCTTCATAAGGCCTACGGCATGGTTTGGTGCCGTCTCATCTTACTTGCACTCCATGACCTGCATCCCCCCCTCCCTCCCCTCCGATTTGTATTCCCCAGGTCCTGCTCCACTGGTCGTTCCGAATTCAGGTTGACACTGTTCTCTGCCCTCTGTGGACCCAGAAGAATGGCATTCCGTGGGGTCCTGAATTAAGTGTCCTTTTTCTCATCGTTATTAATGGTCTCGGAATTGGAAGAGCAGTTGAACGGAATGGACAGTGTCTTGAAAGGAGGATATAAGATGAACATCAACAAAAACAAAACTAGGATAATGGAATGTAGTCGAATTAAGTCGGGTGATGCTGAGGGAATTGGATTAGGAAATGAGACACTTAAAGTAGTAAAGGAGTTTTGCTATTTGGGGAGCAAAATAACTGATGATGGTCGAAGTAGAGAGGATATAAAATGTTCACTGGCAATGCCAAGGAAAGCGTTTCTGAAGAAGAGAAATTTGTTAATATCGAATATAGATTTAAGTGTCAGGAAGTCGTTTCTGAAAGTATTTGTATGGAGTGTAGCCACGTATGGAAGTGAAACGTGGACGATAAATAGTTTGGACAAGAAGAGAATAGAAGCTTTCGAAATGTGGTGCTACAGAAGAATGCTGAAGATTAGATGGGTAGATCACATAACTAATGAGGAGGTATTGAATAGGATTTGGGAGAAGAGAAGTTTGTGGCACAACTTGACTAGAAGAAGGGATCGGTTGCTAGGACATGTTCTGAGGCATCAAGGGATCACCAATTTAGTATTGGAGGGCAGCGTGGAGGGTACAAATCGTAGAGGGAGACCAAGAGATGAATACACTAAGCAGATTCAGAAGGATGTAGGCTGCAGTACGTACTGGGAGATGAAGAAGCTTGCACAGGATAGAGTAGCATGGAGAGCTGCATCAAACCAGTCTCAGGACTGAAGAGCACAACAACATCAAATTAATGGACTCATGGTCTTTGTCGGAATGTTGGTTGCCCCGCTCTGTATTTGGAGCACTTCTGTGTGTGAGCTAGTTCCTATGCTGTAACCTCTGCGGAAAGACAGCCCCAGGGTTCCACCAAGTGTGGTTCCACATGGACTCTCTCCTACGTTTTTCTGTTCTTAAATCAAGGGTGATGCATTTCTGTTGCTGTACTACAATCCAACCTTATCTGGAGCTCTATCTTAATACCCAGTGCCTGACCACAGTTGTCCAGTTCCATTTCTTGATTTCTTGGGTCTTCTTTTTACTTGGCTCTCCCCATATCCATCTTCTGAAGAAAATCTGATTCCACAAACTCAAGTGTTCTTTGCTTTCTTAACCACATATTTTATAGTCCAGATTGTTTGACTCTTCTCTGCCTTTACTGGGCCTTAGTTCTGTCCTGTCTGGATAACTGTTATCAAGTTCATGGCTCTGCTCCCCCTTTCATACTGTTCCTGTTGGACCCTGTCCACCATCATGGTATCCATTTGGTGACGAGTGCCTTTTGCACTAGGCCTGTTGATAGTCTTTTTGTTGATGCTGAGATCCCCACCCATCTTCCGGTTATTCGCTGTGATTTCCATCTTCCCTCTTTGTCCAGTTTTCCACGTTCTCATCTGATTACCCCCCCATTGATTAGTTCCTTGGCCCCAGATTCAAATGGATTTCTCTCAGGATCCAAATCCTCCATCGATCCAATGGTGTTCTGTCCACTTTTACAGGAGTTCAGGGATGCTACTAGTTTTTACATCAGTGGCTCGAAGACCACTAGTCACGTGGGATATGCCTACACATCTTCTGTTGGCACGGAACACCATCTCTTGCCAGTCAAGTGTTGGATGGTCATTATGGAACTGATGGCCATTTACCAGGCACTTTGCTTTATTAAATCGTCTTCCCTCACTGAGTTTTATTATGTACAGTCTCAATGAATGGCCTTCAGGCTATCGCCCAGTGTTCCCCCCACCCCCCACCACTTGGTCTCTACCATCAATGATCTTCTCACCGATCTTGACTGTGCTGCTTTGGATAACCCGGGTAATGAGCTTGCTGATCGTTTGGGTGGTGGGAGGGGGGAGACAGCCACTATTCCCCATTGCCCGTGACCCCTCTGGGGGTGGATTTGTGGCATGACATCTTATTCCTCTTCGTTGAGTCATGGGCAGTCTCATATTTGGCCACCCTCCAGTCAAATAAACTCTGTGTGATGAAGGGAGTCCCCTGCCACATGTTGTTCTTCTTCCACCTCCCCTGATGGGAATCTACTGTCCTCTGCCGTCTTCGTATTGGCCATACCAGGTTGACGCCCCCTCTTTTTTATTTATTTATTTATTTTTTACTCCATAATGAGTCGCATCCCCACCTCTTTTGTAATTGTCCACCAACCCGTGCCCCTTCCCCACCCCACCCCACCCACAGTGATAATGATCCATATTTTGTAGTTGGTTTGTCCACCCAGATTTAAGTTCATGAATTTCCTTCCAGAATTGTATTCCGTCGGTCAGCATTGATACGAGTTTGGGAGGCCTTCAGCCTTGAATTCACGCTGGCCTGGTACCCCTTTTC
Organism: Schistocerca cancellata; assembly: GCF_023864275.1. NCBI lineage: Eukaryota > Metazoa > Arthropoda > Insecta > Orthoptera > Acrididae > Schistocerca > Schistocerca cancellata. The sequence continues at coordinate 307,789,525 of NC_064627.1, read as the reverse complement.
CCTAATTTTTGTCTGGTCTTTTTCTCTGTTTTGTTTGGTCTTTTTCTCTGTTTTGTCTGGTCTTTTTCTCTGTTTTGTCTGGTCTTTTTCTCTGTTTTGTCTGGTCTTTTTCTCTGTTTTGTCTGGTCTTTTTCTCTGTTTTGTCTGGTCTTTTTCTCTGTCTTGTCTGGTCTTTTTCTCTGTCTTGTCTGGTCTTTTTCTCTGTCTTGTTTGGTCTTTTTCTCTGTCTTGTTTGGTCTTTTTCTCTGTCTTGTTTGGTCTTTTTCTCTGTCTTGTTTGGTCTTTTTCTCTGTCTTGTTTGGTCTTTTTCTCTGTCTTGTTTGGTCTTTTTCTCTGTCTTGTTTGGTCTTTTTCTCTGTCTTGTTTGGTCTTTTTCTCTGTCTTGTTTGGTCTTTTTCTCTGTCTTGTTTGGTCTTTTTCTCTGTCTTGTTTGGTCTTTTTCTCTGTCTTGTTTGGTCTTTATCTCTGCCTTGTCAGGTCTTTATCTCTGTCTTGTCTATTTTGCCACTTTTGTCTGGTCTTTTTCGCCACTTTTTTCTGGTCTTTTTCGCCACTTTTTTCTGGTCTTTTTCGCCACTTTTTTCCTGGTCTTTTTCGCCACTTTTTTCCTGGTCTTTTTCGCCACTTTTTTCCTGGTCTTTTTCGCCACTTTTTTTTCTGGTCTTTTTCGCCACTTTTTTTTCTGGTCTTTTTCGCCACTTTTTTTTCTGGTCTTTTTCGCCACTTTTTTTTCTGGTCTTTTTCGCCACTTTTTTCTGGTCTTTTCCGCTACTTTTTTTCTGGTTTTTCTCGCCACTTTTTTTGTCTGGTCTTGGTCTTTTTCGTCACTTTTTTGTCTGGTATTGGTCTTTTTTGTCTGGTCTTGGTCTTTTTTGTCTGGTCTTGGTCTTTTTCGCCACTTTTTTGTCTGGTCTTGGTCTTTTTCGCCACTTTTTTGTCTGGTCTTGGTCTTTTTCGCCACTTTTTTGTCTGGTCTTGGTGTCTTTTTCGCCACTTTTTTGTCTGGTCTTGATCTGTTTCGCCATTTTTTGTCTGGTCTTTTTCTTGTGTCCTCTTTCTCTGGTGTTGTCCTTGTTGTGTCTTGATCATTTTACGGTATAGGGATCGAGATGGGTCTGCGGCAGTGCTGGTGCCTTTTGATCTCACCCCTCTCCACCTCCTCCTCCCTTCCTTTTTTTGGACTCTTTCTTCTACCCAAACATTCCTTCTGCCTCTTTGTTTGCCTGATTTCCTCCCCGACGACTGGACTGTACTGTATTATTGGTGTTGTTCCTGTCACTCTGGACCTTGGGACTAATGACCTTGCTGTTTGGTCTCCTCTCCTAACCAACTAACAATACACATCACATTTCAAGTGAGTGTCTAAGACATCCTTGCTGTGAGAGTTATATTGATATATCAGATGGTAAAAGAATTATTATTTGGACTTTTACTGCAGCCACTTAGTCCAACCTTTCACTATTTCTTTGGAGATCATGCTCATTTTTCTATTTTATTATGTTTTTTTTCATCAGAGTATTCTGTAATTGTATCATTACCATTTCAAGTAAAGAGTGTCTACAAAAAATGTATTTTTCTTTTCACTGTACTTGATTATTTACGTTGGTTTATTAATTTATGATGGTCAATAAATAAAAAATACTTGTTTTGTTCTGTAAATGTAGTGTATAAGCTATGACTTTCTTTCCTAGTAAGGAAAATAAAGCATTTCCAAGCAGCAACTAATTAAGGTAAAATTTTAAAGCCTCAAAATTAACCAGTCTGACTTTGTCCAATTATGTTGAAAATTTGCCTTCAATGTTATTTACTTTGTACAAATTTTCATTTCATTACTTTATGTGCAGGAGATGCATTTTTAATATTGTTATCAGAGGCACGCATTCAACACTTTCGAATCCTTTTCCATTATGCTATCATTTCAGTTCATCCCCAAAGGTTTGATAGCTTTGCTCATTTTCCTTACTTTCTGTGTAATAAGACCCTAGACTCCAATTTGAGTATAATATCACGGCTGAAGGCACTAAGCAACATACTATGTTTTCTCCTGAAATAGGTTTTTTTATACTACTGAAGGAGAAAAGTACAAAATGCCACACAGTGCTATTTGCAAAGGTTTGTTGTGCATTGCACGCTATGAGAGTAACCAAGAATGGCATCGTGCACAGATCTGCAGCGTAAAGGATGGAATGTCTAAAATCAAAGTGAGTTTACGACTTTTTACTTATTTATGGTAATCCCGCATGCTCAGAGAGATTTTCTTGTAATTGTAAAGTTATGAGAGATCTTAAGATTCATATTTTTAGATATTGTAAATGTGCAGGAAGGCACAAAAGATTCAGTTATTATTGTAATGGTGTATTCTGCAGTTTCAGAAATAATAGAATGTCACTGTAATTGTAGATTTGCAGCTGATTTAGGACACATTCAAAGAAAAGAACAAGTGTTCATATCAGATTATTCTCATTGAAAGTAAAAAAAAGTGAATGCCATTGTTTGTGCATTGCACATTTGTCTGCAATAGATGAGTGGTTGCCTGTCCCTTGTTTTACATATTGTTCCATCAAGAATTTGCATTATTGCTAGGAACACCATCCAAAGTGAGTCTAGGTTTATTATACTTCATTGAACAACTATAAATAGTAGAATTAATTTGTCTCCATGTTTTACAGTACTGCAGGATTGTAATCCAGGTTTCTAAATATGTGTTTGTGCATGCAACTCCGCATGTGCATCCCATGTTCATTGGACCCTTGTTGTTGTGTTTTTACTCCAGCAAGTCACACACAAACGTATATGATCAGTATGTACACATTCTGATGTGAAGTATCCAGGCACCTAATAATGGACATTAATGTGATGTGTGCCCACCATTCACTTTTATGATAATTTGAACTCTGCTGGGAACGCTTTCGGGGAGTTCTCTGAATGTCTGTGGAGGAATGGCAGCCCATTCTTCCTCAGGAGTCGAAATGAGATAAAATAGTCATGTTGGACCGTGTGGTCTGGAGCAAAGATGACATTCTAAAGGATTCGTAAGGTTTTCAGTTGGGTTCATTTCAACACTCTGGGCAGACTGATCTGTTTCAGGAATGTTGTTGTCCACAAAACATTCCTGACAGTTGCTGCTTTATGACAGGATGCATTGTCATGCCGATACAATCAATCATTGTCTCCGAATGGGCTCCTCTTCTGTACACTGTACAAAGTGCTATAAAGTGTTTTCATATGCTTCAATATTCGGTGTTTTCCTAAGTGCAATAAGAAATCTACACCCTAGCCAGGAAAAACTCCCCATATAGTAACACTAGCTACTATGTAGTTTGTTATTAGCATTGCGCATGATGACGGGTAATGTTATCCAGGCATTCGGCAAAACCAAATCTTTCCCCCAGAGTGCCACTGGTAATAGCATGATTCATCGCTCCCAGTTATCTGTTTGAAGTCAGTCTTTATCCAGTGGTGTTGTTATGTACACCTCCTTGGGCTTTGCTTAGCACCGACTACAGAAATGCTCCATTCTTTTTAACTCCCTAAGCTCAGTCATTGTGTTAGCTGCACAAGCGACTTTTTCCATTGGTTTCATGGCATTTTTTATAACCACACTCCCCAACAGTCGATTGTTCCTGTACGTGATGTCTGCTTTGCCTTGGTTTAGTTGTGGTTATTCCTTTGTGTGTTCACTTTACAATCACATCACTAACTGTCAAATAGGGCAGCTTTAGAAGAGTTTAAATGTCCCTGATGGATTTGTTACTCAGGTGTTGCCCAAGGACTACTCCATGTTTGAAGTCACTGAGCTTTCCTCACTGACCCATTATGGTGTCACTGCTTCTCTACACACAACTTAAGATTCACAATTGCTCGCTGGGGGTGAAGTGCTAGAACTTTTGAGTTACTCACCATGTAACCAGTTCTGCTAATTAGATATACAGTGCAGATTTGATTAACTGGACTAATTGTTGTTGTAAGTTGATCAAGTAAGCAGAAATGTGGATAGTTGAATGTATCGAGAAAATGATTTTCATATTATTAATTCTTTAAAGACAACCTTCGCCACCTGGGTATGGTTACTTCTAGGAGTGTTTTAATATGTTTATCTGTCCGGTGTTATTGCATAATATTGTGTGTTTATTCAGAACAACAAAAACAAATTAAACTTTTTAAAATCAACAAAAATCAATATTTAATAGAGATTAGACAAATATTTTTGTACATGAGTGCATATTTTCTTAATTACTAAAATACTGCAACCTTAAATCATTAGATACCTAACAAAAGTGAAATATGACAGTCACTGTAGTTTAATTTTGTTTAAAATAATTGGTAACTGTCACTTGATGTTAACAATTTCTTCTCTTCATTGCTGCTGAATCACAAACTTGCTTTAATTGTAGTAAACTAATGGCTTTATTCTCTGTTTCTCGAATAATTTGAAAGCCAGTTACAGGGCTTTAAGTGCTTCCATATGAGGTGGTTCTGCATCATTTTCTGCTATTCATTTGCTTCTTCTGTTTTATGTTCTTGCATTTCATGATATTCATTTGCCTGCAATATATTTTCAACAATTTTATCATCCGACATGATCTGGAAACCTTGATGATTACTGTCACAAGTGACTGTTTCATATCATCAGCATCACATTACTGGCATATTTGTGTGTTTGTCAGTAGCTCATTTATATCCTCCAAGAACAGAGTCATCCACCTTATTTATTGAATTTTTGTGCTCCTATTTTGTTATTCTGTTCCAACCTTTGTTCAAAGTCTTCTTTTCAATCAAATCCCATGCATCTACAACCATGTAACAACACTTGTATAAATTTGCGTGAAAAATGACAAAATGACTTTACATTATCTTCATCCACAGATAACAATCTAGTTACAAGTTGTTTTCTGTAAAATCGTTTTAATGTTTCAGTAACACTTTGATCCTTTGCTACAAGCAAGGATGTCACAGAAAGAGGCAGTTTTACTCTACACATTTCCATTTTCTCTCTCTTAACACTTCAGCCAAAGGACGGATTCTAGTAAAAGTAGGACATTTCCCTGTATATCTATTTCATTGTGAATGTCTAGGTGTTCATCTGTGTTATGAAAAGGAAAGTTGCCACTCACCATATAGTGGAGATGCTGAGTCACAGATAGGCATAGCAAAAAGACTTTCACAAATACAGCTTTTGGCCATAAGGCCTTCCTCAAAAGAAGATGACACACACACACACACACACACACACACACACACACACACGAGCGCGCGCACGCGCGCGCGCGCGCGCGCAAACGCAACTCACACACACGACTGCAGTCTCAGGCAACTATAACAACACTGCGAGCAGCAGCACCAGTACTAGTGCATGATGGGAGTGAGGACTGGGTGGCAGTAAGGAGGAGGATGGGAGAGGGAGGGGGAGGGATAGTGGGGTAGGGGTGGCGGACATTGCACTGCTGCTGAGGAGTGCGCAGGGACCAGGTGGAGGGAGGATAGGGCAGCTATGTGGATTCAGTAGGGCAGATGAAGAACAGTGGAGAGGTGGGGGAGGAGGGGGGTGACGGACAGGAAGAGAAGTAAAAAGACTGGGTGCAATGGTGGAATGAGGGCTGTATAGTGCTGGAATGGGAACACGTAGGCTGGGTGAGTGAGGACAATGACTAACGAAGTTTGAGACTAAGAGGGTTATGGGAACATAGGATATATTGCAGGGAGAGTTCCCACATTCGCAATTCAGAAAAGCTGGTGCTGATGGGAAGAATCCATATGACATAGGCTGTGAAGCAGTCATTGAAAAATACACTACTGGTCATTAAAATTGCTACACCATAAAGATGATGTGCTACAGACGCAAAATTTAACTGACAGGAAGAAGATGCTGCGATATGCAAATGATTAGCTTTTCAGAGCATTCACACAAGGTTGGTGCCGGTGGCGACACCTACAACGTTCTGACATGAGGAAAGTTTCCAACCGATTTCTCATACACAAACAGCAGTTGACCGGCGTTGCCTAGTGAAACGTTGTTGTGATGCCTCGTATAAGGAGGTAAAATGCGTACCATCATGTTTCCGACTTTGATAAAGGTCGGATTGTAGCCTATCGTGATTGCAGTTTATCGTATCGCGACATTGCTGCTTGCGTTGGTCGAGATCCAATGACTGTTAACAGAATATGGAATTGGTGGGTTCAGGAGGGTAATACGAAACGCCGTGCTGGATCCCAACGGTCTCGTATCACTATCAGTCGAGATGACAGACATCTTATCCGCATGGCTGTAATGGATCGTGCAACCACATCTCGACCCCTGAGTCAACAGATGGGGACGTTTGCAAGGCAACAACCATCTGTATGAACAGTTCGACGACGTTTGCAGCAGCATTGACTATCAGCTCAGAGACCATGGCTACAGTTACCCTTGACGCTGCATCACAGACAGGAGTGCCTGCGATGGTATACTCAATGACGAACCTGGGTGCACGAACGGCAAAACGCCATTTTTTTTTTTGGATAAGTCCAGATTCTGTTTACAGCATCAAGATGGTCGCATCCGTGTTTGGCGACATCGCGGTGAATGCACATTGGAAGCGTGTATTCGTCATCGCCATACTGGCGTATCACTCGGTGTGATGGTATGGGGTGCCATTGGTTACACCTCTCGATTACCTCTTGTTCACATTGATGGCACTTTGATCAGTGGACGTTACATTTCAGATGTGTTACGAACCGTGGCTCTACCCTTCGTTCCATCCATGCGAAACCCTACATTTCATCAGGATAATGCATGACCACATGTTGCAGGTCCTGTACGGGCCTTTCTGGATACAGAAAATGTTCGACTGCTGCACTGGCCAGCACATTCTCCAGATCTCTCACCAATTGAAAACGTCTGGTCAACAGTGGCCGAGCAACTGGCTCGTCACAATACGCCAGTCACTGCTCTTGATGAACTGTGGTATCGTGTTGAAGATGCACGGGCAGCTGTACCTGTACACGCCATCCAATCTCTGTTTGACTCAATGCCCAGGCATATCAAGGCCATTATTACGGCCAGAGGTGGTTGTTCTGGGTACTGATTTCTCAGGATGTTTGCACCCAAATCGCGTGAAAATGTAATCACATGTCAGTTCTAGTATAATATATTTGTCCAATGAATACCCGTTTATCATCTGCATTTCTTCTTGGTGTAGCAATTTTTTTTGGCCAGTAGTGTAGGATGTCACATTTTGCAGCGCTCTAAGCAACCAGGTGGTCCACTTGTTTCTTGGCCGCAGTTTGTCAGTGACCATTCATGCAGACTGACAACTTGTTGGTTGTCATGCCCACCTAGTATGCAGCACAGTGTTTGCAGCTTAGCATGTAGTTCACATGACTGCCTCCTCAGGGCATTTGATGGGATAGGTGATGTTTGTGACTGGACTGGAGTAGGTGGTGTTGGAAGGATGTGTCTTACATCAAGGTCTGTTACCCTCCCAACCTTGTACAAAAACAAATCTTCAGTGCCTTGTCTTTCCTGTCTCCCAACACTTCTCAAAGTCCAGCAGTCCAGCCACAGAGCATTCCCCTCGTAACTCAGTACTACCCAGGACTGGAGCAACCGAATTACATTCTCTGCCAGGGTTTCAGCTACCTCTCGTCATGTCCTGAAATGAAAAATGTCCTTCCCACCCCTCCTCCAGTGGTATTCCTCCGTCCACCAAACCTAAACAGTATACTAGTCCCTCCTTACACAACCCCTGCTACCAACCCCTTACCTCACGGCTCATACCCTGTAATACATCTAGATGCAAGACCTGTCCTATACATCCTCCCACCACCACCACCACCACCACCACCACCACCACCACCACTACTACCTACTCCAGTCCAATCACATACCTCATCAAAGGTAGGTCTACCTGTGAAACCAGTCATGTGATCTACAAGCTAAGCTGCAATCTCTGTGCTGCATTGAATGCAGGCATGACAACCAACAAGCTGTCTGTCTGCATGAATGGCCACCGACAAACTATGGCCAAGAAACAAGTGGACCACCCAGTTGCTGAGCACACAGCCAACCATGACATCCTTCATTTCAAGGACTGCTTTACAGCCTGTGTCATATGGATCCTTTCCACCAGCACCAGCTTTTCTGAGTTGTGCAGGTGGGAACTTTTCCTGCAATATATCCTACATTCCTGTAATCCTCCTGGTATCAACCTTCGTTAATCATTGTCCTTACCCATCCAGCCTCCCTGTTCCCATCCTAGCACTATACAGCCCTCATACCACCATAGCACCCAGTCTTTTTACTTCTCTTCTTTTCCCCTATCCCCCCACGTCTCCCCTGCTTTCTGTCTAGCCTCCCAACTGCACATAGCTGCCTTATCCTCTCTCCACCTTGTCCCTGTGCGCTCCTCAGCAGCACTGCACTGTTCGCCACCCCTACCCCACTGTCCTTCCCCCTCCCCTCCCCTCCCCTCCCCTCCCCAGCCTCACCCTCACCCTCACCCAGTCACCACTCACATCATGCACTGGTGCTGCTGCTTGCAGTGTGGCTATAGTTCCCCGAGGCTGCAGTCATGTGTGTGTGTTTGCGTAGAGTGTGCGCGTGTGTGTGCTTGCACGTGTATGCGCACACGGTCGTGCACGTGTGTGCGTGTTTATGTTTGTTGTCTATACTTGACGAAGGTCTTATGGGCTGAAAGCTTTATTCGGACAGTCTATTTGCAACTCAACATCTCTGCTATAAGGTGAGTGGCAACTTTCCTTTTCATAGTATTGTTACATTCCATCCTGAATTTTCCATTGTTTGTTCATGTGTTTTGGTTTTTAGAAATTTAGGGAGAGGCAATGGGGATTTTGGATTTTCCTATGATGATAAAGACATCTTAAGAGTCCCGGTAGCATTTATGCAAACTGATATTGTTACTCAATCTGCTATTTTTATATCCTGAAGTTGGACTCTTGCTGAAGAGTTAAAGATTTTGATGGTAATGATTTCCAATTTAATGCAGCTTCATCAGCATTGTAAACAAAATCTAAGTCATAGACATGTTCATTGAGTGTGGGGCCAAACTGCTGAGGTCATCAGTCCCTAGGCTTGCACACTACTTAATCTAACCTAAATTAACTTACACCAAGGGAGGACTCGCACCTCTGATAGGGGAAGCCGCATGAACCGTGGCAATGCGCCTCAGACCGTGCGGGGGAAGAGGGTGGAGGCTCATATATATATATATATATGAGCATAATTTTTAAAAGGCAACATTATAACAGTCTTGTTTAGAATGCAGTTAACTCCATATTAGTATGCTTTCATGTGAACGAATTCTGCATTGATGATGTGCTGCTATTTCAGTATTAAAAACTGTATGTGAAGGACTTCGTTCATATTTACTTACATACTTTTAAGTTAATAACAACTTGTGTTTAATGCAGTTTTTCTGAGAACAGTGGTAAACCCAAGCCATGAGCTGTAAACATTTTCAGGTGTATTAAAATGGGAATGACGCTAATAACAATCCAGTTAACACTGAATTAATGGAAACACACTCCATATGTTCGCTGTTTCCCACAGCCTGTAATCAACTTTTTCTTCGACAAAAATATCTAGATATGCTAAGAAAAGCTCATTGAGAGATTTTACTAAAGGCATATGTTCATATTATATGCTCAAAAACTGTACCAAATACTGATGTTGTGATGAATGGAAAATAAGGAATATTTATTATCGATGCATTTCTTTTTAATATGAAAAAAAGTAGTTATGATGTGAAAGTTAATGTCAATAGGTCTTTCATCCATTTGTGGTCCTTATTGTAACAAGTAATATTAGAGATATTTTGTCTGTTGCAACTGTTCAAAGTCATATATCGACCAAAGACATTTCATTCACTATAACAGTTGTTTGTTTTATACACGTCGATTTAACAAGATCATAAACAGTTATCACAGCAGAACGATTTTTTGTACTAGTACTTATTGGCTCCTTGGTTATTTCCATGTATTCTTCTATACACAAATAAGACACTGTACAGTCGCAAAAGACAGAATAACTCCAATATTAGTTGTAAAATTGTGTTTGCAGAAGGGAGACCTCAAAAACAAAAAGACCATGTGTTAATTTGGAAGCTACACTGTTTCTTAGACGTAATGAATTTCAGTTCAGTAGCCTGTATTTTTTCTCATCAGATGTTGAATTTTTCATTTTCCTTTTATACATTAATTTTTGGAAACAAAATATTTTTTCATGGATGGAAAATTTTGGCAAGCAAAAACATTCACGCCCTTTTTAACATGCAACTCACCTCTCTCTCCCACAAGCTCCCCTAACTGAAACACTCTCGCATCCACTAGTCCATCGCTGTTAGTCGGTCATACCCATCCACAACCACTTGCCTTTTTCATTCACTCATTCTGCCAAACTCATTGTCAGTTGCTACTAGCTCATTCATCCTTTCCCACTGCTACTGTCTCTTCTCATTATCATTATCTCTATCTTTCTTGTTGTCATTGTCATAGACTGTTGTCTCTCATTATCACAGGCTCTCACCCACTTCCACATTCTCCTTCTCTTTATTCATCTCCCAGTGGCATTGTGTCCTTCACTCTTTTCCTAGCACTATTCTGTTACTATCACTATGTTCCGCAGCCACTGTGTCACTCACCGTAATTTTCTTTTTTGCCCTTTCTATACCATGACCACTGTCTGCTGTCTTCCAATATTTAGTATTTCGCCTCTCTCCCTCTGCCACTATCTCCTTGTCCCTCAGTGTAAAAAAGTGTGAATATGTTTGCATACCAAAATGTTTGGGAAAATTTTTAAAGGTGCTGAGGGAGGTAGAATGAGGCACCTGGTACCCACTTTTCAGTCATAGTCTTTTAAACAGGAGCATGCTCGCTTTTTTATTCTCCGATAGGTGTTTTTTCTGGTGGTTTCCTTCTTTTCTCTGCTGCAGCTGGGCATTCACCCATATGAAAAGAACTTTAAGGGTCAGTAAAATTTTGATAGTTTATGTGAAATTGGAATAACGCAAAACTAATTTTACAATGCAGACCGGATTTTATGTGCTTTAGTACAAGAACCCTTCTTACGTTAACAGAAACGCTTCTCAACATCTTTCTCCATGCTATGTCACTTTATAAACTATGTTTTCACCTCACAACGGATTTTACTTGCATATTTTACATGTACAGATAGTGCAACTTTGAATCTCCATATCTCTGAAACAGAAGAAAATATCAAGAAAATTTTAGAGGTTGTTTGAGATTTGGATCTTTGGAATATATTGTAAAAATTACAGCCATTTGCTGTGTATAACCGTCTTGGAATCAGCAGCCCAGCTTTGATACCTAGTGGAATTTGCAGCCCAGTAAGAAACCATGCTTTGGGGTGTTACTCAATAACAGATAGAGATTTTGAAAACTGGAAGATGACACTTCTGGATAAGTGCCTAGAGAATATACCATTAAAATGTGATCTGTTTGCTGCGGTTAGTTTTTCAGATATCCACCGCTGTTGGTTAAAGGATGGTGAAAAATTCTTTCTTCAGTTTTTCTCAGGAACCACCCATGAACTAAATGGTTTCTCCATAAGCTGCTTAAGGCGCACCATAGACCACCTCTACCACAAAAAGAACCAACTAATTTTCTCCGCTTGCCTAAGCTGGAGAAAATGTGTAATATTCAAATTTTGACCCTGTAGTGTAGTGTAGTGTAGTGTAGTATAGGGTAGGGTAGGGTAGGGTAGGGTAGGGTAGGGTAGTTACAGTAATGTGTTCCTTCTATTGGGTATACAAATGGACCCTCGTCCAAGGGCTACCCAAAACATTGATCCTCCCTTCCTATCACCAATAGAACCTGAGCTATGAGCTCCAGAAATACGCCATGTGTATTCGCAGCGTTTTGGTTCATATTGGTAGTGCATGGGTTTGCATGTGTACATGTAAACCTCTGCAGTTGGTATATTTCCTTCTTTCACTTTTTGTAATGAGATGATGATGAACTGCTTCCAGTTGCTGAGTATTGCATTGAGTATTCTTTACCTTCACTGTTGATTAAAGTCTCAGGTTATGTTGATCATGTCTACATTGAATTCATCTGATACAGTGATGCCATTTTATCGGTTTTCAAGATACTATATTTTATTTTATCCAGGTCAAAGCATGTTCATTTACATTACCAGAAACATGTAGTTCCTAAACCAAAGAGGTGTCTTTTCCTTTATAAGCTGTTTGACATTCTCCCATTCAGGTTTGATTGTAAGTAAAAACCAGATTAGAAGTGGACATACATTCCGAATTCATATCAACCCTTCATCCTTGTAAGGTACCTGAAGACAGAGCTCTAAAAACAATAGCGTGTAATTTTGCCATCAATAAATACAACTGAATGGCAAAAGAAAATGAGGAGGAGGAATAAAAAATATTTGTGATGAAATATTTTTAAATGTTTATTTTAACAGTCTTAAATGTCACAAATTATTACTGGTTTGTGTCAGTTAATTATTGTCTTCAGTTCTATAAATGAAAATAAAATAGTAGATATCATATACTGAAAACATATTTCTTTTTAATTAAATTATACGAGATTAATCGCAAGTCACGAAAAATCAAAAAGTTTTGTAAATGAGCTCAGTCATAAGCTGTAAAATAAGAAGAATAGCCATATACCAGACTTGTTAAAAACTTTCACTGGTATCCAACATATTACAAATCTCGTGCTACATTGTGTGTATCCACATCAGGAATGATCAGTGACACATGGACCTCTATGATGCAGAGTGCAATTAGTAATACAGTAGCCAAATATTACTTCCCCCATTCTGTGTTATACAGATCCATGTGTCATAGATGATCAGTGGTACAATGTAGAGAGGGATAAGTAATAGGTGGGATAGCACTGAATTTTGCTAAGTCTGATGCATTCCTCTTATTTGTACAGCTTTTGACAGTTATGTTGTAAAATCTTAATGACTTTTCATAACTCATGATTGATATTCTATAAATTAAACTTTTTCAATTTAAATTATTTTCAGTGTGTTTTATCTATTTCTGTAGATCCTTTTACACTATTGACTTTTATTTGTATTTCTAGATCTGTAGATGATTAAGTGTGTGAAATTTAGGAAAATTTGCAAATGAAACTGTATTAATCAGCCAGTGCCTCAACTGTCTTCCATCCCCATGGAAGTTACATGTTAATAGAAACAGTCTAAGATACACTTGCTACTCTTCCTTTCAAGAAGGTGCTTCTGCCCCCTCCCATTGTAACGGAACATAGTAAAGGCTTTACTTTACCGAAGTATGCGATACCCTCCAAATTCAACCAGTTTGACGAGTATTTATGAGTTTAGAAAAGTTATTGTGTATGTTAACAATGATTGCATAACATGTCTCCATAAACAGTCAACCCATTAAATTATACTGAATAACTGACCCACACAAAAGTTTATATCACTTGATCACTGATACAGCAAATGTCATCATGTGAAAACACTAAGTTCATCTTAAATAATTAATATGAAGTACGAAAAATAGTGGCCAACTTAGGTATTTTGGATCTCCTTAAATAAAAATCACCCAGTGAAACCTATTTGTTCACTAGGAGCGGTTTTACTCAGTATTCACGTAATCATTCCTATTTTAGACGAAAACCAATGTAATTCTTAATTATTCATGTTATTTATTTATTTATGCAAATTAGAGAAGTCAATTGACAAACTTCTAAAAAACGGCCTTTTTGTAACAAAGAATTATTCTGTCAAGTCAACAAATCTGTCTGTCATTTTAATAACATGTTAAATTATGTCACTCGATGCAAATTAATAACTTTTCTTCACAAATTATGATAACAGATATACATGTGACTTGTAAACTATATCTCTTTTTAGTAGTTCTTTGACAATGTTATAAATACAAGCAGCAAGAACGGTCGGGAGGGCAGTCGGAATGTCACTTTGGTAAAGTGTGTTTGTGTGTTATTGTTTGAGGTGGATAAACAATGCAAAGAACATGTAACGGAAGTACTACTTTGTGTTGAGTCATGGTCTTTGGTGGACAGTGGAATTAAGATGGCCACCAGAATAATAAATATTTGAAGTTTACATATTTGTTGGTTTTGCTCATTCTTTATCATCAAAAGCACATAAAAACACGGGACCTCATGTTTTTAACCCTAGACAACCAGATGTAGAGCCAGCATCAGCATCGAGAGACAGAAGCGATCCAGCAAGTAGCAGCGATTACTACAACACAATGCATTTTAATGGCGCCAACCTAACATCAAGTGCTAACAAGCTCCGTAAATGGAGTGCGATTATAGCAATTAGCAATATCTACGACCAGGCGACCATTACACCATCCACGCCAAATTGGTTAAGGCATAAACTCAGATGGTTCCTTTAAAAATGTCAGGTAAATTTCCTTTGCAGTCTTCCTCTGACCTGACTTTTTACTGTAGCTCTAAAGTCTCATCATTAATGAGATGTTAAACTTCTGTTTTCCTTCCTTCTCATGAGCAACAGATACCTAGTGAGACACACCACTCCTCATCCATAACTTAACTCTGAGAAACAACACGTACACTGATCATATGGTTTTATCGCATAAAACTACATAGGTATGTTTTCACTTGGAACAAAATATGTGAGTGGTAATATATATTAACATAAACATCATGAATCTGAAAACTGTTTTTTGTCAATTGTTGTTCAACCACACAAGGTACAAACTATATAGCTCATTAAAGGACTCCAGAAAACCCTATCTTCCCAATGTTAAAACAGCACTTATAAGTTACGTGTTTTCTCAGAAAGTATTTGAGCTAGGAAGTTATTGGAGTATTGGCTACAATTTAACACATTGATTTTTAAAAAATTGAATTCAGTTGTTAGAAATTAATTTTTTCTATTGTAATGAAAATTCACTATTTTTGTGCCACTTTTTGTTTATAAATTCAAAAATATACAATTTTTTTGGAAAAAGGCTGTGTTAAGTTATGCAAAAGGGACTGTGCACCATTTTCTGAAAATTTGAAGCAAATTGTTTTGGTAGATCCTGAGAAAACATGTAATCTATATGAAAAAATAAAACTTTTGGAAATCAAGCAACAACGTTTGAATTATCTTTGTAGTGCATTACTGGTCCATAGGATGGATGATCTCCATCTTTTGCAAACTCTTCCTCCAGCTTCCTCTTTGCTTTCCTCCTGTATACTCTGGCTTGTATTTCTAGGCTATTTACAGTCCTGTCAACAGCCCGAAAATGTTCCTTGTCTAAAGCAAGCATCGTTCATATCGTGTTGAAACCTATCTTTATTCCCATGTTTCAAAATACTTTGCATCTTACAACGTTGGCATCATAGAAAGTAGCAACAGCATCATGCGCACCAAAGTGAAATATTTCTGTTCCAACAGACACAGTCTTGGGGATTCTTGACCATACAGCACTATTTACACTTTCATTGGGGTTTTGAGTTTTTCCATGAACACATTTTTTCAACAGTTCAGTTGCTGCTAAGTCTCTGAAAATAGGTTTTATCACCTCCATTACTGCATCAGGTAGGCTGTGTTTATGATTCTTAGACTTCACCAGCTAGCAATCCCTTGTTGTACTTGCACCAACTGTTTTCTCCTTTGGGACACAAGTAATGATTGGGACATTCATCGGTTGAAAAGTATGAAAAAAAAAGTCCAAACAGCCTTCTTCATTTCATCGGCACTGTGTGTTTTGCCTAATAGCCATCCCATAATAGTTCTGTATTTTGTCAATTACACTTTGAGTTAACCTTCTCTTCCCAACCAACCCTGTACCATCAATGAGTTTTTGTATTTTGCACGAAGCTTTCAGTTGCCGAAGTCTTGATCACATTCATTTCTGTTCGTGTCCAGTACACTCAGAATTCTGCACTACATCATCACTACCTTAGGCCTTCAGTTCTTGAATATGTTTGAAACTGTTAGAAACACGATCACCAAGGTAATTCACATATCGCACTTTGTCACATGCAAAAGAAAGTTGAAATATACCAGCAACTCCAGCCGCTTCCATGCCTTCACTACTGCCACTATAGTTAGCTGTGCAGGTATGTTCATGTGTACCTTTATTTTTTGACATATATAATGTTTAGATATTACTGCTACATCTAAAACTTTTCCTTTATACATACTCGCAACAGACACTTTAGCATGAAGAGATGTGTGTGTGTCTGTTTATGCTATGTATATCGAATTCTGCAGTCAAGTCTCTATTACCACTGTTTTCTATTGCTGACTCTTCCACACCTTTCTTCATAGATTCTATGCAGACATCTTCTACTTTAGACCCTATAAATCTATTATAGTTTGTGAGCTTGGTTGGGGGATTTAGAAGATTCATCATGCCACAAAAAACTGCACCTGCAGTACCATCCTTACCAATTGTACACAAGGCATAAACAAATCTAGTGTTGCGTTCACAGATTTTGCTACCATTTTCTTAATTTGGAGTTACTGTAACATTGTTCCAAAAGGTGGTCATGTACAAACACCACATGTCAGTTCCATTTCGCTGGCAAGTCCTGTGTGATTTCTCATAGATAGTTCCAGACTGACTTCACTACTCTGAATACATCTTTCACGGTTTACAAAAATTCTGGTTAGAACTGACATATCAAATAATAATTCACATCTAATTTGCCCACAAAACATTCTTGCTTTTCACTAACTGAACCAAGCTTGCTCAGTGAAGTACTTTCTTTCTCACTTTCATTGCAATAGCCAGGTGTACCAGCAAGGTTAGGTTCGCACACTTGGTTTCGTCTTCCTAGTTTACAATAATACTTTGGCTTTCCAACATGTCTCCTTTTCTTAAAAGCCATAGATTTCTAGTCACTTTACATTTACCTATGATTATCCTTCAATAAAACAGTCATCAGTGAACAGGATTCACTACAAAAAGTTGTAGGATTACATAAGTGTAAATAAACAGAAACACGTGACAATTGAGTGAGTAATATGTGTCGAACTATCACAGGTTAACCACAACACTTATCCTGTAACACTTGTATTCTCTCACTTATATCACTGAAATGTACATAATGAGCATGTAGATATAATGTTTTACAGCTGCTTAAAAGCAGGACAATGGGTCACACCCATGCAGAACATATTTCAAAAATATTTTAAAAATAGTTGTAGTCCTTTGGACTGAATAAATTTTATATTGATTGAAAGGGGAAAGTCTGTAGATTTTAAAAATGCTAAAAAATAGAAATTGAACATTTTATGGTTTTGAACCATTCCAGATCCCCTTAACTCCTTTGTGCTTTGAATCTTGCTCACTGAAATAGGTGTTATATACAGTGTCTAACTTTTCTTTCAATATTAAAGTTGTAATGTGCTAATTACATATTCTTACTAACCCTAAATCCTTCTCCTATTCTGACACTCTACTGACTGCCTGGTCAGTTAATCAGTATCTGCGCCACACTGAATTTCGCAGTTCATCTAATCAAACAAATTTTTAATTTTGTGTGTACATAATGTTTTCCAGTTGTTTGTCTTGTGTCATTTCTGACACTTGTTACATTATACAGTTTTTAGCATTCTGAGTATGTGGAACAACTGAATGTGTGATGGAAATTTCTGATGTGTTCAGAAGTGACAGAACAATCCTGTGTTGTACGCTGTGTGGTAGATGAACACAAGTCTGCAAACATCTGGAAGAGCAGATGCATACTCCAATTAAAATTACTTTGTGATTGACAGATTGCATTGGCGATGGACAGTGTTGTCTTTGGCATACTGCGCGCTACACTTCACAAGGTGTTGCAGAGTCCTACAAAACAGGCAACACAGTGAGCACCTGGCACTCGAGAAGGAACTGTGGTTGGATGGTGGCTGGCCTCTGCCACTAAACTCGCTAAAATGTCAGTTGCAAAGTAATTTTAATCAGAGTGTGCCAGGCAGTGAAGAGTTTATCAATCCAGTGAGAGCAAAAGCATTCACTAGCACGTCAGGTCATAATTTACGGATCAGTGCGAAACTTTAGTAGCAGTCTGTATGTCTTTCACTAAGTTAAAGAACCCCCCAGCTAAAAGCATTTATGTCCAAATCACAAACCTGTACGTGGTTGATGAATCAACACTATGGATACTCTGTCTACCACAGTGTGTCAATGAAACAATTAACAAAATTTGCAAAATATATAATGAAGCCAATATTCAGGTGGGAATTGATTAAATATATGATTGACTTCGAAAATTGGAAATGTCATTACTGATACATTGACAGAAGCCAGGGAGAGTTCTCTGGCAATCGTGCTAGATTTCCAAAAGTTGAAAAGTGTTAGCTATTCCTCTGTTGCTCGACTTTGGAGTGAATCAGTTGAATTACCATGGCTTAGAATTTTCACTGTGGTCACTCTCCTGGCCTCAAACTTCATTAGTCATCGTCCTTACCCATTAGCCTCTTCCGTGTTCCCATTCCATCACGACACAGCCTTCTGTTCCACCAACGCCCCACAGTCGGAGCGAAAAACACAGTCATATTACAATAAGTAAAAGAATTAAAAAAATTGCAGAGAAACTGGGAAGGGTTGCATCAAAATAAGCGTAATACTTCAAAAATTAAAAGAAATAAATGTAAAATTTTATTGAAATCGCAATAACTTCTAAAGTAATCAGCATTTTGGTGCAGAGGAGCGAATGGTTAATTTTCTAACTGTTTGGTAAGAGGTTTAAAGGTAAAAAGTGTGGTGTCACCGCCAGACACCACACTTGCTAGGTGGTAGCCTTTAAATCGGCCGCGGTCCGTTAGTATACGTCGGACCCGCGTGTCACCACTATCAGTGATTGCAGACAGAGCGCCGCCACACAGCAGGTCTAGAGAGACTTCCTAGCACAGTTGTACAACTGACTTTGCTAGCGATGGTTCACTGACAAAATACGCTCTCATTTGCCGAGACGATAGTTAGCATAGCCTTCAGCTACGTCATTTGCTACGACCTAGCAAGGCGCCATTACCAGTTGCTATTGAGATTATGAATAATGTACCGTCAAGAGCGACGTTCACCATTAATGGATTAAAATTAAGTATTCCACCAGCTACGTCTGTTTTTTTGCTAAAGTCTAATTTCCTTGACCTGTTCCAGACCTCACGCCAGCCTGCGTGAGCTAAAACGCGTGCCTTTCGGTTTCCTCTAGTACCCGGTGTTGGCTCTCCTGCCAACCCACAGCAGAAAGATACAGGGATTGCGCATTTTATATTGCACACCAACTACGCCGTTTAATTATAATTATGGCATGGATTTCTGTGCATTGAAAATTAATAAGAGATTCATGTATTTATGCAACAAAAAATTGAAAATATTAACTTGTAACACAAATATTAAATAAATATTTAAATAAAGTTCCTACTCACCATGTACTGGAGATGCAGATAGGCACAGCACAAAGACTGTCAGAAAGTGAACTTTTGGCCAACAAGGCCTTTACCGGACGGACGGATGGATGCACGCACGCGCACACACACACACACACACACACACACACACACACACACACACACACGAGTCCGCTCAACAGCAGGATGGTCCAGCTGTTTCACGGCCAGTCTGTCAGTCACCATTCATGTGGACAGGTAGTGGGTTGGTTGTCATGCCCATGTAGAATGCTGCATAGTCATTGCAGCTTACCTGGTAGCTCACATGACTGGTTTCACATGTAGCCCCTTGTTTGATGGGATAGGTGATGTTTGTGACCGGACTGGAGAGGGACGGTGGGAGGATGTATAGGACAGGTCTTGCATCCAGGTCTATTACAAGGATATGAGGCAAGGGGTTGGGAGCAGGAGTTGTGTAGGGATGGACTAGGATATTGTGTAGGTTTGGTGGGCAGCAGACTAGCACTGGGTGGGAAGGATAGTGGGTAGGACTTTCATCATTTCAGGGCACGACGAGAGTTAGTCGAAAATCTGGTGGAGAATGTGACCCAGTTGCACCAGTCCTGGATGGTACTGAGTCGTGAGGGGAATGTTCCTTCATGGTCTGACTTTGGGAGGTGGTGGGTGACTGGAGAGGTACGGCACGGGACATCTGTTTTCGTACAGGGTTGGGAGGGTAATTGCTGTCTGTGAAGAATGTGTTAAAACTTCGTACATGATTCGGTAATGTCTTAAATCATTTCATTATTTATGACATCATATCTCTTGAGCTGTATGTCATACCATGATCTATTTGTGTAGGCAAATAGAGTGGGTTATGTGGGTACTGTTTGAAAAATGTGTTGGGAATAGAGTTAGTAGCAAAGAAGTAATAAATTTAAAGATCATGCATGACACAGCTTGTTTTTCATGCATCTCCTTATTTTTATGTCATATCTGCTGAACTATGGTAGGTAAGTGGTTTTTACCTCCACAGCGATTGTTGCCTGACAGTAAGGAATATGTGTACCATGTTTGGTAGAAATCTCCAGTGCTTTATGAGGAGATATGGGGGGGAAAAAACCATGCACACGCGTGTGCACGCGCCCCCCCCCCCTCCCCCCCCCACACACACGAGGGATTAGAGTGTCTCTACGTGCAATTTCTGGTTACCGTATTTACTCGAATCTAAGGTGCACTTCTTTTCCGGTTTTTTATAATCCAAAAAACCACCTGCGGCTTTGAATCGAGTGCAAAGTAAGTGGAAGTTCTGAAAAATGTTGGTAGGTGCAGCCACAAATAACTTCTGCCGTCGAATATATGTAGCGTTACACAGGCATGCTTTACAGGCACAAAGGTAAATACTGGCGCCAAAAATAAATTTAAAAAAGGATGGAAGACGAGCTTTTTTTTTCTCCGCCCCCCGAGTTTCGACCACTGCATTTTCATACATGAGCCAACAAAGTAAATACAAATCCTGTATTGTTCATCTTCGACTGTAGCAGCATTTCACTGTACTACGAAAATCCGACTGGCAAGACTGTTTGGGATATTTATCAGTATGGCCAACTCTACATTCTGAATTTTTTCCTATCTGTGAGAAGAGATGGTCACTAACAGGAACTTTTATTAAATGTGAATCACATGCAGTATTCTCTTCACCATAAGAATAATACAAATATAAACATTTTGCCATGTATTCTTTCGTGTTTGCTGCTATCTCATTTAAATCCTGTCTGCCTAATAAACTACGAAACTAGAGTGAGACAACAGCAAACGCGGAAGAATATACATATCATGTCATGTTCATATTTGTATTATTCTTATGCCTAATAGTGATACACTCAGAAATGAAGCACAGCAATTGACTAGATTTTTAAATCTAAGATGACTCTAATTTCTGTGCAGAATGTAATGTATTAAAGAGGCGCCTGCAAAAATTTTCGCTAAACTCTTGTTCAGAACATCATCTATCATACACAGTCTATTATTTGGTTTTTGTTGATCATTATCAAAGAAAGTTGCAGTGTAAGTAACAACAAATAGCAGTCTCTAGCCATTGTTTCACTTACGAGACAATTCCCCTCTTTTTTTTTTTTTTTTTTTTTTTTTTTTTTTTTTTTTTTTTTTTTTTTTTTTTTTTTTTTGTAAGCTGCGGTAGCGTGCACAAAAGCAAGCCATGCCGCAACCGGCGACAGGCTGTAAACACTCATTATCAGAATGCGACACACAATACATGGCACAGTACAGTAATGCATTTTCGGCTTAGAGTGACGTAACCACCTATAACAAAGAGAACGGCACTTATCAGATCAAAGAAAAATAAGCAGTCAATTCAAACCAGATGAAGCACGTGAAAGAGGAAGGGTACCCATATAAATACGGACAGAGCGCCTGACGCGTAGCAATGGGTACCTGGTAAAGCTTAACTGCTAAGCTTACGACTCGAACCAAACTACTGTAGCTGTATCGTCATTCATTCAACCTAAATTGTGTCTCATATTACAATGGACCAACTTTGTTTCAATTTGGAGGTGCGTCCTAAAACTTTTCTCTCCCCTTGAATTTCGAGTCTCAAATTCCAGGTGCGGCTTAGATTCGGGAAAATTTTTTTCCCTTGATTTTGAGTCTCATTTTTCAGGTGCGGCTTAGATTCGAGTGCGGCTTAGATTCGAGTGTGGCTTAGATTCGAGTAAATACAGTAGCTCTCGGTATCTGATTGACAGGAGATAAACTGATTACTGAAAATAGTTTTATTACAAATTGTCCAGCAACATTGCAACACAGCTTTTAACAGATTTGACTGCTTTACATAACTATCGTCAGTAAGTGCAGTACAGTGACCAGCCAGTCACAGACCTCATATAAAAGCTTATCACAGATACACACTGCCACAACAATACAATAGAGTGACAGTATTAAGGCAGTCACAGAGCACTTTTACATACAAGTCTGGCAGATGAACATTCCAAAGTTGGTATTAAATTAAACACTCAGTGGACACAGAAGGTTCATGAAGGCCGATAATAAACTACAGAAATGTACTGTATATAGTTGACATACAGCAATTAACACCACAATACAGACAGACAGTAGTGTTTCACTATTATGCATTTGATGGACAGGTATGAACTGCACTTCGATCAAAGAGATTCGCAGAAATAGAGCAAATTTGTCCTTCAATATACAGACTTGTTACATAGTTCTTGCTTATGTGCTAGCTCGTGCGGGCCTGTAGGATAGATTTTGCTTGTGTGCTTTCAGTCTGCAGATCTTTTATTAGTGTGTGTGTGTGTGTGTGTGTGTGTGTGTGTGTGTGTGTGTGTGTGATTGCAGATTTTGGAATAGTGTCGGCCGTATAAAGACTAGTGTTTTGAGCGTTATAGCATTTTGGAAACTAAGTAATGGTTTGAAAAACTGCTATGTTAGATTTTACTGATTTGGATGAGCTGTATTGGGACAGTAATTTGGTTTACAAAATATGTCACGGATTAATAAAATAAAGAAGACTATAGAAATATTCAGTGAGTCAAAGCTGTGAATTCCCTAATTACAAGTATGGCAGCCTTGTTTACACTTACAATTGTTTATGATCATTAATGCAAATTCTTAATTAGTTGCTTAATTGGTTAAGAAAAGGTTCATTCAATCCAGAAAAATTAATCCAACGAAAGTGTAGTATCAAACTTTGGGAATCTTAACAGCCATAGTAGTACAAAAGGGAACAGTAATTTCGGCTGTTCTCGGACTTTGTTTGTAATAATCTCTTAAATTAATTACTTTTAGGAAAACTGTAATAGTTCACTGTAAAGAGTGGCTTTAAGGCTTTGCTAATGAGTGGTGTTATTCCTCCCAGAATTAATGATAAACTCTTCAGGAGGTACTGTGGTAATAATTTCAGTCATCATTTGTTCTTTATTAGAGTGGTTTCCAACAAAATATATCATTGCAATCAGTGGATTGCTTATGAATACTGAATGTTCATGAATTATTGTGTGAATAGCATTTTGGCACATTTAGGTAGATACTACTGTGTGTATAACTGTCTTCAAATGAAACTTAAGGAAAAGATTTAGTATTTTTAAGAGATGTAGAATAATAGCAAATGGAGTGGATTCAACTTAGTACGTTTCAGGATGTTTCTCTGTCAGTTCTGATTTTTATGGCTGAAAGCAAGACTTTCTATCACTTCTTGGCAACAAATATCCAGTCCTAATATTCACATTCACTTCTAGTCTTCATGGGCACCTCGGACGAGCAGCCACTTCCGGGACTCAGTATCGTAAACAACTGTTGCTTACTGCACATCTGCACCTGCTGATCTTAATAGAACTGCAGGTATTGAAATTTGTACATGTAAGTTGAAACTTTTCCCACATACCAGAAATGCCATGACCGATCAAGTGGGGCTCCTAATGCAGTGTCGTATTTAAAGTCTCTGAAATTGCAGTATCATGTTATTCTTATTTATTGCCAACAATATCTGTTCCTATCTGTAGCACCTGGTGGTTGTAAGCGGTAACACTTGCATATACTGTGTGTCCTCTTTATCATAGCTAATTTTAGAGGATGACATGACATGGAGTACACAAGTCCCATGCTGCACTTGGCTTGTTACAGGACAGTAGGGTGGTGTAATAAACCTTGCTTCTCTAATGCAGTGCAATTGATATACCTATATTCTTTGCTGTGTACTGATCCAGTCTCATTGTAGTTTTAGGAACTTTCGTTTGCAAATAGTAGTCTTGTGTAGCAACAATGCTGGACTAAAAACTATTTATTAATAATTTTAGCAGAAACATCCTGATCACAGTGACCAAATTCTCTGATTTTCACAGTTTCAGAAGTGACAGTTACGTTATGAATGTATATTTTAGTGTCTGTGAGCACTAGCTAGAACGTTTAAATGGTTTATCTACCTTATATCTATAATTTATCATTTATTTATAAATTTGTAGTACATGTGAAAACTTTTTATTCTAGATAAATTATATTGACTATGGAACTGTGGGCTATGTGAGATCTGAAGAGCTAAGATTTATGCACAGAGATTTTGCGCAATTGCCAATGCAAGGAATACCTTCACGTTTAGCAAATGTTGAACCTGCTGTGGGTGAATGGAAAAAGGAAGTAAGCAATTACTTCTTGGATCTGGTTCGTGACAAAATCTTAATGGCAGTTATTGACAGGACAAATCAGGCAAGTAATAAATTACTTATCTTTTTTTGAAATGTGTATATTACATTTTTTAACAAGTTGTATGATCTTCAGTGTTTGACTTTCACTTATATTGTAATTTCTAATTTTAAATTAAATTAGTTTCTTAAATTTTTTTAGGCATTGTTTATTTTTGTGCAGTTTCATTTGAAAATAGGATGAAAATAAAATCACATTAGAAAGAGAGATGTATGCATGGTTTGGCTTGTGAGATGCTGTGCTTAGCATTTGGCAGCAAATACTCATATGAGGTTAATGACACACTCAACAGAATACATCAACTTGGATTCATAATTTTCAACAGCTTGAAAAATATTTATCACTGGTTTGATTAATTTGTCAAACTCCTTAAATTTTCAGTACAAGATTAAAAATATTCATAGTGTAAAAGTTTTTCTCACACTTCACTTTATGTTCTGGATTCCTTAATCTTACATTTGTAATTTAAGGGCTACCATCTTTATACTGTTACATGGTCAACTGTAGCCTTTGGTTCCAACAATCAGAACACAGATACGTGTACATTATATGCACCTCTCCAGGCCTTTTCAGTTGACAATTTTCAGATCATCTGATGTTGTTATTGTTGTTGTAGTCTTCAGTCCTGAGACTGGTTTGCTGCAGCTCTCCATGCTACTCTATCCTGTGCAAGCTTCTTCATCTCCCAGTACCTATTGCAGCCTACATCCTTCTAAATCTGCTTAGTGTATTTATCTCTTGGTCTCCCTCTATGATTTTTACCCTCCATGCTGCCCTCCAATACTAAATTGGTGATACCTCGATGTCTCAGAACATGTACTACCAACCGATCCCTTCTTCTAGTCAAGTTGTGCCACAAACTTCTCTTCTCCCCAATCCTATTCAATACTTCCTCATTAGTTATGTGATCTACCCATCTAATCTTCAGCATTCTTCTGTAGCACCACATTTCGAAAGCTTCTATTCTCTTCTTGTCCAAACTATTTACCGTCCATGTTTCACTTCCATACATGGCTACACTCCATACAAATACTTTCAGAAATGACTTCCTGACACTTAAATCTATACTCGATGTTAACAAATTTCTCTTCTTCAGAAACGCTTTCTTGCCATTGCCAGTCTACATTTTATATCCTCTCCACTTCGACCATCATCAGTTATTTTGCTCCCCAGTCTACATTTTATATCCTCTCCACTTCGACCATCATCAGTTATTTTGCTCCCCAAATAGCAAAACTCCTTTACTACTTTAAGTGTCTCATTTCCTAATCTAATTCCCTCAGCATCACCTGACCTAATTCGACTACATTCCATTATCCTTGTTTTGCTTTTGTTGATATTCATCTTATATCCTCCTTTCAAGACACTGTCCATTCCATTCAACTGCTCTTCCAAGTCCTTTGCTGTCTCTGACAGAATTACAATGTCATCGGCGAACCTCAAAGTTTTTATTTCTTCTCCATGGATTTTATTACCTACTCCAAATTTTTCTTTTGTTTCCGTCACTGCTTGCTCAATATACAGATTGAATAACATCGGGGAGAGGCCACAACCCTGTCTCACTCCCTTTGCAACCACTGCTTCCCTTTCATACCCCTCGACTCTTATAACTGCCATCTGGTTTCTGTACAAATTGTAAATAGCCTTTCGCTCTCTGTATTTTACCCCTACCACCTTCAGAATTTGAAAGAGAGTATTCCAATCAACATTGTCAAAAGCTTTCTCTAAGTCTACAAATGCTAGAAACGTAGGCTTTCCTTTCCTTAATCTTTCTTCTAAGATAAGTCGTTGGGTCAGTATTGCCTCACGTGTTCCAATATTTCTACGGAATCCAAACTGATCTTCCCCGAGGTCTGCTTCTACCAGTTTTTCCATTCGTCTGTAAAGAATTCATGTTAGTATTTTGCAGCTGTGACTTATTAAACTGATAGTTCGGTAATTTTCACATCTGTCAACACCTGCTTTCTTTGGGATTGGGATTATTATATTCTTCTTGAAGTCGAAGGATATTTTGCCTGTCTCGTACATCTTGCTCACAAGATGGTAGAGTTTTGTCAGGACTGGCTCTCCCAAGGCTGTCAGTAGTTATAATGGATTGCTGTCTACTCCAGGGGCCTTGTTTTGACTCGGGTCTTTCAGTGCTCTGTCAAACTCTCCACGCAATATCGTATCTCCCATTTCATCTTCATCTACATCCTCTTCCATTGCCATGATATTGTCTTCAAGTACATCGCCCTTGGATAGACCCTCTATATACTCCTTCCACTTTTCTGCTTTCCCTTCTTTGCTTAGAACTGGGTTTCCATCTGAGCTCTTGATATTCATGCAAGTGGTTCTCCTTTCTCCAAAGGTCTCTTTGATTTTCCTGTCAGCGGTATCTATCTTACCCCTCATGAGATAAGCCTCTACATCCTTACATTTGTAGCCATCACTGCTTAGCCATTTTGCACTTCCTGTCGATCTCATTTTTGAGACGTTTGTATTCCTTTTTGCCTGCTTCATTTACTGCATTTTTATATTTTCTCCTTTGATGAATTAAATTCAATATTTCTTCTGTTACCCAAGGGTTTCTACTAGCCCTCGTCTTTTTACCTGTTTGATCCTCTGCTGCCTTCAATATGTCATCCCTCAATGCTACCCATTCTTCTTCTACTGTATTTCTTTTCCCCATTCCTGTCAATTGTTCCCTTATGCTCTCCGTGAAACTCTGTAAAACCTCTGGTTCTTTCAGTTTATCCAGGTCCCATCTCCTTAAATTCCCACCTTTTTGCAGTTTCTTCAGTTTTAATCTACAGTTCATAACCAATAGATTGTGGTTCCTAATCTCTGTCTTACCATTATATAATCTATCTGATACCTTCTAGTTTCTCCAGGATTTTTCCATGTACACAACCTTCTTTTATGATTCTTGAACCAAGTGTTAGCTATGATTAAGTTATGCTCTTTGCAAAATTCTACCAGGCGGCTTCCTCTTTCATTTCTTCCCCTCAATCCATATTCACTTACTATTTTTCCTTCTCTCCCTTTTCCTACTCTTGAATTCCAGTCACCCATGACTATTAAATTTTCGTCTCCCTTCACTACCTGAATAATTTCTTTTATCTCATCATACATTTCATCAATTTCTTCATCATCTGCAGAGCTAGTTGGTATATGAACTTGTACTACTGTAGTAGGCATGGGCTTCGTGTCTATCCTGGCCACAATAATGCATTCACTATGCTGTTTGTAGTAGCTTACCCGCACTCCTATTTTTTTATTCATTATTTAACCTACCCCTGTATTACCCCTGTTTGATTTTGTATTTATAACCCTGTATGCTCCTGACCAAAAGTCTTGTTCCTCCTGCCACCAAACTTCACTAATTCCCACTATATCTAACTTGAACCTATCCATTTCCCTTTTTAAATTTTCTAACCTACCTGCCCATTTGAGGGATCTGACATTCCACGCTCCGATCTGTAGAATGCCAGTTTTCTTTCTCTTGATAACGAAGTCCTCTGGAGTAGTCCCCGTCCGGAGATCCAAATAGGGGACTATTTTTTTACCTCCAGAATATTTTACCCAAGAGGACGCCATCATCATTTAAGCATACAGTAAAGCTGCATGCCCTCGGGAAAAATTACGGCTTTAGTTTCCCCTGCTTTTAGCCGTTCGCAATACCAGCACAGCAAAGCCGTTTTGGTTAGTGTTACAAGGCCAGATCAGTCAATCATTCAGACTGTTGCCCCTGGAACTACTGAAAAGGCTGCTGCCCCTCTTCAGGAACCACACGTTTGTCTGGCCTCTTCAACAGATACCCCTCCGTTGTGGTTGCACCTACGGTACGGCCATCTGTATCGCTGAGGCACGCTAAGCCTTTCCACCAACGGCAAGGTCCATGGTTCATGTGGGGCTTCACTACTCAAGGTTAAATATAACTTTGGCTCAGAAGGGAGTATTATGCTGCCACAAAAGTCTTTGGTCACTTACCTAATAGCTTCAGAAGTCTGACATGTAGTCATATAGCATTTAAAAGGAAATTAAAAGAATTTCT
This sequence comes from Schistocerca cancellata, assembly GCF_023864275.1. Taxonomy (NCBI): domain Eukaryota; kingdom Metazoa; phylum Arthropoda; class Insecta; order Orthoptera; family Acrididae; genus Schistocerca; species Schistocerca cancellata. Next base: position 307,760,924 of record NC_064627.1, on the reverse strand, counting down.
GAATGGCAACTCCTTTTACTCATTAGATGAATTTTTGGATATAGTAAGTGTGTAATTCCCCCCACCCCAACCCAAAAAAAATAAAATGAAAAAAATATTAAGTTCCTGTAATATTTTGTGTAATGTAATATCTTGAATTGACACCTTTTATTAACCTGACATGTTCCACATCATTATGAAGTGTCGTATTCATGATCTATGGAACAAGTACTAACCTAATCTTACCATTTTCCAAGCTCCTGTGAGCATATGCATTGCTTGCAGGATGTTCAATTTAAACACTTCATTCCTATCAGCAAAGGCAAGTGCCCTAAGGAAAAGAGCTTTCCAATACTGCTTTTCAGGCTATGAATAATCCTTAGATCCATGGGCTGGAGTTCGCAGAAATCCTAAGTCTGTTGGATGAGCGGGACACTTGTCCATAAAGAGAACAACCTTCCTCTTTCTAGCACCCATTAATATATCAAAAGCTTGCAAGAACTTTTTGAACAAGTCCGCAGTCATCCAAGCACTTTTTTTGCTATAACACTTACATGGCAGCGTAGCACTGTTCTTAAAACAATGTGGTTTGTGGAACTTTCCAATTACTATGGGATCCAGCTTGTCGCTGTCATCTGTGTTGCTGCATATGAGAACAGAAATTCTCTGCTTGTTCATTCTTCCTCCATGGCATGCTTCTCCTTTAACACTTAAGGTTTTAGAGGGCATGAGTTGGTAAAACAGGCCTGTTACATCCACATTGTACACATCCCAAGATTCAAAACCTTCCAAGAGGGGTGACAGCACCTCTTCTTTCCAGTGTTCAACACTTTCATCACTAGCTGCAGCACTCTCTCCACTTACTGCCCTGCAATTTATTCCATAGGGTTTTTTGAAACTATCCAGCCAACCATTCAAAGCTTTGAATTCTGTTAGTCCAAGTTTCCCTGATATCATAGATGCTTTCATTTTTATCAATGTTCCATCAATTGGTAAATTTTCAGCACATGCTCCATTGAACCACTCCATTAGCTTCGATTCCATTTCTTAAGGCGACTTTGTAACATATTTTCTCTGCTTTGCTTTTGAACCGCACTGTGTTTCTTGATCCAGAATCTTCTCCTTATTCTTCAATATTCCTGACAATGAAGCCTGTGCAAGTCCCAGGCGTCGAACCATTTCACTTATTGGCACATTTGCGTTTCTCTCCACTTTCCGAATCAAGTTCACTTTTTCCGCGACAGATAAGAGTTTTTCTTTCTTCTGCCATAGTCAACTTCACTACAACAATGAATGTGAGTGAGCAAACTGATATACAGCTGGATTCTCCACGCGTGATATACAGCTGGATTCTCGGCGCAAGACACAGTAATACACGAACTGATGCAAACTTGCATAAACTGATGCTATACTGTAAAGCTGCTACGAATGTACAGATTCGGACAAAGCTCGGTTGCAAGCAAGCATGGAAAGTGGCACGAGTGTTACATTGTTAGTCTCCGGCCGCAGTCGGGTAAGTTCGAGCGTGCTCATGCATGTAGCGAGGAATCGATATGGAAGATGATCGATCATATCCAATATAAATGCTGGAGTTCATAGGTTCTTAAAGCCTATATTATACGATGCTTTCATTTGGAGGCAAAGCGTACGGAAGTTCCAAAAAATCCCCCTAGAAGCCACCACAAGTACTGTAGTTACCGTATTTGCCCAATTGCAAGCCGACCTCGAATGCAAGCAGCACCCCAAAAATGAGACTTTGGAAAATAAATAAAAATAAATTTTACCCCGATTTCAAGCTGCTCTTAAAAGTGAAAGATACGGCTCATCATATGATGGATAGAGTATTAAGTGGCTCTACTAGAAATACAGTATTTTTTAAATGCGTGACAAACAGTTTCACTTGGGAGACATTTCCAAGATTGAAACTTCCTGGCAGATTGAAACTTCCTGGCAGATTAAAACTGTGTGCCGGACCGAGACTCAAACTTAGGACCTTTGCCTTTCGCGGGCAACTCATTCCACGGAATGAGTGACACAACCCAGTGTCGTCGTGTAATCTAGGCTTAGTGCTAAATGCTGGTTTTGATGTAATTCGAATTACGTTAAATCAAATATAAAATTGCATTGCACTTATGGAATAATTTTTGAGACTTGAAATTTCTTCCGTTAAATGCGGGTTTACGTGAAATCGAGGTCACGTAAAATTGGGGTTGTACTGTACTTACATAAATATTTGCACCCAACGGTTAGAAGAAATTCTCAAAGTGCATCTTGCTATGCATGGAAAAACAAATTAAATGGTGCAGTGTTTTGTTATTTAAACCAGAAACATTCGACCAACACAAAGAACACATAGGCGTCAACTAGCACTACAAGTCACCAAACAAAGACACGCGAAGCATGCATTTGAGGTCTTGTAATGATAGCGAAGTTGTGCACGTGTAGTAAAGACAGTTTGAAACTGATCGTGACTGCTCATGATACCTTCAGTGTGACATCCTTCAAGTCGGTCTCAGAGCTAGGCACAGATATGCAGTACAATCGCATGGTTGCTGCCAACTTCTACTTGTGGACTGGCACGGCATAGCGTCGATAGCACACGATACCACAGTTTCTTCTGAGGCTACTTTCACACATTTCAGTCTTCCTAAAATGCCGGACATTTTGCAATGAGTTGTTTTTGCGCCCCTTGATTAGTATTGCCTTCCACAAATACACTTCCTATTCCTTTTTTTGGGTAGACTCATCTGTGTAAATCTACATCTACATCTACATTTATACTCCGCAAGCCACCCAACGGTGTGTGGCGGAGGGCACTTTATGTGTCACTGTCATTACCTCCCTTTCCTGTTCGTCGCATATGGTTTGCGGGAAGAACAACCGCTGGAAAGCCTCCGAGCGCGCTCGAATCTCTCTAATTTTACATTCGTGATCTCCTCGGGAGATATAAGTAGGGGGAAGCAATATATTCGATACCTCATTCAGAAATGCACCCTCTCGAAACCTGGCGAGCAAGCTACACCGCGATACAGAGCGCCTCTCTTGCAGAGTCTGCCACTTGAGTTTGCTAAACATCTCCGTAACGCTATCATGCTTACCAAATAACCCTGTGACGAAAAGTGCCGCTCTTCTTTGAATCTTCTCCATCTTCTCTGTCGACCCGACCTGGTACAGATCCCCCACTGATGTGCAATACTCAAGTATAGGTCGAACGAGTGTTTTGTAAGCTACCTCCTTTGTTGATGGACTACATTTTCTAAGGACTCTCCCAATGAATCTCGACCTGGCACCCGCCTTACCAACAATTAATTTTATATGATCATTCCACTTCAAATCGTTCCGCACACATACCCTCAGATATTTTACAGAAGTAACTACTACCAGTGTTTGTTCTGCTATCATATAATCATACAATAAAGGATCCTTCTTTCTATGTATTCACAATACATTACATTTGTCTATGTTAAGCGTCAGTTGCCACTCTCTGCACCAAGTGCCTATCCGCTGCAGATCTTCCTGCATTTCACTGCAATTTTCTAAAGCTGCAACTTCTCTGTATACTACAGCATCATCCGTAAAAAGCCGCACGGAACTTGTCTTGAGCTAAAATTGTCAGCTAAAATTTTCTCATTCAGTGTACCTTGGATGCATGGTAGGTGCCTCTTAAATGTCCAGTGTCACTAAGGTATTAGCATAGGGCGTGATGAGGGGAAGTGCAAAGCATTGACGTAAAAATCTGCTAAGAGCAGGAATTCTGTTTTAAACCAATACCTGCCCACATAGCATTGTTAGGGAGTTTTGTAGTTTTTCTAAATAAACTGTCATGTAAGAAATGGAAACATTTCAAAGCGGATTTGGCAGTAATGTATTTCCTGCATAGTTTGAACAACATTTCAGTGCTTCCACCAGCAAATGATTAGTTGGAGTCAATCCGAATGCTCCAAAACATCCTCTAAGGCTTTATACTGTCACTTATCTAGTTTTCCTTGGGTATTTCGTGTCGCTGAATCATTGCAGATGAATCTGTAGTCCATATAAGGTCATATTAGAGTTTGATATAATTATGTACACAACTGTTTTCATAGGACCAGGTTGAAGAGCCAATATCCAGGCCATGGAGCGACTCAATACATGAAAATACAGCAGGAAAGTGATTAATAAATAAAATAAAATTTATACAAATCCTCTGCAGAGGACAGTCTGCTGAATATAAACAAAGATGATGTGACTTAACAAAAGAAAGCGCTGGCAGGTCGATAGACACACGAACATACACATAAAATTCTAGCTTTCGCAACCAACGGCTGCTTCGTCAGGAAAGAGGGAAGGAGAGGGAAAGACACAAGGATGTGGGTTTTAAGGGAGAGGGTAAGGAGTCATTCCAATCCCGGGAGCGGAAAGACTTACCTTAGGGGGAAAAAAGGACGGGTATACACTCGCGCGCACACACACACATATCCATCCACACATATACAGACACAAGCAGACATATTAAAAGGCAAAGAGCAAATCTTAACAGTGATTTACACTTTCAAGAGTAAACTGAAGAATTTCCTCGTGGTTCGCTTAAACTATTCTGGTAGGGAGTTCTTATATTGTTGACTATATATATATACCTAAAAACAAAGATGATGTGACTTACCAAATGAAAGTGCTGGCAGGTCGACAGACACACAAACTAACACAAACATACACACAAAATTCAAGCTTTCGCAACAAACTGTTGCCTCATCAGGAAAGAGGGAAGGAGAGGGAAAGACGAAAGGATGTGGGTTTTAAGGGAGAGGGTAAGGAGTCATTCCAGTCCCGGGATCGGAAAGACTTACCTCAGGGGGAAAAAAGGACGGGTATACAGCAGGAAAGTTATTAATAAATAAAATAAAATTTATACAAATCCTCTGCAGAGGACAGTCTGCTGAATATAAACAAAGTCTTTAAATATGTCTGCTTGTGTCTGTATATGTGTGGATGGATATGTGTGTGTGTGCGAGTGTATACCCGTCCTTTTTTCCCCCTGAGGTAAGTCCTTCCGCTCCCGGGACTGGAATGACTCCTTACCCTCTCCCTTAAAACCCACATCCTTTCGTCTTTCCCTCTCTTTCCTGATGAGGCAACAGTTTGTTGCGAAAGCTTGAATTTTGTGTGTATGTTTGTGTTAGTTTGTGTGTCTGTCGACCTGCCAGCACTTTCATTTGGTATGTCACATCATCTTTGTTTTTAGGTATATTTTTCCTTCGTGGAATGTTTCCTTCTATTATGACTATATATATATATATATATATATATATATATGTGTGTGTGTGTGTGTGTGAATATAATAGAGGGAAACATTCCACGTGGGAAAAATATATTTAAAAAGAAAGATGATGAGACTTACCAGACAAAAGCGCTGGCAGGTCGATAGACACACAAACGACCTGGTACAGAAGCAAATAACCAGAGCCACTTCCTCATCTCCTCAAACCCGGAACCTTCCACAGAAGAACCCCAAAAGTGCCCCACTTGTGACAGGATACTTTCCGGGACTGGATCAGATTCTGAATGTGGCTCTCCAGCAGGGATACGACTTCCTCAAATCCTGCCCTGAAATGAGATCCATCCTTCATGAAATCCTCCCCACTCCACCAAGAGTGTCTTTCCACCGTCCACCTAACCTTCGTAACCTCTTAGTTCATCCCTATGAAATCCCCAAACCACCTTCCCTACCCTCTGGCTCCTACCCCTGTAACCGCCCCCGGTGTAAAACCTGTCCCATGCACCCTCCCACCACCACCTATTCCAGTCCTGTAACCCGGAAGGTGTACACGATCAAAGGCAGAGCCACGTGTGAAAGCACCCACGTGATTTACCAACTGACCTGCCTACACTGTGAAGCGTTCTATGTGGGAATGACCAGCAACAAACTGTCCATTCGCATGAATGGACACAGGCAGACAGTGTTTGTTGGTAATGAGGATCACCCTGTGGCTAAACATGCCTTGGTGCACGGCCAGCACATCTTGGCACAGTGTTACACCGTCCGGGTTATCTGGATACTTCCCACTAACACCAACCTGTCAGAACTCCGGAGATGGGAACTTGCCCTTCAGCATATCCTCTCTTCTCGCTATCCACCAGGCCTCAATCTCCGCTAATTTCTAATTTCAATCTGCCGCCGCTCATACCTCACCTGTCTTTCAACATCATCTTTGCCTCTGTACTTCCGTCCCGACTGACATCTCTGCCCAAACTCTTTGCCTTTACAAATGTCTGCTTGTGTCTGTGTATGTGTGGATGGATATGTGTGTGTGTGCGAGTGTATACCTGTCCTTTTTTTCCCCCTAAGGTAAGTCTTTCCGCTCCCGGGATTGGAATGACTCCTTACCCTCTCCCTTAAAACCCATATCCTTTTGTCTTTCCTTCTCCTTCCCTCTAACCTGACGAGGCAACCGTTGGTTGCGAAAGCTAGATGTTTGTGTTTGTTTGTGTGTCTATCGACCTGCCAGCACTGGCAGGTCGATAGACACACAAACATACACACAAAATTCTAGCTTTCGCAACCAACGGTTGCCTCATCAGGAAAGAGGGAAGGAGAAGGAAAGACAAAAGGATATGGGTTTTAAGGGAGAGGGTAAGGAGTCATTCCAATCCCGGAAGCGGAAAGACTTACCTTAGGGGGAAAAAAGGACAGGTATACACTCGCACACACACACATATTCATCCACACATACACAGACACAAGCAGACATTTGTAAAGGCAAAGAGTTTGGGCAGAGATGTCAGTCGGGACGGAAGTACAGAGGCAGCCGTTGGTTGCGAAAGCTACAATTTTGTGTGTATGTTTGTGTTTGTTTGTGTGTATCGACCTGCCAGCGCTTTTGTTTGGTAAGTCTCATCATCTTTGTTTTTTAACAATATAAGAACTCCCTAACAGAATAGTTTAAGCGAACCACGAGGAAATTCTTCAGTTTACTCTTGAAAGTGTAAATCACTGTTAAGATTTTTTTTTATTCTTGTGGTAGCTTATTGAAAATGGTTTCAACAGAATAATGTATGCCTTTCTACTTAGGCATCAAGGAGGTATGATTCAATTACACATTGGAATTCTGCCTAGCATTAACTGAGTGGAAGCTGTTGGTTCTTGGGAGTAAGATCGTAGTGTTAGCAATGGATGACATTAAAGATAATATTTATTCAGAGGTCAGTGTCAGATCTCCCATACTCTTGAACAGGGGGTCGACAAGCTGATAACGAACTTATCGTATACAGGGTGGTCCATTGATAGTGGCCTGGCCAAATATCTCACGAAATAAGCATCAAACGAAAGAACTACAAAGAACAAAACTCGTCTAGCTTGAAGGGGGAAAGAAGATGGCGCTATGGTTGGCCCACTAGATGGTGCTGCCATAGGTCAAACAGATATCAACTGCATTTTTTTTAAATAGGATCCCCCATTTTTCATTATATATTCACGTAGTGCTGTAATAGTCGCAAACATATAAGTACATGGTATCACATAACATTCCGCCAGTGTTGACGGTATTTGCTTCGTGATACATTACCCGTGTTAAAACGGACCGTTTACCAATTACGGAAAAGGTCGATATCGTGTTGATGTGTGGCTATTGTGATCAAAATGCCCAACGGGCGTGTGCTATGTATGCTGCTCGATATCCTGGACGACATCATCCAAGTGTCCGGACCGTTCACCAGATAGTTAAGTTATTTAAGGAAACAGGAAGTGTTCAGCCACATGTGAAACGTCAACCACGACCTGCAACAAATGATGATGGCCAAGTAGGTGTTTTAGCTGCTGTTGTGGCTAATCCGCACATCAGTAGCAGATAAATTGTACGAGAATCGGGAATCTCAAAAACGTCGGTGTTCAGAATGCTACATAAACATCGATTGCACCTGTACCATATTTCAGTGCAACTGGAATTGCATGGTGACGACTTTAAACGTCGTGTAAAGTTCTGCCAGTGGGCACTAGAGAAATTGCGGGGAGAAATTGCGGGACGATGACAGGTTTTTTGCACGCGTTCTATTTAGCGACGACCGTCATTCACCAACAGCGGTAACGTAAACCGACATAGTATGCACTATTGGGCAACGGAAAATCCACGATGGCTGCAACAAGTGGAACATCAGCGACCGTGGATGGTTAATGTATGGTGCGGCATTATGGGAGGAAGGATAATTGGCCCCCATTTTATCGATGGCAATCTAACTGATGCAATGTATGCTGGTTTCCTACGTAATGTTCTACCGATTTTACTGCAAGATGTTTCACTGCATGAGAGAATGGCGATGTACTTCCAACATGATGGGATGCCCGGCACATAGCTCGTGTGCGGTTGAAGCGGTAGTGTATAGCATTTTCCATGACAGGTGGGTTGATCGTAGAAGCACCATACCATGGCCTGCGAGTTCACCGGGTCTGACGTCCCTGGATTTCTTTCTGTGGGGCAAGTTGAAGGACATTTGCTATCGTGATCCACCGACAACACCTGACAACATGCATCAGCGCATTGTCAATGCATGTGCGAACGTTACGGAAGGCGAACTACTCGCTGTTAAGAGGAATGTCGTTAAACGTATTGCCAAATGCATCGTGGTTGACGGACATCATTTTGAGCATTTATTGTTTTAATGTGGTATTTACAGTTAATCATGCTGTAACAGCATGCGGTCTCAGAAATGATAAGTTCACAAAGGTACATGTATCACATTGGAACAACCGAAATAAAATGTTCAAATGTACCTACGTTCTGTATTTTAATTTAAAAAACCTCTCTGTTACCAACTATTCGTCTAAAATTGTGAGCCATATGTTTGTGACTATTACAGCGCCATCTATCACAGAGCAAAAAAAGTGGTCCAAAATATGTAATAAAAAATGGGGGTTCCTATTTTAAAAAACGCGGTTGATATCCGTTTGACCTATGGCAGCGCCATCTAGCAGGCCAACCAAAGCGTCATCTGGTTTCCCCCTTCAAGCTAGACAAATTTCATTCTTTGTAGTTTTTTTGTTTGACACTTATTTCGTGAGATATTTGGCCCGGTCACGATCAATGGACCGCCCTGTATATTGCTCTGACTGCCCATACCTGATCCAAAAGTACCCTTTGTGAATGGGAAGGATTGCTCCAGTATAATACCATATGTCGGAAAGGAATGAAAATAAGCAAAGTAGATTAATTTGTGTGTTGGACTACCGCGTATTGCAAATGGTAAATATGCCAAGTGGCACAGATAAAACAAGCCTGTGGCAGTGAGTTGAGCACAAAAAAGAAAGAAAGAAAAAATCCATTTATGCAACTGTGTTGAGGGTAGTGTCAAAAAATATCGGTCCTATGATGCGCACATCTGTTACACCGCACCAAATGCCGACTTTCCCATCGTGGAATGGTTGCTGGCACACAATGTTAGAGTCCTCCATTGCCCAGTTTGTTGTTTCATGAATTCACAAGACTGAAAAGAAGAAACCTTGCTTTATCATGCATGATGCAATGGAACGGCTCTAACAAACCATTGTTAATGCTACTCAGAAGCCACTGCAATAATCTACATATTTCTGACAGTCGTCCTCCCATAATTGCTGCACAGCTGTCACACGATATGGCTTCATATTTACTTTCTGATATCCACTGGCAACTACTCCTAGTTACATATGCCTGTTAAGCCAGTTTACATCTAGACTTCATTCAGCTCTGAATAATTCTTTGACGAATGTCTGCAATAACTTCTGGTGTGCAAAATAAAGGAATTCTTTGTTGTTTCTATATTTTGCACAGATTCATAGATATGCCAACTTTTATATAGGCTCTGTATTTCTCTCTTAGCTGATGGTCCTCAGTCCAGATACTTGACCCCGACAATGTGATGAGTTTCCTTAATCGAATCTGTTTTCATGTATTCTTCCAAAATTTCTACTCTTTCATCTGCCAAAGTCATTCTGCAGACCACAAGGAGAAGCATCTAACTTCACTGATGAAATAAAATTAAATGCTGACAGAAGAAAAAACTGTCCATAGTTGTAGTTGTTTACTCTATTTCAGAAGTTGAAATACTGTATTCGCATTCAAAAGGGAGATGGGCTACTTTTAACTACATCACCCTGTAGGAGCTTTCAATTTTTGAACAAGTTTCTGAACAATGGCTCATCATGACAGTTTACTATCTGTCTGAACACCAAGGAATGTGGATTGTTCATTGTCACTAATCTTATGTCCATTCTTTGCAATCAGAATGTCATTTTTAGTTTAATTGTGTATTAGAAATGGAAAAAAGTTAGATTAACTGTGATGTACCATCAGTTTATGTTCCACAGGTGATGAGCTATGTTTTCTTCACTACCAAACTAGTGTCATCAGCAAATAGAAATATTTTAGAGTCACCTGTCACATGAAAGCACATCACATATAATGATAGCAGACCCTGAGGCACTCCCCCTTGACTGTGCCCCATTCAAATGCCACCTCACAGCCGTTCTCATTTCTGTGGGGAATGATCTTTTGTTGTCTGTTCTTAAAATATGAAGGGAACCTGTTGTGAGCTGCTACATTTATTACACAGTGGTCCAACTTCAGCAGTAACATTTTCTACATCTACATCTATATCCATACTCCGCAAGCCACTTGACGGTGTGTGGCAGAGGGTACCTTGAGTACCTCTATCGGTTCTCCCTTCTATTCCAGTCTCGTATTGTTCGTGGAAAGAAGGATTGTCAGTATGCTTCTGTGTGGGCTCTAATCTCTCTGATTTTATCCTCATGGTCTCTTCGCGAGATATACATAGGAGGGAGCAATATACTGCTTGACTCTTCAGTGAAGGTATGTTCTCGAAACTTCAACAAAAGCCCGTACAGAGCTACTGAGCGTCTCTCCTGCAGAGTCTTCCACTGGAGTTTATCTATCATCTCCGTAATGCTTTTGCAGTTACTAAATGATCTGTAATGAAGCGCGCTGCTCTCCGTTGGATCTTCTCTTCTATCAACCCTATCTGCTACGGATCCCACACTGGCGAGCAGTATTCAAGCAGTGGTCGAACAGGCGTACTGTAACCTACTTCCTTTGTTTTCGGATTGCATTTCCTTAGGATTCTTCCAATGAATCTCAGTCTGGCATCTGCTTTACCAACGATCAACTTTATATGATCATTCCATTTTAAATCACTCCTAACACGTACTCCCAGATAATTTATGGAATTAACTGCTTCCAGTTGCTGACCTGCTATATTGTAGCTAAATGATAAGGGATCTATCTTTCTGTGTATTCGCAGCACATTGCACTTGTCTACATTGAGATTCAGTTGCCATTCCCTGCACCATGCGTCAATTCGCTGCAGATCCTCCTGCATTTCAGTACAATTTTCCAATGTTACAACCTCTCGATATACCACAGCATCATCCGCAAAAAGCCTCAGTGAACTTCCGATGTCATCCACAAGGTCATTTATGTGTATTGTGAATAGCAACGGTCCTATGACACTCCCCTGCGGCACACCTGAAATCACTCTTATTTCGGAAGACTTCTCTCCATTGAGAATGACATGCTGCGTTCTGTTATCTAGGAACTCTTCAAACCAATCACACAATTGGTCTTATAGTCCATATGCTCTTATTTTGTTCATTAAACGACTTTGGGGAACTGTATCGAACGCCTTGCGGAAAGCAAGAAACACAGCATCTACCTGTGAACCCCTGTCTATGGCCCTCTGAGTCTCGTGGACGAATAGCGCGAACTGGGTTTCGCATGACTGTCTTTTTCGAAACCCATGCTGATTCCTACAGAGTAGATTTTTAGTCTCCAGAAAAGTCATTATACTCGAACATAATACGTGTTCCAAAATTCTACAACTGATCGACGTTAGAGATATAGGTCTATAGTTCTGCACATCTGTTCGACGTCCCTTCTTGAAAACGGGGATGACCTGTGCCCTTTTCCAATCCTTTGGGACGCTACGCTCTTCTAGAGACCTACGGTACACCGCTGCAAGAAGGGGGGCAAGTTCCTTCGCGTACTCTGTGTCAAATCGAACTGGTATCCCATCAGGTCCAGCAGCCTTACCTCTTTTGAGCGATTTTAATTGTTTCTTTATCCCTCTGTCGTCTATTTCTGTCTCTACCATTTTGTCATCTGTGCGACAATCTAGAGAAGGAACTACAGTGCAGTCTTCCTCTGTGAAACAGCTTTGGAAAAAGACATTTAGTATTTCGGCATTTAGTATGTCATCCTCTGTTTCAGTACCATTTTGGTCACAGAGTGTCTGGACATTTTGTTTTGATCCACCTACCGCTTTAACGTAAGACCAAAATTTCTTAGGATTTTCTGACAAGTCAGTACATAGAACTTCACTTTCGAATTCATTGAACGCTTCTCGCATAGCTCACCTCACACATTTCGCTTCGCGTAATTTTTGTTTGTCTGCAAGGCTTTGGCTATGTTTATGTTTGCTGTGAAGTTCCCTTTGCTTCCGCAGCAGTTTTCTAACTCGGTTGGTGTACCACGGTGGCTCTTTTCCATCTCTTATGATCTTGCTTGGCACATACTCATCTAACGCATATTGTACGATGGTTTTGAACGTTGTCCACTGATCCTCAATACTATCTGTACTTGAGACAAAACTTTTGTGTTGAGCCGTCAGGTACTCTGTATTCTGCTTTTTGTCACTTTTACTAAACAGAAAAATGTTCCTACCTTTTTTAATATTTCTATTTATGGCTGAAATCATCGATGCAGTAACCGCTTTATGATCGCTGATTCCCTGTTCTGCGTTAACTGTTTCAAATAGTTCGGGTCTGTTTGTCACCAGAAGGTCTAATATGTTATCGCCAATGATTTTCTAATCAATACAATAAAATGCCCAAGTTAAATCAAAGAATGTTTACAACTTTTTGTTTAATCCTTCCTGTGCCCAACATAGAAAAGAAAATGCAGCATTTCGATTGTTAGACCACTTCTGAAACCAAACAGTAAACTTGTACTCGTACAGACACTGAGGACATAGAAATAGGAGTACAACTGTCTACAATATATCTTACTCCTTTTGTTCAAAGCAGTTTCATTATTATTGAGTGCTTTAATCATTCAGGAAACGGAACGTTTTTAGAACAAAAATTACAAATGTGGCTAAGTACAGTAATAGCTGTAAATTTTTTGGTTAAACAAAGGAGGGAGCAAACACACAAAATTAAGCAAAGTGCAAGACTAGTTCCACTTCGTAAAATCTGAACATAAATTTTATAAATGGAACGAAGATTTACACGAAGTATGAAATATGCACCAAAGTGAAACTTGCAAAAGTGTAAAAGAAAAACTATTCAAAAGATTTAGAACAGCTCACAAGAGTCAGTGCACCATTACTGAGGGAGATTACATGACTGGGGCCTGTGAATTACTAGTGAGATTAACATTACTGATTTCCAAGTTCCTTCGCCATAGTTAGACAGATTCACGAAATTGTATGGCAAAGGAAATTGGAAGATTACAAAGTTTATTTCATGTAAATATGTAGAGGAGATGTGAGCAATAGGTAATAATACTATAAAAAAAATTAGTAGATGACATGAAAATGAAGATTTTTACGATACCCTAAAATGCTGTATGTAAAGCCAGTTTGTCAGGTTTCGTGCAAGAGTTGCATGCAAACTGCACTTTACACAAAGTTGTTGTGCAGTTGACAAATGCTAAGACACATACATTTACAATAATGTCAGTGATAAGTACCAGTGAATTGCTGTTTCAGCAGCTTTATACCTGTCTTTATGAAACTCAAGGCAAATTAGGACCAAAAATTGAAAATTACTGTTTATTTGCATGATTCTTGTAATTGACATAGCAAAATATGGAAAAAGGATGAGGATAATTTTTGATATTACATCCAGAACAACTTCTTACCAGTTGCAACAAGTAATTCATTGCTTTTGTTGAACTCTTAGCCTGGATGTAACATAACTCTGTCTTTAGGAGTTCGATGAAAAGAGTCAACATCTCGATTAACAAATTCTTTCAAAATGTTGAAGCATTTTTCAGAAATTGTTGGACAATTTGATTTCTGATGGCTCTTTGTCATTTCAGGTTTACAGTGGAATATTATTGTTAAACTTCAGTTATTTGTACAATGTCAGTTTGCGTCACCAGGTTTTACGAACTTGATCGACTATGCCTGGTACAAAGCACAATACGTGGAACAATGGTCATGACAAAACGCAGAACAATTGACCACAACCATTTCTTACTGCACCCCAATTTTATCTAAGTAAAACTAATAACTATTGTGATGTGCATAAATTGATTAATTTTCCTTGTATCATGTGTGCTGGTGTAAAGAAAATGTTTGCTTTTACCATCCAGTAGAGGAGACTTCGCATTTTTGTGACACCTACTGGAAATAATCTAGTTACTATTTCAGTGTTAGTAAAACATATGTCATTCAAAAACTATCATAAGAACAGTGTTACAGAAATTGTTATAAAATATTTCATGTCAACAAATTGAAGTCCCAATTGATCGAACTCTTCTGTAATGTAATATCATACACTGCCTTGTTTTTGTTTCCTCTTCTTGTCACTTGTGTAACAATTACAGCTATAGCAGTTTGGCTGATGATATGAATTGCAAGTTATTCAAAAAATTTATGATTTGAAACATTTATGATGTGGTTTAAGTGCTTAAAATCCATATGTATACGTTTTGAACCTTGTGCTACACAACGCTACATTCTGTTGTCACTGCTGTGTCTGCTTATTCACCGATTCACATTCCACACAGGAAGGGCTATACAAACTGCTGTTATAAGTGGTTCTTTGTGTGGCAAAAACTAGTTACTTTAACAAAAAAATACTTGCACTGTGCCTTAGCAGCTAAAAGTTTGACATGAATTTTTTTATTTATTTATTTGTAATGAAAAATTTCAGGTTAGATGTTGACATCCCTTGGACCATTCCCTGGTAAATTAAGCCACTACAGTAAGACAGTTTTATGAACTAGCTACAGTGATATCATATTCTACTCCCAGGAAAGAATGTTTCTAGTACTACTACTACTACTACTACTACTACTACTACTACTACTCTATTACTATTACTTGCGTAAAACAAAATTTGTCACCTCCCCGCCCAGTTGGCGTACTAAGTGAAATTCAACACTACCCAGTGAGCAAACTTTTCTGAAAGTTTCATCTACTGCTGATTCACAAGGAACAGCAAGAAGTAGCAATGTACAATCAAATATATCAGTACTTATTTTAGCATATGTTAAAACAGATTCCCTGTACAGCTCTCCAACAAATACATCGCAGTATGAAGGCTATTTGCCATCACATTTTTTAATTACATGCTTAATTTTGATATGACCATGTTACCCTATGATTATTGTGAATTCCTAACTACTAAATAATCCTCTTGACCAGGAAGACAAAGGGTTCTAATCTTGTTTCTTATTTCATTATGCTGATGAGTAGTATCTATACAGACAGCTGATTTATTTCAAGGCATTTCTCATTCATCTATTAATTAAACACTATAATAGCATTATTATCTGCTGCTGATACTCAGTAAAACCATTGCTATGAGTATAAATGCATAAACCATACACACAATGCAGTACTTGAACACCTGGGTGAAACAGTGAATGAACACCTGATGTAGGTAGATTGAACAACAACGGCAAAACACTGAGCCTTGCGACAACTGTTTGTCTTTTCTCCTTGGGTCTCCTGTTTCACTGTTCCTCCTAAAGATCACACGCTTCCCTCGTTCAACAAGCAGTGTGGCATGTAGATGAATGGTGTTGGGGTGTGGGATGTCATTTTTCAACTTACTAAATTTTAGGGCCATAAGGACACTATCAAAAGTGATTGCATTATCCATACACACTGCTAGAAAATATTATCACTGAATGCAGACTGTACCTCGGTGCAGACTGATGATACCATAATTCAGTAATGCCTTTACTCTTTCTAAAACTGGTTGTTCCAAGGGCAGTATTCTGTGGTTTTCAACTCACCATTTTAGTTTGTGCTGACACATCCATTCTGTCTTTACTTACATGATAGAAGAGTGATGGAGCAGCATGATGAAGTGCACCCAGACACCTTACCAATTTTCTATACTGGTATGATCTAAGCAGTCTTCATTTCTGAGATAGTTCGAACAGTAGGGGCAAAAGACTGCATCATTGTCTTTACATCCTTTTTAATCTGAGTATTTGGTTAATGGTCTTCCAGTCTTCTTGTTCCCTCTTGATTCTTCTATTTATTGTATATTAGCCGTCTTACCACATAGCTTACTTTTTCTCAGAATTGTGAATGAGTTGCATCACTCTACATTGTCATGCATTTTCCAGGTTGACAAATACATGGAATGTGTATCGATTTTTCTTCAGTCTTGCTTTCATTATCGACCGCATCAGAACTGCCTCTTCGATGCCTTTATCTTTCCTTAGGCCAAACTGATAGTCATCTAACAGATCCTCAATTTTCTTTTCCTTTCTTCTGTATACAAGGGCTATTCAGAAAGTATGTTTCGATCTGTCGCGAAATGGAAACCACTGTGAAAATAAAATATTTTTATAGTCACACTCCGACTTTGAAATTTGTCATAGTGTTTTACTAATTTTCCAGTACCCCCATCATTGTAGGCAGCCACCTGTGCATCTCGCCAGTTCTCTACGCTCATCTACAGCTTGTTATCTGTGCCAAAATGTTGTCTTCATAGTCAGCAGTTCATGTAAGCAGAGATGAAACTCAGGATAAGCCAATTATGGGCTGTGTCGTGGGTAATCAGACACTTCCTGTCGAAAACGCTGCAGGAGCATCTTCATTGCCCCCCCCCCCAACCCCCCCCCCCCCCAACCCCAACCCTAGAGTGGGGCCGAGTATTGTCATGAAGAATGAAACCCATGACAGTTATGTTGTGTGGGCTGCATCACATCTGCCAAAATCTTTCACCAAGCCCTCATGTTTGGTGGGAGATACTGTTTCCTAGCAATCTGTATGTGATCACTGTGTGCTCAGAATTGAAAAGAGCGACATGCTGTGATAAACAGGCATACTGGAGACACTACCCAACACATCTGTGCAAAACTTCATCAGATTTTCACTGTGGTTTCCATTTCGCAACCGATTGGAACTTATTTTCACAATAACCCTAGTATTATTCTTTTCAAGAACCTGGATGCATGCACTGTTAAGCTGATTGTGCAATAATTTTCACACTAGTCAGCTCTTATAATCTTTGGGATTCTTTGGGTGAAGTCAGATGGCGTATCACCAGACTTGTACATACTACACACAAACTTGAATAGCTGTTTTGTTGCCACTGCCCCCCAATGAGTTTAGAAATTCTGATGGAATGTCATATATTCCTTCTGCCTTATTTGATTTCAAGTCTTCAAAGCTCTTTTGATTCTGATTCTAATATAGGATCCTGTATCTCTTCCACGTCTTCTCATGCTTTTTCTTCTATCACATCACCAGATAAGTCTTTCCCTTCGTAGAGGCCTTCTGTGTACTCTTTACAACAATCCCTTTTCTCCTCTGCATTTAACAGTGAAATTCCCATTGAACTCTTAATTTCACCACTTCGCTTTTTAATTCCGCCAAAGGTTGTATTGACTTATCTGCAAGTCAAGTCACTCTTCCCGCCGATCATTTCTTTTCTGATTTCTCCACATCTTTCTGCAGCCCTTTCACCTTGGCTGTCCTGCACTTCCTATTTATTTCATTCGTACGAGATTTATGTTGCTGTATTCCTGTCTTTCCATGAACGTTTTTGTACATCCTTCTTTCGTCAATCAGTTGTGTCTTTTCTATTACCCTAGGTTTCTTCGCTGTTAGTTTCCTTGTATCTACGCTTGTCTTCTCAATATCCGTGATTGCTCTTCATAAAGATGTCCACTTCTCTTCAACGGAACTGCCTACCCTGATATACCTTATCACAGTATTTGCAACGTTAGCAAGCTTCCGGTGTCTCTCTAGCACTTTAGTATCCCACTTCATTCCACATTGATTCTTCCAAACGATTCCCTTAAACTTCAGTCTACTCTCCACCATTACAACAACTCATTGTCAAAATGGAAGATGTTCCATTCCTCTGTTCATCATGAACATTTGTTTTGACTCCCTCAGGGTGTATACGCCCCGGGACAACCAGGAGATCCGGGAAAAACCTGGGAATATTTTCATCCAGGAGAAAACTGGGAAAAACCTGGGAATTTTTTAGAATTCCGGGAATTTTTCATTGTTTTAGTTTTCAGTTAAATTTTTGTAATTTTGGCTGGTAGGAACCGATACTCTAACAAAGGGTATTACTGTATTCCCCTACTGCAGAATAATACTTAAACAATAAAACATAAACGAGAGAAAAAACGAAAATATTAAATTGCAAAGGAAATGCGCCATATTCAACGACAACACACAGTGCTCATGCAAGCGTCTGCCAATAGCAAAATGTGTCAAAGGCTTTAGGAAGACTGTGCAATGCTTCATATCAACAAATTGCCTCCGATGAGCGTGAAGTCACAACTGTTTATGTTAGATTTGTTTTAGAGTTACGAGCGTGCTCGTGCGCATGCGCAGTTGAGTCTCGTTTGAGTTGTAGATTCTCCCGCTTCTGGCTACAGGAATGTGGCTGTTGGCTGTGCAAGCAGTCGTAGCAACCAGCTAGATGCTACTGGGAAAAGGGGGTGCCAAATTCATATTCTTGAAGAAAAGAACTTGTTTCACAAAGTGCCTAGCATCCAGTGCACATTTGTCTATCAATTATTCATATGATTTTTAAACGTTTCCCTGTTGGTTTTTGAACATTTTTGAACACATTTTTAGTTGATTTCTTAATGAATCGTGAGTTGATTTTTTTAATGAATCGTGAGTTGATTTTTTAATGCGTGCATAGTGTACGTGATGTTACTGTCAGGAGAATCCTCGTCGCATCTAGAAATAAACTTTCCAAAGAGAAAAGGGGATGGGGCTATACGAGCTGAGCGGAGTAAAGCCAAACGGATGAATGCCAGTCGCTGTCTGATCAGGTGGTTCATTGGGTTTGCGAATGATCAGTGTTGTTATAATTACTAGCGAAATCTATAGATTCAGACCACCACAATGAAAGTGAACGACTGACAGGAATAACAGGTGAGAAAGATTATGTATTATCTTCTCGGTGTATCCAAGAAAATGAAATTTTGATAGCAAATTTTTGGCCAGATTGCTATACTAGTAAGGACCAGTTGTTCAGTCCCCGGCTAGCAGCTGCTTAAGTTCTATTTTGGAAGTAACGCGGAACATGTGTTGTACGAACATGTAGTAGCGCCTAACTGGAAAATAATCGTGGGGTTACTAAACCTGTGATTCTGGCAGGGTTAGTTAAGTTAACCGGCGAACAAATTTTGACAATGGCTGGAATAGCTACAGAATTGGTGGTGACAAGATTGTTTGTTAGAATGAGGAAGGAGAAGAAATGGGGACATCACACAAATTATGGAAGAATAAGGCGATTCCAAATTTATATAAAAATTTTGTGATACTACTTTTCGATCTCGTGCTTGAGAAACTGATGCGTATGAAAGAAATGTGAAACTCTTTCCTAACATAAAGCTTTTTGCTTGTAGTAGGCCTTATAGGCATTTGATATTGGTACTTCGTGAATTATATTCTGTCTTGTTATAAAAATGGCCATTTGTGCCAGAACAGTCTAGTTTATTTGGTGTCTGTACAAAATTGCTGCAGTATTAGAAAGGCCTATTTTGTTTTATCTAGCAGACAGTGACAACATAGACATAATCAGATGAGAAACCACACCAGTCTTGAGTATTATTTGTGTGTTTGTGTTAACAGCTTTTTCAGTATTAGATAACAATATTTTGATTTTTCATGTAGCAAAACGTTTGACGAACTTTGAGGTAATAGGTTCTTTCGCAGAAAGAAAAGCACCCCGCATAAAACTGTAGCAAGAGTAGAGAGAAAAAAATGCTATGAGCTAAGGATTGAAGAATTGTGTAATTCCACAGAGCGAAATACAGTGATGTGCAGTAGAATAATGCTTTATGAAGAGACGTGGCACTGTACTTTGCCACACTTTAGACCAAATAATATATCTTAACATTTCCTCGAACACATGTGTCTTATGTTTCAGACATTTCAGAAAGATATGCACTACAAGATGAACATATTTTTGAAAATTTGATTTTTTTAGTATTGACCCAGTTCGCAAATATCATAGATCCAGGGCCTATGTGCAGAGCAGTCTGAGTTATAGTGGGTAGTCTCCACGTGACCCGTGTTTACATTTAGTGATTTTGCTGTTTCCCCCTCGTTTACTCTCATGTCAAATGAAAACAAAACATATCTGTGACCAGGAGCTATCAAGTGAATTAAAATGTATTCACATAATTACAGAAGGCTAAAATATGTCATTAGTTTCAGATTTTATTTTGTTTCCACTTTCCCGACAGTCAAGCATTAATTGCCTTGCGGAACAATGAAGTTATTTTTGTCAGTTTGCTAAAGAAATTTGACTTTTATAAACTTTTTCCGCAGTGGCAGTCAATATATTTGAAATGAAATGTTTGATTCCATGGCTAGTTTCAACTGTTCGCTGCATTTCAAGTGCACCTTTTCATCTTCTAGCACATATGGCATTTTGCCATAATAAAGAACCAAACATGATATATTACAGTCCTGGTGCTCCAAGAAAATTTACATCCCAAAAAACCACACTGAAAACTTAATATCAGGTCGAGGTCTACTTCATTGGGAATCTGGACATACGAATATGCACTTAAGTATGCACTTTAAATGTGCACATTTTAGTATGGTTCACGAAATTCCGATGCTCTTGGAGTATGCTCTGATGTCTTGTTTCTTTTATGACATAATGTATGATCTTTTAATATTTTACATGTACGTACATACGGGCTTCACACGTCATGATAGCTGCGCAAGCGTGGTATCGCCTGTTATCTGCACTCTGTGGCAACTGCTGAAATGAACCTATTTCTAACAGGTTGTGGGAAAATATTGTGAATGGTGGTTTGAAAAGTGTTACTTTCAAAGTAAATATCCTTTTAAGTAAGTTGAACTATGTGTGAGAATGTACCATGAATTTATTAAATCATAGAGATTGAGAAGAATTTCGAATCCTGAAAATCAGACATTTATGTCATTATTAAAAATTTTACTGGCACATTTGTGTGATATATCTTAAGTGTAACACGCGCTAAAAAGCTCAACATTATATGCGAAATCTTAGTTTCTCTTGCAGCTTATTAACCTTAGAAACCATTATTATATGTGAAAGCTTTGCTTTCATTATAGCAACACTATGTATATTAATTTAAACTATTAACTTTCCCTGTTTGTGTGTTCGTACTACTTAACAGAGATGTTGCTGTTGGCTGACTACATCATGTGTCCTATGCTCTGAATATCCGCTGCCATCGGCTGGCGAGATCACGTGACATGAGCTATGACTGGCTTACAAACGCGCATCGCTCTCTTGATTTCAATTATTCGTAAAGGAACATGCGGTGTTTGGTGGAATTCCAATATATACTTCCGTAATATGAAAATACGCAGCGTACATGTTGCTGGACATCAAAGATATTTCCAAAACGTGTTTTTTTTCCCCTGAGTTTCGTTGTCTAAAGTGCCGGGAAATTCTACGCTCATGTGTAATACCATAACCATTCAGAGGATTGATAAAAGAAAAATATACTGTCACTTAACACGGAAAACGCGTGTTTTCACCTGGGTGAAAGTGTATTTTTAACTGGGAAAAATCCGGGAATTTTTTTTCCTTGTCCGCGTATACAGCCTGTTCCCTACAACACTTAAACACACTCGTTCTGTTCACAACACCTTCGCCATTAACCATTTTGATTCACAGAAAAAATTTCTGTTGGTGTTATTCCTTCACAATTAGCAAGCGAATCACAGTATGTGGCTTGTACTTGGTGGGATTTCTTACTGACGTATTTCCTGTATCTGGACACTACGTTGTGGGTTTACATACTGCAGTTTTCCTGCAATGCTCGTTTTGGTCAGGGAATCACCTGCCCCTGAACTTCTAAGCGTTGCCAGCCCTCAAAAATAAAAAAATCCATTATGGTCACCGGACACTTACTTTCTGAACATCACTTGTACATCTGCAATTGGGTATGCCGTACCATTTAATACCTGATTTTGAAATATCTGCCTGAACATGATGTAATGCACCTGAAATCTTCATGTGTCTTTGGGTCTTTCCCAAGTGTATCTCCTACTCTTATGATTCTGTAACAGACTATTTGTCATTATCGTATGAAATTTATTGCAGAATTCAATTAGTCTTTCTATTTTCTCATTCCTAGTGCGAAGCCCATATTCTCCTGTAATCCTGTCATCTGTTCCTTCCCCTGCAATTGCACTCCAGTCCCCCATGATCATTAGATGTTCCTCTGCCTTTAGATACTAAATCATCCATTCAACATCCAAGTGTACTTTTTTTATCTCTTAATCTTCTTCTTACGACATTGGCACATACTCCATTCGTCTGGCTAAGAACCCTTACCTTTCAGTTTCTCTTCACTGACCTCCACTATATCTGGATTGAGCTTTTACATTTTTCTTTTCAGTTTTTCTGACTTTCCAACTATGTTCAAACTTATGACATTCCAAGCTCCAACTCATATAATGTTATCACTTTGTTGGTTATTCCATCTTTTTCTCACAGTCGCCTCCTCTTCGGCAAACCACTCCTGGAGGTCTGAATGAGGATGATTCCAGAATCTATTGCCAATGGAGAAATGATCATGACACTTTTTCAATTACAGGATTCAGGTTGTGTCTCTTTAATTCAGTGGTTTCCATTGCCTTATGTATCCCCCAGTCATTTGATCATTGCTGATTCGTATGCCTTTTAAAGGCAATTTTCCACTCCAAAGGCAGAGGAATGCCCTGAACCCCTTCAGTTCCTCCGCCCTCTTTGACAGGTCCATTGGAAGAATGAGGGTGACTCTTCATGTTGGAAGTCTTCAGCCACCATTGCTGATAACTTTTATTCAGAATCTGAGGAGTGGCTGGGTTAAAACCGAGGATGTTTTGACTAGTCAAAGTCAGTATTCCTAGGCCATGGATGAAGATTTTCTAACTTACTCTAACAAAATGTCAGACTATTTTGCTCAGAAATACTTTTATTGTGAAAGGTTTCTTCCTGGTATTCCTATTTTGGTGACAGCTGTTAAGAGGTAAAACAACTAATTCAATCTGAAGAATTTTCGTGGATTAACCCTCCATTGGGCACAATTGGCCTGACAGGCACAGCTGGTATGTTTTTGTTCCCCTCTCCCCAATTAGTCGGCATGGGATTTGCTGCTATTAGTACTTACACCCTCATTCTGAGAATGACATGTTACACTTCATACCCCCCACTGATACGAAAGATGTTGCACTTAAAACAGAATGCTTTGTCAGTTTATGTCCTCTTGGGATGCATATAAACACTTCTTTTAATTCAGTTCATGTTTATTGTGAATCTGTTTACTAATACTGTTTTCTTTTCTTTTATAATCTTTTTATAATTATCAGTTGCTTCATTCTACTTTTATTTACTATTCCTTTATACTGCTGAAAATGATTTCTTTATTGTTCGCAGTTGTATACTCTCTTGGATGGAGTGTCTTGTTTTGTATGACTTACTATGTAAGCTATTTCATCTACTTGTTTATTTGCTTGACGAGTTACTTCTGACACTGGAATACACAATGTGCTTATCTATGCCCAATTGCAGATACTCTTGTCTTTAAACCGCACTAGAAATATACTCAGATTATGCAAATACAATCAATCGGGTCCATATCTCATTGCTCTGTTCAGGAGAACACATCTTCAGTGTGAACATATTCCTTATGCACATTCGTGTGCACCTCGTGCAGGTGAATATTTAGCAATTACCCTTCCAGTTGAGATACCACATGTCCCTTTTAACACTCTTTCTTCACTACAGCAGTACGGGTCATTCCTCTTTCGTATCCACCCGACCTGGGATATAAGTCATGCTTTTCGTAGATCCACTTACCATTTGTTTCCTAACAAAAAGCGGTATAGGTCATTCCACCCATGGGTACACCTGACCAAGGCATAAGTTCACCCTTCTTCAGGTCCGCTTACCCCTAAACTGTTAAATACCTTTGCTGTATTAGGTAAGCTGCACCATCATGTTTCCATTTCTGTACGAAGTATCTTACTCCATTCATAATATCACTTTTAGAAGACATACACTCTTTCATCATTTACACTCTCTGGTTTATTACTATCTGTACGTTTCCACCTTCCTCAGATCTTACATTACTATTGATGTGTTGTAATGACACTTAAATTAACCAACAACTTTGCTTTAGCCTGTTGTCCTATGATATTATTGTTTTATGTTATTTCTTCTTCTCATGAACAATGTAGTTCTATTTTCTTAATTTCCTTAATAGCTTCTTAAAGTATACTATGTGCCCATGTTCGCATGTCACTTTAACTGACACTACACATGCTGTAGATTTATGTAGCTCCTTCTGCTTCTCGATTAGTTGTTTGAATTTGTAAACGTGTGATGCAAGAGACCATTCCTTATTTCACACCCGCTGCATTTTCTTCCTCGCTGACAGTTTCAGTATTTCTCATTAAACAAGCAATATAACTTTTCTGTATTAAGTAGTTGGTTTATCTCAAATGGTATTTCATAATGATGTTGTTCTTATTTCCAGTATAATAGTTTTTCAAAATCTAACTTTGTTTGTAGGATATCAGCCAATCAATCTGTAACATTATATGTAAATTTATATTATTGACTGCAAATAGAGTTTGCATGAACCTAAAATTATTTATACATAATGTTAATCTCACCTCCTCTTTAACTATTCTACCTTTAGTCCCAGTGAACCTGATAATATGTACTCCAGTTACCAGCAATATAGGACTGTGAAGTTTATTTTTAGTAGAGACTATTAGTTCTTGCAGCACCTAAGTGATTTCTGTCTCTGAATCTATGTAAATGTCTGTCTTCCACAGTTCCTATTACAATTTTGCATCTTGGATATTGGTCTCTGTTACAGGATGTTTCCCTTTTTTTGTAATTGTAATAATGTATTTGACCTTTCATACACTTTGATTTGGGTACAGTTTGCTTTGGTTCTTGATGCCAGCTATGACTTTAGTAGTCTGGGGTGGACACTCGCATTTTTGTTTATTGTGGTACTTGCTGCCATGTATTGTTATTATTTCATTTTCATTTAGTTATGTGGCAGTAATTACTTTCTTCATTCCTTATATTTCTGTTCAAGTATCTATTATCTCCACTATTACTATTTACATTCTTGTGTCGATGGGGGTATTTTCCTCTGTCCTTGTTCAGTGTATCTAGTTCTTCAACAGAAGTTAACAGTTTATTAACATTTGTTGATCCCGGTTATGAAATTTCCTTACATACAGAATAAGGAAGTCACCAAACTAATATTTTTACTAGATTGTTCTCTTGCAGTGTATTCTGAAAATATTTCGATTAGGTAAAATGCCATTCTGTGTACTGTTGATACCTTCCCCCTCCCCCATGAACTATTGTAATAAAAATGTTTGGAATGGACTGTTCCCCATTCAGCTTCATCTCCAATCAAGTAATTGTATGCAAAAATTTGTTTTCTCATGGTCTTCCTATTTTTTAGTCAAAGATCTCGAAAATATAAGCAACAAGTAAGTGGGACGTACATCCCCATTGGCCTTAAAGTTTGGAAATTGTTTTGACAAATTCATTCTGTCCGTAACTGCAGTTTGTCCAACCTTTTGCCCGGACTACTTTCACCTGTTACTTCACTTTTTCTCTATAAGTCTTGTTGTGTCTTTTGTAATTATCTCCATAATCTCAGTAACTCTAGCTGATTAATAGCATATTCACCTGTTGAATTGGGTGTAATACTAAAGGAATCAATCTTCTCCTGTACTTTTTGTTCTATGAATTTGTGCAGTTGCTTCTCCAAACTGAGTAATGTAGTATGTGCATGTAAAATTCATTAAATGCCCTGCCTTGCTCCAATATACAGGGTGATTCAAAAAGAATACCTTAACTTTAAAAATGTGTATTTAATGAAAGAAACATAATATAACCTTTTGTTATACATCATTACAAAGAGTATTTAAAAAGGTTTTTTTTTTTTTTCACACTCAAAAACAAGTTCAGAGATGTTCAATAGGGCCCCCTCCAGACACTCGAGCAATATCAACCCGATACTCCAACTCGTTCCACACTCTCTGTAGCATATCAAGCGTAACAGTTTGGATAGCTGCTGTTATTTCTCGTTTCAAATCATCAATGGTGGCTGGGAGAGGTGGCCGAAACACCATATCCTTAACATACCCCCATAAGAAAGATCAGGGCTTCTTGGAGGCCAGTGATGAAGTGCTCTGTCACGGGCTGCCTGGCGGCCGATCCATCGCCTCGGGTAGTTGACGTTCAGGTTTCATAACTAACCTTTTTCATAGGACTCTCCATACAGTTGATTGTGGAGTTTGCAGCTCTCTGCTAGCTCTGCGAGTCGATTTTCCTGGGCTGCGAACAAATGCTTGCTGGATGCGTGCTACATTTTCATCACTCATTCTTGGCCGTCCAGAACTTTCCCCTTTGCACAAACACCCATTCTCTGTAAACTGTTTATACCAACGTTTAATACACCACCTATCAGGAGGTTTAACACCATACTTCGTTCGAAATGCACGCTGAACAACTGTCGTCAATTCACTTCTGCCGTACTCAATAACACAAAAAGTTTTCTGTTGAGCGGTCGCCATCTTAGCATCAACTGACGCTGACGCCTAGTCAACAGCGCCTCAAGCGAACTAATGTACAACTAAATGAAACTTTATAGCTCCCTTAATTCGCCGACAGATAGTGCTTAGCTCTGCCTTTTGTCATTGCAGAGTTTTAAATTCCTAAAGTTGTGATATTCTTTTTGAATCACCCTGTATTTACTCTTTCTGTAGTGTCTGAAATTTCTTTATCAATTTTTTTCAACCATTATGAATTTCATAAAGGTGCTTGTCTACTTCCTCACATACTAACTCACATTGCACGTATATTTCAGTTTGTAAACCCTTAGGCAAATTATTTGTGACATTTTGTAAAGTGGTAATCCTAGTACCTTGTTTCTTAATCACAGTCATTGTAGCCTCTAGTTTATTAATATTATTTCCATCTTTGCTTTAATAGTTTTCTCTAATTTTTGTATCATTGTTACCTCAATGGGCCTTGAGCATCTCCTTGATTTTTGCAAGTAGAGTTGTCATATCGGCACCCTGTGCGTCAGTCGCAATTTTAGAGTTGGTCACTGGCATCAACTATTAGCAAAATCACCATCCGAAAATCACTACTACTTAACAATCTGAACTGAATTCTACCTCTAGTACACACAGTTTATCGAAGTCAGTTCTTAATAATGTTTGCTATGAACAAATCATAACATTTGTCACAAATTGTGACTAGTAAAAAATGCTGCCACGGGGTCCGTCCACTGCTACAGAGTCGATGCACTACTTCTCCAAACCCGACATAACTCTTCTGTGTTGTAACTCCAAAGTGTGTATGTGCCTCATGTCTACTATCCCAAAAACACACACAGTGTTGTCATGGTTGACTCTGTTACTATGGACAACTGCATTTCGTGTCTTCCTATTATTCAAACAATTTCTTCTTTTTCTCTTTCCATCCAATACAGATGTCATCTTCTTTAATATTTTACTGTTTGATTCCAACAACACAGCATGTGCAGTGCTAGACTTTCTGTTGTTGACTTTGATTCCCCGGGGGAATTATGTATCATCACACTAAAGGTCTTTAAATCTTCTTTTCCTCATTTTCTTTGCGCATTTTTTCTTTTCATCCTTCACCTAGGTCGCCAACTGAATTGTTTCTTCCTGCTTTTTTTATTTTCATTGTAGGTGTTCATAGGTAGAACAATTGATGTGTCAATGTGTAGAATTTTCTTAGGTTTCCTGCTAATCAGTGCCCCTTTAACCATGAATCAGCTCTTTTCAGTGGACTAATTCCCTTTTACACTGAAAGACACAGACAGAGATTTCTGTTGTTCAGTATATTTACTGGAATAACAACTGTTATGACATTGTGCTTGTTCACAGAATAATAGACTTGAGTCACATACACTCCATGCCCTTCACCCATAGCACCATAGTGCAGAAAACATCAACCAGCTGATAGAAGTGGCCATCCGCAGCCTGCCTTGCTGATAGCACAGGATGAGTGCAGCTTCGATCTGCACAGCACATGAAATAACTCACGAAAGTGGAGAGCTTTCTATGTACTAACTACCTTAACTCGTGAAAACATCTTTCATAGGCCAGTAGAGAGCAGGGAAGTGGGACATCTCATTCCCAGAATGACATATCAAACTTCAGTTAGCATTACCACCCTTCTTTTTCAAAACTCTTTGACATCCTGAAATTACCTTATTGTGAACTGATAAAATAGTCTAGTGGTGGTAGTAGTAGTAGTAGTAGTAGTAGTAGTAGTAGTAGTACTGGAGTAGGAGGCGGAGGAGGAGAATCATAATTGTTCAAGTACATACGTGTCTGGTCAGGGTAGACAATGTGTAGAAAGCATCTCAGCCTCTCTTCTGATTCCTAATTGACTGAGAAAATGATGCCGTCAAAATGTATGACACACAATATAGGCCTCAAACCTAATAATAGCACATCGATAAACAGCTGAAATGTAACAGGTGCGTTCCGTAGGCCAAAAGGCAGTCTAAGAAGTTGTTATAGCTCTTGTGACCCATAAATACTATCGGAGGTCTATCTTGAGGTATTATAGGTATATTATGGATCCTGTCTTATATAGGTTCATAAAGTACTCAGTTCCCAAGCAGCAGAGTCCCTTGCCTGTTTATGGTAATGGATACATAGTAACACTCTTTACCACATGCATATCAACACAGAGGTGATAGGTCTTCTTCTCGTTGATATTCTTATTATGTACAAGGACAAAGGGCAAGGCTCACATGCTAGAGAAATGCTAGCTTGTGCCTGCATGTGGCTGCTGCTTTATATTGTCCTCTACTACTAACTGTTTGTGTATACTGCTTCTGGCCTATCTTCCATTGAGATTCTATGTTGTTTCAAGTCTCTGGCATGTAAATACTGGCTTTCGTTATACAATCACATGGTTTTTTCAAATACCTGATATATTTCTGTTCTTTTCTGCTGTGGTGTTATTGCATATATTTCTGTATAGAGCAACATTTCCGTTTAATTTTCCATGGTTTGGTTTTTGCTCTTACTTACACAATGTTTATTCCTGAGGTCCTCTGTGGGCTTGTCATTTTCTTTCTTACAGTTCAATATCTGTTTCTTCTATACTTTGCACACAGGCAAGCACTGCTCCACATGGAATTATTTAATTCGTGCTGAAATTAATGAATGGGAGGGAGGTGAATATTTCCCAGTTGATGTTTTCATCTTGGCATATTCCTTTTTCTGCATGCACTGGGAGGTGTTTCAGACTGCCGTTTATGGTGAGCTGACCAACCAGAAAGATAGTTCCTGTCAGTGATTGGATTTCTGTTGCTATCCAGAGAACCTGTCACACTACAGACAGTTTCAGGGGTGTGTGCCATTCTAATATTATTAAGTTTTAACTTTGAGGATAGACATTTTCACTCTATGATACCCAATGCTTTTACAGTGCTGTTACCACTATACGAATGTACCGTCCCACCAGTCTGGATACTCTGCAAGCGAAGTTTCACAACTCACAATTACACTGAAATCTTGTTCTTGCTTCCTGAGCCCATCCATATGCCTTTTTTAACTTTTGCTCCCAATTTCTATTTCAGCAGAACATCCCTGTACAATCACATTTGCTGCTTCTGCTAATACCTGAAGAATGATTTAGTTAGCTAATATTAACAGGAGTACAGGACAAAAATAGTATTGCCTCCTTACCCATTTCTCAAGCCTCAAGTCTCATTCCATTACCTCTGTTTCCCCCAAAATCCTCCAAAGACTTTATTTTGCCTGTTACTCAAAAGGATTATGTTGGCTCTTAAGTGTGTGCTGTCTTTACAATTCAGACATCTGGGAATTATCAGCTTTATGCCTTGGCACTTACAGCGTCCATAATTTATTTCCATAGTGAATACACTGCAGTAATCAGTAACGCAAGAGGACAAAATAAAACAAATTACTTCTTCTCTCGTGTAATGACAGAAGGGAAGCAAATTTTATTTCTACATCAATTTATGGGATTACTCCTTTAATAAATACTTATGCTTCTTTGTGCAGCACTTGATTTCTTCCATTGTTGGAGCCAAGAAGATAGGTGCAACAAGCAGATTATGGATTCAATCCACAAAAGTCTCAAAAATCTTCTCCAGTCTACTGAAATGAATGGAGTATTGGTCATCACTGAAGTCATGTTGTTCCTGTGAGTGTAAAGGTTGGGCTGTCCTTTGGCTGACTCTTCAAAACTGGTACCATTTTTCAGCAATGTTAAAGAATCAGTGTGTGATCTTGTATCTCTGTTAAACTGTAGATTGACATTACTTAATAGTAACTTACCAAGCCAAATACCTCATTTGTCCCATGTTACACACATTATGTGGTAATTTTCTGTGGTCTTCCCCAAAAATGAAAATATGAAGCTAACAGCAGCACAGCTATTCACCACACTTGCCACAGAAGAGGAACCATTATGTAGTAGTTTCATGAAGAGTTTCTTGAATACTAGGATCTGCTCTTTTATCAGTAGACAGCTCTTGCATCACCTGCAGTTCAAGATTCATAATAGGAATTACCATTATGTGACCCTGGAAAGACTTAAGTTGATCACTGCTGCCTCTCCCTTTGCATTACTTCATTAACAAAAGCGTGTGGTCATATTATATATTATCAACTGAATTGAGTCACGATCTTTTCATTCAGACCGAATGAGGACATGAAAATATTTTCCTCTATGTCCATCTTTTCAGAAGTGGTTGTGAGACTTGACCGTTCTGTACAGTATGTCAAATCAAACA
Source organism: Schistocerca cancellata (assembly GCF_023864275.1). Lineage (NCBI taxonomy): Eukaryota > Metazoa > Arthropoda > Insecta > Orthoptera > Acrididae > Schistocerca > Schistocerca cancellata. The sequence continues at coordinate 307,729,920 of NC_064627.1, read as the reverse complement.
CCTTTCAGCCATCTAATTTCCAAACTGTTATTTTATTAGGCTACCAGTTTCGGCAATTTGCTACGTCATGTTTTGACCAGAACCAAGGTTGGAATCTTCCTACATGGCGGTCCGGAGGCCTGAAGATGGTGTAATAAATCGCCAAAACTGGTAGCCAAATAAAATAACAATTTTTGCGTTAGACAGCTGAAAGGTGTTTGATTTGACGTCCTAAAAATATATTAGCTTGACCCTGGACTCTTTATGTTTACGGCATCTGGAAATACAATACAGCCACTGAAGAAGATAATGTTGCTTTTTTCTTATATCCATGTCGCGGCAGCAGTTACTCCATTGGTATCCTCAGTTAGGTGATTAGTGGCAGCAACATATTATTTAGTGACACATTCATCAAATCTCTTGCAATGTGCCAGTAGCTATGGCATTGCAACCCAGCAGCATGTGGCTAGCTTTCGGTGTTTCCAGTCTCATGTTGTGCCTGTCTAGCAGGCCAAGCCAGGTTCAGTCATATAATTCCTGCTGGATGTTGCCACAAAACATAGTGGCCCACCTCTTACAGACTGAAAGTATGAACATCCCACTTCTGCCACCATATGCAGGCACAGTGTGTGCTTGGTCAGAATAGACAGGATATTGGCGTTTTAGGGATATTCAAAAAGTAGATTAAGATTTCTATGGTCCATGAGGAATTGATTCCATAATTGTGATACAATCAGGAGTGCTCAGGATTGTTTTCAAGACTGTCAGCCAGTCATGAAGGTCTAAGAAGTGATCACCTGAAAAATTTAACTTTACTGCTTCAGACCTTCATTACAGGAGGCAGATAGCTGGGTGCAAGTGCGAGAGAGTACGTGGAGCTTGGGATGACCATCCTCAATGGCGGCCAACAGTTCATACGATTCCTCACCACATTCCCTGTCAGCTGTAAATGGCAAATGCATACAGGTCAGACTCATTATCAGCACTTCAGGGAAACAAATTGCCTACTTCACACGTAGGCCACAATGAATTATTGTTCAGTTTAACACTTTTATAGAAAAACAGTATATAATAACCAAACTGGCTGGGCTACCTGTACAAACTGATTATGACATGAATAGTAGTGGTATGAAGCAAGATAATTGTGGTTTTCATCACCCCCAGTAGAGGGAACCATCAGTTTGGAGTAAACATTTGTGGAAATGAAAATGCTTTAACTCAATTTTTGAGGTGTATCTAGATAAATTGCACATTTATTGAAAGTATATGTTGACAGAAATTTAAAATAGTAAAGAAAAGAGATAGGAATGTACAAAATGCAGAAAGACATACATTTGAAATAGTAAGGAGAAGAGATAGAATTGTATGTGTGGGCATGAGTTTGTATAACGTAATGAATTGTTGTATGAGTGACTGGAGTGTCGTCATACCTTGTGCTGTCCATGAACATGACAGATGAGTATAGACTGGCCCAGTCGTGGCTTCCTGGAAAATGATCCAAGAAGTGGTCTTTTCACCTGCTGTTTTGTCAAGAGTGTGATGTGAGTACACTGATTCTAGGGAAACAACTGCCATGTGAATAAAGGGCTGTGGAGTAGGTGTTGTAGGCTCACACTCTGCTATACCACATGGAATACCAATAGATAGCCATAGTACAGCTAAACACTCACTAATTCGGTGCTGAACAACTAGTCACTAAGCAGCCAGACTGGCCAGATACACTGTCTCAGTTGGGAGATGGTGTTTTCAGTATTATCATATGTTCTTTTTACTGTGTGTGAGAGAAAGAGCTGTTTACTTCTTTACGTCTGTTAGTATTATTAGGCTGAAAATTTGGTCTAAAATACTTCTGTGTGGATGAAATCCTCTTTGGCATTCTCCAAATTACAGTTTTTGATTTGATTGTAAACTATGCAGGAGAAAAATTTTATTCCGCAGTCCAGAAGAATTATTCTACTACACAGAAAACAAGGTAGTGAAATAGATGAGTGCTTGGTAAATGTTGCATTGATTTTGTGAAAACCACTTCAGACAGACAATATTTTAACTGAGAAATTGGTAGACTTTCACAATCAATCATGAAAATCCAAGCAAAAACACAATCCTTGAAATTAGTAGAAATAGTTGTAATATCAGCTAGGCAGAAGTGGTATGAAACAGACCTCAACATGTAATTTAATAAATAAATAAATAAATAACTGCACATAAAGAGAATAATAGCAGTAATTTCAGTTTAGGTGTAAGTTTTTGTCCACAGAAAGTACATCAAAGTAGAAAGCTTCTTAGTTGCACATGACAAGCTGTAGAAAAATCTGTTACACCAGACCAGGCAGACAGCCAGGGTAATGAGGTAAACATTTTTATGAGAAGCATCAGTGAAATTGCTGACTGCAGTCTCAGCTGTACATACTTTTTGTTTCCAATCTCTGTGTTCCCCTGCAGTTTTTAGTTTCTACAGCTTCCTCTAGTGTCGCACTTGTCCTATCATCCTGTTCCTCCTCCTCATCAGTATTGCCAATTCTGCAGAGAACCTCTTCATTCCTTATATTGTCAGTCCACCTAATTCTCAACATCCTTTTATAGCAGGGTACCCACAATGAGGGTTGCAAGCCTCATTGTAGTGCTGTTCTTGAAATAAAGTATAAAAAAATTTAAAAAATTTAAAAGTATAAGAAAAGAAAAAAATACACACCATATTTCCATATCCATGCTTGCTACATTGCACTGTGCACAAAACCATGGCGCAGAGAATTTGTAGGTATGCAACAGTGTTCCAGTGTGCATGTGTGTTGGTAAAAATGGAAAACTAGGAATGCCATCCAAACAGTGACACGAACAAATCAACCATTTCCCTTGATATACTGACACTGTGTGCAACATAATTGTCATTGCGCAGAGCTCTGTGGTTTGTCATCCACACCTGAGGCGCTGCCCCGTGCTGAATGCTGAACCCCTTTTGTTGGTTTTGTGCATCACAGCTGGTTTGGACATGGCTTAGTACAAACGGAGCTCCGTGCTCAAACTCACAGCTGTGCAACCTTCTTGTTGACCTGACAGTGCTGCGCTGCACTGGCCATGTAGCAGCACGGATTGAGGTGTGGCAGTCGGTAGCCGGTCACACTTGTAGCTAATAACGTGGTTACTCTCTCCTTGCAGTGACATTGTTTAAGTAAATTTGTTATTACTGCTGGTGTCCTAAAAATTACAAGTTATCAGAGAAGGGTAAATACGGAGAACAGAGCAGAGTGCTATTAAAGTGGTAGGAGCAATTCCTCTTTGTTGTGAGGAATGGAAAACAGGAAAGACTTTTCTCTTGGTTGTTAGTTGAGGAAAGCTATATCGTCATCATTAAAGGAAAAATTTCAAGGACAGAGCAGGGTTATGGCCTTCTTTACCAGAGAAGCAGATTTAACAATCAAAGCTGGCTTCATCATTTATGCATGAGTTGTTTCTATTTCAGACCCTGAAAGTAAGAAACCAAAAAAAACTGGCTGACCAAATGGCCACTTCTAGACATACAATAAAGGGGCGAGTTTGTGCTATGAGGGTAATCCCAAAAGTAAGGTCTCCTATTTTTTTATAAGTACATACACCTGCTTATTTCTACAGTGGTTTACATCAGTTTATAGCTTGAACATTCAGCTATTTTTTGACATAATCACCATTCTGTCGATGTATTTTTGTAGACGCTGTGGCATTTTTGTATGCCTATGTCATACCAGCTCACCGCCATGCTGTTCAGAAAGTTATGAACTGGCATGATTGTTGCTTGGTGTCAGGTGTAAAGTGATATGCCCAGGTTTTGTCACCCATGACAATTGAGTCCAGATAGTTGTCCTGTTTGGCTGCAAGGCGGTGAAGAAATGTGCAGGAAGCATCAACTCGTTTCTGCATGTTGTCCTCAGTCAGCATGCATGGCACCCATCTTTCGCACACCTTCCGGTAGTTCAGTGTTTCCACTAAAATTCTGTGAGCGGTGCTTCGGGAAACCTCAGGAACCAACAGGCAGAGATCATCCAGGGTGATCCGCCGATCTTCACACATGCTTTGCTCAACCTTCAACACTGTCTTCTCAGAAATTGATGGTCTCCCACTCCTTTGTTCGTCATGGATTTCGGTCCGACCAGCTGCGAACTCTCTACACCACTTATAAACATTTTTGACATCCATGCAAGACTCACTATACACTTCCGTCAATTGGCAATGGATTTCAATTGGCGCAGTGCCCTTAGCATTCAAAAGCCGAATAACTGCGTGCAATTTGCACTTGGCGGTAAAATCCAACAGGAGCTCCATTTTCAATGGCCGCTAAGCCAAGACTGAGCGCCTCAGTGCCGCGTGCGCATGTTTACACACAGCGCGTGAAGCACTCTTCATAACAGTGTGACCGACTGCCACACAAACTGAGTTCTGTACTTATAAGAAAATAGGAGACCTTACTTTTGGGATTACCCTCGTATTAGTCATGATACTGAAAGTAACTTGCAAAACAAAATGTAAGTGACCGCTCTGCAATGAATCTTGCTTTGCGATAGTCTACAGATGTCCAAGATAAACAGCAACTTGCCATATTAGTAAGATGTCTATCAAATGAATTGTAGGAAGTGGAAGAACTCTTAGACGTGTTACATTGAAGGATACTACACGAGTTTGTGACATAAACAAGATCTGGATGGTGTTTTAGTGAAACATTCAGTGCCTGCTGGGAAGACTGTCAATATTGCTACCCAGTGGTGCACTGTCTATGACAGGTAAAAACTAAGGCCCTGTGGGACTTTGAATGCTGACATTACATATCCTGAATTCCTATCCGTCCACTGTGTTATTCATAGAGAACATTTAGCATCTGAATTTTTCAACATCCACATGTTATGCAGGTGGTGCTAAAAATTGTCATCAGTAATGATGACCTTCCTGATGATATGTCTTGGTATTGTTTAGTGAGATGCCTATCAGTAAGTCTGATATCTGGGCTGATTTTTCCAACACTGGATTCAAACAAGCAACTTCGGCAAGAAAAGAAACTCTTGCCCTCAACTAGATGAGCCACAGCAGCTGTTAGATATGATAATTTTTAGTGATGTTCAGCATTTTGTCGATGAAGAAAACAATACCGCATAACTGACAAATTGCCAATTTTTCGTTTTTCAGTCAGATGATGTTGTTGACCGTACACGCATCTGCTATTAATAACATAATGCCGAGTTTTTAATTATTTACAATGATAAAATTATCTAAAACAATACCGTGTATGTGACGTAGCAAATAAATAGATAGCAATACCGCAAAACTGTAGAGAATTAAATACCGCGTATCTGCAATCTATGGATACTGTAAACAATACCACGTAAATACAAAAGCGCACGCAGCCACTGCACATGGTTACTGCCTTATTATGTATGTAATAGTGCTCGAAAGTGGTTCCATGCTTGTAGCTTCATTCGCGATAATGGACAGCGATATAGATGACAAACTTTTTACTGAAGAAGAAATTGTTTCTCAGCTGAAATCAGCTTATGAAAGCGGAGAATCGTTCCTGGGAGTGACTGACAGCGGTAATAAAACTGTTTTATTATTCACCTTTGAATGTTAGTGGCACCGCAAGTGTCTTATTGTGATATAAATCAGAACGCCTCCACTTCACTCGTTCTGTGCTTTATTAATTTCTGCCAAAGATTTCTACACTGTCCACTCTCTTGTTGGATCTGCCGTAAATGCAGAACAAACAACAGGCGAGAAATGATGCAGGTAAATTTTCTTGAGATTATTGTTAATAGTATTACTGATGCCGTCGTTATCAGAAATACACGAATTTGAGCTTCATGTTTGCCTGCGTAAATTAATTTATAAATATTTTTCCATCTAGAAACTTCAGTGGCTGTATCCAACAGTGCTCAATGCTCAAAATGAAATCACAGTCACAGTTTCCACTAGAGATGACAGTACTTCACACTCATTGCTATGCAGTGGTGCTCATTGTTTGCCAAACACTCTGGATAAAGTATCGGAAGATCACGGGAGCAATAATGACGCTGACAGTGAGGGCCAACAATTTTATGGTGACGTAAGCAGTGACAGGAAAAGGAAGTCTAAACCACATCCTGAAGATAGGAAGAAAAATGCCAATAAAATTCTGAGAATGCGTGGACAGGCGTATATTTGAAACAAAATAAGTCAAATAGGTAAAATCGCTCATGATACTCCAAGAGAGGCACGAAAATTAGGTCCAACATGTACTTTGAAGATGTGCTGGAAATCCGTTCAAAGGAAGTGTCATCACTTTTCTGCTCATGATAGGCAGGCAATGTTTAACACATTTTGGGAAACCATGTCATGGGATCAGAGGAAGGTTTACGTTACCAACCCTCTGTACGTAATTCCAACCAAACTTCTAGGGAAGAACACTGGCAAATCCAGGAGAAAAGGGACGCTCATTTAACATTTGAAAAATGAGCTGGGGAAACATAAAGTATGCAAAAAGATGTTTCTCAGTTCTCTTGGGATTAAAGAATGGGCTGTCTGATATTGGCTGGGTTATTCCACACATGGGATGAGTCCTGATACAGAATCGTCACAACCTTGAATCAAACAGATGAAGAACAAAGATGAGAGAACCTTCATTAAAGAATTCCTGGACTCTCTTCCAAAACTTCCGTCGCATTCCTGCAGGAAATCATCCTCAAAGTTGTACTTTGAGCCTATTCTACAATCCAAACAAATGCTGTACGGACTCTGTGTGGAAAAATGTCATGCGGCGAAGGTTTCAATTGGTTCAAATGGCTCTTAGCACAATGGGACGTAACATCTGTGGTCATCATCCCCTAGAACTTAGAACTACTTAAACCTAACTAACCTAAGGACATCACACACATCCATGCCCAAGGCATGGTTCAAGCCTGCGGCTGTAGCAGTCTTGCAGTTCCGGACTGAAGCACCTAGAACCGCTCAGCCAACGCGGCCGACTGCAGAGAAGGTTTCATCATTAAGTTGGGCTACCTTCAGCTTGATTTTAGAAGATGGTAATATTAGCTTATTTTCCCCCGAGAAAGACCAGTGTGACTTGTGTTGTAGTTACATGCTTGGTAACTTGAGTGAAGACGTCTGGAAGCAACACACAGAATAGAAGAAGCAGTCAAGGATGCAAAAAGATGCTGACAAGAAAGAAGCCCAGTAGAAGCTCTGCTCAGTGTACACCATGGACTTACAGGCCATGAAAGTAGCTCCACTTTTAAGTGACAGTGCAGTTTATTATAAAACAAAGTTGGCTGTTCATAACTTTACTATGTATAATTTAGAAAGTCGTGATGCAGTATGTTACTGGTTCAGTGAAACGCAAGGTGATTTGGTTGCATCTTGTTTTGCCTCTTGCATCGTGGACACCCCATCCAGAACGATTAAGGAAAATCCCATTCAAGTCATTCTGTATTCTGACGGCTGCACATATCAGAACAGAAATGTGATATTATCAAATGCTCTTTTAAGATTAGCAATTGATACTGGAGTATTGATTACACAAAAGTTTTTGGAGAAAGGCCATTCTCAGATGGAATGTGACTCAGTTCTCACAGTTCCATTGAGTGCAAGCTTAGGACGTGAAGTTACACTTCCTAGCCAATATGCTATGATATCTAAAGAAGCGAGTAAAAAGCCACAGCCATATGAAGTCCATTACCTAGATTATCATCAACTACACAGAGAAAAGTTTTTGGCTGTATGACTCAATTAGGCCTGGAAGAGCTGTAGAAAAATGAGTCCACAGTCACCGATCTGAGGGCGCTACAGTACTGCCCAAATGGTATTACTTACTACAAGTGCTCTTTCAACGAGGTGTGACAAGAATTACCGAAGTGTCTGAGGAAAATTCTTGGAGGTGTTTGCTTCCCGAAACTATACAAGGAAAGACTGAAAATCAAGAAATCCAAATGGGATCATTTACAACAACTTAAATCTGTTCTTCCTAAAGATTGTAATATCCTTTCTTTCAGGAGTGCTAGTTCTGCAAGGTTCGCAGGAGAGCTTCTGTAAAGTTTGGAAGGTAGGAGACGAGATACTGGCAGAAGTAAAGCTGTGAGACCGGGCGTGAGTCGTGCTTCGGTAGCTCAGTTGGTAGAGCACTTGCCCGCGAAAGGCAAAGGTCCCGAGTTTGAGTCTCGGTCGGGCACACAGTTTTAATCTGCCAGGAAGTTTCATATGTAAACAGTATGTTTATTTAAAATGTTTCTATGAAATCTTTCAATAAAAAATGATTATTGCTCCAAAACATGTTCTTACTAGCTTCCTCAGCACCAAATACCAATGTAAATGTGTCAAGTTGCGCCAGGAGACTGACAAACAAATACCACGTAAGCAACAGATAATTGCATAAATACAGAGACAATTCTGCGTATGTGCCATAATTAAGCTTTCTAAAGTTTTTTTTAAAAAAATCCAATATTTCCTCGTAGTGCTACGATGCAAATTTAGTGCCGCTGTGAAATATATTAGGCATTTTAGACAGTTTTTTGTCTCTCATGTAAAATTCTTATTTTGCTACTGACACGGTATTGTTTCTTCACCGACGATTTACAGATGCTCAACACATCATTACAAGGAATAGATAAATTTTTTTCTGATTTAGTGCAGTCTGTGTTCAGCTTTCGTAACAAATTGACTCTTTCGGAAATACCTTGAGACAAAAACATTCGCTCATTTCATAAGCTTGAAGGAAATTGCTTAAAGTCTTCCCGTAGTTCAGCTCCAGTTTCGATTATTTAAGTAGAATGTCTGCCCATGCTGAAGAAATAAATGTCAAATTTAGTGATTTGAGGACACATTCTTGCAAAATCCTGCCCTTGCTGGTGGTGTGGAAGATGGCCATCCCATTTCACTGCAAATTACTGAGGATTCAGCTGCTCTATAGTTTGAATTACTGGAACTTCAAGAGGATGAATGACTGAAGGACCTGAAATGTAGAGCTGTTCAGCTGTTGAATTTCGGAAGGAGGTTCCAGAAGAAAAATATCCACTGACAAGAGTGTATACGAAGAGGTTGATCTGTATTTTTGGGACCACTTATATGTGTGAACCACGGTACTCGGCCCTGAATTTCATCAGATGTAAATATCAATCTGTTCTCTCTGATTATTATGTAAGTGTACTTGTACAAAGCGTGCTCACCAATTATCACCCAGATTTCAAACAAATCACAGCAAAAGTAAACACTCTAAAAAGCATATCACAAATGTAACTTCCAGTTTCTTGTTGTGTAATAAAATAGTTCAGAAACGTTATTTTTAAAATAGTGTTTCTGCATTGATGTCAATTATTAGCCCCTTAAAAAATGCAGCTCACTTCAAAAGAGTTCCGTAAGTTTGTGGGTCCCAAAGGTAATGTAAGAGGCCACCCCTGTTGAATAGCAACGCATCTCAAAAGCATGGCCCCTCTTGCTTTCTCCTTGAATGCTGTACTCCAAATTTACATTCTCAGAAATTTCTTCCACAAATTAAACCCTGTATTTATAACAACAAAAATAATCAATTATTCACAGTATATTGTAAATGGATAGCTAAAAAATCTACTCACCAGGTGGTGACAGGAGAACACACACACACGCAAAAAGGTTTAGCTTTTACAAGCTCCTTCTTGGAGCCAGTGGCTCTTCCTCTCGCTGAAGGTGAAGGAAGAGGAGTGAAGAAAAGAACTGGAGAAGTTTTGGGAAAGGGATGCAGTTCAGGAAAGTCACCCAGAACCAAGGGTCAGGGGAGACTTACCGGATGGGATGAGACGGAAAGCCTGTATTTGATAGCAGTAGACTTCTTTCAACCATGAATGCCCTTGCTTGTTGTTAAAAAATTTTGATGGTAATTTTATCTTTACTGTCATTACTTCTCCTCATTATTACTTTTGTCTTTCTTTGGGTTACCCTCAGTTCATGTCCTTTACTCATTAGATTGTTCATTCCATTTAACAAGTCCTGCAGTTCTTCAGTTTTACGGGAATTAGCAATCTCATCAGCAAGTCCTAGCATCAATGTTCTTTCACCCTGAATTTTAATCCCATACTTCAACCTTTCACCAATTTTATCATTGTTTCTTTGGGATATAAACTCATCAGTAGTGGTGAAAGACTGTGTGAAAGACTGCATCCCTGTCTTACACCCTTTCTAATCTAAGCACTTTGTTCTATAGTCTTGCATTCTTATTGTTCCCACTGTTTCCCCTCTAGCTTACTGCTGTTTTTCTCAGACTTTTGAAGATCTTTCTCCGATTAACTTTGCCTTTTCTATGTTGACAAACATGTCTTCATTTATCTTGCTTCCGTTGTCAAGTGCAATATCTGAACTGCCTCCCTGATGTCTTCATCTTTCCTAAAGCCAGATAGATTGTCTCTGAAAGATCCTCAATTTTCTTTTCTGTTCTTTTGTCTGTTATTCTTGCCAGTAGCTTGGGTGTTGAGCTGCTAAGCCGATTGTGTGACAGTACTCATTCGTATCTGCCATGGGTATCTTCAGGATTATGCGGATGATACTTCTCTGAAAGTCTGACAGAATGTCTCACAACTCTTAATAGTTTCTACACACCAACTTGAATAGTCATTTGTGCTATTTCACCTCAATGACTTTATAAATTCCAAAGGAATGTTGTCTATTCCTTCTGCTTATTTGAATAAAAGTCTTTGAAAATACGTTAAAATCTGACTTCAGCTCTGGACCCCCTATGTCTTCCATCCCAAATTGACTATCTCCCCCCCCCCCCCCCCCCCTCCCCAACACATCATCACAGAAGTCGTCTCCCTGTAGAGGCCTCCACTGTACACTTCCACCTATCCTCTTTCTCCTCTACATTTAACAGTGGAATTTTTATTGCATTCTTACTGTTTGCACACTTGCTATTAATTTGCACTAAAGGTTGTCTTGAGTCTTCTACATGCTGAATCAGGCCGTCAATGACCATTTCTTTTTATCTTTATTGAAATTTTTCCTGCAACGATTTCAGCTTGGCTTTTCTTCATTTGTCATTTGTTCCATGTAATGTCTCTATCTCTTCATCTTCTGAGTGCTTTGTCAGCATGTGTACCTAGACCATTGCTGTTGGTTTGCTGTCGATTCTGGTGTGAACAACCCTATCACTAAACTATTCACAGTAATTCACTCTTTGCCATAGATTCCTATTCATAACAAATCCTCTGTTGCTTTTGATATCACCCTATATTTGTCTGACCAGAATTTCGTATCTTCAATCCATTTCAGTTCACTGACCACCACTACATCTATATTGGGCCTTTGTACTTCCCTGTTCAAAATTTCTAGTTCCTCTAACACATGTGTAATATTACTTACTCTTCAGTATAATTCATCCTTTATAACAGGGCCGACCACGACATGCCAAACAATATGTGAACCGTATGTGCAGGCTGAGGCTCAGTCTGTCTCAACATTGCTCAGTTCTTCCCAGAAGAACCTGATGCAGCACATTCCATTTAGTATTGTGGTGTGGCATTTTTTGATCAGCACAACTCTCTTCAGTATGACTGACAGAATCATGGGGTCAGAGCTGTTCACCCTTTGCTATTTGTTTGCGGTATGAAGCGCATTCAAAGGTTCAGTGGTTGTTTGCACAAAAAGAGGCAGTATAATGATCTATCAGCACAAGCCTTTAAAACCGAATGAGAATGGCAGAAGGAAGGGATGAGAATGGGTACTGCAAATTTGTTGTGAAATGCCATTACAATACCATGCAGAAAAAAATTTAAAATTTAGTTCACAATGAAAGAGTAAAAAATAACAATGATCAACAGATGGGATTCATTGTTTTGTGCATGAAGAAGCACTTTGTGCTAAATTTGCAGACATGGAGAACGTGAAGAAATTTGTGGTACAAATAGTAAAATATATGCAGTTGCATTTATTATTCCACTGTCAGTTCCCACAGTTTTCAGTGGAACTGAATGAAGAAGATGGAGACTTTATATATCAGTGCAAAGCACGTTGATTAAGTCAAGGGGTGTGCCTGAAACGATTTTTTGAATTAAAACGATCTGTTGTTGAATTTATGAAGGGAAAAAGTGTCAGGAATGAAACTTAGAACATCCAGAATTGATTGCAGACCTCACATTTTAAATGAACTTCGCTGCACACTGCCCACAGTAAGACATTGCAAACTGGGAAACAATTAATTTCTGATTTGATGGGGAAGCATTTAAAAAGAAACTCACTTTGTGGTAGGGGCAAATTTTGACAAGCATAGTCCAGTTCCCTAAGCTCACTGGTGTTAAAATAAACACAAGATTTGAAGAATTTATTGTGGCTTTGAAAAAATTACAAGGTTAGTTTCCTAAACGTTTTGTAGACACTATGAGTCTTACATCTATTTTCAAACTGTTTCCACAACCACGTGCCATTTCAGGTGAAAGTACCTTTCAGCATGCACAGATGAACTGATTGATCTGCAGTGTATTTCCCATATTAAAGACAAATCCTCTTACGTTTAAACTGTCGAGGAAGTCTACATTGTGTAACTCAGAGTTTCGACGCCTCTATAATGAGGTTGCAAAAATACTACAATATTTAACTCAACATACGTGTGTGAAAGACCTTTTTTTGATTATGAAACTAAATAAGTTACGATTATGTGGCAACCTCAGTGTGAAAATATGTGAAATTGTCCTTGTCTCTCTGTATGCCAACACATTGTACCAGATGAAAATATTATGTCTTCATCACACCAAAAATAATTACATCATTCAAAAACTTGTTTTATCTGTGATCTACGTTGTTGAGAAATTTGAAATTTAAAGCCAGGTCATATGCAGTGTGGTTGCATTGCCATTTAAGTGCAGTGTGCCTTCGTTTCCCCATCCTCACTCCCAGGTAGCTTTCCTTGATGGTGAGGGATGGCACTCCTACCAAGGCATGGCTCACGAGCTGAATTCATGGCCACCCCTTCTTTACATTGAGTGAAAGGGACCCCTGTATGGATAAAACCAAAAATAAGAAAATGGTTTGCTCAGGGCAGTACTAAATATGAAGAAAATAAACTGTTCAAAAAAACATGCCATTATCTTGTTGTAAAAATACAGTATCGCTATACTGCAATATGTTGACAGAACATAGCCAGCAGACAGTTTTCTTTATTGGAAATTTCATTCCTTTGATTTTTGTATATTTTTTCACTTGCAGGATAATCTTACTTCAGTGGGGCTCGTGGACACTTCTGGAGAAGATGATGTCCACATAAATGATCAGCTTGTCCTTACAGGACACGCAAAGTTCAAATATGTAAGTTTTTAATTATTCTATACTACAATAAAAATTGTTATCTGTTCATTGCAGAAAGTCACGATACAGTGTATTTTCCTCTGTGTTAGTATTTTCAAAAAATCACAAATTTGGACACTAAAGGAGGACGTCCTGCTGTAATTTTACTTTCATCAAAATTTTCTGTCCATGACTACCATAAAACGAGCAATGCCAAATATTGCTGCACTTACTGACTGACTACAGTCTCCACCTCTTGCCCAAAGATATAATTATACTGCATAAAGTAGTCGGAATGCCAATTACAAAAATTAGATATTTTGAAACTAGCTATTTATTATTGTTTTATTGAAAATCATTTTTTTAATTATGAGTGAAACTGACAAAGAAACAGGGCAAGCAACTTGACCTCATATTTCAAGGAGGAAGGAGGGAAATGTGTCAGATATTAGCCCCAGAAATCGATCCCACATGAAAATTTGGGCCAAAATTCTGATAGTATGCAGGTATGACCACCTCAAAATACTTCTGCATACACAATTTGTTTCATCTGTTCTGCCTCACAGCAGCTGCCAAATCCCCAATTACTAAGTACTATACATTAGAGTGACAACCAGAACTGTCCTATTTTAACACTATTCTCATATTGAGATTGCATGCTTAAAATCAAAATGAATAAGCCTTAGCAACTGAAGAATTATTATGAAATGTAGTGAGTTTCGATTTACAATTTAATCATGCCAGTGACATTGAAGATAGCACATCTCCTGCATTTAACAGTGTTAGTTTTAAAATCCAAAGAAAATGACACACACCAGCACTGTTAATAATTAAATAGCCACACACTACTTCTTTAATGACACATGCATTTGTTTCATTCATTTACACTACATTTGTGTACGGTCACATAATAATGTTCAGATCAAAGAAAGAAATCTCTGGCACCAGCTGCAGGTTAGAAACTGTGCACTTGGACATAACTAACAAAGCATTTTACTCATACCAATGCCAAAACAGTATTTCAAAACCTCTTACATCATTGTACAGTACTAGGCGTTCAGGCATGGGGCAGCTGCAAGTGGGGTGGACCGAATGACAAACAGCCAGCAATCAAAAGTTGAAACGCTCTACTTTTACTAGGTCATAACTGTGTACTATCAGAATTATGACAAAACGAAATATATGTTGTTTCCTTACTACTACTACTTCTAGTAGTAGTAGTGGTGGTAGTAGTAGTAGTAGTAGTAGTAGTAGTAGAAAACACATGGCACTTAAGCCAATCTTATTCAAAGTTTTCAGTACTTCTTTATCTTGAACCTCTTGACAAACATTCCTATTCTTGAGGTGTAGAAAGAAATAAAAGTCAGTGGGTGAGATAACAGGAATATATGTGGGTGTATTAAAACATCATCACACATTGTATCTCAATTGTTGGATCATTCTTAACTGAGATAAATCTCCAGAAAATAAAGTATTTTTAGGTGTACCCCGAGGGCATGTTACAGGACCATTGTTGTTCGCAGTACACATAAATGATGTAGCAGATAACATCAGAAGCTCTGTGAGGCTGTGCACAATCTACACTGTTGAATATAGAAAAATAACAGTGCCAGAAAATGGTAGCAATATGCGAAAGAACTGTGGAGGAATGGTGCTTGGTACAGGGATTGGGAAATGATCCTATTATAAATAAAATTAATGTATCAAACAATGGAAAATCCAGGATGGAATGTAACAATATTATGAAAAGGATAGTTGCTACTCACCCTATAGCAGAGATGCTGCACAAAATAAGCTTTCGGCACAGTTCTTTGCCAAAATCTTATTTTGTGACAGTCTTTTGGTTGTGCCTATCTGTGACTCAGCATCTCCACTACATAGTAAGTAGCAACTGTCCTTTACATAATATTGTTAAAATTTTAAAGTATATGACATAAGTAGGCAGAAATTCCTGTTATTGTATGATTACATGATCACTGAACAGTTGCTAGAAATAATCATATCCATTAAATATTAGTGAATATGTGAATGGTGGTAGGACTTCAACATAAAACTAACTGAAGAAAAGGCAGATGCTAGACTGAGTTTCATTGGGAAATCCTCAGGAAGTGTAGTTGCCTCACACAGGAGCTACACTATGTGATCAAAAGTGTCCTGACACCTCCAAAAACATAAGTTTTTCATAGTACATGCAGTGTGCTGCCACCT
Source organism: Schistocerca cancellata (assembly GCF_023864275.1). Lineage (NCBI taxonomy): Eukaryota > Metazoa > Arthropoda > Insecta > Orthoptera > Acrididae > Schistocerca > Schistocerca cancellata. The sequence continues at coordinate 307,714,500 of NC_064627.1, read as the reverse complement.
ACTGCCAGGTACTCTATATCAGTGACCTCAATAGTCATTAGACTTCGTGAGAGAGCTGAATGGGGCACTCCGCGGAATTCATGGACTTCGAGTGTGGTCAGGTGACTGGGTGTCACTTATGACATACATTTGTATGTGAGATTTCCACACTCCTAAACATCCCTAGGTCCACTGTCCCTGATGTGATAGTGGAGTGGAAACGTGAAGGGACACGTACAGCACAAAAGCGCACAGGCTGACCTCATCTGTCGACTGACAGAGACCGCCAAAAGTCGAAGAGGGTCATAATGTGTAATAGGCAGACATCTATTCAGACCATCACACAGGAATTCCAAACTGCATCAAGATCCACTGGAAGTACTATGACAGTTAGGGGGGGTGAGAAAACTTGGCTTTCATGGTCAAGCGGCTGTTCATAAGCCACACATCACACCAGTAACTGCCAAACAACGCCTCACTTGGTGTAAGGAGTGTAAACGTTGGATGATAGAACAGTGGAAAAACATTGTGTGGAGTGACGAATCACGGTACACAATGTGGCAATCTGATGGGAGGGTGTGGGTATAGTGAATGCCCGGTGAACATCATTTGCCATTCCCCACGATACTTCCCAGCACCTGATTGAACGTATGCCTGCGAGAGTGGAATCTGTCATCGAGGCTAAGGGTGGGCCAACACCATATTGAATTCTAACATTACTGATGGAGGGCACCACAAACTTACGTCATTTTCAGCTAGGTGTCCGGATACTTTTGATCACATAGTGTAGCTTATAAAAGACTCATCTGATCTATATGCGAGTATTTCTCACCAATCTGATACTGTTACCAGATAGGACTGATAGAACAAATAGAGAAAATACAAAAAAGAGCAGTATGTTTCATCACAGCATTGTTCAGTAAGAGTTAGTCAACACAAAGATGCTCATCCAACACCAGTAGCAGGCATTAAAAGAGAGGTAGTGTGCATCACAGTATGGTTTACTGTTAAAATTCCGAGAGTGTACTTTCCTATAGATATGCATACAGGAAAATTAAAGACACATTTAGAGAAAAGAGACCTACCTGTTTGAGTATCAAGAGCTCATTTGGAAAACCAGTCCTAAGCAAAAAAGAGAAAGGTGGAAGGAGTAAATAAGGTCTGTACAAGGGCAATGTACAAGAGGGCAACATTATGGAAATGGAAGAGGATGTAGATGAAGATGAAATGGGAGATATGATACTGCGTGAAGAATTTGACAGAGCACCTAAAGACCTAAGTCAAAACAAGACCCTGGGAGTAGACAACATTCTATTAGACCTACTAATGGCCATGGGAGAGCCACCCATGACAAAACTCTCTGGTGAGAAAGATGCATGAGGCAGGCAAAATACCCCAGACTTCAAGAATAGTATAATAATTGACAGGTGTGAAAATTACCGAACTATCAGTGTAATAAGTCACGGCTGCAAAGTACTAACATGAATTCTTTGCAGACGAATGGAAAAACTGGTATAAGCTGACCTTGGGGAAGATCAGTTTGGATTCCGTAGAAATGTTGGAACTCACGAGGCAATACCAACCCTACAACTTACCTTAGAAGATAGATTAAGGAAAGGTAAACCTATATTCCTAGCATTTGTAGACTTAGAGAACACTTTTGACAGTGTTGACTGGAATACTCTTTTTCAAATTCTGAAGGTGGCAGGGGTAAAATGCAGGGAGCAAAAGGATATTTAAAATTTTTACAGAAACTAAATGGCAGTTATAGGAATTGAGGGGCATGAAAGGGAAGCAATGGTTGAGAAGGGAGTGAGACCAGGGTTGTAGCCTGTCTCCGATGTTATTCAATCTGTGTATTGAGCAAGCACTAAAGGAAAAAAAGAAAAATTTGGAGTAGGACTTAAATTCCACGGAGAAGAAATAAAAAACTTTGAGGTTTGCCAAAGACACTGTAATTCTGCCAGAGACAGCAAAGGACCTGGAAGAGCAGCTGAAAGGAATGGACAGTGTCTTGAAAGGAGGATGTAAGATGAACATCAACAAAAGCAAAATGAGTATAATGGAATGTAGTCTACTTAAATCAGGTGATACTGAGAGAATTAGATTAGGAAATGAAACACTTAAAGTAGTAGATGAGTTTTGCTATTTGGGGAATAAAAGAATTGGTGATGGTCAAAGTAGGGAGGAAATAAAATGTAGACTGGCTATGGCAGGGAAAGTGTTTCTGAAGAAGAGAAGTTTGTTAACATCAAGTATAGATTTAAGTGTCTGGAAGTCTTGTCTGAAAGTATTTGTATGGAGTGTAGACATGTATGGAAGTGAAACATGGACGATAACTAGTTTATACAAGAACAGAATAGAAGCTTTCAAAATGTGGTGCTACATAAGAATGCTGAAAATTAGATGGGTAGATCACATAACTAATGCTTAGATACTGAATAGAATTAGGGAGAACAGGAATTTGTGGCACAACTTGACTAGAGGAAGGGATCGGTTGGTAGGACATGTTCTGAGGCATCAAGGGATCACCAACTTAGAATTGGAGGTAAGCATGGAGGGTAAAAATCATAGAGGGAGACCAAGAGACAAATACACTAAACAGATTAAAAAGAATTTTAGGTTGCAGTAGTTATTCAGAGATATAGAGGCTTGTGCAGGATAGAGCAGCATGGAGAGCTGCAATCAAACCATTCTCTGCACTGAAGACCACAATAACACTGGACTGAAGACCACAACACCACCACTTCCTTATAAGATTCAGTCAAAATATTCCTTCCTCCTACATATATGTTACGAAAGGACCACAAGTGTGAAGAAAGAGAGATTCAAGCCCATGTGGGTGCCTAATAACACTTGTTATTTCCACACACCATTCACAGCTGGAACAGGGAAAGGAGCTAATGACAGTATACATAAAGCACTTTCCGCCACTTGAGAAGTATAGTAGTAGTTGTAGATGAGGGGCAATGCTATAGAAGTGTGTCCCTATGAATTGTTGTGTATCAAGACAATTTCTGACGTAACATTATTTCTTATGTTCTAAATGGCACATTTCAAGTGCTAAAGTTTCGATTGTACACTTCAAAATGTTATTAATGGTCTAATCTCCATACAATTCATCAAGGGCGCGCTATTGTAGTCCTTAAACTGAATTATCGTGGATGCGGATTGTATTCATTTGAACTTGTTTTTCTTTGATGACTTTCACTGACTGACTGACTGACACTATTTCATAGGCTGCATTTAATTTTAATTTAACTTCACTTGACCATATGTTACTGGTGAAACACTGTAATTATTGTGCAATAAAACATACTATTTTCGCCTATGTTTTACAACTTCCCATTCTATGCACCCTGTGCCTGGGATTACAAGCCTAGTGTTGCTATTTCTGGTGATATTAATGTTTTCTTCGAAACAAAAAACTCTACAGCTGATAATGAAGTTGAGTGGTAATATGAAAGACATGAAGATCTTACAATATGCTTCAAAAAATCAAATAAGATACATTGATGGTGTGTAACTAATAGATTACAGTTTCTCATTACTCATTGTTTCATCACCTTGTCTTCAGAGACATCCACATTCTGTGTGTGCTTCTTATGTATTTTGTTGCTACATATGATAGAGTTGAAGCAGGATGACGAGATGGCAAAATAGCCATGGTGGTAGTAATTGTGTGTTGTGGGAAATATATATATAGAGGGAAACGTTCCACGTGGGAAAAATATATCTAAAAAGAAAGATGATGAGACTTACCAAACAAAAGCCTGGCAGGTCGATAGACACACAAACATACACACAAAATTCTAGCTTTCGCAACCAACGGTTGCCTCGTCAGGAAAGAGGGAAGGAGAGGGAAAGACAAAAGGATTTGGGTTTTAAGGGAGAGGGTAAGGAGTCATTCCAATCCCGGGAGCGGAAAGACTTACCTTAGGGGGAAAAAAGGACAGGTATAAACTCGCACACACACACACACATATCCATCCGCATATACACAGACACAAGCAGACATTTGTAAAGGCAAAGAGTTTGGGCAGAGATGTCAGTCGGGGCGGAAGTACAGAGGCAAAGATGATGTTGAAAGACAGGTGAGGTATGAAATTAGAAATTAGCGGAGATTGAGGCCTGGCGGATAGCGAGAAGAGAGGATATGCTGAAGGGCAAGTTCCCATCTCCGGAGTTCTGACAGGTTGGTGTTAGTGGGAAGTATCCAGATAACCTGGACGGTGTAACACTGTGCCAAGATGTGCTGGCCGTGCACCAAGGCATGTTTAGCCACAGGGCGATCCTCATTACCAACAAACACTGTCTGCCTGTGTCCATTCATGCGAATGGACAGTTTGTTGCTGGTCATTCCCACATAGAATGCTTCACAGTGTAGGCAGGTCAGTTGGTAAATCACGTGGGTGCTTTAACACGTGGCTCTGCCTTTGATCGTGTACACCTTCCGGGTTACAGGACTGGAATAGGTGGTGGTGGGAGGGTGCATGGGACAGGTTTTACACCGGGGGCGGTTACAGCGGTAGGAGCCAGAGGGTAGGGAAGGTGGTTTGGGGATTTCATAGGGATGAACTAAGAGGTTACGAAGGTTAGGTGGACGGCGGAAAGACACTCTTGGTGGAGTGGAGAGGATTTCATGAAGGATGGATCTCATTTCAGGGCAGGATTTGAGGAAGTCGTATCCCTGCTGGAGAGCCACATTCAGAATCTGATCCAGTGCCGGAAAGTATCCTGTCACAAGTGGGGCACTTTTGGGGTTCTTCTGTGGAAGGTTCCGGGTTTGAGGAGATGAGGAAGTGGCTCTGGTTATTTGCTTCTGTACCAGGTCAGGAGGGTAGTTACGGGATGCAAAAGCTGTTATCAGGTTGTTGGTGTAATGGTTCAAGGATTCCGGACTGGAGCAGATTCGTTTGCCACGAAGACCTAGGCTGTAGGGAAGGGACCATTTGATGTGGAATGGGTGGCAGCTGTCATAATGGAGGTACTGTTGCTTGTTGGTGGGTTTGATGTGGACGGACGTGTGAAGCTGGCCATTGGACAGGTGGAGGTCAACGTCAAGGAAAGTGGCATGGGATTTAGAGTAGGACCAGGTGAATCTGATGGAACCAAAGGAGTTGAGGTTGGAGAGGAAATTCTGGAGTTCTTCTTCACTGTGAGTCCAGATCATGAAAATGTCATCAATAAATCTGTACCAAACTTTGGGTTGGCAGGCCTGGGTAACCAAGAAGGCTTCCTCTAAGCGACCCATGAATAGGTTGGCGTACGAGGGGGCCATCCTGGTACCCATGTCTGTTCCCTTTAATTGTTGGTATATATATATAATACACACATAAAAGTACACAACACGAGTTTTCGGGATTATTAATTTCTTCCTGAATGACCAAAGAGGATTGGAAAGGTCGCTGTGACCCACAAGATGAAAGATAATCTTGTTGAAAGATCTTTCCCAAAAACCAAAGAAAAATGTGGTCATGTATAAGCTGATAAAGGAACTGAAATTAAGGGGAACAAAGCGAAACAAAAAATTATGAAGCCAGTTTCCAAATGTTTATTTATTAAAGAAGATATGGAAGTTCTGCACAAGTTAATTCTCAAACCACTGCAAAGGTGGGTGATACGGACATTAGTCTCTGTTGTGTTGAGTTTCAGTTGAAATCATTAAAGTTAAACAAGACTTAGTGGAAATCCTGTCAGATTCTATACAGAATTTGCAGCGTAGACATTGCCTACATTAACCATATTGTGCCATAGATCCGCTTAAAGAAAGTGCTCAGTGGTTGGTAAAAAGCAAAGGTCACGTTGCCTGCAAGAATAGTAGCAGAAGCGATACGCACAACTCTCATCCTGTCTCATTGACATCCATATGTTGTTGAATCATAGACCATATTCCCAGCTCAAACACAGTGAAGTATCATGAACAGAATTACTTCTCCTATGGCAACCAGTTTGGATTCTGTAAGCCTAAATTGTGCAAAACCTACTTTGCACTTTTCTCACATAACGTTTTGAAAGCCCAAGGTACGGGTAATTATGTACTTGCAGTATGTCTTTGCTTCCAAAAACCATTACTCTCAGTACTACACATGTATTAACAAAGGTAAGATCATATAGGATTTGTTGTTGTGGTCTTCAGCCTTAAGACTGGTTTGATGCAGCTGTCCATGTGCAAGGTTTTTCATCTCTGAATAACTACTGCAACCTACATCATTCTGAATCTGCTTACTGTATTCATCTCTTGGTCTCCCTCTATGATTTTTACATCCCGCGCTTTCTTCCAATACTAAATTGGTGGTCCCTTGATGTGCAATACTAAATTGGTGATCCCATGATGTGTCAGAATGTGTCCTATCATCTGATCCCTCCTTCCAGTTAGGCTGTGTTCTTAAATTTCCTTTCTCCCCAATTCAATTCAGTGTCCTCATTACTTAAGTGATCTACCCATCTAATCTCCAGCATTCTTCTGTAGCATCACATTTCAAAAGCTTCTATTCTCTGTATTTAAACTGTTTATCTTCCATGTTCCACATCCATATATGCTACACTCTATACAAATACTTTCAGAAAAAGGCTTCCTAAGACTTAAATCTACATTTGATATTAACAAATTTCTCGTCTTCAGAAATGCTTTTCTTGTCTTTGCCACTCTACATTTTATATCCTCTTTACTTCGGCTGCCATCAGTTATTTTTCTGCCCAAATAGCAGAACTGATGTCCTGTTAAGTTGGTGCATAAGTTACTAGCATTTTTCCGTAAGTTTAACAAACACAACAGATACACATAACATGAATAATATATTCTCCTACCCTATTTACAGCTGCCTGTCAATACTTGGGTCACTTTTCCATTCTGAAACTGTGGTTTTGAGGCAGAGACCATGTAAAGCAATGTTCAGAACACAGTTTCATCCGGAAAGGAAGTTGCTTGTAGGTTGTTTGACAGGGAGTGGAAAAGGTGAAAATCTGAGGGCACAAGATCAGGTAAATAAGGCGGATGTGGAATGACATCCGAACGCAGCTCCTGTATAGTGTTGTTTGTGAGTCTGTCGGAATGTGTGTGGGCATTATTGTGGAGTAGCATCACTTTTTGCAGTCTTCCTGCTTGTAGTTCTTGGATTGCGTCTGCGAGACATCTCAGTTCTTGGATGGTTACCCTCTGGGGAAGCAATTAGTAGTATACCACACCGTTACTGTTTCCCCAGATGTATAACATTATCTTTTGTGGATGCATGCATGTCTTCATATGGGGAGTTGAGTTGCTGCTTTGTTTGGACTCACATTCCTTTCTTTTCATTATGTTAGCATAGAGGTACAATTTCTTTCACCAGTAACGATATAGGGTAGGAATGGGTGGTGCCATTCATGAGCCAATTGATGATGAGCAAGCAGAGATGTTTGTAAGACCACCCGCTGATTTTTGTAATTTTGGCTTAGAGCTTGCTGCACTCATACACCCAATTTTTGAACCTTCCCCATTGCATACAAAAATCGCACGATGGTGAAATGATAACAGTTCATCACATTTGCGATTTCTTGAGTACACTGACCTAGATCAATGTGTGTTTAAATGATATTTATCAAACCCCAAAGGTCTTCCCCAAATGTGAGGAGTCACTAATGTCAAAACAATATTCCTTAAAATGAGAAAACAATTTCCTTCCTGTGCTTTGTCCAATGGCATTATGCCCTTACATAGCGTGAATGTTTCTGGCTACCTCCACTGCCAATTATCGTACAAAAGTCGTATTACCAAATTTCAAGAACCAGTATTAAATGCATAGAGATTTCTTCAGACTCCTATTAATCACTCCCATAGGGACCTTGTCATGAGATTTTGCAAGTTACAGGGCACACCAAAGTTTTAAGCAATCGTTTTTCTTGCACTCTGTATGTAATTGGAGTGATAAGAAACCGTACAGTGCTAAGTACCCTCTGCCATTCAGTTTGAAGCATCTTAGGAAGTACGTATGAATTTGTGGACATAGACCTACCTGCTTTCAGGATGAGTGGTGGAAAGAGATGAAGGGGGAGATGCCAGGTAGGTACAGTAAGTAGAGAAATTTGTGTGTCTAAAAAAGATAGGCGTGTGAAGCATACAACTGCTTCCACCGTTACTTCGATGAATGATCTCGCCCAAAACCAGAGAAAATTCTGGCCCTGTATAAAATCACTTAGTGGGTCAAAGGCTTCTATCTAGTCACTTGTCAGCCAGTGAGGTATAGCAGTAAAAAGCTAAAGTCTTAAATTTCTCACTTAAAAAGTCATTCACACAGGAGGATCGTACAGACATCCTTTGTTTAAATGGTTTGCAGACTTCCATATAGAACATTGATGTAGGCATCCCTAGCATTATGAAATGCCTTGAAGAAAAAAATCTATTGTCACACAAAAAATGTGGATTCAGAATACACCATTCTTGTGAAATACAACTAGCTCTTTTTTCACACGAAGTAATTTGTGCCATCTGCAAGTGATTTCAAATTGTTTCCATGTTTTGAGTTTTAGAGAAAGCTTTTGACACTGTTCCTCACAAATGGCTTCTCATCAGATTTTGTACCTATGCAGCATTGTCTCACCTGTGCCACTGAATTTGTGATTTCCAGTCCGAAAAATCAGAATTCATAGTAACTGACAGGAAGTTGTGTATTGAAATCAAAGTTATAGTTCTGGTTCCCTTAGGAAGTGTTATAGACCTGTGTTGCTCTTAATCTATATAAACAAATTAGGAAACAATTTGAGCAGCCCTCTTAGATTGTTTGGAGATAACATTGTCATTTATCATGTTTAGTCAACAAAAGGTCAAATTGAATTGCAAAATGATTTAGACAAGGTTTTTTCTTGATGCAAAAAGGGCAATTGACTTTGACAATAAAAATTATGAGATCCTCATAAGTATTTAAAAATTGTTATTTTAGATTACATGATACATAAAATAAAGGTTATAAATTCAACTTAATACCCAGGGATTAGAATTATGGATGACATAAATTGAAACCATCACCAGAGACTACGTTTTGTTCACATAACACTTAGAAGATGCAACAAATGTACTAGAGAGACTACCTGTACTATGCCTGAAGTATTGCTGCACATTGTAGGATCCTTACCAAATAGGGCCAGTGATGTATGTCAAAGGAGGACAAAACTGCAGCATTTTTCATTGTGGTGAGATCTTTTCTTGAAGTTACAATCATCAGCTTTGTCCTTCGAATGCCAGAATATGTAATGACTCAAGTACACAGGGGAAAATGACTGTCATTATAAAGTAAGAGAAATCAGGGCTCATATGAAAAGATACAGGTGTTCACTTTTTCGTCATACTCTTAGAGAGTCAAAATGTCGAAATATAGTCTGGAAGTAGTTCTGTTAACCCTCTGCCAAACCCTTAAGTGTGACTGGAGAATAGTCACACAGATGTTGATGTTTTTAAAAGGACACAACACTGTGACACGCCTTCCATATGAAGAGAAAATATGCAGGTTGGCGGAAATCTTTTACTCAGGACATCACTTTGCAGATAAAGCCAGTTACATATGTAGCCAGTGATGCTGACGTCGTATCTGGAATCAGCTGTATGAAACCATCACATGAGTAAAAAATAGCTGTTCATTATGTCCTGTGGCAGATTTTTTAACAGTAAAGTAACTATTTTTCGAAACTATCAGTATTTAACTGTGATGTAAATTTGAACTCACGGCTTACTACAGTTTTCACAAAATGCAGTGATGTATTTTCTGCATTAAAAATTAATAGTTGTTATTTTTCAAGTCTCCTATTGTCACTGAAAAAAATGAATTCTCATTATGTGGATTCACTTTAATGTATTGCTGTTTCTTGTTACAGCCATTTTCTTTTGAAGACTTTGTAATTTTTCTTTTTTGCAGATTATCTGTAAAGTCACATTTACCAGTGAGTTAGTGTTATTTGTCTTGTATTCTAGGATCCACCACAGAAATCAACTGATGTTTCCATTGGCAAAAGTGAACTTGAGTTATCAAATAATGATTTTGAAATGAATACTTGGAAATCAGATGGAACAACTTTTCATGCCGAGGAGTTCACAAATGGTGTTGACAGTTGTCTTGTGCCAAGTAGTGTTACAGCATCTGCTTGTACTAAAGAGAAAGGGCCTTTACCTTTCAGTGGTTCCAGAAAAGATGTAAGAAAACTACATTGCGATTCATTTGTTGTGGAGATGAGTTTTGAAACCCTTGTCATTTTTATTTTCTAAAGAGTTGTATTCACTAGTAATGGTTTTTTGTTTCATTTTCTAGGATAAGCTGCAGAACTCACGTGCTGTTTCCATTGAACTGGGATTTCCAAACAATTTTGAAACAAATAATTGGAAATCAGAAGGAAAAACTTCTCATGGGCAGAAATTTACAAATGGTGATGATTGCTCATCTGTGTCGAGTACTGTTACAATACCTACATATGATAAATGGAAAGGGCCTGTATCATTCTTTGGTGGCGATGTGAAAGAACGAAATATAGAACCAGAAAAAAAGAGTCAGCCTGGAACTACCACTTTAACCGACGGATCGGCAAATAAGTGGTATGAGAAGGCTTTTTGTACAAGTTCAAGTGGTACCAAGGTCTCAGAAATTGGACATTCACCATCTAAGGAAGATATTTCTAAAGTTTGGGGAGCGCCACTTATAATACCCACCTCTATTTGCTCTTCTCCCAGCACTTCCAGTGAAGGCGATACATCTCAAAATCTAAAGAAAATTCCAAATACATGGAAAGATGTCAAATATTCAACACTGTTTGACTCAGATCATCTTAAAAGAAATACTGGAAGTGTACAGTTAGGTAGTAAAATGCAAAATGCTTCAACATGTGATGCAAAAGAATTACCATCACGTAACAGTGTTTCACCACAGTCAGGCAAAGCCCAGACTGGTAGCAGTCATACTACTTTTGTGCCAGATAACAGCCAGAATGAGAGTCCTCATGCCGCCACAGCACCTTGTAATAATAGTAAAGGTACATCTTTTGCACATCATGGTTTGTATGCACATAATATGTGGAACCTCGGTAATATTAGCGTCAGTCCTCCATGGATCGCTTCTGGGAATCGTCCAGTTGTCAGTGGTGTATCAGCATTAGTACAAGCAGGACAGGCATCGTGGTTTCATCCAGCCCAAAACGCACAACAGTTCCCCCTGACACCTATTGTTGGCGTAACACCTATTCCACCTCCTGGCTTTACCCCGATCCAAAACCCGTTTGTGGCCTTTACTACATCTCGATTACCTGCTGTTGTTGATCCACGATTGTCAGTACTGGATGGAGCATTTGTGTATCAGCACCAAAATAATCCATGGATTCCAAGATATAGTGAAGTAAAATCTGCTCCAAATCATAGGTCCTTTTCAAATTCTGCAGGACCCTTTTCTACTGGTCTTAATAATTCGGGGAAATTTGCCAGTCCTACACCAGATATTTGTGAGATTACTCAGTCCACTGAGGATTTATTGAATATAGAAGACTGTACAACAGGCGTAATAGATGCAGAACAAGAGTTGGAATCTAATAAAATAACTGTAACAAATCAAGAAGTTAAGCCCTGTGGAATAAGTCAGTGCACTCAGACAACTTTGGATGGTGAAGTTTTGGAAGATAATCTTAAACACCATGCTCAGAGATCAGAGAGAATAACTTCAGAGACTGTCAGAGAGGTCATTGATGGAAGTAGAATTGATGATAACAAAGAGGCAAATATGGCTAGTGATTACAATAGGAAGTTTGAAAATGAACACAAATCGCCAGATGTCTTTGTGTTTAGTGCAAATTCTTTGGAAGCAGCTCAGAGTGCAGAAAATTGTACCATTACAGAACAAGACTCAGAACCTACAGTCAAGATTGATTTTGAGACTCTGTTATCCAGAAGTTTAAAAAAACTTGAAATTGATTCATCTCTTAGGTCTACTGACCCATCTAAGTCAACAGTTACCAGTACTTGGACGACTCAGAACTCTGTGGAAAATGATAAACTACACTCACATTCTGCAGAAACTTCTAGCAAAGATGAAGATATCACCAGGTAAATTCCTTTCACTTAGACCCTAGTTGAGACAATGCCTTTATAACATAATATGATTGCTGTGATCCCTGAAAGATTATTTCATTCTGGGTAGAGAAGATGGTGAACTGAAACTTTCTGACAGATCAAAAATTTGTGCGAACTGGAACCCAGTGTCTTTTGCAGACAGTGTCTCTACTCACTATGTTGCCCAGAAGTGCCTCTCGATTTTTCTTTCGGCATCAACCTGTCTCTCTTTCTTCCTTAATAAACTGGAGAAACAAATTTGTGGCAAAGGACATTTTGGAGATTGTCACAACTTATTGATTGAATCTAAAATAATTTTTTCATTTGGCATTGAGTGAGTGTGAAAATAAATTTTGATAGGCCAGGGACTGTGGTGGAGTCGTAGCATATGGCATATTATTTGATCTGCCAGGAAATTTCAGATCGATTTACACAGTGATATCATTATGATCCAATATTGGAATTACCCTCATCATCAGAATTATGAAGCTCCTTATTAGATCGTCTTAGTGTTTATGAATACAGACTCTTGTAAAATATGAAACAAGGATTTGACATTTGTTACTGAAATTGTCTTTAGCCATCATGTATCATAGAATTGCATTTTTCTGCAAGCCTGCATAAAATTATCCTAACAAATACTATGGGAAACATTTTTGTGAAACAGTTTCTGTTATAAACATAGTGGAGATCTTATCTTTTTCGTAAACTGAAGAGTATTGTTCTGTTAGATAAACATTTCATGGGTCAATTCTGGTGCAAACAAAGTAGATATTTCCCCATCAAAGAACCAGAGTAGTGTATAACATTTTCCAAAAGTGATTCAGACAATTGTCTACTTTGTCTGGATGACTATAAAATAAAAGAGCAAAAAATGTAAATAGAGAACCCCAATCAGTTTCTAGGCTAGATTAATAAAAAAAATAGCAAGATTGTGGTTTTAATGCTTCAGTAATTCTACCTAGTGTTGTTCAACTCAGGGGTCACGTTGGCTTGAATGTTGGATATATTATCGAAGTGTTGATCCTTTACATGAATTTTTGCACTTCGCATTTTGTGATGGGTTCTTGTTGATAACACCAGTTCTCATCAGTTTTTTTTACCAAGTCGCAGCAGGCATTCCCATGTCATTTGTTGACAGTCTGGAGAATGTTTTTAACACTTGATTTAGAGCTTCCTGTTGCCACCATAGTTCCTGCACAGACATTACTAAGCCACAATTTCTATATTTAGTTTTAAACAACACTTAAGTTGGTGTAAGGAGTGACACTGCTGGGAATTGGATGACTGGAAATGAGTGATTTGAAGTGAAGAATCGCGCTATACCCTGTTGCAGTCAAATGGAAGGGTATGGGTTGGGTGAACAGCTGGAGAACATTACCTGCCATCATGTGGAGTGCCAACAGTGAAAAACAGAGGAAGTGTTTCCATGATATGGGGGTGTTACTCCTGGTTAGGGTATGTTCCCCTTACTGTGATTAAGAACATGCTACAGGCAGATGAATATGAACACATTATACAGTATTGTGTACTGAATACAGTAGAGGAGCAGTTTGGAGACCATGACTGTTTGTATCAGCATGACATTGCACCCAGTCATAAAGCAGTATCTGTGAGATAATGGTTTGTAGACAGTAACATTACCTGAAATGGATCAGCCTGCCCAGGACCTCCCCTTAACCCAATGGAATACCTTTGTGATAAGTGTGAACACGGACTTCTCTCCAGACCACAGTGTCCTACATCACTACCTTCTCTGGTTTTAGCTCTTGAGGAAGTATGGGCTGCTATTTCTCCACAGACACTTCATTGAATGTGCCCCAGCAGAGTTCAAGCCATCATAAAGGTGAAAGAGTGACATGCCCCATATTAATGTGCACTAATAGGAGTCCAGATACTTTTGACCAGATATGTGTGCTAAAGTGTAAGTTTGGTATTAGCAGTGTAGTATTGTATTTTAAAAGGATTATATCATACTGCCAATATCACTTTTTTAAAAAAATTCGGATTAGTCATCATACAGACAGTTTTCATGTGTGTGCTTAATGAATGAAACAAGTTTGAGAATCCTTCATCGTCTCCCTTTGTCAAAGAAATTTAAAGTATGTATACAGGAGCTTTACATTTTTATTTACAAGTCAAAGTAATTATGGAGATACCTATGTTGTTACATAAATTACAGTGTAGTATGTTAATGATCTACTTAAAGATATGCATTGTGAATTGTTTATATGAACTTATATTAAAAGTAGTTTCTAATAATGACAATGGTATGGTATCGCAGACTGACATAAGTACATCCAGAGCAGTCCTAGCTGAATCACTCCAGTTAACATCACCCATCACTCTTTCTCTTACATGGAAAAACAGTCATATCTAATGATACCTAACACACAATTTTAGTAATCTAAGAACCATAAAACCTGTCTCACAATTTGATCCATCCATTGTTAATCACTTTTATAATTGTAGTGCTGCACTGGTTATTACTGTTTCATACTGATTGTTATGGCATAATTTTTTTAATGTGAAATCAAACAATGAGAACTCCTGGTAGGAATATAAACAATGTAGGAAAAGATAGATTGCTACTTATCATAAAGAAGTTACGTTAAGTTGCAAACAGGCACAATTAAAACATACTTACACAGAGCTTTTGGCCACAGCCTTCATCAGCAAAAGAGAAACACGCACCATTAACACACATAAGCAAGCACACATCATTACCAACTTCCTCAGCTCGGACCAGAATGCAGCTATCACTCACGATACAAGCAGCAGTGTCATCCCACGTGATAGTTGCATTCTGGCCCGAGCTGCCAAAGTTAGTGGTCATGTGTGCATGAGTTGTGCTTCCTTGTGTGTGAGTGAATGGTGTGTTTTTCTCTTTTGCTGATGAAGTCTGTGTCCGAAAGCTTTACGTCTGTATCTTTTAATTGTGCCTGTCTGAAACTTAATCTGTGCAGTGTGGTATAGTGGTTAGTGGCACTGGCTGGCGGTCTATGGGTTTCTGGTTCAAATTTGACCATCGGCAATTATTTATTTTGTATTTAAAGGAAGGTCTTTATGTTTGTAATGTTTTTATATCTGGAATATTCGATAGTGTTACAAATACTAGCATTCTTTGTCCAAGATTTGTCAGTTCTGTTTTGACTGTACAATGGTGTGATAAATAATAAATTTGCTTTGATTCTAAGTGTTATACTTTGTTGAGGACCTTGCCTTCAGACTTGGACTTAACTGTGGTTTTGACATGACAATATTGCACTCTAGTCAAGGTTTACATAATTTGCCTTCTTTCCATTTTATAATCAGTTACTAAGTAACACCAGAACCTAACTCCAAGAAATGCTCTGTAGTACATTCACCTGCCGAAGTTGTTTCCCGATACTTTATCACAACAGATAGTACAAAAGACACATTTTAGAGAGATCTTAATTGTTGGGTATGTTAGCTTCTCTCCATGCTTGATGTTTTTCTTGTTTTCATTCTAAACTTGAGATGTTTAGTGCTTTGTGTATGTTCAATCTGTGGTGTTTAGTAGTTTACGTCCAGTAATCATAATCTTGCTTCATCTGCAATCACTGACATGAAAGGGCCTGCACAAAAATTTGTGAAAATAATGCTTACATGTGGGTGTTCTCATGTCCAAGCATTGCCTCATTGTGCAAGCAGTCTGCTATAGATCCCCTTCTTTGCTTGGGAGCATGTACTGCCTTTGTTGTGGTGAAAAGACAGCAGAAATCAGAAATGCAAAAGCGACTCAGGTAAAGAAGTATCTAAATAACAGATGTACAAGAATACAAAGTTAAGATGTTTTGAGTAGAAGGGCACAGCAAGGTTTTAGTTTTCCTGCTTGGGAAACAACAGCAATAAGACTGGCAATAGCATTTCATTAGCTAGCAACCAGTGACTTACACGGGCCTACCAGTTTTAACTATTTATGTCACATTTGAAAACAAAGCATTTCAGTGATTATTCCTGAAACTGAGATATACTTAAGGGGGGACATTGGAGAAAATGGTTGTGTTTACATAACCTAACACAGTTTTTGGTGTTTGAAATATAATAGTTCCAAATTTTCCACATTATGTTATGGGCTACATTCTGGAATTTTTTCAAATTTTTTTCTCAGAAAATTTGATCTTGGCATGTTGGAAATTTTCGCAACACATGCTATCACACAAGGAACATTTTCACAAAAATTACTTTACTTACAACGTTCATATTGTGGTAGGTAATTCTTAGTAATCAAATAAGCAAATGTGTGGAACAGGTTTTTGATATCAGTTTTAGAGCTCTTGCAATCTATTTTAAAAAATTATGCGTATGAAACAAAGCAATTTCGGTTTCACAGGAAAGTAAAAAATTTGTACCACAGGAAGTTGTAATACTATGAACAAAGTCTGCAGAAAATTTCACTTCTCTATCTCCAATGTTTTGGGGGAAAATGTTCCTTGTACACAAAAAAATGAAAGTTCTGGGAAGTGCACATAAAAGATTTTATAAGGATTTACAGCATAAACTAGTACCTTAATATTGACCATAACCATACATTTGATCTTCATGTACCTGTTTCCTTCTCATCTGATGTTTCTGGCATGCCCTTTTGGGCTATATCCTTCACAGACAGTTCAGAACGTGGAACACACGCAGTATCTGTCTTATTCAATAGCTTCTTGGTGAAGCAACCTGCAACAAATCCTAGTCCAGTAAGTGTCCTTATTCTTCCAATGTTACCATCATTAAACACCAGACATGCATCATATGAGGCAATTTTAACAACAGTAGATGAGCTAAATGTTGTTTTTGGGCATCTCTTCCAAATGAGACTGTTGAAGCTCTCTTTCGGGTTTTGTGTTCCACCATGCATGGGTAGATTTCTTTAACAAATCTGGATGAGCTAGAAACTGGAATGTTGGCTTTATGGCGTTTAAGACTGCTTCAGGAAGTCTGTATTTACATGAATAGGTTTTGGTTTCTACTTTTGCCTGTGTATTTTCACCAGGATATATCACACAATTCATGTACTGGCTTCTCATTAGTTGACAACTTGTGAAAAAATATTGCCCACATTTTCTTCTGCATTGCCTTCAAATCTCCAGTTTTTGCCTTATTGCTTTGCCATAATTTATTTTCAAATTGCAGATCTCTTTGTCAGTCAAGCATTGTGGGCCACCCAGTGGCTTTCCATCTTTGAGTTTTACACCTTTTTGTTCTCGTTTCAGTGTCAGAAGTCTCCCACCCATCCTCTTCTGAATGTGCCGCACACACTCTAGCTCTTTTCAATGTTGCATCCATGTCCATATGGCTTGCTTTTTAAAACAGATTTGAAAGCACTAGAATCTCAATCACCAAGATATTTCACATATCTAATTCCACACCTCATATCGCTCCGATGAAATATTAATTTCATTAGCACCATCATAATGCTTGCTGCAGATTATTTTGTGTTTTATGTGCCATTGTCTCTTCTTCCTTATTGTCTAATGCCTTCCTCTGTGCACAAATAGAGCAATATTTGGACATCACTGCAAATCCAAAACTTTTACTGTGTCAACACTTCTAACTGATGAAACACCGTGTAGGGAGGTGTGGCCCCTTTTCATCCATGTGCTATCACATGAAACACACAGATCTGTAGAAGGCAAAGGGTCATTTAAACCTGTCTGAATGTCTTTGTTAAATAAAACTGCTGCTGACAAACTGCAGTTGCATTGGCAAACTGCTGTTGCATTCTGTTCCCAAGGCATCCAGAAGATGATTGTTTAGTGTTTAGTACGAGGCAAATGGAGATAGCATATTCATTATTGCACAAAACAAATTGCTACCTTCCCTTACAACATGAACACATCTCATCCTATAGCAGAATCTTGTATTGGCTTCATACATCCAATTCTTAGCAGTTGATGTTTTGACTTGAATGTCAGTTTGACAGCTGTCACAAAGCAAGTGCATATTACACACATTACATCTCTGTCATTGCTGTCATATAATCTTAAAGATTTATTGCCACTGTTACCACATGCGCTCATATTTCTAATATAGAACACATGATTTCTAAATCAGTTATCCTAAAACCACTATTCACTTTGTCTTTAGTGGACTGAAACTCCACCAATTCCAAGTTTCTTCTGTGAACTGCTCTTCGTCTTAGCTTCCGCTGAATGTTGTCGACTCACTTGTAGAAACTGTTTATTCGCACGTAAGTGGTGTGCTTTAGCCTGTTTCTTAAAAACTGTACCACTATATCTTGGCATTGTAAATGGTAAATCATAGAAAAAAAGCTTGAACACAGTCGTAATTCTCATGCTAACAGCAGAACTGAAACGTTTGTATTTCTGCACCACAGGCAATAACAGCTGCTAAAGATAGCTAGTGGAAGGCAAAGATAACACGATGTAAACAGGTCCACAGTGTTCTATACTTTTCCTATGCTTTTATGACTGCAGGAAGTAATAAAACATCGCAAACAAGAAGAGTATCATCTAGAAAAGTGGGTGTAGCGCTGCAAAGTGACTGAAACAAGACAGCTTTTTTTTGTAGTTCGAATTAATCTGTGAAAATTTGAGACAGTATTGCTAACATGCTATGGAACTATTTGGTGGAAAAAGTTTTTTTTACCATTTTTGACCAATTCTGCCTGCGTTCCCCCTTAAGGGAGAGGTTTGAGGTCGTTATGTGAAAGTTAGTTAACTTTCATTGCGTCATTTGCATTTTATTTTATAAAAAAAGTTTTTCACACAACTTAATCATGAATGATTATATGTACTTAATGTTCTCAGATGGAACAAATTTGGGAATTTCATAGAAGCTAGAATGTATTGTAATGGAGGTTGTTCTCTCTACTCCCCCCCCCCCCCCCCCCCCCCCCCCAAAAAAAAAAAAAAAAGTGTCCTTTGTTTCTATTTGCAGTACTTTGCTGAGGAGCTATACATATCCCATCATTTCTTTTGTTCAGATGTCTGTCTCTTCAGTTGTGCTGTCAAGTTGCCATAGCACAGGTATTCATCCCGAGTTTTCATATACACTTTTCATAAAATTCTGGCGTGTTCTTTTATGTTTTCCTACTTACAAACTTATGGTATCTTATTCTTTACAGTAATTTGATTGGAGACTTTTCATCTAGTACTTGATGCTCAGAACATCACATCTCAAAATTATTCAAATAATCTTCAGCAGCTGCATTCCATAAGACCATTCTTTGTAATCATGTATAAATTTAAGTGTGCTTCCTTTGGTGTGAACAGAAATTATTGCATATAACTCGCTTCACAGCATCACGTCATCACATTGCACAAACACACATGAACCCCAGGTGTCTGTCGTCTGCTAAAAAGTGCAAAGATTCCCATTAAAGGGAGGAAGCAATGTGCCATATAAATGGACTCCATGTCCAGGAAATTATGCGTGCACAAATGCGCATGCGTAGTTGCTGTGTTGGAAAGCTATGTGCATGTGCAAAGTTAACCACAGAAAGGAATCATATAGACTCACCTTAAGAATGAGGTTTTTTTTTTCAACTCCTCATATAAGGGAACTTGAAAATGTACATTTATGGTAGTGGAGAAGTTCTGTCCCCCTCCCCTCCTTCAAAAAAAGATCCTCTTTCCCCCTCCCTTCCCCCTCCCCCTCACTGGCTAACTGATACGGATATGATTACCCCACATTTTGCATCTTGCAATCTTTGTAGCTGTTTGGATCGCAACATGCATTACACCTGGGTTGACTATACTTGGTATAGGAGCATGGCTGCGCTACTGGTTTTAATGTAATGTCTACATAAAATTTGTTCACGCTTGAGAGTGTGTTCAAACAGTTGCTCATTGCTAGCAAGATTTTTTTTTCAAATCACTGAATGGAATTGTCTGGATAGTAATAGAACTTGGTCATCGATTTGGAACACAAATGACATGAAACTGCTTAGTCTGAATGTGTTAGTTGCTGCTGGTGAATGAAATATGAGCAATGTCAGTATGCGAACTACTTGCTTGTAAATTACTGGCATCTTATTTTGTCCCCTTAGTGGTATCTGCAGGCCACTTTAAGGTACCACTTGCCAACTTGGTTTCTGGAGCTCAAGGGATGCCATTGTGCTGGGATATGTGCTAATTAGTGAATTAACACTATTGTTGTCTGTTGATTGTTGATGATTAGCTGAATTGTAAGTCTTATTGCAGTACCATGGCACAGTACACAGTTGGTTTGTTGACAACTGGGTGCTCTGTAACACTTTGGCAAGGTGGCCTGGTTTGCAGCATGTGCTACAGTATGGACACATGTAGCATTCATATGTTGGTAGCACTCAAGGGCTTCATAACAGACTTTGTATGAAACCCCAGGCAGATCTGAAATTTAACTTTCACCCAATGAGCCACATAACACCACCACTTTCTTGTTCCTACACATAATATTTTATGATGACAAACACAATAGTATTTGTACAGAAAAAGCCACTATCCATGGCACATAAATTGCGCTATAACACACAGTGTAAAAGTCCATTCACTCATTTTTGGCAGCTGAGTGTCATTTCTGTTTTCTCATAGTCTCTTGTGACAGTGCGGAAAATACCAGTTTGGGGTGCTCTAAATGGTAACTTCGCATCTGCTGCCCTTTTCTACCCCATTTGAATGTCCACCTCATTGGCTTGCTCTGGCCTTCATTCGAGTTACTAATTGCCCCGTATTGTACTATTTTAGATAACTTGCTGATCTGAAGCTCTGACACACTATTAATTGGGTCTGCTGACTGTTGACCTCAGACGTTAAGTCCCATAGTGCTTAGAGCCATCTGCTGACCAGCTCTAGTAGCACAACTGCAACACCACTCATTGATTGGGTTAAAATATCATTCATTTGCTAGTAACATTGCCTCTTCCCTCTTATGTGCAGCCTCTGTGTATCATTTATGCACACATTGTGTAACACTGGGAACAGCTGACTGTCGCCAGCCATCCTACATGTTCCATGCACATCAGCACCACTGTTTCACTTAGTCAAACAGTTAGGTAAATGCTATTATTTGGCACTTGGCTGGCATTCTTAGGTGTCAAAATGCTACTTTTATTTGCTTTAGTGAAGCTAATTTATACACTTCATAAATAACACTAATGACATTTGCAGAAAGTATTACATCAACCTTTTTGGTGTTCCTCAATTAACATTTTAAAATTAGCACTGTGTATAGATTATTATAATTACTACAATTTTTGAGTGTTCCATTGTTAACGGTCATTAATATTTGTGTTCTTTCTTCATGTTGTGGTAGTGAACTACTTTTATGGATGACCTTAAATTCTGTTGCATGGAGGAGACTTAACACTTTTTTTAATGGGAATGTAAGAATTGCAGAAATTTCCTGAGTGTGCTTTTTATTTTTTATTTTTTTTTAAAATATCTAAGATTTCTTTAGTAATGTCTCATTATGCTATGTCACAGTTCCCATACCTTCTTGGTGATTTTATCTGGTTCCTACTACTCGTCGTCACTGTGAGATTTGAGGCAGTGGCTAAGGCATTTCATCATTGAAGGTATATTAAACCCTAACCACTCTTCATAATCCTACTCTCGTTCCATATTGCTCATTATTCACTTCTTTTTATTTTGGGATTTTATTGTTTTCTGCACTACTCTAAGTGACAAAACTACCAGGATACGTGAAATGGATAACAAATGTACATAATAACTTTTTGAATATCTGAAATAATTTTAGGTAGCAGAGCTTTTTCTGACATTTTGACTGGCAACATTTAACGTTGCAATCATTTATGTTAGTAAGTTACTAAATTTTATAGGCAATAAGTGTGCATCATTGTTGTAAGATTTGAGCTTAAGACAGACTATGACGGCCCACTTGATTCAGCAACTGGATTCTTTTTGTCACTACTGAGCCACTGGTTTACATGCTCCTAAAATTCTTCTGAATAGTTCAGAAGTTTGTTTTGCTGTAATACACTATTATAAGCCATTTGAATTTGTTTCCTTGTTTGTAGGTATGTTCCCGCCCAGGAAGTTGATCTTACCACGGAAGAGAAAGGACGACAACCTGTACGATACATTAAAAAAACATGTGAGTACCTTGAGATGGGGGGCGGGGCCTTTTTTTTAATGGGATCCTAAAGTGATTCCTCATTCTTAGTTATTACTTTCACATAGAAGACCAAAAGCTTCTTTCTGTCCTTTTGTTGAACTTTACAGTTCCGAAACAAATAGTAACAAGAGGTAAGCCAAAGATAACCCGGAATGTAAGAATTACTGTATGCCAAAAGATATACTTCTCTTGTCCAATAGTGACATTAGCTGTCAGGTGGATAGTATGATAATATAGGAATAAAAACTACACCCTCTAGTGTTAAAAAGTAATTGAAACTGCTGAAAGTAATAAGATACGAGAGCTGAGGGGATTTATTTATTCCTTTTTTACATTTGATGCTGTGTACACTGGAATTTCTCTTGCATCTAGGACTTTTTGTGTACAGACACCTCTCATACAGTGAATGTTTTAACTAGTTAGAGAAAAAAAAATACGTACCTTTCATTTTTCATCTCTTGCTAACATATAACAGCCTTGAAATTTTGGCTGTGGGCAGACAGCTAGATTCTGACGTTTTGGTTTCTCAAAAGTATTTGACATTTTAGCATAGTAATGACTTGCATTAAATATGTAATTGTAAGGCATTTCAAAGAATTATTGGCCTTAGAGAATTCAAGATGATTAGTACGTAACTCATGGGAAGTAAATGTTCACAAGAAATATGGTTATTAGTGAAAGAATGTTGATAACATGGACAAAGTTTTCATACCCTGTCTGACCGGAAAAAAAGAAGAAGAAACCAAATGGTTGGATGTCGTCATGACTTTGTACATGTACACACCATAGGCAGGTATGTGAATGATCGAGAGTTCTTTGTGGCAGGTAGAATGGCCAACTTAGTGCATTGGTGTTGTTCGTGTTTAATGTTGTTACCAGGTCTAGTATAGTATGTAAGGGGGTGTGAAAAGTTTCTGACTTCGAGAGATAACTATGAAGAGGATGGAAATGCCACATACTTGCGAGACAGCATTTGCAGCACCTGATAGGACCGTATTGTGGGTCTCCATTTGCCCAACAGGTCAAATCGAGTATTATCCTGATTTGTAACCTATTTGAATATGATGGTGAACCAAAGTTGGACTGCATGGGTATGTGAAACCAAGCATACTCGTCCACTAGTTTCTGGTCGACCACTTCTGACCACTGCAGGGGAGGATCACCATATTGTGTGTCAAGCTCTCCACATCTGCACCTTGCATTCAGAATAAGTAATGGACCCCCTGCAACATTCTACCATCCCACATCATTGGTCAGAGACCAGTAGAAACTAAACTATGGAATTACAGTCCCTTGTGTAGGCTGCCATTAATACCACAACATACACAACTGTATATGGAGTGGTGCTGTGATGGGGAAGTGTGGACTGCTGATAAATAGCCTCACATTGTATTCAGCAATGTGTGGCAGTTCTGCACTACTGCAGATGACCATTGGCGATAATAGCAGCAACATGTTATTCCTGGTATCATGCTGTGGGGAGCTGCCAGGTATGACTAGATCACACCTGGTAGTGACTGATGGAACTCTTGATGACACAATGG
Source organism: Schistocerca cancellata (assembly GCF_023864275.1). NCBI lineage: Eukaryota > Metazoa > Arthropoda > Insecta > Orthoptera > Acrididae > Schistocerca > Schistocerca cancellata. The sequence goes on along the minus strand of NC_064627.1, from coordinate 307,690,827 downwards.
TACATCAGGGACATCCTATGTTCTCATGTGTTACCTCTCACGTGACGGTATCATGATGCCGTTTTTCAAAAAGACAGTGCTCACCCATACATGGTAGGTATGCACGTGTGTGAACTGTGTGTATGATGTATTCATGTGACTAACAAGATCCCCTGATGTGTCCCCAATACAACATGTTTGGGACTAGCTTGGACATCAGATCTGTTCAGAGCCAGTATCCAGAATATCAAGAGACCAGTTTCAACAGTTGGGGCCAGATTGGCTTAGGAGAGGTTGCAATGGTCTTATGACACCCTTTCCAATTGATCTGCGTGCATCCAGGCCAAAAGGGGTCAAACATCATACTGATCTCTGTTGATACGTATCCTGGACAAGAAAACTTCTGTTTTGGAAGGTATTTTTACATTGACCATTCTGCTTCTGGCAATGTTGGGTAATTACACTACTGGCCATTCAAATTGCTAAATCAAGAAGAAATGCAGATGATAAACGAGTATTCATTGGACAAATATATTATACTAGAACTGACATGTGATTACATTTTCACGCAATTTGGGTGCATATACCCTGAGAAATCAGTACCCAGAATAAACACCTCTGGCCGTAATAACAGCCTTGATACTCCTGGGCATTGAGTCAAACACGGCTTGGATGGCGTGTACAGGTACAGCTGCCCATGCAGCTTCAACACGATACCACAGTTCATCAAGAGTAGTGACTGGCTTATTGTGGCAAGCCAGTTGCTTGGCCACCATTGACCAGACGTTTTCAATTGGTGAGAGATCTGGAAATTGTGCTGGCCAGGGCAGCAGTCGAACATTTTCTATATCCAGAAAGGCCCGTACAGGACCTGCAACATGTGGTTGTGCATTATCCTGCTGAAATATAGGGTTTTGCAGGGATCGAATGAAGGGTAGAGCCACGGATCGTAACACATCTGAAGTGTAATGTCCCCTTTTCAAAATACCGTCAATGCGAACAAGACATCCAGACGTGTAACCAATGGCACCCCATAGCATCAAGCCGAGTGACACGCCAGTATGGCGATGACGAATGCACGCTTCCAATGTGCATTCGCCGCGATGTCGCCAAACACAGATGCGACCATCACGATGCTGTAAACAGAATCTGGATTCATCCAAAACAATGAAGTTTTGCCATTCGTGCATCCAGGTTCATCGTTGAGTACACCATCGCAGGTGCACCTGTCTGTGATGCAGCGTCAAGGGTAACCGCAGCCATGGTCACCAAGCTGATAGTTCATGCTGCTGTAAATGTCGTCGAACTGTTGGTGCAGATGGTTGTTGTCTTGCAAATGTCCCCATCTGTTGACTCGGGGATCGAGACATGGCTGCACCATCTGTTACAGCCATGCGGATAAGATGCCTGTCGTCTCTACTGCTAGTGATATGAGGCCGTTGGGATCCAGCACGGCATTCCGTATTACCCTCCTGAACCCAGCAATGTCACAATACGATAAACCGCAATCGCGATAGGCTACAATCCGACCTTTATCAAAGTCGGAAATGTGATGGTACACATTTATCCTTCTTACACGAGGCATCACAACAACGTTTCACCAGGCAACACCAGTCAACTGCTGTTTGTGTATGTCGCCACTGGCACCAACCTTGTGTGAATGCTCTGAAAAGCTAATCATTTGCATAGCACAGTATCTTCTTCCTGTCTGTTAAATTTCACATCTGTAGCATGTCATCGTCATGGTGTAGCAATTTTAATGGCCAGTAATGTACTATGTATCAGTGAGTTTGTTTGTGAAATTTGCAGGAAAGATATGTGGCTATTAGTTGAACTCCCTCTTTCTCCCTGCTTTGCGAAACACTTGTGCCTTACATTAAGATAACAGTTATTTAAAGAAGACTATCTACATCTATGCCACCATATGGTGCATGGCAGGGATATCTTGTACCATTACTAGTCATTTTCATTCCTGTTCCACTTGCAAATGGAGTTGTGGATAAAAGTTTGTCTATATGGTTCCTTATGAACTCAGATTTTTGATCTTCATGTGGTCCTTCTGTGAGATGTGTGATGGTTGCAGTAGAATTGTTCTGCAGTCTGCTGCAAATGCCAGTTCTTCAAATGTTCTCAATAATGTTTCGTGAGAAGAATATTATCTTCCCTCCAGGGATTCTTTTTTAGTTTATGAAACATTTATGTAATACTCGCATGTTGATCAAACCTACTGCTAGCAAATGGCCTCTGAACTGCTTGTATCTCTTGCTTTAATCTGACCTGGTGGGGAAAGCACTTGAGCAGTACACAGGAATGGGTCGCACAGTTGTTCCATACATGGTCTCCTTTATAGATTAGCAACAGTTTCCTAGAGTTCTCTCAATAAACCGAAGTTGATAATACACCTTCTTTACAGCTAACCATATGTTCTTGTTCTATTGCGTATCGCTTTCCAGCATTACACCTAAGTATTTAATCGATGTGACTCTGTCAAACAGCACACTACTGATACTGCATTCAAACCCTTACATATTTCTGCATTTAGAAAGCAACATGTGTGGCTCAAGCAACTCAGTAAGTCAGTGTATGCCTGTTCTCTATTGATATTCTTTACCTTAAACATTGTAGCAAGTGACAGTTGCTGTATATTGTAGAATGTAATACTTGTCTCTACTTCCTAACACTTCTTTTTTTATGTGTTTTGCTGATCTGCTTTTCAGATTCCCCTGCCCCATTGTTGTTGACACCAGAAGTACTCCTTCTAAGAGTATCAACTAATCCGTGGGCAATATCTTTGGTTGTTTTTGGGATACAGGAGAATTTACCATTGGACCTGTGTTTTGCCGCAACAGTGTATTGCCTCCTGTGTAACTGGTGCTTTCCTGCAGTTTATAATTTGAAACCGTAAATTTATAACAGTGATTTTGATACAAATGATCATGTGTGGATGCATTATATGTAATTCATGTCATTAATAGTAAGTGTAGGATGTGTGGTGAACCTTTTGCAGTTATGTGATTGGTTTTGATCAGTTGTCACTGAACATATTGTTCCTAATTATAATCTTCTTGTGAATAGATGCCTAAGGATGGTCTGCTTTGATCAATTACCACAGAACACACAGTCCCTAATTATCGTCATTTTTATTGGGTGTAGATGTGTGAGGATGATCTTTTGTTTGATTGAAACTACTAGTGTTCCAATAAAGAAGTAACGTAACAAATACCTGACAAAATCATGTGGTTTTTTTAAATGTTTTAAAGCTCTAAATCACCATCACCACAAAGTAATGGTTGATAAAGATTATTTGTTTCAATACTTTCCATTATTTCTGACAATCACTTGCACAGTACCTTAGTAGTGGTGTGGCAGTTAATGACATTATTTCTTGAATTTCATTTTTGATTGGCCATTGGGAAAACATAAACTTAAATTTTCTTTTCTCATTCATGGCAATTTCCTAGTTTTACGATAAGACCTAGTAACATCAGTAACTATTTGATTCTGAGACAGAGTTGTTCAGTGTTATGGAATTCAAAGCCGCTTATTTTGTTTTTGGTCCAGAGATCAAGGCTTTTTAGCCCAAATATCTCCAATGCTTCCTTGCTTTCATGTCATAATTCATCAATGGTACATATACAGTTAGGACAGGTCAGGAGATTTTCCGTATCCTGATAGTCACCAGAATCCCATCTGTCATTGTATTAATCTATAAGGCCCCTTGGTCACGTTCGCTCGTTCAGAAGCTACAGTGGTACTGTCATTACCCTCATTCCTAGAATTTATAGCCTAGCAAAATTCCACAAGGCAGAATACCCACTGCATCTCATAGTAAATGGAAACAGGTGAATGACATTATCTGTTGACACAACATTTGACTTTCAAATTACAGCATCTAGTTGCAAAGTTTGTGAAGGATTCTACACATTTTGTGGAAATACTTCATATGATGTCAACAGATGTATTTGTGAGTTTTGACATTAAATCATTATTTACAAATGTTCCTACACAAGAAGTTTTGGACCAGGTGGAAGAGAAGATATCACCAAACAGAGCAGAGCTAGTGAAACATTGCCTACAATCCAGCTGTTTCAAATGGTGAAGAGTTTTAATAAACAAGAGTAGCAGTGGATTCTTCTTTGTCCACTTTTGCTCAAAATATCTTCATCGTCATTAGGCCACACAGAGAGGACACATTTCCTTATTTCTACAAGTCTCTCAACAGCATCCATCCTGAAATCAGTTTCACTGTGGAAAGAGAGGTTGCTCATGGTTTACTTTTCATTTATATCCTGATGGAAAATTAGGACACAAATTATACAAGAAATGCAGAAGATACTTGCATGTGGATCCTCAGCACCACCCTCTGCAGGAAGAGAAAGTTCTCAGAACATTGACAGCTAGAACATATCTTGTCAATGATGAAGAAAAGTTAAAATGAGAATTAAGTCATCTAAGGAAAACATTGACGTCGAATAGCTATTGATGCTAAGTCAGCAGATAGGGGTCTGACTGAAATGTAAAAGAGTAACAGATAGGAAAGAGAGAGAACAGATAACATGACAATAATTGGTGTTCTTTGTCGCAAATAATGATCATGATTGATTGAATTAGAAATATCCTCTGTCACAAAGGTCAAAAGCTAATTTTTTTCAAGTGACCATAAAATAAAAGATGGGTTGATATTGATAAAAGACCAACCATATCCACCACAGACTGTTGCAGTAGACAGAATTAAGCCCAAGTGTGATAAAATATTCAAGGGGGAGACATGTTGTACAGGTAAAGAATGGTAAAAGATGACGAGCACCACGTGTGGCTCATGCAACTCTTCATTCAAGATACAGATTTTTTTTCTAATGTCCTTATTTTAGCTAAATCACCATAAATATCTAACAAAAAGTCATACAGACAGTTGAAATTGCTAAAAACCCTATGCAAATATAATCAGCCATCACTTGCACTCACCCCACCCCCCCTTCCTCCCAGCTAATGGAATGCCACTAAATGCTTCCTCCAGTTGTGGAAATGTAATTGAATAGTCAGTCATAAATATTTACACCAATAAATTCACTAAATGCTCTCTTTAAGTTTGAGAAACTTCAACAGTATTCAGTTATTTCCTTGGAGGAGACCACAGTAAGAAAGCTGAAACGTCAGGTCCAAAAATTTGGGATGGAATTGTGTGGTACCAAATCTCAAGAACTTTTTACTTCATCGACATTGGCCATGAAAGACAACATTCTTATATAACTTGTCCCAAACTTGAGATTCATCAACTTCAGCTTGCATGTTCCTCATAATCATGATCAATATTTTTATATAAAGTGAACATTTCTGTGTTTAAATGTTTCTAATGAATAATTAGCATGCGTGATAATAATATATGTACATCATCTCAACTGTTAACATTCTATGCCCTTTGTGTTTCAGCGATATCTGGAAGACTACTAAATCTTATAAACTACAATGAACAAGCTTATTTCTGTACAGATGAATTTGTTAGAAGTTTTTCTAAATTTAGTGGAAGACATGTCTTATTAAAAATTCTCGATACTACTGGCATGACTCTACCATTCGTTGAAGTAAATAGAACAGATAACTTTGAAATGTTTCAGATGCTGGACAAGTAAGTTTTTAGAAGTACTGTCTTTTATAAATTATGTTCATGGCTTTGTAATTAATTCTCATTTGAAAACTGCATTATTTCTATCCCAAGGAATGTATATATAATCCATTCATAACAGAACCACATTTTCTGAAATATTTTTTAGTAGAAATACAATATCTCTAGTTTGGTAGTCATTGTTGATCTTGATATTTAACATTGTTTCAGAAATTTTACATTAAGCACTGTATTTTACTTGCTGAATTTAATTTTAAAACACTAATGGAAATTCCTGGATGGAAAAATAAGGCAACCACTCACCTATAGCAGACTGCTGTGTGCAGCACAAAAACATGTCATGGGAAACAGTATTCATACTATCTTGGAGCTCTTGCTCTTTTTATAGTAAAAGTGCACAAATTCACACAAATACCCAAACATATAGAGAGAGAATGCCCACATGGGGAAGTGGGAGAAAGAGTGGTGTAAGAAGCCACTACACACCTGGACAGGGAAGGAGTTGGGGAGTTATGTAGACAAAAGAGAGGAGGAGAAAGATAACGTAAGGCAATGGGAAACAGGTTAGTGGAAGTTTCAGCTGGGGGACTGAGAAAGTGCAGGATATGCAGAGAAACAGTTAACACCTACATAGTTCAGAGAAACTTGTACTGGAAGAGAATATCCAAGTGGCCCAAGTAATGAAGCAGCTGTTGCATTAATTAGTGTTGTGGTATGCAGCATTTTTGACAACTAGTTGGATAAGTCTGATGTTTGCCACAGTTTGGTTGTGGCCATTCGTACAAGTAGACCGTTGATTACTTGTCATGCCCACACAGAATTTCATACAAAAGTACAGAATAGTTCAAATATAACACATCTGCTTTCACACATGGCGCTGCCGTGTATTGTGTCTGGATTACAATAGGAGATGGTGGGGGTGGGGAGGGGGGGGGGGGGAGACGACACTTATGGCATCTGGGTTGACCACAAGGGAATGACCCATGAGGTGCAGGATTGAAATAGCGATGGACAAGGAAATTCTGTAGGTTGGATGGGTGATGGGGACACTACTTTGATGTGGGTCAGATTTTGGGTAGGAGGATATCTATCATGTCTGGCCATGATGATGAGTAATCCAAACCCTGGCGAAGGATGTGGTTGAGCTTTTCAAGACCAGGGTGATATTGGGTGATCAGAGGCATGTTGGCTGGTTAAGAGGATCACTGGTGTCAGAGTAGGTGGTGGCACGGGAGATCTGTTTATGGATGAATTGGATAGCAGATTGTGTGTCAATAGAGGCCCTGGTAAGGTTTTCATCACATTTCAACAACTGCTTTCCACTGCAGATGTGGCATCTACTGGTGGCAAGGCTGTGAGGAAGAGACTTCTTGACATGGAGCAGGTGATAGATGTCAGAGTGAGTCACTGTTTGGCAAACCCTACGATGCTATAGATCTGATGTCTGGTGAGAAGCAGGTAACAGTTTGGTTTATTGACATAAGACATCAACCGGAATGATTTACACATTGAATCAAGTGTATAACCATTTGATAAGTGGTCAAGAGATTAGAAAGACGAACTATATAGCCTTTCCACACGTGGGTGTACATATAAAAGCGTAATATGAACTTATCTCATGGACATGGCTAGTGACTGTGAAAATAGTCTGTCATTTGAAGGCAGGTCTCCAGAAAAGCAAGAGTGAACACCAATACTTTGGCCAAAGCATGTAATGGAAGAAAATAGCTCGCTGTGAATGTGAAATCTGTGCAATGGAACTCTGGTATAAATTAACTAGCTACATGTTCCCCACGCCTCGTGCAGTAGCGACTGGAAATTCTGAATCCAGTTTGGCCTCTTTACCTTGCTCTGAGTCGGAGACATGTCTCTATGTGAATGTCTTCTGTTGCTGCCTAAACTGAGAAGTGTTCTTGACGGCGAACTGAGAAGTGTTCTTGACGGCGTCTCTGAAGCAAATATACTCTGTGATGTCTCACTGGCTGATTGTAGCAGACTTTGCACAGTCCAATCAATAACTATTTTATAAACAAGTTTAACAGCTTCCTATTTTTGCAGATTTTGTCAAGGTTTTGTTAACCAATAATGGTGTGATACAGGAATGAAGGCAGAAAATCTCACACACTTCATAACAGATTTTCAGCCCCAGTCAGCTAAAAAACTCTCACATAGGCACTTGTGAGGAAATTGCACCTCCTATCGAAATAGTTACTTTGAACCAATCACAGGACCCCTTACTCAGATTTAAACGAACATTCCTGTGTGGCACGACACCATCAATAGCTGGACACACAGTCTGAAGCTCTGTGTTTTCACCTGGCCTTCGGATCTTACCCCGCCGAAAAGGCCTGCTTATAGTGTATTCTATAGTGCAGTTTTTATTGAACTCAGTCCACCCATTGCTCTGGTTCTAGATTTTGACAAAATGGCAACATTATTGCTCCCATTTGAGCCTCTGGGCTCGCGTGTTTATCTGTCTTTTCTCTATGCCTCTGACATCGTTCCTGTAGAGGGGATAAGTGGAGTGCTCCTTAATAATTACAACGCCAACTTTCCTCAGCCCACTTCATTCTTACACACAGATTACTAGGCACTGTTGTAACTGCAACGTATGGGTTCTTCAAAGCATATCAGTGCCCTGTGCTGCCCTGATCACTTCACAGCTGTAAACAGTGCCTGCTGGGCCATGTCTTCTCATCTGTGAATGGCATCATTAACCTACCTCACAGAATTGTTCGCTAAATATTAATATTGCCCACACCTGCTATCTGATGCGACAATCGGTCCCTTAACTACTACCCTTTAGCCATAGCTGTGCAAAACTTTCAGGAATTACCCAAATCCATGCCTTTACTGACTTGTGCAGTAACAGTTGTGATCGTCTATACTTTCCCAGGTTAAATGTGATCAGTAAGCAAGTGATTCAAATACTTACAAGTGATTCAAATACTCACCCTTTTATAGAGTCACAAGAAAGAGAGACTGCCAGTACTCATGGAATCCTGGCAAATGACTGACAAAATCGCATTTGTTGATCTGAAAACTGGCTACAAAAATTGTAGGGTTCCAGGCTTTGGAAATCATGTTGGAGGTCAACAGATTCATATGTTAGGTGTCACTTGAACTGTTAAACATGCCCGTAAGATGCTACAGATCCAATCCCTGGTAACATACAGGGAAGAGAGGCTCCCATAAGATATGCATATTTAATAGAAACAGTCTCATGCAATGGATAATATATTGGGGATGGCTCAATTAAGCATGAAAGTATGGGTACCATATTTTACACTAATTTATTAACGAAGGTACTTGTCAAACTACAAAAGGAAACTAACCATCACTATAACAGTCTGGTCTTTTGACATAAGAAATCAGACAAAATGATTTACCCACTGAATCAAGCATATAAATATTTAATAAGTGGACAACAGCCTGCAAATATGAATTATAGCCTTGGCATAGGCAGGTGGACATAATATGAAACTATATTTGGGGTATGGCCAGTGACTGTTAAAATGGTTAGTGATTTGAAGACAGTTCCCCCAGAAGCAAGAAAGAACACCAATACTTTTGCCCAAACCACCTGATGTGCCTACTAGTGGTCTGTGAATGTTAAATCTGTGCAATGAAACCCTAGTGGAAATTAGCTAGCTTTACATCCCCTCGCTTTGGTAGCTGCATCGACTGCACATGCTTACCACTCTTAAAAGGTGCTAGTGTTGAAGATGGCTGTAGTATTGGCTGCAGATTCCGAGTCCAGCTCGGCCTCAGTACTTTTCCATTAGTTGGAGACATATCTCTCAGAATATCTTTTGTGCCTATCTGGAATGAAGTGTGTACTTGATGGCTTCTTTGAAACAGAAGCTTGCTGGCCAATTGCAGCAGACGTTCTGAGCTCTGACCATTAATAATTTTATAAACAAGTTTGATAGTTTCTTACTCTCGTGGATTTTGTGGTTGTTAACCAGTAATGGCATGGCATGGGAAAGAAGGCAGAAAATCTCCACCACTACATGATGCATTTCCAACAATAGTCAACCGAAAGCCTTACCTGTAGGCACACATGGGAAATCACGCTTTCTATAGAAGTAATAACTGTGAGTCATTCACAGAACCCCTTAGTCAGATTTAAATGAACATTCCTGTGTGGCACGGTAATGTCCAATGGCTTGTTCCTTAGTGTGAAGCTCTTTGTTTTCACTTAGCGTTCAGTTCAGATATCACCCAACCAGAAAGGGTGGTGGTGGTTGTTGTTGTTGTTGTTGTTGTGTGTGTGTGTGTGTGTGTGTGTGTGTGTGTTTACACACAGTCTGCCATGTTCTACACACCATACCTGCTCAGAGACAGTTTTGAGCACCAGACAAGTTTGTTACACTGTGGTCCTCCTAAATTAACTTCCCTATTGTGAGCCAGCTACAGAAAACCCCCAAGGCTGTACAAAAAAACAGTCCTTCCTCACCACTTGAAAAGGAAAGGCGAAGAAGTAGTAATTAGCAGTGCAATCATTGGTAGCAGTGAATATTTTCTACAGTGTTACAGAATTCACGATATACTGACTACCTACTTATTTCTATGTTTGTGTGTCGCTAACTACACTCGATATTTCCAGTAATCAGCCACATGGATGGCTTTATTATTTGCTGTGCTAAGGTCTGCTACTGTATAAGTGTTGTGTATTTTTGGGGATATTATTAGATGTAGATGATGATGTATTGCACCACACTCGCAAGAATCATTCTCTTTATACTCTCATTTTCTCAGGCGGGGAGTGGACCTTGTGACACCAGGTATTTCGTGGTTAAGCGCTCTATCTGTCGGAAATGTTAGATGAGTCCCAGCAGCCAATTGTTCTTTAAGCTTTATTAGCGTCTGATTAATAAGTTTTAGTATAAAGTATCTTCCCATTTTTCATGCAGCTCATCTAAAGAGTCAGCCATTTGTATAAAACATTGTCGGGACTTCAGTCAGCTGTGCTGTATTTGGTAGCTGTATAATGGATGCCAGGGGTCATTCGACTGTTTAGCCGCAACTTACCTTCTGATTATGGTTGGAGTTGTGCTGACAATGGCTTAAATATTTTGAACTGTCATTGGTTTTAGGCAGCCATACACTATGCGTATTCTCTCATTGATTACCACATTGACGTATTTTGCATGTGCAGAGTTGTCCCAAACAGCTGCTGCGTAATCTGCTGCAGAAATCATGGTGCAAGAGCCAGTGTTCTCAGAATTAGTGGTTGAGCTGCCCATTTCATGCTGGTGAATTTTCGTATAGTATTGTTCCTCGCACACACTTTCCCCTTAATATTTTGACAGTGCTTTCGAAATATCAGATTCTGTCAAATTGGATACACAAGTAATTTGGTGAGTCATCATGGTTTAGCCCTGACACTACCACGTAACTTTCAATTGTCTACGTGCCTCTTTATTTTAAGATGGAAGGCACACACCTAAGTCTTACAGGGATTTGGATTGAGGAAGTTTTCTTTGCAGTAGACAGCTAAGTCTTCGAGAGTCCACATCAATTTCCCTTCCAGTTCCTCATGCGATTTTCGTTATGCAGCCATGGTAGTAATTGTCATATATAAACTGTCTCGTTTTTCCGAAACTCCTTCATGAAAGAAGTAGTAGTAAATATTCCTGAATTCCAATCAAGAACAACTGCCAAGATGAGAAACATAGAAGAAAATATCCTCATTGTAGCAAAGCAGCTTAAATCACTTAATAAAGGCAAGGCCTCCGGTCCAGATTGTATACCAGTCAGGTTCCTTTCAGAGTAAGCTATACAACAACTCCGTATTTTGCAGTTGTATATAACTGCTCGCTTGCAGAAAGATCCGCACCTAAAGACTGAAAAATTGCTGAAGTCACACCAATACCCAAAAAGGGAAATATGAGTAATGTGCTGAATTACAGGCCTATGTCACTAACGTCTATTTGCAGTAGGGTTTTATAACATACTGTGTTCAAACATTATGAATTATCTCAAAGAAAATGATTTATTGACATATAGTCAGCACGGATTCAGAAAATATTGTTCCTGTGAAACACAACAGTTCTTTATACTCATGAAATAATGAGTGCTATTGACAGGGGATGTCAGATTGATTCCACATTTTTAGATTTCCAGAAGGCTTTTGACACCGTTCCAATCAAGCATTTTCTAACCATACTGCGTGCTTATGAAATATCACCTCAGTTGTGCGACTGGATTCGTGATTTTGTATCAGAAGGGTCATAGTTTGTAGTAATTGATGGAAAGTCATAGAGTAAAACAGAAATAATATCCAGCATTCCCCAAGGAAGTGTTATAGGCCCTCTATTGTTCCTGATCTATATTAATGACTTAGGAGACAATCTGAGTAGCCCTCTTAGATTGTTTGCAGATGATGCTGTCATTTACCACGTTGAAAGTCATCAGATGACCAAAACGAATCGTAAAATGATTTAGGTAAGATATGTGTGTGGTGCGAAAAGTGGCAATTTACCCTGAATAAAGAAAAGTATGAAGTTATTCACATGAGTATGAAAAGAAATTTGCTAAATTTTGATTACACGATTACGCAATGATTCAACTAAATACTTAGGGATTACAATTACAAATAACCTAAATTGAAATGATCACATAGATAATGTTGTGGGTAGAGCAAAACAAAGACTGCAATTCATTGGCAGAACACATAAAAGGTGCAACAGGTCTACTAAAGAGACAGCTTACACCACAGTTGTCCATCCTATTCTGGGGTATTGCTGTGCGGTGTGGGATCCACATCAGGTGGGAGTGACGGATGAAATCAAAGAAGTTCAAAGAAGGGCAGTTTGTTTTGTATTATCGCGAAATAGGGGAGATAGTGCCACAGACATGATACGTGAATTGGAGTGGCAATCATTAAAACAAAGGTGTTTTTTGTTGCGATGGGATCTTCTTGTGTAATTTCAGTCAGCAGTTTTCTCCTCCAGTTGCAAAAACATTCTATTTGAACCACCCACCTGCATAGGGAGAAATAATCATCACAATAAAATAAGAGAAATGAGGGCTCGTACAGAAAAATTTAAGTGCTCATTTTTACCACGCGCCACTCAAGAGTGGAACGGTCGAGAGACAGCGTGAAGGTGGTTCATTGAACCCTCTGCCGGACACTTAATTGTGGATACAGAGTAATCATGTAGACGTCTCACCATTTAGAGGCTGGTCGTTTGTGCAAATGTTATTAAAATTGGTAACATGACTCTGCGTTGGAGTAGGGCATTCTTTTTCATTCTCCAGCAGCTGTTCCTTCCCTGTAGTGTCAATATAAACATTTATTTTAAAGGATACATGCTACTAATTTTGTCGTTCCGAATCCTTAGTCATGTTACAAAATTTAACAAGCAACTGTTGGTGATTGACATTATCATAGGCAGCCAAGAGATCTGCAAAAGCGATTTGAATTATTTGCTTCTGTTCGAAGCTGTCTTCTTTGTGTTGGGTGAGATTCAGTATTTGGCCACAACATGACTGACTAGGCATAAATCCTGCTTGTTCTGGTATGATTTTGGTCTTTCTTGTGCCAAAAATTCTGTCAAGAACTATTCTTTCAAGTGCCTTGTACAGACGACACAGAAGTGACACAGGCCGAAGTTTTGTGGCTCTGTAGATTCTTTCCTTGTATTTAGGATGACTAACACCTCCGGACTCTCAGAATGTGAATGGTAGTGATAAAACTATTCATTTTAGGGCTGCCAGCCCAGAATGCTTTATTTGTTCGGTGCAGCTAGTAGCTTTGTTTTGATTCGTTTAGTGAAGCATTCTTCTTAACTCTTCATCACTGAATGAATTGTCGAGGGCAGCCACTAAAGTACTCATATCTTGTAGGATTTTTACTCTCTCTCTCTCTCTCTCTCTCTCTCTCTCTTTTACGATTTCCTCTTTTAATACAAGGCGGTGAGCTAACCTTTTGGGAGCTACTCCAGTTAGATCAGATGCTGGAGTCCTAGGATTGTTGTGGAAACTTTTTACTAACTTCGATGCTCACCGGTATGTCAGGATTTGTTACCAGTTTAGGCCTCTTTCAGTTCAAGCTGTTGACACTTCCTGTACAATCTCTTCACTTGCTTGATTACTGTTTTCTGAGAAAGGATTGTCATTGTACATTGATTAGAATTGCTGTAGGGGTTTTTTAGATCCTCCTTCCAGGCCTGCATTGTATTCAGTAGTGACTAAGGGATCTGAATGTTTTAAAAATAGGTTACATGACAGACTGGATGTAAACTGCCATGTAACAAGACGTATTTGTGGAACCATCTGAGAGTTGTTCATGGACATCTAGGTAGATGCCTCAATGAGTTATAAGGATCAGGTGAAGAACATTTGGGAGTAGGTGTTGAGGTTATGGAGGAAAGAGCAGAGGTTGTTCCTACCATGAATACAGATCATAAAAATGTTATCACTGCATCTTAACAAGACAAGGGTTTTAGGTGTTGACTAGATGGGAAGGACTTCTCTAGACCTAGGTGGCCCATAAATAATTTGGCATAGGATGGTGCCCTGCGAGTACCATGGCAGCCCCACAGATTTATTTATAGGTTTGGCCTTCAAAACTGGAATAATAGTGGGTCAGGATGGAATTGGCTAGGAGGATTAGGAAAGAGGTTCTGGGTTATGTATCAGGAGGTCAGGAGGATGTTAGAAGGGGGGGGGGGGGGAGTGTATAAGGACACCACATCTGCGGTGACCAACAAGGAGCCTAATGGTGACAAGAACTGTCTTTCTCAACTCAACCAGCCATCTTCCTAGATGTTGATCTCCATCTCTCAACAGACCACATAAATATGTCTGTTCAGATCAAGTGCACCAACCACTAAGAGTACCTCAACTTTGGCAGCTGTCACCTGTTCCATATCTAAAAGGCTCTCCTTTACAGCCTCACTGTCCACAGATGCTGCATCTGTGGTTGAAAGCAGGAATTGTCAAAATGTCCCAAGAGCCTAACAAGAGCTTCTATTGACAGCCAATATCCTATCTAGTTCATCCAGAAAAAAATGTCCCGTGCCATCTCTGCCTCTGACACCATGAGTCATGTTAACCAGCCACCTACTAGCACTCCTCTGATACAGATGACAGAAATATCCTACTTCCATCAGCCAAAGTAGTGATCTGCCGCCCATGTAACATACAAAATATCCTCGTTGGCCCCTACACCAATACTGCTCCCAGTAATGCAATCCACGGGTTATTCTCTTGTTGTCAACCCAGATGGAAGACCTGTCCCATACACCCACCCACTACCTCCTACTACAGTCCAGTCACAAAAGAAGGCAACACCACGTGTGAAAGTACAAGTGTTACACACTGCCGTTCGTGAAAAGTTCAACACCGAGAAAGAATTATCTAAATAGTGCCACACTTGGTGGAAGTGGCGACGAGTGTGCAAGCAGTACGTGATACATTTTGCAGTGAGATGGGGTGCATCTATATCTACATCTACATCCATACTCCGCAAGCCACCTGACGGTGTGTGGCGGAGGGTACCTTCAGTACCTCTATCGGTTCTCCCTTCTATTCCAGTCTCGTATTGTTCGTGGAAAGAAGGATTGTCGGTATGCCTCTGTGTGGGCTCTAATCTCTCTGATTTTATACTCATGGTCTCTTCGCGAGATATACGTAGGAGGGAGCAATATACTGCTTGACTCTTCGGTGAAGGTATGTTCTCGAAACTTTGACAACAGCCCGTACCGAGCTACTGAGCGTCTCTCCTGCAGAGTCTTCCACTGGAGTTTATCTATCATCTCCGTAACGCTTTCGCGATTACTAAATGATCCTGTAACGAAGCGCGCTGCTCTCCGTTGGATCTTCTCTATCTCTTCTATCAACCCTATCTGGTACGGATCCCACACTGCTGAGCAGTATTCAAGCAGTGGGTGAACAAGCGTACTGTAACCTACTTCCTTTGTTTTCGGATTGCATTTCCTTAGGATTCTTCCAATGAATCTCAGTCTGGCATCTGCTTTACCGACAATCAACTTTATATGATCATTCCATTTTAAATCATTCCTAATGCATACTCCCAGATAATTTATGGTATTAACTGCTTCCAGTTGCTGACCTGCAATTTTGTAGCTAAATGATAAAGTAGGCTGATCAGAGGCCCCTCGTGTCGGTCCGACAGGGTCAGTGTTGCACCTAGTGTAGTTGGTGCAGAACTGTTACACAAGGTGGAAACAATACAATGAGTGCCAGAATGCCTCGTCAACGTCAAAAGGAGCCATATCAGCATGTAAGCAAGTTCGAACGGGGCAGAATGGTCACTCTCCGGGAAGTGGGGTTGTCATACCATGACATTTCGGCTTGTACAGGATATCCTGCTATGACAGTGATGCATGTGTGGAAGCAGTGGATAGAGGAAGGTCATAGGCAGTTACAAGAGGGAACTAGACCATGGAACATGACCACACTACGGGATGACCGTAATCTTGTCTGCATGGCCATTAGGGACCGCACAGCGTCATCCACAGTGTTGGCTCGTCACTGGAGCACTGCAACACGTATGAACTTGTCTGCATCAACGGTTCGTCACAGTCTTCTGCAGGTTGGACTGGTTGCATGCATGCCGTTACCTCGGCTTCCATTGTCCAGAAACCACTAGCTCCTCTGACTGCAATGGGCACATGAACACTGTCACTGGGGTGCCGAGTGGCAACATATAACCTTTTTCAGATGAGTGCCACTTCAACATGTCCTACAGTGATGGCCACAAACATGTCCACCGGTACCATGGTGAACGCAACCTGGGGAGCTGCATTGTGGAGTGACATAGCGGACAAACACCAGGTGTGATGGTTTGCGGTGCCATTGGTTACAACAACCAATCTCGCCTCATACGTATCGCAGGCACTTTGAACAGCAACTGGTACCGGAAAGAGGTTGTGGAGCCTGAGGTACTTCCCCTGTGTCAGGCATCTCCACAGGCCACATTTCAACAGGACAATGCCCGGTCAAATATATTGTGAGGATGTACAGGCCTTCTTCGATGAGCGACAGGTACCATTGCTTCCCTGGCCTGCACAATTGCCAGACATGTTGCCAATCGAACATGTCTGGGATAGGGTTAGTCGGCACCTGGTGCATTACGGTCCTCCATAACTGGTGTCATGTGAGTTTGGATACAAGTTGCATGGAGGGAAATCCCTCAGGTACCTATTTAGAACCTTATTGATTCAATGCCATGGCATATAGCAGCTCTTAATTGCAGCGCATGGCGGCCACACGTCATACTGAATAGGAGGGCTCAAAGGACGTGCAGGTTTGAAAAGGTTATTATTTGTTACTTGTCACATATCTAACTTGCGGCATTAAATTAATTGAATTCATGTGTTTCCTTCCTGGTGTTGCAATTTCCACATATGGTAGTGTATCTCAACTACGCTGTGCTTCTGTACAGCATTCTATGTGACTGTGACAGGTAACCGACTTTCTACTCACATGAATGAATGGCTACAGTCAAACCTTTGCAAACTTCAGACTTAACCATCCACCGCACCGTAACACTTCTTCATTACACATTTCTCTGAACTATGGGAATTGTCCCTCCAGCATATCCTACATTCTCGCAGTTCCCCTGGCTGAAAGTTCCACTAGCCTGTTTCCCAAAGCCTTACGTTATCTTTCCCCTCCTCTCTTTTGTCTACATCACTCCCCCACTCCTTGCCCATCCAAGTGTGTACTGCCCTCTTACACCACTGTTCCTCCCCCTTCCCCTCCCCCTCCCACCCAATACCTTCTCTCCCTCCCCCCCCCTCTCTCTCTCCCTCTCTCCCTCTCCCTTTCTCTCTCCTCTCCTCCCCGTGTCTCCCTCTCATCACGACCTTCCTCTCACTCCCCCCTCTTCCTCTTTCTACCTCTCATATCTCTCCCCTTTGAGCTTTTGTGTTGTGCAGTCACTGAGTCACCTATCAAAAGACCTGCCTCAAACTACCCTCTCCTTGCCTCCTGCATCCTTGTGCGCCCCCACCCCCTACCCCTCTCTCCGCTGCCTCCATCTGCCAAGGTACCTGCATTCATTAATCAGTCTTATCACTACTACGGGAGATTATTTATTTTGTGCGTGCGTGTGTGCGAGTGTGCGTGCGTGCGCACTCGCGTGTGTGCGCTTTTACTACAAGAACGCTAGTGTGAGTACTGTTCTCTGTTACATGTTTTTGTGTGCCTCGCAACAGTCCGCTATAGAGAAATTAATTTTATTTGCTTGTTTATTTGTACTAAAATTATTGCCCAATCTATATTATTTACCACTCTATTACCATGTAAACAGTAGAAACATTCTCGTTGATGGGACTAATGTTGTTTCTAGAAGCACTTGTTGCGTTGTTACCTAATCTTGCAAAGACATCAGCACTTCATTTTGTGTATATTCTTCTCCTAAATGTAATTTTTCTGTTTGTTCTAGCTATAAAAAATCTAGATATTCCAAATAAATATATTACATTTAATAGAGCTAAATGGGGTACTAAATTAAATGCTTTTCAAAAACAAGCTAAAAGCTCTGGCTGGTTAAAAAATAATCAGACTATCAACAAGGTGTACAACTTTGCTCCCCCCCAACATTTGAGGCTTTAATGAAACAAATTGGCTACACATGTATCATTCAAAGTATTTTCCATCAGTGGCCACTACTTTCTCCCATCTTTTGAGCAGTGTATGAATCCCGCGTTGAGAAAATTGTTCATCTTTTGAAGCGATCCACAAATCGATCCAATTTGTAACTTCTTCATAAGATCAGAAGTGTTGGTTAGCCAGGCCATGCGCCGTTGATATAAACAGATGATAGTCAGAGGGAGAAATGTCTGGAGAATATGGCGGGTGGTCTAGGACTTCCGATTTTAATGTTTCCAAGTACATTTTGACCTCTTTTGCAACGTGGGGTCAAGCGTTGTCATGCTGCGAAATCACTTTATCATGTCTCTCGCTGTATTGCAGCCATTTTTCTTCTAATGCTCTGCTCATATGCATTAATTGCATTCGATAACAAGCACCTGTGATTGTTTCACTTGGTTTTAACACCTCATAGTACACGACGCCGAGCTGGTCCCACCAAATGCAGAGCATGATCTTGGAGCTGTGAATGTTCGGTTTGGCCATTGATGTCGAAGCATGGCTGGGATATCCCCATTATTTTTTGCGTTTAGGGTTATCGTAATGAAACCATTTTTCATCCTCGGTCACAATGTGATGCAGAAATCCCTTCCATTTTTGCCTCTGAAGCAACTGTTCACAAACACACACGTGCTGTTCAACGTCTCTTGGTTTCAGCTCGCATGGGACCCAAGTTCCTTCTTTCCATATCATGTCCATAGCCTTGAGACATTTTTGAAATGGATTGCTGTGTCACTCCCACTAATCGTTCTAATTCTTCTTGAGTTTGACACGAGTCTTCACTCAGCAATGTCTCCAATTCTGCATCTTCGAAAACATTCTCCTTCCACCATTGTGCCGGTCTGCGACATTAAAATCACCATTCTTGTAGTGTTGAAACCACTCACGACAGGTTCTCTCATTAATAGCGTCCTTACCATATGTATACTTGAGAGCATTCGATGAGACTCAGCCGCTGTTTTCTTCATATTGAAACAAAACTGTAACACCTCCCGCAAATGACAAGAATTAGGCCTGTAAACTGACTTTTTCAATCAAGAACAACTTTATGATGCAGACACAAATCAACTAATGTTTGAATGAGGTTATGTCAACTGAGGTCCAAGCTAACTGCCTGACCTATGCAATCTGTTTCTTTCGACTGCTACTTACCATTGTCGCCACCCATCGGCAAACGGCGGAAGCAAAGTTGTGTATTAACAGACAAACAGCGTGGGCCTGACGCAAACGCTACACTGCCGTGTAATAAGGCCTCTCTCTCAATTCCCACTACCCATTCACCTGCTAACATTCGTTTGTTCCAGACCATGTACCAACTGTCCTTTGAAGGAAAAAAAAAATTGAAAGAGCAACAGATTAATGTGAAATTTGTGTTAAACTTGGAAAGACTGCCACAAAGGCCCATTCTATATTGAAACAAGATATGATGATGAATGTCTTCCACACCCTCTGGTTTTTAAGTGGTTTAAGCAGTTCAAAGAGTGAGGAAAAAGAGATTGAACGTGAATTACATTTATGGTGGCGCTCAGTGTCAACAATAGATGGACCGCTAGAGGATCCAGAACAAAACGACTGATAAAGTGGAGTCTCAGTTGGTAACTAGGTCTCTGCATTTGAAGGATGACAGTGTTGCAACAATCCATGCTGGTTTGTAGCAAGTGAAAGGCTCAATGATACATAGGGGGGGGGGGGGGGGGCAAGCACTTCTAACGTAGTCAAATAAAATTGAATGGTGATTAACAAAGTAACAGGCTATCACTCTGTGAAGAACCGGCAATCACAAGAGAAATAGACTCTTATGCTCCAAGATCAACATATTAAAATTCGGGTGACACTGGAAAAAGTTAAAAATCAGTCACAGGTCAGTTTTCAGTATTTTACACGATAGAGATCCTCGAATACTGGTTTACATGACTGCTCACACCCATTAAGAAAGCCTACTAGATTTATCACAAGGACACTAAGACAAGGTAGCAAAGCAAGTGGTGGGAACATGGATCCAGTATTGGCAAAAAAAAGCGAAAATCCACTCGTTATTGGGCAAGATGATGCTAATTGTGTGTTGTGACTGCCTTGAAGCCGAAGTTCATACTGCGCAGGACACTGTCTCACATACTGTTTCATTGTGGAGTCAAATATTATCACACCCCTAAATTGTCTTTCTTTGAATGCTGAAACCAGTGGGTGGCAAGCATGCCCAGAATAGCAGTAATGTGATTTCTGTGGAATGTTTCCTGAACAGCGAGCATGCAAACTTTTAAAAGCAAGGTCTCTGCCAAGTTATTGTCACTGAGAAAAACGTGTTGCATTGCAGGGCGAATATGTGGAGAAGGGTTAACACCATCCCACCCAGTTTCATGGTCACAACTTGATTCTGTCAAGGTGATACGGCCAGCTATTGGTGACCTGGCCTTTAAAATAATTGCATTATTTCATTGAAAAGATCTGTAGTCACTCATATATCACAGTAGATAAGAAAGTTTCATGGATTACCTATATGTCGGAATATCTTTGACTACCACAGGTATGAAACAGGCTATATAACACAGAAATGAAATTATCTCCCTCTGTCTGAGAAGATCTGAAGTTCCCTAATATAGACAAAATTTTGTCAGGTTCGAGTATTTAGCATTATTCATTAGTTCTTGTTCATAACAGATGTGTTCACTCCCCAGATGTCAAAAATCCACAACAATATCTAACAGTATTATGGAAAGGATAGTTGCTACTCACCATATAGCAGAGATGCTGAGTCGCAGATAGGCACAACAAAAAGACTGTCACAAAGTGAGCTTTTGGCCCATAAGGCTGAGAAATCTGAACATCAAAAGTTCAGAATATATCCACTTTTCCTTGCCACTGTTAGTGTAGTTACAGACAGTTGGCATTACCGCTTGATTTACTAGGGATGCTATCTTAAAAAAAGGTATACAGTACTTCGTAGATAGTGAAAAGCCACGTGGAATGGCTTTTACTTGGGCAAGGCTACCACAGACTTCACAAGCACAGATGTGACACTGATGGTAGGTGCTTATGGTGGGTGGGGGTCAGCCTACCAGATCAATTGGTTGGTTAGTCCAGTTTTATGTGATTTGGAGTAATACATATTTCTCTGCTTAGTCTTGGATAGAGAAGTCTTTTATCACTTTAATTTGGAGAAGTAACATTAAATTTGTTGTTAGCAATAATATGACTCAGTATTTTTGCTATTCTTTTCACTTAGTATCAATAAAGCCTGTTTGCAATTCCAAAAGTTCTATTTAGTGTGTTTTAATAGCTTGTGTTACAAGTTTTTTATAGCTTATTGTAGTGGGAGATCAGATAACATTACATTACTAACTGCTTTGTAATAATTTTTCCAGCTGTGACTTAAATACCAAGAGCAGAAAGCCAAATGGCCAGATACATGATGTGCTTCACTTGGTTCCTTTGAGGTCAGCGACAGATCTACTTAAAGCTTTAAAGATATCAGATGTATCCATTTTTTCTGGTCTGATGGTAGGTATAAATACAAATCATTGTATTTATTCTTATACTTTACGAAAAGCTTTACTTGTAACTATTCTAATAAAGTTTAGAAATCAATAGTACTACTGGCTAGAAGGTGGTGTGTGTGTGTGTGTGTGTGTGTGTGTGTGTGTGTGTGTGTGTGTTGGGTCGTTTCTCCCCCTCTCCCTCCTCCCCTCTCCTGTTCTGTCCCTACTGTCCCTCCCCCCTCTCCTGTTCTGTCACTACTGTCCCTCCCCCCTCTCCTGTTCTGTCCCTACTGTCCCTCCGCCCTCTCCTGTTCTGTCCTGTCCCTACTGTCCCTCCCCCCTCTCCTGTTTTGTCCCTACTGTCCCTCCCCCTCTCCCTCCCTCCCTCGCCCCTCCCTCTTCAACTCCCCCCCCCCCCTCTCTCTCTCTCTCTCTCTCTCAAGGTAAGTTTTCTTGATAGAACTGACAAATTTTGTGCACACACAACAAATTATAATGATTTTTAGTATACACGTTTCTTTTAGTCCAAACCTACTTCTTAATTCTCATTTAAACTCGGGAGCTTTACTAATGGAGAAAGTGATCCTTATGATGCAAGTAAGAAAACCCAATACATAAATCTCAGGTATGAAGATAGTTGAATTTTTAAGACGGAAATTAACACTTTTACAAAAAGGAAAGTTGTTAGTCTCAATATAGCGGAGATGCTGAGTCGCAGATAGGCACAGCAAAAAGACTGTCACAGAGTGAGTTTTCAGCCAACAAGGCCTTCATCGAAAACAGATGACCACAGAATGTGTGTGTGTGTGTGTGTGTGTGTGTGTGTGGTGAGTAGCAACTATCCTTTCCGTAATATTGTTACATTCCATCCTGAATTTTCCATTGTTTGCTTTTGAGGAGGAAAGTTAGATGGCAAAATTTCTGAATTGAATGATAGTAGCTAAAGGAAATACTGTATTATCACCCCTCTTCTTTGTAAGTTAACTGCATTTGAGCAAATGAGGATCTTGGACTGGCTACAGGGATGAAACATCTTTATTACCATCTTCTGCGTAGAAATTAGTGAGTGCTGGTTTCCGTCTGGTAGTGCAGCAATTCTTTCCGGTAAAATTTACATGTAAAATTCTGTGTGTCTTGCTGTTTTCATATTTCCTTGTACTTCAACTTGCAACAGAGTAGTTATGAATTTTCCATCAGCCATGAGGGATCTGAGCAAAGATAAGCTTTGGAGGAGTAGGTATGGAAATGTGACATTATTGAACTGTTCTGGAGTTAATTATTACCTTTCCTACCTAAGAAGCACAATTTTAACTGAGTACATGGAAACTTATACGTGGACCATATCTTAAAGTGTCCTACTCAAAGTGTGACTTTTGCATTTGTGACATATGTTTGTGTGATCTTGAAGATACATAGAGCATGTGACTATCTATAGATTTGAGAGTTGCATCTGTTGCTTAAATGCCCTTCAAGCAGTTTGAACAGTTGTATCCAGAAGAAAAATAAGGTTCAGAACTTAAAAGATACTTGGAAAATATCGTTGAGCAGTCTCCTTTCTTGAGTACCAGAGCACATGGGAATTGAGGAAAATCAGAAGCCAAATAAAATAAATTGTTTGAAACAAACTTCTGTTCAGTTCAATATCCTCATTCATTCTGTTTCTGTGGTGTTAAGAAATGCTGCATGACAGAAAGGCTGTGTTCCATTGATGATACAATACAAATTATGGTATGATAAATCTGCAGCAGTTGTGCTCTTTCAAGAGTTGGATCACATGTAACAATTGCACTTAGCGGATTATACACATGATGTTAACATTCTATATGTTGCATTTTAAGTAAATATCTTCCATATTGTGATAATGATGCATATAAATTCATCTGACGATAGGCTTACTATTTACACAATAATGAGGGGAGTGTACACATTTTAGAGTGTACACATTTTAGTGCCTGTACTCATCGGATGAGAGCAAGGAGAGTCAGAAGCCTGTCCTGTCCAGTTGTGCTGACTTTAAAAAGAGCGAGGTAGTCAAATTGCTTCTGAATGTGCACCATTAAGGAAATTTAACAAATTTTAGTGTTATAGTATGACTTCAGATATTTTAACTGTACTCGTGTAAAATAATTAATGTATCAGGTATAATAGTTGTGTTTTTCTAATATATAGTCACCATAACAACCATTTTGTTGTCTGAATCAGGTTTAATTTGTTTTAATTTTAAAATTATCTTGAGCTTCCTGGCCCAGGGTATTCATACATATCGGGTGTATCTAAAAGATGAC
This sequence comes from Schistocerca cancellata, assembly GCF_023864275.1. Lineage (NCBI taxonomy): Eukaryota > Metazoa > Arthropoda > Insecta > Orthoptera > Acrididae > Schistocerca > Schistocerca cancellata. The sequence goes on along the minus strand of NC_064627.1, from coordinate 307,666,834 downwards.
ATTCATTTTGTAATGTAATAATTACAAAACAGGGGTCTTGGGACACAGGGAATGTGTGTTGATTGAATAGATGTGGCCTAGAGTTTCAGAGAATAACTACTAGATGTGAGTCCTGAGATCTCCCCTTCAGCTGGAAGCAAGATGGTGTCTGCTCAACACAGTGTTTTGCACCATAGTTAGCAGTAGTGAGTCAGTGATTACAGTTCAGCATGAGTTTTGTCAGCATTTTGGAATTGGTTGTCCTTTGCCAAAAAACATTTGTCATTGATATTGTCGGTTTGAAGACAAAGGGTGTTTATGTCAAAGATAAAGTGTCAATGTCAACCTTGCATGCCTGATGAAAGAGTGAAAAGTACTCAGCAGATGTTTGTGCATAGTCTATTAAAGTCTACCTCGTTGCACAAGTAGCGAACTTACAGTTTCTCATGTGATGCCCGGCAACTGTCAATTTGAGTGTTGGTCTGTAAATCATACAGACTACAGTTAGTGCAGGGCCTTCAGGTTGATGATGGAAAGGCTTCAGCAGTGCTCTGCTGGAAGACAAGATTTTTATCGAGGTTAGTTTTCAGTGATGAAGCTACATTTCATGTTAGTAACAAAGTGAACCAACAGAATGTGCAGATATGAGGACTTCAGAACATTCATCCAGTTGTTGAGTGTGAAAGAGACTCACCCCAAAGTGAACCTTTTTTGTTGCAAATCTAGCAAATTGAGGACAACTCTGATGACTTAATATTCCAACAGAATGGAGCTCCACCACACTGGCACAAATTTGTATGATAATTCCTCAATGACAAGCTGCCTCAGTGCTGGATGTGGTGCCAGGGACCCCCAGACACTGCTCCACATTATTGACCTCCCATGATCTACAGATATGGATATATGAAGGAAAGTGCTTTGATTCACCATTACCTCACGACATAAATGAGACAGAAAACAGATTAAGAGGTGCTGTGGCTTCTGTCTGTATAGATATAATACATAGATTTATTAGCAATTCACCATTCTTCTACATAGATTTATTATGAATTTACCTATCTCCTAGACATCTGTGGTGCTAGTGGTAGATACACAGGCCGTTTATAACAACGTAACTAAATCTTTGACAATATTATGAAAAAACCAGATTGCTACTCACCATATAGCAGAGATTTTGAGTTGCAGACAGGCACAACAAAAAGACTAAGTGTATAAACTTTTGGTCAGAAGGCCTTCTCCCTGATTATAGACCCCCCCCCTCCCCCCCCCCCCCCCCCCCCCCCACACACACACACACACACACACACACAAGCATTGTCTCTGGCTGCTGGGGCCACATTTTGGAAGCGTTTTGTGGTATTTCTGTGTTTCTACCATGTTTTTATTAGGTCACTTTCTTGTCTGTCCCTCTGTTGGGTACAAATTTTGCAAGTGATATTAAACTAACTTCCTGATGAGCTAAAGACTTCAAATTTTAAACATAGCTTAGTAATGGATGACAATGCTCTGTTAGCCTGTTTTCTTATCGTTCTGTCCAGGAGAGACTGGAGTTAAAAACAAAAGTGGTAACATAGGACATCTAGAATGCACTGCACGAACATCACGTTGTGCGGCCAGTATCAGAATGAGTTTCAAGGGGTATATGTGCAGAGGGCACAGCTGAGCAGAGAGAGGGGCGAGTAGGAGATGGGCAGTGAGAGTGAGAGTGGGGGAGGAGGAGGAGGAGAATGAGAGTGGGGAAGAAGCAGATGGCCGGTAGTTATGAGGAAGGCGTACAAGAGTGAATCTGCGAATGTAAAGTTGGTATTGAAATAAAAATCTTATAAAGAAATCATATAACATTAATTTTGCTAACTTCTTTATTGTATTTTTTAGGAAAATAACAAAATGTTGATATATTATTAGTATGATAGTATGATAGCAATGCCTGACATTTTCAGGGGGGAAAAAAAAATATATATATATATATATATATATATATAAAAGAAAGATGGTGAGACTTACCAAACAAAAGCGCTGGCAGGTCGATAGACACACAAACATACACACAAAATTCTAGCTTTCACAACCAACGGTTGCCTCGTCAGGAAAGAGGGAAGGAGAGGGAAAGACAAAAGGATTTGGGTTTTAAGGGAGAGGGTAAGGAGTCATTCCAATCCCAGGAGTGGAAAGACTTACCTTAGGGGGAAAAAAGGACAGGTATACACTTGCACACACACATACACACACACACACACACACACACACACACACACACACACACACATATCCATCCGCATATACACAGACACAAGCAGACATTTGTAAAGGCAAAGAGTTTGGGCAGAGATGTCAGTTGGGGCGGAAGTACAGAGGCAAAGATGATGTTGAAAGACAGGTGAGGTATGAGCGGCGGCAAATTGAAATTAGAAATTAGCGGAGATTGAGGCCTGGCGGATAGCGAGAAGAGAGGATATGCTGAAGGGCAAGTTCCCATCTCCGGAGTTCTGACAGGTTGGTGTTAGCGGGAAGTCTCCAGATAACCCGGACATTGTAACACTGTGCCAAGATGTGCTGGCCGTGCACCAAGGCATGTTTAGCCACAGGGTGATCCTCATTACCAACAAACACTGTCTGCCTGTGTCCATTCATGCGAATGGACAGTTTGTTGCTGGTCATTCCCACATAGAATGCATCACAGTGTAGGCAGGTCAGTTGGTAGATCATGTGGGTGCTTTCACACGTGGCTCTGCCTTTGATCGTGTACACCTTCCGGGTTACAGGACTGGAATAGGTGGTGGTGGGAGGGTGCATGGGACAGGTTTTACACCGGGGGCGGTTACAGGGGTAGGAGCCAGAGGGTAGGGAAGGTGGTTTGGGGATTTCATAGGGATGAACTAAGAGGTTACGAAGGTTAGGTGGACGGCGGAAAGACACTCTTGGTGGAGTGGAGAGGATTTCATGAAGGATGGATCTCATTTCAGGGCAGGATTTGAGGAAGTCGTATCCCTGCTGGAGAGCCACATTCAGAATCTGATCCAGTGCCGGAAAGTATCCTGTCACAAGTGGGGCACTTTTGGGGTTCTTCTGTGGAAGGTTCCGGGTTTGAGGAGATGAGGAACTGGCTCTGGTTATTTGCTTCTGTACCAGGTCGGGAGGGTAGTTACGGGATGCAAAAGCTGTTATCAGGTTATCTAGTATACCACATTCATAAATTAGACTAAAAAGCGTAAAATAATTTTTTCCTATCTCCATACAGATTCCTAACCCCCAGACAGACAGTCATCAAAATTTGTTATTGTGAATTTTTAACAGTTATGAGAATACCAGTAAAATTTAAAATGGAAAAATGTGGAGCATATGCATAGATAATAGTAAGGAGGTGAACTAGTTGTGCATCAGTTATGTATTGCATGTGCCCCATGTTTTTCATTTTAAATCTTAAAAGTTTTTTCATAGCTATTATAAACTCAATATCAAAAATTTCAGGAGTATGTGTATGTGGTTAGGAATCTTTATGAGACTACAAGGAATTATTTTTTTACTTTTTAGTCTGGTTTAAAAAATGTGATATATATGAAGATTTTACGAAAGTTCACTCTTTTCTATACACTCAGTACATAACACTAAAGAGTTCTTAATAGTGTTCATAGCAGTGAATGTCATTAGATTCCTCGCAAAGGTAATATGTATGGCAAGGACAGGTCCTGCAGACACCATTTCCATAGAACGTTTGTTGAAAACTTGTCACTATGTGTGCACTCTGTAAGGGTTTTCATGTCCTAGTTATGTGGAAACATTTCATGTTACTCATCGTTAAATTATCAAACTAATAGTGTTTGTGACTTGCTGAAGGTCAGCATAACCATTTGCAATTTTAGGACAGGAGGACCACACAAATCTTTGGTTTGGAGTGATATACATGTTTTAAGATAATCAAAGGATGTTGGAACCTCCATTGTTGATGATGCACAACACTGTATGACAATTCAAATTATTTGTAAAATATCACTGGTGCAAGTTTTTAATGTTAGGCTGATTGATATTTTGTATCATCCTCCCCCTCCCACTTCCAATGTTATTTGTACCTCTACATTTTTCTTGTTGTGGTCTGTCAGCTGCCTACATGTTATATAATCATTAAGTCATTCCATATCTTCTCATGTCATGTGAGCTCTGACTGTATGTTACAATTTTTATTGCTCCCTCCTTAATTTCTAATCTTGTAGTTGACTATGAGCTATAGTTTGTGATATATACCCAGTGTTTCTTTATCTCCAGTTTCGTTTCATAGTAGATATGAAATGTTGAATTACAATTTCATTTACTTTTATTTTTCAGGAAGAGGTTGAGAATTTCAACCCAGAGGATGATTATTGGTACAGAGACTGAACAACCATGAAACTACTTTAGTTTCATGTATACTGCCATGTGGGTCATGGCTGATGTTTGTCACTTGAAGTTGTGATGTGATGACAATTTCTTCACTTATTGAAAAACAACCATGTGACATTTACATACATAACTAAACAAAGGCTGTGATTCAGCAGACTAGTTTATCTAGTTGTTGCAGACACCTATTTTTATAATTTTTTGTCTCATCATTAAAAACTTTTGTATTATACCTGTAAAAAATTGTTATAAAATTTGGTGAAAATTTAAAAAAAAAAACATAAATGTTGATTGCCACTGAAGAGATAAAAGGCTGTAGTATATTCATGAATAGAACAAATTTTTCATGCTTATACATCAAATGTTTATTAATAAGAAAAAAACAGGAAATATAGTACAGTTCCATGATGGATTGGCAATAAATCATGCGTAAGTGGTATCCGCACAGACCTGTATTTGAGAGCAGGATCATGAGAAATTTATTTGTTGGACAATTGTAATCTCAAGTATTTTGCTCTGAACCTAATTGTTTTCATTAGATTTGAAGTTTCATTTCTGGCTGATGCCACCGGCATTTAAATGCTCATCTATGTCTCTGTTAAATGTTTCTTCCGTTTTTGACCTCTGTTACAATTTGAAAATATGAAATGTATGAGTCTGAAATTAACATTTATGTGATCTTTTTCGGATTCATAACAATTCCTTCTGTTGTTTGGTATGTCACTTTCATGACAATTTTTTTTTTTTTTTTTTTTTTTTTTTGTCAGGTGTTTTGTAAGAATTATCTGATTTTTTTACTGAAACAGTCTTAGTGCAGAATTGCATAGAACAGTGGCTGTCTGCATGTCAATGTATTTCTAGATTTATGGGATCTGTGTAGAAAAGGAACATCACAAACAATGCTGGCAAAATATGATATTCATATGTTGATTGTATCACTTTGAAACTTTCTGCAGAATACTGAAAGTTATTTGTGATACAACTGTCCAGAATTTCATCAAGCATTGGCAGTGCAGATGCTTGCTAAGAAACTGTTTACTATTGTGATAAAAAAGTTCCTTTCCTCATGACTTACATGATTAAAATGTTAAAACTGTACTTACTGTACATAGAGCTCTAATATTATCGTGGTTACCTCCGTTCAAAATTGGTATATAGCTTAAGAAATAATTTCCTGTTATTTCTAGTAATAAACACTAATTTTTTTATATGTAATTGGCTGAACTCTCACCAGTGTTTGCAGTAGCAGCACTTGATCTCTGGGCTACTTAGCCAATATCTCTACCCTGCCACCCTGGAGGCTCTATATAAACAATCTACATCCACTTAAGTATTCCACAAACAGCTTTAAAGTTCAGAATTAACAGTCTACTGAACATAGAATATGGATGAAAGACACCAAATAAATACATAAGGAGCAGTGCAGGTGAAATTAGTGACAAATTCAACATTAGATTTGGGACCACCCACAAAACAAAATTAAAGATTTCTGCTCTCTTGGAGGCAAAATAGCACACAACAGACAAGGCTTTCACCATAACCACAACGCTGTTGGACATCTGTGGTTTCCATATTTTTAACAGATCTTTTTCAGGGTAAATGCTTCCAGAAGACAGATCTACTCAATAACTTTAGACAAATTATTCTAATCAGCCGAGAAACGTAACCAGGGAATTTACAATGATTTATTTCTCAGTCCAAATGCCTTCCATAAAATTGTGTCTCTTAAGATAAATACTGATCCAAGTCACACCATTCAGAGAGAATTTATTTAATGAACATAGGTCATAAATTTAAATCCCTCCTAAAAACACTCTCGCAACAGTTTTCCATTACACATTACACTGAAAACTGAGAGAAAATGTAGCTAACTTTAGGTTCAAAGTACCTTGTGTCTGAAAGGGAGCTTTATTCAATACTTCAGAGGCCATTTCAAGCAGTATTGCCTAGTTATCCATCATATCATCTAAAAGGCTAAAACTGTACTACTAATAGCAGTGTAAGAGAAAAGGAAAAGATGGCTGCGAGTAGAAGTGTGTGAATCTAACTTGAGAAATTGTTATAGTTATGCTGTTAAAAAGGGAGTTTGTAAGAATTGTAACACTGAAATAACAGCGCTAAAAGAATGAATTGCTAGCTTACAATTCATAGTCAGTTCCTTAAGAAGCGATATTGACTCACTCAAGAAAGAAAATCGGGATCTGCGATCGAAGCCAACACTAAGTGAAGTGATGCAAGACAAAAGTAATATATCGTCCGAGTGGGTAAAAGTGTCGTACAGAAATAGTGTTCCAACTACAAAAAGAACAACAAAGTCTGCTAAAACTGTCACATTTTCGGAAAAAAACAAATATCGTGTTTTGCAAACAAGTGACTGTGATAACGACTCTCCAAATGATCGTGAACTTGAAGAAGTCAGTGAACTGAAAATGAATAGCGTTTTTTCAAATAATGTCAACAACAAACACAGATCATCAGGGAAAAAGAGTAATGTACTAACAGACAGTCATGGCAGGAATCTATCCAGCATGCTCCGTGAGAAAAATCGCGACATAGCAGTGACTGGTGTAGTGAAACTGGGAGCAGGATGTAAAAATGTTGTAGATATTAACTCTCAGGCGAAATTAATGCAAGAAAATGACTTTATCATCTGTATAATGGGTTCAAACGATGTGGCAAAAAATGAAGCAGAGGTTGTTTGTGAAAACGCTACAGAATTTTTTACAAGCTAATAAATGCAGAAACACAGTAGTTGCCACAATTCCTCATAGGCATGATCTGATTTATAGTTCGTGTGTAAACAAAGAAATTCGGAAAACAAACATTAAAATAAGGAAACTGTGTTCTCAATATGCTAAGTGCGATGTACTGGATACAAGCAAACTGCATCGAAATCTGCACACGAAGCATGGAATGCATTTGAACTATGAAGGGAAAAGATTTGTTTGTGATCATGTTAGTGAAATAATTAAAGAAAGACTTGTAAAGGATAGAACAATTTATCAGCTTCCTGAACATCCTTCCAACAGCGAGGAAAACAAAATAAACAAGAAAGAAGAATGAAAACACAACACTGCTGACGTTCCTAATTTAAACTAGAGGTATGTGATGCTGTAAATATGATTCCCAATTACCAAATCGTGAATACGCCTGAACTAAAAATTTATCACCATAATGTGCAATCCCTGCGTAATAAGATCGATGAAATTAACGTTCTATTAACAAATGAACTTAATGATATCTCAGTGTTATGCATTTCTGAGCACTGGCTTAACCCAGAATTAATCCAGATCACGAAAAAAAACAAATTTGTCTTGGCTGCTTACTACTGCAGGAAAAACAGCAAGGGTGGGGTAGCAATTTACACAAAGGATAATGTAGATTTTATTACACTACCTGACTTAACTAGGGCAAATGTCTAAAAGGATTATGAAATTGCATCTATAAAAATTACTCAGTTCAATCTGGTTATTGCTACATTTTCCCGATCACCATCCGGGAATTTTGAACTTTTCTTAAACAAAATTGAGTCATTGCTAAATCAAGTAAATAAAATGGATTGTGAATTGATAATCTGTGGCGACTTCAATATTGACTTCCTCACGAATAATGGAAATAGGGAGACCATTTTGAACCTTGCAACGTCCTACAATTTAAAGGCTGAAGTAAAAGCAGCTACCCGAGTATCAGAAACTTGCCAAACAGCTCTTGATCAGTTTCTAGTCGAGAAGAGTTTACACAACACCTCACTAAAAATATTCAATGCAGGTTTTAGTGATCATCTTGCTCAAATATTAAGCATAAAAGTACAAGGCAGTATTATTAACAACATGTCTTTCAGGACAGCATATCGAAGTTATAATCAGCATAATGTGAACTACTTCAACAACTTATTACAGAAAGTAAAATGGCTAGGAGTGTACAAAATGAACGATATAAATGAAAAATTCAACACTTTCATTGATACATTAACCCATTTCTTTGAACTTGCATTCCCACTGAAAACATTAACCATAAGGGGAAACTCTAGAACAAACAGCTGGATCACAAATGGAATAGGAGTTTCATGCCAGAAGAAAAGACTACTTCATGAAATATGTAACTAAAAAAATTCCTCACCTGTATTACGCGCATACTATAAAAAATACTCCAAAATATTAAGAAAAGTAATAAAAGCAGCAAAAATAATGCATAATGATGAAATCATTTATAATTTAGCTAATAAATCAAAGGCTATGTGGAGTGTTATAAAAAAAGAATGTGGAGAATACAGACAACCTTGCAAAAATATAACACTATCACATAAAAATAAAAAAGTAACAAACCCCTTAGAAGTAGCCAACACATTTAACAACTTTTTCACAGGTGTTGCTGAAAATATGTTACAGTCAAACTTTAAGAGCGCCCAGGCAAATGAATATAAAATAAGTGCATGTAGAGGATCAATGTACATCAGTTCTGTTTCACAAGATGAAGTAGCTAAAGCAATAAAAGGACTAAAAAATTCCAAATCGGCAGGTATTGATGGTATACCTGCAACAATGTTAAAGAAGAGTGCATCAAACCTAATTGACGTACTCACACACTTATGCGACTGCTCACTTCAGGCAGGCACTTTCCCTGATGTGTTGAAAACATCAAAAGTTATTCCTGTATATAAAAAAGGGGATAAAGACAATGTAAATAACTACAGGCCCATCACAATTTCCTCCTGCATCTCTAAAGTACTGGAAAAAGTTATGTATGAGAAACTTATGAAATTTATAAATAAAAACAGCATCCTATGTAATGAACAACATGGATTCAGAAATAAGAGGTCAACGGCAACTGCTGTCTATGAGTGCATCAATTCCATCCTAAACCTGATGGACAAAAAACAGGAAACAATAGGAGTCTTTATTGACTTGTCAAAAGCTTTTGACATGGTGGACCATAAAATTCTGCTATCAAAGCTATTAAGATATGGTATTCAAGGTCTGTCCAACAAGTGGGTCAGTTCCTTCCTGACTAATCGTATGCAGGCAGTGTGCGTCAAGCGCACAAATATTGAACTAAAAACTGTATCTAATCACTTATCTGACTATAAACAAATAAAATGTGGTGTACCCCAAGGATCAGTATTGGGGACCCCTTCTGTTTCTTCTGTACATAAATGATCTAAGCTTAAATGTTGATGCACACAAAACAATCATATTTGTAGATGACACCACGATTCTACTAAAAGGAGACAACGATGAACAGTTACAGCAGACAGTAAACACGGTCACAAAACAACTTAGCAGCTGGGCACAGAGTAATCAGCTTGTAATAAACAGTAAGAAAAACGTTGCTCTAAAATTCCACAATGTTCCTAACAAGGACATGTTTATCCCATCAGTCTCTATCAATGACAAACCTGTTGGTAACAGTACTGAAATTAAATTCTTAGGACTTTGGCTGCACAGTAACATCAGATGGAATAAGCATATTGAATATCTCAATGCAGAACTGAGCAAAATATGTTACTTTCTTTTAAACTACAAAAAAGGGCCATTAGAATCTTGTTTGGGTGCACGTCTAGAGACTCTTGTAAACCCCTGTTTAAGAAATCTGGTATTCCTCCATTACCATGTGTATACATTATGGAAACACTTTTGTTCTTTAAATTAAATGTAATAGGCACGGACCGGAGACTGCAAAAAAACTGTGATATACATGAGCACTTTACCAGACAAAACAGAAAGTTACATATGACTCAAATCATCACAGCACTGTGCCAAAAAGGTACTTTTCACATGGGAGTTAAGCTTTATAACAAACTTCCTGAAAACATAAAAGCTATCACTGAAGTCAATACATTTGGAAAAGTCATATTTACAGCATCACTGCTTTTACTCCATTGAAGAATATTTAAATTTATGAAATGTGTTATATAAATACTTACGTGTAAAGTGTATTATTGTAAGCTTAAATATGTATGCCTTGAAATGACTTTCAGTCTGTATGTTTATAACTTGACTTGTCCAATGTCTTATGCATAAGCTGCTATGTAGACAACAGGACCAAGAAAATACAATCTACAATCTAGTATAGGGAAAGGATCTGTAGAAAGTAAAAACTGGGAGGGAGGACAGAGGTTGGAATATATGCAAAAAATAGTTTGGTGTTAGTGCTTCTTGGAGATCAAGCGGCTGTCATCTGAGAGAGAATCTTGGCAAGTTGCATCAAAGCAGACAAAAGACTGCCCCCCCCCCCCCCTCCCACACACACACACACACACAAAAGAAAAACCGTAAGTTTAAAAATATCCTTAAGCCTCTTTGTTTTAATCTGTACATTTATTAATGGTGGCAGTTTTATCTTCCTGAAGGGAATAAATGGTAAATAAATGACTACTTTTATCAGTACTGACAATATTTCTGAACTCAAATAAATCGTAGTACTGTATTGTTCTTTCAGTATTCCTCAGACTCACTCAACAGTGCTTACTGAACCAATTAAGCAGATGTTAGATGCACTCCATTTTCAGTTCCCTAACATCTGTACGATTTCTTCCCCCTGCTCCTGCAATACATTTCCACTTACAGAAGTATCTTAGATAAATCTAATTTCATGGAATGGTATTAGAGAGATGATTCTTCATCTCTGAATAATGACACACAAATGTCTCCAATTCAGATGAAAGTTTAGTTTCAGCATTTTGAAAGGCTTGGTTATTTTTCAATATACTGTACCATGAATATGGCAGTGAACCATATTTGTAATTGCAATGGATAAAATTAAATCTTTTTTTTGCCGTGTCTGCGAGCTATGTTGATAATGTGCATAATTGTCAGTTTGTGGAATAGTTAACTTTGTTAGCTTACTGGTCATATTTTTGCAAAACTAAGATAAGAACAATGTGTGGCTATAGTTACCCCCTTAAAATTGAAGTTACTTTCAGTAACGAATTTTCTTATATCTTGTGAGAAATTATTTTCGGGGAAACAGTTCTACTGTCAAATATGTTAAATGTGGCAATTGTTATTTTTGAGCATCTGCATGTTTTAGAAACAGTTTTGATGGTGATCCTGAATAAACAAGTAAATGTTTATCTTCCGTATTATAAGTAAGCCTCTGGTTTTTAATTACAAATTTCTCTATATACAAGGAATTTTGTCCTTCAATGATGCATGTTGTAGCCCTCTGCCGCTAGATAGCTCGAAATTGTAACCCATAACATGGCAGTGTGCAATGTTATATGTAGGTGTGTTGGAAGCAGCATGCTGTGATAAGAGTTACCAACTCAGAAAAGATGCCTGCCTCCAATTGAATTCCATAGAAGAAAGAAAGCTGTGTATGGTGGTGATTGTATAGACATCAGTAATGTGTGACTTAGGTTGTTCATGCGCGTGATGTTATCCTTAGCATGTGTAACAGAGCACAGAGTGGCCGACTGCATACAGCCACTGTTTCCAGACCTTAAAGAACATCTTTGAGGTCTTCACTTTGATACTGATGAAGTGGTGCAAACCTTCTACAATGACAGGATCAAGAAACTGGTCGGTCAATGAGAGAAATATATTTGTCGTCAGGGTGACTTTGTTGAGAAATAAATATTTAGACATGGAGAATAAAGATGTAGAATGTTAATAAAGTATGTTTTATTTTAAAAATTTCAAGAGTTTGCACGTTGAAAATTTGGAGGCATTACTTTTCAGCAAGTCCACATGACAGGAGGAGCTGCCTGAAAGAAACGGTTTCATTTGTAGCAATTCTGCCATCCGTGACAGAAATGTTTGAATGTGAAGTGATTTAATATGCCTGGAAAAGACACCTTGATCTGCGTGTCGGCACATGACTTAGCATTTCTCCATGACACTAAGGCTATCCACTTGGACAGGTAACATCAGTCTGGAGAATGACTGTGGGGGACAGAACAAGTACACCAAAGATTTAGGTGGAAAATGATGAGTCAGTGGGAACCTGGCTGCCCTGCAATAAACTTTTCCAAGGCCAGAAGCATCTTTTAATACTTTGAAGTTCTAATCTTGGCCCAAGAAAGACTGAGCGCAAACTGCAAGTTTGTAATGCCACACTTCAATGGCTGGAGAATGTACAACAGACCAATCGGTGAGAGAAAACCATGGGAAAAGAAGAGCAGTGACAGGAGAGTAGTTGGTGACAGAAGTTATGTTCTGTTCTGTTGAAATCTTGGAGGAGTTAAAATGACTTGCAAGGCACTGCTGCTTTGAGGTGGTTGGTTTTGCCAGTTCTTACCACGGCTCTTTATCCACAGATAGCATCATGATAGAAATTCACACCACCTAGTCAACAGTGTGAAGGACCAGTGTTCTGCTCACCATGGTTGAGCCAGCTATCTCAAATCTCACCACAGCCAGCTCACTGGTGATAACCCTTTGCTTTTCATAAGCCTTGTCCCACTGCAGAAAAGAACTAGTTATTATATGTAATGTGCCTCTAGTGTTACTCAGTTAAAAGACCCTGGAAGAATCTTGTTCCCTAAGCAGCCAGTTTTGTTTTCCTCAGCCAGTCATTTAAAACATTTACGTTGTTATTTATACTTATTTCAGGGTGTACACACCCCGGGACTTTTGTTTTAGATTTCAGTTAAATTTTTGTAAGATTGACTTGTAGGAACTGATACTCTAATAAAGAATTTTACTTTAGCCCACTACTGCTGAATAATACTGCAGCAATGAAACATAAATGGAAGAATAACACCAAGGTAAGACTTTAGTTGCAGAGAGAATGAGCCATCTACAACAAAGCACAGTGCACACGCAAGTCTGCCGACACCAAAATGTGTCAAGGCCCAGGACAAAGACTATGCAGTACTTCGTAACAACAAACATGCATTCGATGAACGTGACCTCGCAGTTGTTTACATTTCTAAAAGATCGGGGGGGAAATATTGTGAATGATGCTCAGAGAAGCATTTCTTTCAAAGTAAATTTCCAGGTATGATGAATTATGTTACATTCCTGAATGTGCGATGAATTTTGTAAGTCATGGAGCGTTTGACCCTCATTCAAAACTTAATGCTTTGCGGATCAGTCACGTAAAAAATTTTGGGCCCAGACACTAGCCATTTACACCATTATTTACAATTTTACTAACACATTTGTGTTTGATATGCCTTAAAGGGTAACACTCATTAAAAAGACCAAGCTTCAAGGTTAGTTTTCATATTTATTTTTGTTCTTTCGTAGGTTAAAAATTATCAAATGATGATTGCAAAGAGTATAATTATCGAAACTTCCTTGCAGATTAAAACTGTGTGCCAGACCAAGACTCGAACTTGAGGCCTTTGCCTTTCACGGCCAAGTGCTCTACCCAAGTTCAAGTCTCAGTCTGGCACACAGTTTTAATCTGCCAGGAAGTTTCGTATCAGCACACATCCACTGCAGAGTGAAAATTTCATTCTGGAAAGTATAATTATCCTTCAAAAAAAGAGCATAATGAGTTATTGAACAATCTCACACTTAACTGGCTTTTCTATGGAAAAGTTGAAGTGTTTTGACACACAGAGATATATGTTGAAATAAGAGTTTGCTTCTTTTGTACTTGTTTGGTCAGTGAATTGTCTTGTCTTCTCCAAACAGCTCAAACGTTCACTGCTCCTTCCTTCTAAGTAATCCTTTAAATAAGACAACAGAAGGCAGCACCAGTCAATCGAGAGATAGCAGGATGTCCGTAACTGGCTTTCATACTAAATTAGTCCAGTTCTAGAGCGATAGGTGCCTCATGTAAAGCGAAAACGTATGTCAAGTGCAGCTACTATATTTACCGCTCCAAAATTTGCTTTCAGCCAGGAAAAGAATGCCTTTTTAGCTCTTTCATTTCTCAATTTTTCTGATTTTATTGTTGTTTTTTTATTTAAATACAAAAGCTTGCAGTTCAATCATTGTTAAAAGACCTTCAATTACCTTCTTTCGTTTTAAAATAATAAAGATTTTTTTTCATAAACTATTTTGTCCATTTTTAAAATATTTTAGAATTTTCATGTTCCTAAATTTTGGCTCTGGTCATTCTTTATTTTAATACCTTATTAATTTATTAAATTTAGTTTAATTTTCTTTTCATTTTTTAGTCACAAAAGTTACTGTTCAAAATCTTCGTTTTAGTGAGATCATCATTTCTCCTGGACTCCTCGTCTTCTCACTTTTTGAGATCTTCAACATACCAATCTCGTGAGTTTCTTGTGAAGTGTATAAGGGACTCCGCCATGTGCCGTGACTGCATCATACGCCATTCTGTGCTCACTACAGATTTTTCTGTCATATTCTTGAAGAGACACTCTTTGTTGGCCAAGAGTCCTCGCTCCACAGCTGCTCGCCCGTACAAGAAAGCGGGATTTCTGTTGCCTTCTGCAGTTCTTGGCACACTGCATTCTGATGCTTGAGACATTTCGTCCAGACCTCATTCAAGCAGTCCTTTTTGTTGAGTGTTTCCAATTTTATCTTGCAGTAACTCTTTACAACAGAAGCCTAGAAGAAGAAACGGAAGTATTACTAGAGCTCGCTCAGCACTTTCACATTCTACAGCCCTCAGATCACACAAAACTTCAAAGGAAACAGTTCCGATTCCGTTGTCGAAATTTGCAGAGCTCTTCTGGCAGGGACATCTTTAAAAAGTTCGTGAAGGCATGTAAAAACTGAATTATTGTCCATTGTGTTTCCTGTATTGTGGACTTAAGGCGCCGCAAATAATGTGAAGCCAATAAATTCCAATAAAACCGTGTCTACCCCTTCAATTTCTTTCATAAATTTTTTGTGTTCCTTTAAGAACGCAAGATTGACATTAGGCCATCAATCTATACATGTAAAAGTTTTATCATTGCTTCGCTGGGAATTTTTCTCTTGAAGGACTTGAGTAGCTTAGCTGTCGTCGAACTGCCTAGAAAAGCCGATGCATAGTAACGGGAGCATACTAGACTTTTTTTAATGTTCCAGTGCTGCACTAAAATGTCCATCTGTATTCTTTTGCACAGCTTGTTCAAGGATTCGGCAAACCAAATAACCATTATGCATTTATGAGGTCAGCTTTAACGTCAGGCTCAAAAAAAGGGAGCTAGTTCATATCGCACGGTATAAACAATTGTGTCCTTTTGTAAACACGTGCTCTTGACCACTATCGAGGAACATAGTGGGGGAAAGTAACACGTCATTCGCAGAACTACGCAGTGACTTAGGTGAAAGGATGCACTCCAAACACGACAATATTTCCGCCTTTATTGTCATCCGATTAAGTCCTCTCAGTTTATCCCTAGGTTCTGACGTTCAGTGAGGTTCTTCTGCGGAGGCACAACAGTTCGAGCGACCAACGTCGCAGTTGTTGGTCTGGCTGAATCTGCAGATGTGGTAGTGGAAGTAGAATCTCTCTGCTGGGTTGAAGTCGTCACTATTGGTCGTGTGTAGACACATAAAGCTGCTGTGCTTCTCATGACAGCTGCTTTCGCGCCAAGCTTCTTGGATTTTGTCTTAATGAAAGTCCGTGGACATAATCCACATTTAGCTCCACGAAGGTCTTTGGGTACTTTCACCAACCACTCCTTGACTGTTGGATCTGAGAACCATCTATCTTGAAAACAAATCGACATGGCACTGTCACAGTGATTGTTGGTGGGAGACCTTTATTGGAGAGAGAGGAACAATAGATGTGAATAAGGCTGTGCCTTGTTGTTAGGCATGACGAAATCTGACATAAATGAGCGGTACCTCCCTTGTCAGTTAATGGATCTTCACTCCGCACTTGAGCAGAACTGAACTCATCAGGTGAGCCGAGCACTCAGATTGACTAATGACAGACTGGGTGATTTGAAAGCCTAGAGAAGTAGGTTTGACTACTAAGCAGTGTAAGTCAGGAAATTATTAGTAGCACTGTTTTTTTTTTACCTTTAAGAATCTTTCAATGACAAGACTTAGCAACCAGTCATAATCCAATAATCTATTGCGTGTTTGTAGCTAATTTTACATGTACAATCTCCTCTCTACGATTCCTGACTTCCGTTCTGCCTCACTCCTCACTTACCCTCTCTCTCTCTCTCTCCCCCCCCCCCCCCCTCTCTCTTGGTTGTTACTCATTACTTGCTCTCTTCTCCCATCCAGGATTTCTGTTATGACGTCTGCTGGTTACGAATGACTTTGCCTCCAAATAACTTTACAACTGAAGCGCTCTACTGTATGTAAAAGTTCCGAAGTGCTTTAGGACTTAGACCTTTTGTTGTACATATACCGATTTTAATTTAAAGCCCAGATTCTGTACTAGTGTAGATGTTGATTTACTTGTAGAGTTTACTTGTAAGTTTTAAATATGATGTTACTTCACATCCAGTATAATTATCATGTCACTTTTTACGTATCCGTCGACACCTAGAAACATAATAAACGCCTCACCTTATGTTTGCTTGCTGTTCTTTAATTAGCCGCGCGGGATTAGCCGAGCGGTCTGGAGCGCTGCAGTCATGGACTGTGCGGCTGATACGGCGGAGGTTCGAGTCCTCCCTCGTGTGTGTGTGTGTGTGTGTGTGTGTGTGTGTGTGTGTTCGTCCTTAAGATAATTTAGGTTAAGTAGTGTGTAAACTTAGGGACTGATGTCCTTAGCAGTTAAATCCCATAAGATTTCACACATATTAAAACATTTTCTTTGATGTATTTGCGCTCACTCTTTTCAATTTTTCTACCTAATAAAGTCCGCAGTAAAGGAAACACTCTGGACGATAATTCAGTTTTTACGTGCCTTGTAAAACCCATTTAAGGATTTTCATGCCAGAATAGCTTTGTGTATTTGAACCATGGAATCGGAACGGCTGCCCTTGAAGTTTCGCGTGATCCGATGGCTAGAGTACGTAATGAAGAGTGCGCTCTAGCAAGTGCTTCCGTATCTGTGAATATTTGTTGCAAAGGTGGAGCACAAAAACAAACCGAAAGTGCTAGGCACACGGTAGTCAAAGATCATCTCAAGAGTAAGCTACTCAGTCCAGACTTTTCTTCTTTAATTACTGACCAACTCACTAATTGTTATTATTTTGCACTTCCCCATGCCAGCTAGTATTTTCCTCCAAATATCATCTCGACATTTTTTTTGTTACTTTACATATACCAAGGTATATTTTTTTGGTATTGGATGCGTAAACGGTAATTGTTTTATTTCTATTTAAATCACGTTGATAGGAGCTGTATTATTATGGCGTTTCACGGTGTTGGGATTTTGAGCAGGTGTGTAACGATGTTAGCAGCTGAAAGCGATGGCTCGTCTTTCATGCGACCGATAGCTGGCTCACTCGCCTCGCCTCACCTCAGCTCACAGCGATCTCTCTTCCCCCTTCATCCAGTAACAGAATCGCTTTGCGGTAAACAGCTGACGTCGTGGTGACTGCTCCTATTTCCCCCATCATTCACTGCCACTCCAGTCCCAGTCAAGCAGGATGCCCACTAAGATCCCTGACCTTGCGGTGAGTGCTCGCGATCTTACGTCAGTGGGGTTCAAATATTGTACAATATATTCAGAGTTTTGAATAAAAACAACGTAAATGTTCTAGAAAACATGACACCAACTACAGCGGAGTATAAACTTTACTTCATAAAGGTTTTCCTAAATCGATGCAGTCATGATCACGAAATAAAACTTATTTCATCTCGTCTCTGTAGAGCTGTACCATGATAGCAAGGAGAGGATGTTGTTTGGTGGCCAGTATCTTCTTTCTATAACACAAACTGCACGCATAGATTAACTGTGTTCTTTATTCATAAGAATTGAAAGTTTACTTAAGATATTCGTTGTGGTACAAGCTCTTTTGTATAGCCCACATTAGCCTCACTGCTGGTGAAGTACAAAATCAGCTGTGTTCACAATTATGGTTGCGGCGGAGCTAACTGCTACTGCGATTCGCCCTGTACCTCGACTGATGACACTGGAACGTACTTGGTGCAATAGATTCGCCCTCCGGTCCGTGGCGACGATCTAAATACTGGCGGCCGAGAGGGCATTGGCGGCGTGTTTCTGACGTACATTTTTGTTACACTCTGTATACTGTGCTGAAAGATAAATTTGGCAAACTTTGTCAAATTCGGTTAATGTGTCCTTTTAGGTGATCGCCAAATATGAGTCACAGTTGCGATCGATTCAAACTCACACCGACTATCATTATTTTCATGTCCCACCTCGTTAAAGCGAACCTAAAACGTGTCGTGTCACGAGTCGCAGATGAGTCAGTCTTGTATCCTCTACTTCTTTTAGCTGGCATTTGAGATGAACTGCTTCTGGCGGAAGGTTCTTTGCATAACTTCAATATGATTGTTTGTCTAGTTCTTTAAGGTTCAACTACCCCAGATAGTCGATCTTAGTTCTAGAAAGGTTGCCATAAGGTAATCTGGAATTTGGTTGAAGGAGCTGAAACGACTGTCTTAATTCAGCTTTCAGGGAGGCTGTCATGTGACTAGGGTCGGTTTAAGAGCTAAGTGACCCAAGCTGCTGCAAGGCGCACCAAGATAAGAAGGGTGCCGCAACTGTAAGACTTCGATACCCTGATGAGCCAACAGTATTCATTGCCCACCGCGAGGTTGTATGCTGCCTGGTGGCACTGAGGACTCGTGACGTTGAATGGAGATATGAGCGGAGAAGCCAGATTGTTGTGGCCAAGTGCCTGGGAGGGAGCGTCTTGGAAACGGCGAAGCTGGTCAGCTGTTCATATGCTACTCTCATTATCATCTATGGAAAGTGATTGAAGAATGCTGAAACCATTAGTAAGGGACAAGAAGTTTGACATACATACCTCAACACGGAACATAGTGATCAGAGGCTTGTCCACACACTAAAGCAGGATAGGCAGCGATCTGCGACGGATCTGACGGCAGAATACAGTGCCAGCAGAGGCACAAGTGTTTTGTAGAACACCATTCAGCACAAAATGTTGAACATGTTCCGCAGCAGAGGACCCCCTACGTGTTTCCACATTGACCCAACAACATTGTTAGTTATGGTTACAGCAGGCACAGGATCATACATATGAGATGTCATTGGAAAGTTTTAAGAATGGGCTTGTAATTGTACAATGGTGGTACTTACATGCTACTGTGATGCATCTCCTTCAAAATAGTCCCCTTCTGAAACATTCCTGGATTTTTTTTTTGCTGGTGTGTGTTAAGGACACTCTTGTATTTGCCTGGATGTCTTCAATCGAATCAAATCGCTTCCCTTTCAGTGAAAATTTCAGTTTAGGGAACAGGTAGAAGTCCGCAGGGGCCAAGTCAGCGGAATATGGCGGTTGTGGAAGCACAGGAATTTTGAATTTCGTAAAAAATTCAACGATAGAGAAGGCATGATGAGCCGGAGCATTGTCATGGTGTAGATCCCAACTCCTGTCTTTCCACAATGCAGGCCTTTTCCTCCGCACCTTTTCGCGCAAACGCTCAAGGACACATTTGTAGTATTCCTAGTTAATTGTCTGTCCTCCAGGGGTAAATTCATGATGCACAATTCCGGTAGAATCGAAAAATAATCACCAACATTGTCTTCACCTTCGACCGACTTTGCTGTGCTTTTTTTCGGTCGTGGTGAACCTGGAGTCTTTCACTGCAAAGACTGCACTTTGGTTTCAGTATCATATTCATATACCCACGATTCACCACCTGTACTTACCCTATTTAACACATCTGGGTCGTTATTAGTCTGATTCATCTGTTCTTGGCACACTTCAAATCGGTATTGTTTCTGGTCACTTGACAACACTTTCGGAATGAATTTTGCAGACACTCGATGCATGTTCAGATCTTCAGTTAAAATTGACTGAACTGCATGGAAACTTAAGTTCATCAGCCGTCTCCCTAATTGTAAGTCTACGATCAGAGCGCACTAAGTCTCGCACTTTCACATTTTCATTCGTTTTTGAGGTGGAAGGACGGTCGGACTGTGGTTCATCTTCGAATGATTCGCGGCCATTTTTAAATCTGTTGAACCAGACAAAAATATTTGACTGGCTCATACAATTATCTTCAAAAGCTGTTTGTAGTAGTTCGTAAGTCTCAGAAGCCGATTTCCCAGTCCTAAAACAAAATTTCACACAAACTCTTTGCTCTGTTTTTACATCCATTTTCACACAGATAGAACCCGGCAACAAGCCCTAACAGACCCGCACTCAACCAGCTGCCACAACGAAGTGAATAAAGGAAACTCAGTTTCCTGTCAGAGGGCATTCAGGGACAAGGCAAGGACCACTCTTCAACCTACGTGTACCTGCCCTCCAAACCAGTAAGCAATAGTGGATCCATTTTTAAAACTTTCCAATCTCTCTCTCTCTCTCTCTCTCTCTCTCTCTCACACACACACACACACACACACACACACATACACACACACACACTGGCATGGACAAGTTCGCACATGTGGCAGGCACTCAGCCAAAAGGAAAGGTGTGCATAGACAGAGAATGCGTCTCTACATAGATGGAAAATCTCAGTCTCTCAAAGTTACAGAGCTAGAGGCGTATGTGCAGACCCTTCTCAGACTGCTCAACGAATTAGATGCAAGGGTTAAGGAACTAGAGATGTGCACCCACATCATTTGGAAAACAAAGAAGATGATTTAGCTGTAAAGTTGATGGAGTTGAAAACAAAGTATAAGGGGCATTCATAAAGAAACGAGCTCTGGGCATATGTACAGAAACCAGTGCCCATGTGTTTGGAAGTATTGACCCTGGTTGTTGAGACACTTGTCCCACTGTGACACAAGGCAGTGAATGGCTCTCTCATAAAATTCCTGGGGTTGTGATGTCAATCATTTCCGCACATACACCTGGATGTTGTCATCCGAGGTGAATCGTTTGCCCCTCAGAGCATTTTTAAGGGGACCAAAAATGGCATAATTACAGGGACAACAGCGAATGCCGAGTGTTACTTGCAAACATTGATCAAATCAAAATGACCAGGCAATCACACCTGTGGGGTCATTCTGCTCCACAACAATGCAAAGCCTCATACAGCCAACACAGTCGCGACACTACTGCAGAAATTCAAATGGGAGGTTCTCGGCAACTCTCCATATAGTCTGGACATCTCTCCCTGTGTGTAGCACCCCCCCCTCCACCCCTAGAATGCGTCTCTCCCATTGGCTACTGCATTAGTCACATGATTTGACTTCATAGAACCTCGGACTTGGAATCAATTTTCACCAATGCCACACCCATCTTGACTTGGAAGGAAATAGTTACAGTCTCCACCACGATCCTCAACCGACCGCCACACCCCCCTACCAGCCCATGTTGTTGGGCTATCGTGTACTAATGTGCATAATGCATGACGTAATCCAAGATGGTGGGGCAAAATGGTGAGAAAACGACTCTCTCTATACTAAACATAAGTCTTTATTATTTTGCAAGCAATGTCTCCACCATGAGATCTAGACTCCAACGACCTAGTACACATTACTGCCACCAGAGGGTACTGTCATCCCTCTTATGACCTAATCCTAGATGGTGGTCTGTAGGGGGGAAATGGCGCGAAAATGAATCAGGCTGCACTGGGCTGCTGGGGAGAGTAAGAAAGGAGTGCACTCTATTTAGTTTGGAACATTTTATTTAGGGATGGAGTATATTTATCACACTGACGCAAAACACTTGCCCTAATGTACTTGCGGTCACAGTACGCAGTCTGCAGACATGCAAACAACTCCCAATTTTCCGAAATAATTTCAGTACAGACCTGCAAACTGCTCCTAAATAATGTAGCACAGTGATCTGTAGACACAGTCAGTACTCGTAAGCTGTCCAATAGCACATGGCACAGCCTACAGGCCAGCTCGCAAAATAATGCAATCAAAGTGCACAAGCATCACCTCCCCACACCCTGTCCACCTGACCGCAAAGTGCAGCGGCCGTCAGCTGTCAAACCACAGCCCCCCCCCCCCCCCTCTCAGGTCCCGCACGCATGAGGCAGCCACATCCCTTTCATGCTTGATTTCTGAGAAATTCCTTTCCAAATATGCTTTCACCTAGACACAGGTCCTGGTGCGACCAGCCAGGGACGCGTGTGCTGTCACAGTTGCGAGCCGCCGTCGAACGCAGGTGAAAGTTGCATCTTGGCGCCATTGATGACGTGATTGGATGGGAACAGAGACTTATTTACAGACTGCAGACGCTCCAAGCATGGCCACAGGTGCGGGTTTGTCGCTATCCTCGCTCCAACTACAGTCCAGCGAAGACACTGCAGAAATCCATTCCCGAATAACACAAGCTGCTTTCTGCGTAGTGATCCTAATGGACCATGCATCACGTGTGGTTGACACTCTGCTGCACATAGCTACTTATCATCGCAAGTGCAAGTAGCAACGTTCTCAATGTTATACTGAAGCCACATTGCTATCTAAAATAATAACCAAGTCGAACTCTGGTAAATTGCATAGTCCCCCCAAAATACTTAAAGTGAACTTTTGTAGGAGTATTCGTGTTGTCTCATCTTGTATGCACGGAAATTCTTGCCCTAACCTCTTTTCGAAAATAACGCACAATAACGCTGAGTGCACCCTTCCTCACGGACCTAACGTGCTACCCACTCCATCACATGCTACCCTTCCTGCTCTCAACATACGCAAATGTTCTCACTGCTACGTATAGGCTCCTATATCCCAGCACAAAGGATGTGAATGAATCCAGCATCATTATTGGCTATTACCGAATTTACCCACCGAATTAATGATACCGCCGATATCGAAGCACTGTCCGCCTTTTTTCCTTCTGCAGACGAGACTTTCAGCGGTTATTTTACACAGATCTCCATATTGCACTGACAATTAAATCATACAGGCTACGACACATATTGTCAAATATGGAAAGATTCTTACGATAGGACACACAGTCATCTCTCCACTCTTGCCTTAATATAAACCACATTAACTGTACATTACAATATATACACATTTTACACAAGCCACAGCAACTTTACAATGCAATACATACGTATTTTACACAAACAGTGCAGTTACATTTTATATCTGTACAGCACCCGAAAAATTTATCATATGCCTACATTCACACAGGCTATATGTTACCACGCTCTCTAGTCTGAGGAAAGCACTGTCCACCTTTTCTTTCTTTCTACAGACATGACATTCAGCTGCAATAAACCATTTTACACTGATCGCCATATTGCACTGACAACAAAACGTCGCAAAGTGCCATACATATCATCAAATACATAAAGACACCCACGCCTTTACACTGTCCTCCCACTGGTGCCTGGAACTTGAATATTAGTGTGTGAAACCGATGTCCAACTCAGCAATATATCAACGCGTACTGTGTCAATGTAGCAAACATACAATTCGTATCCCACGCCATACAAAATCACCCTTTTACATCTGAAAGCCCTCACTTAATCGAAGTCACTCTCAGAACTGATGTGGAAAATTTCCCAGAACACACTGCAGCATATACTCTATTTCTACATGACAGTGTGATTAATTAGTGCCCTCTCACCATTGTTGTGCAACGAGCTGTATGAAATGAACAGGTACTTCGCCATATCCAGAACATTTCACAATTGTATCTCAAGGTGTGAACATCATTGCAGACGCTCAGGGTTTCTATTAAGATGAGTGTAGACAGTTCATATTTAAAGATGTTGCATTTGTAACGTACACAGAAGACCTCAGAATAATAGAGACATTCTCAGCAGACATTGCATCACCAAAGTCTTTGAAGAATATGAAGAACGCTAAAAGATGGAGGAGTGCAAGGTGGTTAACTCATTTTTACCATGGAATTCACTGGGATAATGCTGGCATACTTCCTAATTGTGGCTAGCGGCAATTCCATCTCCTTCCTTTTAGTGAGGGGCATCAGGTCAGTGACATCATACTGCAGTTAGAATATTTGGTGTTTGCAGATGCCTTTGATGAGTTAATCTCGTTCATGAGAAATTGGAATCCAGTGGGAGGGTACCGTGAGCTTATTGGGTTTCTAAGAGCATGTCTTCCTGTCGTGGAAACGGAGTTTGGCATTGAAGACAAGTCTTTATTATCTTTGGGGGGATAATGGCGTGGTAACACAGAGAACATCAATCACCAAGTGGTTTCCTGCATCCACCTTGAGAGCTATGCTGGCCCAATTTTCTGAGAGGAAGTCAGAGGATCAGCTAAAGCAGTCAGCCAAGTACTACACCTGGACATTCACACATGTCTGTGATCCAGTAAATGGAGGGTCCAGCTGTACCAAGCTTCCTAAGAATATGGCTGACAAGAAGGCATGCATTAATGTCGAAGATTAAAAGGATCAGTCATTTAGTGCATAGTCAATCCTGGCTTGTGAAAGAAATATTAAAGAGAATCCAGAGTGTACATATTCATATGATAGATAACTTGATGTTCATAAGTGTTATAACTTTGATGTTATCGAGTTTCCCATCAACATCCAGGCTATATCTAAATTTGAGATGCAGAATACCAGCTATTGGTTCATGTTTATGGCCTGGAGAAGCAGAAAAGCGAACCAAATGAGCAGGACAAGCGTATAGTCGTCGGCCCCCTGCATTTCCGAAAATTTGCTGGTGAGCATAAGACACATGTAAACATACTCTTATCTCCCATGAGAAAAATAAGAAGAAAGATAATTATCTTATATCTGGATCAAAGACTTGTCTGACTTCTGTTCTCTCGTTGAGTAACAACAAGTGTAAAAAGCATATTTGCTTAAGGTACTCAATGCCTTTTCCTCAGACAAGTTGTTAGCAAAGCATCTAGTAGGTTGGACTTCCAAAGACCCAGTACATGTTATTATGCCTACTGAGGAAAACAAATTCATAAAGTTTGAAAATGCTCATCTTCGAGAGCGATGCCTGTTTGTAGTGTGCATCGACTTTGAATGCCTCCTCGTCTCGTGACTCATTGTGACTATCTTTTCAGAAAAACACGTACCATAATCGGCAGCATAACAAATTGTACCGTTCTATAATCAAGTCTTAACCACTACAAATTTTATGTTGGGGATAATCCTGCTGTTTGGCTGCTCACTGAGCTCGAAAAACTTTCATGGAAGATTGATAAGCTTTACAGTGACAGTGTTCCCATGACAAAATCGAAGGAGAATGAAGATTTGTACAATAACGTGGTTGACTGTCATATTTGCAGGCTGCCGTTAGATAGAAAAGCGGAAACTGCTGATAGGAGCCACTGCCATCTCACGGAGAAGTTCTGTGGCGCAGCTTACAACATGTGCAATTTGAACTACCAGTCAACAATGGACACACTCGTTTTCTTCATAATTTTAGCGATTTGACACTCACTTTCTTGTTGAGCACTTGACTGATTCCTGCATGGAGAAAGATAAGGTTAGTGTCCTACCTGAGAGCATTGAGAAATATAGAAATATATTTCATTCTCCAAAGGAATGACGCCGAGAACTACGCTCCACTTCCTTGACACAATACGTTTTACTCGGACGCCATTTCAGAAACTCGTTGAAACAATACCTTGGGAGGACATGCATATCACACTATCAATAAAACTATGTCTAGGGGAAGCTGACGACCGTGTCCAACCAGTGGATAACAGTGTTGGGGAGGAAATACCTGCTGGGGTGTGGTATTTGGGCCAAGACACACATATCTTTCGTTGACGATGACGATTCTGATGAGGATGAGGAGGAGGAGGAGGAGGAGGAGGAGGAGGAGGAGGTAGTGACAGTGAGGCCCACTGGGAGAACCCAGAGTAATGTTGCTGCTGCTGCTGCATGCTGGAGCCTTCACCACCGCCAGCGTGATGAATAGGAGATTGTTGCTTTTCTTCTTCCTCCAACTATATGCCAGAGTATATGCGACAGTGTGGCGGCGGGTCGTTGTTGGGGGGAGACTGCGCCGACTGTAGTCCCCTGTCTCACAGCCATGTGTGATGCCTTTGCACAGCAGTGCATACTGCTCAGGCGCTTGTTTGATTCCTGCTCCCACAACCAGCACTCTGAACACCCATACCACAGTTTGTGCTTGTGGTGACGGCCTTGATGATGCCTCTGTAACAGACGAATAACGAAAAAAATTAAGTACAACACTCAAGATTTTTTTTCACATATGCTGTAAACAAATAACAATTAAGTACACCAACATTCCAGAACAATAATTATACGTTGTAAAGACGACTGTTGCATTATAATCACGTTTAACACTCTGTGTCCTAGGACTGAGCAGTTCAGTCGGTATTTCTGGTAGTCGTCCCACCCAATCCGGTATTTCCTCCTCATCCAAAAGAACGAGATGGCGATGCCTTTCAGCATCCTCAGCAGCCGCCATTTCATGTACCCACTCCGGTATTTCGCCCTCTCCTTAGGGCCATCCATCCAGCTCACTGACGCTGCCTGCAACAATGAGATATTGAACGTAAATAATTCTTGAAAATATTAGGGACATACTCAGAAAATCGTACTGAAATACAAACAGAAAATCTATTCCTCAGTTCACTTTAATCCAAACAGAAAATCATATTCCTAATTCACTGAAATTACTTATGTATGAAACACACACAATGAATTTGAAAATCGTATTCTACTACTTACAATACTGAATCGATGGCTCTTGACTTTCGGCCTGTACACATACCCATAGAAACATCTAGAAAAGCAAAGAATACGTCTCATGCCACTTGAACGCAACATGTTATGAAAAATAGATGTATATACATTCCACGCCCTCATCATTAGGACCACAATATATTACATGAAACAAAATATTTCCTCTAACAGCTACATGTTACGAAAAAAATACACTTACATTCTTGCTGATTGGCTCGATTATTATTGCTGGAGGCTGCTGTGCTCTCTCTGCGTCCAGTTGGCGGTCTAACTCAGCAAGCATCACAGGGATGAATGCTGCAACGACAGGAAACAAAAAGGCATATACACTACTGGCCATTAAAATTGCTACACCAAGAAGAAATGCAGATGATAAATGAGTAATCATTGGACAAATATATTATACTAGAACTGACATGTGATTACATTTTCACGCAATTTCTGTGCATAGATCCTGAGGAATCAGTACCAAGAACAACCACCTCTGGACGTTATAACGGCCTTGATACGCCTGGGCATTGAGTCAAACAGAGCTTGGATGGCGTGTACAGTTACAGCTGCCCGTGCTGCTTCAACACAATACCACAGTTCATCAAGAGCAGTGACTGGCGTATTGTGACGAGCCAGTTGCTTGGCCACCATTGACCAGACGTTTTCAGTTAGTGAGAGATCTGGAGAATGTGCCGGCCCGGTCAGCAGTCGAACATCTTCTGTATCCAGAAAGGCCCATACAGGACCTGCAACATGCGGTCGTGCATTATCCTTCTGAAATGTAGGTTTTCTCAGGGATCAAACGAAGGATAGAGCCACGGGTCGTAACACATCTGAAACGTAACGTCCACTGTTCAAAGTGCCATCAATGTGAACAAGAGGTGATCGAGACGTGTAACCAATGGCAGCCCATACCATCACGCCGAGTGATACGCCAGTATGGCGATGACTAATACACGCTTCCAATGTGCGTTCACCGCGTTGTCGCCAAACACGGATGCGACCATCGTGATGCTGTAAACACAATCTGGATACATCCGAAAAAAATGACGTTTTGCCGTTCGTGCACCCAGGTTCGTTGTTGAGTTCACCATCGCAGGCACTCCTGTCTGTGATGCAGCGCAAGGGTAATTGTACCCATGGTCTCTGAGCTGATAGTCAATGCTGCTGCAGACGTCGTCGAACTGCTCATACAGACGGTTGTTGCCTTGCAAACGTCCCCATCTGTTGACTCAGGGATCGAGACGTGGCTGCACGATCCACTACAGCCATGCGGATAAGATGTCTGTCATCTCGACTGATAGTGATACGAGCCCGTTGGGATCAATCATGGCGTTCCGTATTGCCCTCCTGAACCCACCGATTCCATATTCCGCTAACAGTCATTGGATCTCGACCAACGCGAGCAGCAATGTCGCGATACGATAAACTACAATCGCGATAGGCTACAATCCAACCTTTATCAAAGTTGGAAACATGATGGTACGCATTTCTCCTCCTTACACGAGGCATCACAACAACGTTTCACCAGGCAACCCCAGTCAACTGCTGTTTGTGTATGAGAAATCGGTTGGAAACTTTCCTCATGTCAGCAAATTGTAGGTGTCGCCACCGGCGCCAACCTTATGTGAATGCTCTGAAAAGCTAATCATTTGCATATCACAGCATCTTCTTCCTGTCAGTTAAATTTCGCGTCTGTAGCACGTCATATTTGTGGTGTAGCAATTTTAATGGCCAATAGTGTAATACTCATTACGGAATAAAAATTCGTCACACACTAAAATTACAGCAGCAAACCATTCAAAAGCTCGGTAGTACGGAGGTACGCCTCTACCGACTATGACCTAAACAGTTGCTGTGAGGGATACTAAAATTACAGGGCACATAGGTACATTGAATGAAGAGAACAATTAACTTACATGGTAGACTATTGTGGCGAAAGCGTTTGCCGCTGCTATCGCTGCTGATGCTGTCGTTGGAAACTGAGTGCTTCATAACACCCCACCGCCCGTCAAAAAAAAAAAAAAAAAAAAAAAAAAAAAAAAAAAAAAAAATAATAATAATCTGTCGCGAGAACACAGAAGCAAACACACAGGTGAACTGACGATGGCAGGGCGAGAGCGACTGCACCATGATGAGGATTTATATAACCCCTATCCCCTCCACCCATCATTTCACCCAGGGAGCCAACAGGAGTGCGGCATTCCTCCCGCCCTACTAATGAATGCTGGTCTGAGCACACAGGACTAATTGGTTCTTGTCTGCCTACCACGGATTTCGCGAGCTTTTGTATGTAGATTCCGGCGCACTTTGGAAATACCGACCGATTCCACTGATCCGTTTTTTCAGCTGGATGCGCTCGCCGATGCGGCCGGAGAGCCCACTGTGGTGAGCTGCGGCCACTGACGAACGCATCGCTTCGTGGATCCTGGATTACGACAGTGCCTCAAGTAGCAAACTACTGTGCTAGTGTATTTAACAATACTGAATCGTCTATAGAGTCTTGATGGAACGTATTTGCGCTCATTTATTTAATTTCAATTTATTAACAATATTCCTGTGCAGTGTAGTTTCGAGTGTGTCAGCATTCATTTATTTTCACATGATGTATTTTCATTCCACGTCCACTTAGGAAGACTGCTATGTTCACGAGTAGCGACAGGAATTGGGTACCGAAACTAGACACTTGAGAGGGCCACCATGCATTCCAAGATGCTCAGCTCTGGCTCAGTGAACTGCGACTTCCAGCACAGGTGTACAACACCTTCCAACTACAGTGCAGTGTTTTGTGTGCAAGTGTCTTTGAAACAAATTGTTTGAAGCAACATTTGCAAGTGTATTGAGGCATCAAGCATTTTACTCTCCTTCCAGCGATCGCAACTCCGGTGGACGGAGCGCGCGAGAGAGTTTTTCAGATGTTTTTAGCGCGATCTGTGACAGTGTAATTACGTGGTTCCTTTCGCTATCCGTATAAAAACAGGTACCATAATTGTTTAACACTGTTTAAATTGTTTAACAGTATTCCCCACTGTAAAGAACAATAACAATATTTCAACACCAGCATCAGTTTCGAGGTGTATTGTGATTTTGGAAATAAACAATATTCCGCAACTCATCTAAATTGTTTAAACACCAGTGTCAATTTGAGGTGTACTGTGATTTCAGAAATGAATAAACAATGTTCTTAAACAAATTGTTTAAACAATGCCTTAGGCACAGCTCATTAGCCTGCCATCATGAGTTTCTCCTAGTCCAAAACCCCAAAACAGACTGAGTGAGTTTTCCAGCCATTTCCAGAGGCAGGGGGTGGCGGTGGGGAGTGGGGAGGGTGAGGGCTGGGGGATTTCCCAGAGTGGAAGGGGTTAATTAATTTATCGATTTAATTAATTACCCTATTAATTTAAAAGTTGTGCTTGTATTGGCAAAGAGGTTTTCCAGAGGGGTGGGGGAGGGGTAAGGGGGTTTCCGTGAAGGACAGATTATCACCAGGGCGTCATATCAACCCCAGGGGGTCATAAATCAATTAACAGAACAATAGTTTAAGGGGAGGGGTCATAAATCAATCAATTTTGCCCCTGAATGTATGTAACTTGCACTAACAAATTGTTTCAGCACCCCCATTGTCCCATTACTGTGTGTGACCCGTGCACAGGCATCTGGTGCCACAAACCTCTGGAAACCTTTCACGTACTTGTCGAATCCGTGGCTCGCAAAATCACTTCCTCAATTGTGTTCCAGAGGTGTACCAACATGCTTTTAAGTAGGTGGTCATAATCAGTGTAAGGACATATCACAGTTAGTAGCAGCTGTTTTGGGCACCAGGCTGAGAGGAATGCCAAGGTGCTCAAGTGCAAGATTTATATATAGTGTATGTCACAATTAGTGGCAAGAACTGACAATGGTGATGTGTACAAGGGAAAAAGGGGAAGGTGGGGGGGGGGGGGGCAAATGATTAGTCGCTTATATGGAAAAATTATCTCAATCCAGCCTCGCATGTTTGTTAAGTCGGGGATTCTTCGTGCTGTCTCATCC
This sequence comes from Schistocerca cancellata, assembly GCF_023864275.1. NCBI lineage: Eukaryota > Metazoa > Arthropoda > Insecta > Orthoptera > Acrididae > Schistocerca > Schistocerca cancellata. The sequence goes on along the minus strand of NC_064627.1, from coordinate 307,635,930 downwards.
TTGTATCAATACGCTGCGCAACAAAATCAAAGGATCACCTTTTTGAAATCCCGTTCTCTCTTTTGCAAACCGTAAGCTTGAAATCAAAGCTCAAATGTGCATACAAACTCCCTTTGAAGTTGTGCAAAAGTGTGGCGTCCTGCCCCGTCATCCTTGGGAAAAGGACAAGAGCTCAGAAGTTCATGTGAGGTGTAAGATGGGTTAATGGCACACTCCATCTTACGTACACTTCACCTCTTCTTTTGAAGCCTCTGCACCTGATGTCAGACCCGCAATGCCCAGCGTTGAAATCACGATGTTTTCTTATGGCTGGCCAGCGAAAAAATTTCATACTCACCGTCGTTCGGAACAGAAACGAAAAACCATTATAGGTGGCATAAATGGTGTCAATGAAAGATCCTTTCCCTTGTCGAAAACGACAGTTGCAGTGCGACGAGCAACAGGACGACTTTCTTGACAACTTTTGACGCTGCTGACTCCCCTTGGACAAATCCGGTCCTTATCTAAGAACATCGTGGGCCAGCTACCTGAATGTGATCGCACCTCTTTGGTGCGCAGTGCAACCGAAATTTTTGCTCTGCTGTCAGGGCGGAAACCCTACGGCCATTCAAAACCATTCGACGGGATTGTTTTCTTCGCCCACTCATAAGAAAACCGCGTGATTTCAGCGCTGGGCCGCTCGGCTCTGACCTCCATCGCAGAGGTTTCAAAAGGAGGGTGAAATGTAGGTAAGAGGGAGTATGATGACCTTCCCATAGCGTGGCTCGTCCACAGTGGCGTTGGGCATAATTGTGGTCGGTTTTGGTGCCAACGTGACATTATTAATCCATCTTACATCTCACATGAACTTCTGAGCTCTGGCCTTGTTTTCGCGTATGTTGACACCTTGCTGTTAGAATCGTCACCGAGACCAAGGGTGACGTTGCAGAGTGCCACGCTTTTGCTGCATCGGAGAGGAAGGCTGTAGGTAACTTTGAACCAAAGTCCAAACTTACTTTTCGTGATGGGATGTAAGTACGGGGTTTCGAAAAAGTGATTCTTTAAATTATGTCGCGCAATGTACTTGTTTAAAATGACTGAGCACTATGGGACTTAACACCTGAGGTCATCAGTCCCCTAGACTTACAACTAATTTAACCTAACTAACGTAAGGACAGCACACACACCCATGCCCGAGGCAGGATTCGAACCTGCGACCGTAGCAGCAGCGCGGTTCCGGACTGAAGCGCCTAGAACCGCTCGGTCACAACGGCCGGCTATACTTGTTTAATGCCACAATATGTGGTACTACTTTGGATATGCAGAAGAGACAAGAACTTGTTTTTGTTATTTCTTCAAAGGGCTTCAAAATAATAACGTAGTGTTCCATATAACACCACTGATGAGAAGTCACATTAGTAAGCCTATCGTGTTACAACACATACAGCGGCATAATCCGTTTTTGTTTCCACGGGCGCTGTACCATATAAATTGTGGAATTCCACCTCGCGCTGATATCTTGTAACAACTGATTCTCTGGTATATTTAGCTACTTTTGAATCGCCAACAATTTGTCTTGAGTAAAGCTCAAATGATTGAAGCGCGTTAGCAGACGTCTACCGGGAGCGATCTTTCCTGTTACTTCCGGCTGGACCTTCTACGACTCAGTTACAACCCTCTGTACCGAATAGGCGAGGCATATAGCAGAACCTTACTCAGCCACCCGAACAACTTTCTCCATGTCAGCACCGCTGTCATGAGTAAATATATTTTGTTTTGGTTAATATCCTAGCGATTTGTGATGGCATTAAGCTCCCTTGCTGTATTTTCTCCAGTGTGAGGGCCTAGAAAAGACGAGGAAGAACTTTTGTGTTCCAACTGGAATACAGGAGACAACCAATGAGCTGCGAAATACTGGAAGCTGGCTTTATTATTCCAGCAGGTATATAAATCATAAGTTACAGAAACCATGAGTGCACCTGAAATATTTGTTTTTATTTTGTCAGCATTATAATGAGAGCGTTTGTCGAAGTCGTGCTGGGGCCCAGCAGTTGTGGATGCTGCCTGCCTCCCACACTTACAACTTCAGCACTGAAATACTAGACGAGCGAGTGCATGCTCATTATACATTAATTTAAATACATTAATAAAAATCTCCCAGGAGTGGGCACCTATATTGCAATGGAAATACCGCCACAGTGAGAAAACACATTAGCTATGCGAATAACTGAGTACATTTATTAATTAATGATCGCCTAGTTAGGATTACATGTAGGACAATTGGACTTATGACTGCAAAGCATTACATTGTACAACATTGGTTAATTTTGATCAAAGCTCTGCATGAACAAAAGAAAATTACTACTAAGCAGTTATTATTATCACGCAAATATCAGTTCTCTGAACATTAACAGTGGCTCACTAAGAGCTTAATTATCTGAATGCACCCCAAACACATTGGAGGATACCTTAAATCTAGCTGGAAGACTGCTTGGGAAACGCTTCAGGCTTTGTATTCTGCGCAACTCACAAATGTAAAGTAATCAAGTGCAAGACTCATGAAACAGGACAGGTAATCAAGCAACCCAACTTGCGTTGCAAATCTTATGAATTGTGAGCTGCTCAGATAATGGACTGCACTTACTCCAAGATGTGAAACTTACTTAGAGCTCAGTGAATAAGTGCCCCAATGCACAGGTTAGCATTGAACGCAAGTGGTTGAGATGGTGCAGGAGAAGAGCTACGACCGACTTTGGGACAGGTCCAGACGTCTTCCTCTCGGTAAGTCCTGAAATGGATTCCTCATCTCCTCCTAACATTCTAACTTACAAAACATTTAGTCTGGAGGGGAGGATCTTTAGCCATTGTCACAGTGACCAGTGAGAATTTCGAGTTCTTTTGCAGAATACGGGAGATGACTGCGGGAATTTCCCATTCTTGGCTCACTGAATGCACTTTAGTACGCAGAAGGTTGGTATTGACTACTAGCCAGGTTCCACTCACTGGTTGAATCCTTCGCGCCAAAGCACGTTGTTGGACAAGATTTCTGTCGTTGGATAATCACATTTTGGAGGGAAGGCAACGAGTTTTCATATGGTAGGCTTGCGTTGCCATATGGTTTTCTTCTGTGTTCTGTCTAGCAGAAGGTGAATTTGTCGCACATGGAAGTCCTCTGGAGGGACTCCTGTCAAGCGAGAAAACTGCATGTGTATCCAGAACTCTAAAATCGGCTTCTGTGAAAAGCAGTACCCTCGAGGCCGCCAGAGCCTTCGTGACAAACCTCCTGATGTGCCCACTCAGCCGACTCGCTTTCTACCATAGCTAGCCAGTCTTGTGCTTTCCTCAAACATAACAAAAAATGAGCAACAAAAAGATCAAATTGCATAGAGAGACGTGACTACATTATCACAATAGCCAGTTGACCAACAAAAGACTCTCCATATAAGCACTCTTATAATTTTCTTTGATACAGCTCTCAAATCATGCTACAGTAATCTGAGTAACACTCATTTGGTGACTTAGCCACCAAATTCGTCCAGTCCAACGGAATCTGAAAGCTTTTGGACGCCACCTCTGCACCTGCAATTTACAGGAATTGTGTAAATGTGCTATGCCAGATACCTCTGGAACTTGGATGAATTTGCTGTAGCACTGCTTCGCTAGCATGCTTGATCTGCAAGCCATCATGAGGAGTGCAATGTGAGTCGTTATAGCAGATCCTCGCTATTGTAACCGTTCACGACCTTCTTCAGCAAAAGATGTCCCACACAAATGAACTTGTTGAAGAAATCTCACCTGCATTCGGCATAAATTATTTAAAAATCCTGTGGAGACATTCAAAGTCTATACCATGCTTATAGATCCAGCAGACTAAAGCAGCTAACGCTAGCGTTCGACATAAATGATTTGGAAATCCTGTGGAAACGTTAAAACTCGCTAGAAAATACACTTTGGTAGCATATAGCCGTCCCATTAACCCCACAAATCCATTACAATCATGAAAATCTTTCACAGTGTTCAGTGAGAAATTCTGGATGTAGCAATGTCAACACCAATACACCAGAAAAACAATGTATCAAACTGCTTATGAAAGAACGACACAGGGACCCTCTCTTGCGATTGATAGTCGATATGGTCTTCCTCCAGTACAGATAACAAAACTTTACACTTGTCTGTGCAAGCTACTGCGACCACTGCCCACATGCTACATTGGACCACATCTGTACATTTAATAGGATCGCCACATATGCTCTATGTTAGCATGCAGACGGTATTTGTTTTTGATATATCGGAAGAGGGGTATGCAGTAATATGTTATCGAGTTCTCTACTGGGTGACGTTAGCCAAGTTTTCATAGTTTTTCTCTGTCAGATGGCACAGAATAACTACACGGGAGAGAATGTTTGGCTACATATTTGAATACACCCTCAGGGAGGCGGGTCTCCTTCAGACTGCAGTACCTGCATATAATTTGGAAACGCACTGCAGTACAATAGCAAAATCTTCATCCTTCTTCCAGTTCCTGTATGATGTGAAATTTCCCTAATTTTCCCGATAAGAAACACCTCAAACTGCTTGTACTGTATTTTCTGCTACCTCATATAGCAGGAGAAAGCTTCATTTGGCGCTGACCTTACACATTGTACACAGTTGGTGGAGCTACGACAACATGTTCACGTTTCCACTGAGTAGTCAATACATGGTCCTGTTGCATTAACTCAGCTCACCCTGTTTCTCCAAGCCATGCGGAAGATTGTAGATATAATGCTCTCTGACTTCTGCTCAGCTCTGACTTAAATTAAAACGATTAATGGACAAAGCTGCAGGGAGAGTGGGACAGAGTCGGAGGAACAGTTACAAGATGTCGGATGTAGAGAGATTGTTTAAAACCACACAGGAGTTTTGCTGTATGAGATCCTTAGCAGATAGGTTCGAAAAAGGGGACTCGTCGCGAGATATGAGAGTGCTGCAAATATGATTCACCAGTGACTGTAATCGTTAAATGATATCTCCATTGGATCCAACACAAGTGTGTGGTAGAATGGAGAGACTTGATCCCAAATCACTGACAGAATTTCTACCAAAAGCGTAACACTATAGATCTGAGAAGCCAATGTTGGTCATAGGATTTTGTACATTTCTTATTACTTCAATCTAGTGTTGCATTTATTAAGTAATTTCTCACATAGCACACCATCTGCTGTATGGGGATTGAGGTGGGGAGGGCCAATATCGCCCTCTGGTGATGGTGGTGTTGTGAACTAGGTCACTTGGTCTCTGGACTGCAAGGTGTTACACACAAAATGTGATATTCGCGGCAATAAATTTGAATTTCCCATTTTTTTTAATTTACTGCAAAAATTTCAATTTCTCACCATTTCCAGGGGTGGGAGTGGAATGGAGGGGAGGGGAGGGGGAACAGACCCACATGCCAGCTGGGGAAAATCCATGACTGCATCAAGGGGATGCCCCTGAATATATGCAATCCGCACTAACAAAGTGGGATGATGCTCTCTTTGACCCACTTCTTCTGTTATGACAGTGCAGCGAAATTTGGTGTTAATGGGCTATGGCAGTGGTCATGCGAGTGCCTTTGCTAACAGCATGATGTCACCTGCAATGCCTCTCCTGGGCTCTTTACCATATCGGTTGGACCCTAGATGACTGGAAAACCGTGACCTGATCAAATGAATCCCGATTTTAGTTGATAAGAACTGAAGATAGTGTTACAGTGTGGCGCAGACCTCACGAAGCCTTGGACCTAAGTTGTCAACAAGGCACTGCAAGCTGGTGGTGGCTCCATAACAGTGTGGTGTTTACATGGAAAGGACTGAGTTCTCTGGTCCAACTGAACCTATCATTGACTGGAAAGGGTTATATTTGGCTACTTGGAGACCATTTGCAGCCATTCATAGACTTCAAATTCCCAAATAATTATGGAATTTTTATGGATGACAATGCATCATGTCACTGGTCCAGAGCTGCTCGCATCTGGTTTGAAGAACATTCTGTACAGTTCAAGCGAATGGTTCGGCCACTTAATTTGCCTGAGAAGAATCCCATCAAATATTTTTGGGACATAATCGAGAGGTCAGTTTGTGCACAAAATTTTGCACAAACAACAATTTCGCAGTTATGGACGTCAATATTTCTTCAGGAGACTTTCAACGACTCTTTGAGTCCACACCACGTCGAGCTGCTGCAATACACCAGGCAAAAGGTGATCTGACACGATATTAGGAGGTATCTGATGACTTATGTTGTTTATAGTGACACTGCATCACACCTCTGACATCACAGGCCGAGTGACCTAAGTTATAACAGCAGTGAAATTCAAAAATTCAAAAAGCACACTTATGATTTAAAATTGCAAGAAATGTCATCAGCCATACTAGGACTTACACATGCTTTCTGCTAGGTAATCAGAAACGCATCTGCACTTGTCATCTAGGAGAACTTTTGCATCAGAATGTTCAGAAACTATGTTGATAAAATTCACCACAAAAATAATGTGAGGGATTAGTGGCAGTTGCTGAACAAGCAACAATGTACCTTATTCATATCCAAACCCATGTTCTGTCAAAAACATGCCAGTCCTATGTGCAGTCGCCATTTATCAACCACATGACAATTAAACACGTGTATATAAAGTGACAAGTCAAATTACAGTCATCAAAAACGTTGAAGACACAGGTAACGTGTAAGAACAATATCGTATGAAAATATTGCTCAATAGACTACATGGTATTTCATGACGAAAAAACTCAGCTACCCTCTGCAATAGAGTGCAACACCATCTAATAGATAAAAGGTGAATGCAGTTTCCCAGAATGTAAACTGTGGTCCAGTGACCCAAGAAAGTGCACCAGCCACTCGATAATACATTACAGAGATGTATGTCACATGGCCCCACACGTAATGAGGAGATGACTAAAATGGGATGAACTAGGCTGTAAGAAACTCACAGCACTGCGTGGCTTCATAGCAGGAATCCAGCGTCAGTGATTTGCTGATCGTTTTCGTGGTTGTAATCGATTGGTGGGTAGTGAAACTAATATTTGCTAGAAATGTGGAACATATACTGTATAGTGTATATATAGAATAAATCATTTAATTCTGCGTCGAAATCGGTGAACTTTGTGCTGAAATCAACAAATAATGTATCGAAATCAATGGGTTTTGTACCTGAATCAGTGAATTTCGCGTCGAATCTCTACCGTAGAACATGTGCATCGATGAACAAAATGCAGTTATTTGCTGTTTTAAACTTAGCGAACGTCACCTATCAGCAACCACATCGCAGAACATCTACGAGGGTTGGAACTTAAATAGTGGCAACTATTTATTCACAACCGATACAAAAGAGTTACGTGTTAACACCTGTTTCTGTCCTTCAAAGTAGTTACCAGCGCTGTGTAGAATCCGTTGCCAGTTATGTGGAAGGTGTAGTATACCGTTAGCAGAGCCTGTTCTGTTGATGGTGCGAATGGAGCAGTCTACTGCCTGTCGAATCTCTGGAACAGTTCTGAAGCGAATGCCACGAAGTGGTTCCTTCATCTTCTCATCTTGTGTGCATTCATGAGATTCAACAGGTGACGTTCTCAAAGGAATATACTGTATTTCACTCAAGAAAGGCAAAGAATGGCCTATCAATCAAAAAATCATACTTGTCCAACTACCAAGAGCTTGAACAGTCCATATAACACAGAAGCGGCCCTGTATTGTGTGGAAAATGTGTATCAAAGTGCAGAGTGTAGTGGACTTAATACACCTCATAACTTCACATACATTATACCACTTCACTACAACACCATAGCTCGATGGCACAAACGATGTTTACGTGCACGACTATGACAACTGATGCACATAGTGGTCGCTACATCCACCTCCTTGGTGGAAGCAGAGTGTCAGTCTCTGAAGCGAGCTGTAAATAGCACATGTCGTCCAGAGTGGGTCGTGCATGGCAGTGGTTCTCTGTCGACTGGTTGTGATGGCTGAAATGGAATTTGGAGCGTTGAATCTGCTTGACGTTGAGCTCTTGACAGCAACGTGGAAGGTGACGCCTCCTGGAATACATTACCAAGTTTCACAGGTTAAGTGACGCGGTGGTTGGTTTCGCACTCACTGCTACATCAAGGGTCTATGTGCTTCTATGTAGAACGTGATATAGTCCAGTACATAGTGGTTGGAGCTGAAGCTTGGCACAGTCTGTCTAAGGCATTACATGCAAACAGTTCTCAAGATAGTCATGAACAAAAGTTGAAGGAGACCCATGCCTGGAGGCCTTGAAAGATTTGATCAGGTTGATATGCTCCTGAAAATGATGCAGCATCTCTGATTGGTCCTGCATTGCATTCGTAAGAGGGCTGGAGTCAACAAGCTCTGTAGGTAGGCGCAATGTCTTGCTGTAAACAAGCTCCACCACAGATGAGTCTATGTCGGGTTCATAGGCCGAGCAAAACTATGGGAAGTGCAGATGTCCATGAACTTCCCTCGCACATGAGCACTGCCTTCAGTGTTTGTTGCCACCGCTCAATCATGCTGTTGCTGGCAGCGTTGTAACTTGTTGTTTTATGGCGAAAGTAGCTGTAAAATTTCACCAATTGGAGAACAAACCCAACTCAAACTGTTGGCTGGGTGGTTATGCACAATGGACAGCCAAAACTCATTAACCACATCAATGCAAATTCAGAGGCTAGGGTTTCTGCCGACATATTATCTGTCAGAACTGCCTCGACCAATGTGCAATGTGCACGTCAGCAGGGGACTGTTAAAACTGGTGGAGGCTCTGTAATGGTGTGGGGCATGTGTAGTTAGAGTGATATGAATCCCCTGATACTTCTAGATACGAACTGACAGGTGATACATGCATAAGCATCCGGTGTGATCAGCTACATCCATTCATGTCCATTGTGCATCCGACGGACTTGGGCGATTCCAGCAGGACAATGCGACACCCCATACTTCCAGAATTGCTAGAGAGTGGCTCCAGGAACACTCTTCTGATTTAAACGCTCCTGCTGGCCACCAAACTCCCCAAACATGAACATTATTGAGTATATCTGGGATGGCTTGCAATGTGCTGTTCAGTAGCTATCACCCCTCAGACGCATACGGATTTATGGACAGCCCTGCAGGATTTATGGCGACAGTTCTCTCCATCACTACTTCAGACATTAGTTGAGTCCACGCCACATCGTGCTGCAGCACTTTTTCGTGCTCTCGGGGGGCATACACGATATTAGGCAGGTGTACCAGTTTCTTTGGTTCCTCAGTGTATATTGCCAATATGTGTAACAAGATTGTCTAGATTCTCCAGTAATAACAATCATCCAAGGGGTCCCACTGCGCCTCTCACACCTCCTTTAATGCTCTTAAGATCCACAATGGCAGCATAGTATCACCCTAATCACACTATTTTGTGTGCTAGACAAACCATGGAGGGGACAGTCCTTCATGAGTATCATTTTTATGTACAAGATAGAACAGCACATTAATCGGACAGTGTAGTATGGCGATGTACTCGAATGCATTCAGTCACTTCCAACCACACATTCTTCAGTTGCATCGCATTTGCTCTATTTTCTGTACATGTGTGTCACAGATGGCTCTCACAACTAAGAATACACTCAAGCTAGTTTTCGAGTGTGGATCGGTCACATGTTATATCTGGAGCAATGTTCAGAGGCGGATCCACAATATGCTGTGTCCAGGATAGAGTTTGAAGGTGGATCCGCAACAAGTTGTATTCGTAGTGATGTTCAGAGGTGAATCCACAGTACGTTACATCCAGGATAGAATTCTAGGGTGGATGGACCATGTGTTATATCTGGAATGGTGTCTAGAGATGGACCCACAATGCATTACATCTGGGATAGGGTTTGAAGGTGGGTTCACCACACCTTATGTCCAGAGATGTATTCTGTGTTTAAAAGTGGATCCACCAGCAGGATGACTGGGTCATGGGTGTCATCTGCGACATAGACACAAAGGAAATAGAGCAAATGCAATGCAGCTGTAGAATAAATGGTTGGAACTGACTGGATGCATTCAAGTACAATGCTATATTATACTGTCCGACTATTGTGCTGTTCTGTGTTGCATGATGATGTCATTGAAATCTGGCAACAATTCTGAGTAGGTCACTATTGGCTCAACCCCCCTGAACGTGTGAAGTAAACTATCTGTCTGCAAATCTGTGACACTAGTTCGTAATAACTCGGAAATAATGCACAGTGGGCATAGTGGAACAGTAGATGTAAAACAAAGAGTAATTTGTTACACATAAAATATGCTGTAATATGTATGATTATTATTATGAATGTATTATACATGCATTTCAAAACACATATAAATATATGTCACTGACTATTAAAAATGCTGCACAATCGGACAACATTACTACTACTTTCAATTTAATATTAATAATAGTTAATTTTCCCTTGGGACGGTCAGTGAAGCTGTGGGGAGCCTCAAAGCTTGCAGCAGTTACTTGTTGAACGTGCCAGTTGCTGGAAGTCTTTATCAGACTTGAGAAGTTTTTCACATACAATATAAAAATGTCAGTGTCAAAATAAGGTTTGGCCAGTGGAAAAATGCACTTGTTAATTCAGAAAGTGGAGAGCTTTCCCATATTATGGGACACAAAAAGTATGGATTTTACTAACAGAACTAAGAAACAAGACGAGCTTGCAAATATTATGCAACTTTTGAAATATCGGACACAGAATTACAGAAAATACACATTTTGCGGAATCATTTTCATAATTAGGCGTAAAAATGTAATTGTGTACAAAGAACAGATGGTCTGTATAGAAACAAATGGGAGTACTTTTATTTCATGAAATTTACATGTGAAAGGAGGATCAAGTGAAACACATTCTCCAAAGAGGCTAAGATTTATTAATTTTATTAAAAAAGTATTTATGTTAAAGTTTAAAGGCTTTAGAATTGTCATTCTACTTGCCCTTCTTATGAAACAAAGTAATCTGTGAATTCATTTCGTACTTCCTAGGTGTGAGTCTGGACAGTTTTGTACGTTTAGGGGCTCCAATGGTTCGTAATACTCGAAAACGCTTGAATATAAGTCAAAAAAGTTTACAGACACATTTCTTTCTCTCTTGAGCCGGTAATTAAACATTTAATTTTGCATTGGTAGTCCTCCAAAAGGGTACAGCTTCGTAATATACACTCCTGGAAATTGAAATAAGAACACCGTGAATTCATCCAGTCCCAAACATGCTCAATGGGGGACAGATCCGGAGATCTTGCTGGCCAGGGTAGTTGACTTACACCTTCTAGAGCACGTTGGGTGGCACAGGATACATGCGGACGTGCATTGTCCTGTTGGAACAGCAAGTTCCCTTGCCGGTCTAGGAATGGTAGAACGATGGGTTCGATGACGGTTTGGATGTACCGTGCACTATTCAGTGTCCCCTCGACGATCACCAGTGGTGTACGGCCAGTGTAGGAGATCGCTCCCCACACCATGATGCCGGGTGTTGGCCCTGTGTGCCTCGGTCATATGCAGTCCTGATTGTGGCGCTCACCTGCATGGCGCCAAACACGCATACGACCATCATTGGCACCAAGGCAGAAGCGACTCTCATCGCTGAAGACGACACGTCTCCATTCGTCCCTCCATTCACGCCTGTCGCGACACCACTGGAGGCGGGCTGCACGATGTTGGGGCGTGAGCGGAAGACGGCCTAACGGTGTGCGGGACCGTAGCCCAGCTTCATGGAGACGGTTGCGAATGGTCCTCGCCGATACCCCAGGAGCAACAGTGTCCCTAATTTGCTGGGAAGTGGCGGTGCGGTCCCCTACGGCACTGCGTAGGATCCTACGGTCTTGGCGTGCATCCGTGCGTCGCTGCGGTCCGGTCCCAGGTCGACGGGCACGTGCACCTTCCGCCGACCACTGGCGACAACATCGATGTACTGTGGAGACCTCACGCCCCACGTGTTGAGCAATTCGGCGGTACGTCCACCCGGCCTCCCGCATGCCCACTATACGCCCTCGCTCAAAGTCCGTCAACTGCACATACGGTTCACGTCCACGCTGTCGCGGCATGCTACCAGTGTTAAAGACTGCGATGGAGCTCCGTATGCCACGGCAAACTGGCTGACACTGACGGCGGCGGTGCACAAATGCTGCGCAGCTAGCGCCATTCGACGGCCAACACCGCAGTTCCTGGTGTGTTCGCTGTGCCGTGTGTGTGATCATTGCTTGTACAGCCCTCTCGCAGTGTCCGGAGCAAGTATGGTGGGTCTGACACACCGGTGTCAATGTGTTCTTTTTTCCATTTCCAGGAGTGTATATTTTTTACAGTAAATACATCATCAGCAACAATTACATATGCTGTCTCAATAGTAGAAGCTGCAAAAGTAGGGTATTGCTGCAGGTTTTGGCCATGAATTTGCGTAAATCGGCGCTTTTTGGCATAAGCTTTCCTGGAATATCAAAGTATTCCCAGAACTCCCTCTCTGTCCTTATTTCAAGGAATTCCGTTCTGCACTCCCTCTGTCTTTCTCCCCCTCCCACCATGGCTAGTGGTGATGTGGGCACACATTGACATCATCCTGCTTTCTGCCAGTCACCGTGGCACCCGAGGCACTGACGTTTTGGCCAATGACGTGCGCGCTCAGCTCTCCAACACTCCAGCGACTTTAACTTTTTGTAATTCGACTGTGTGAGCACCACGAATAGATGCCTACACTTTACAGCGAGATGACCAGTATGAAACGCCAACGTCAGAAGCGATAAGCTGGCAGACGAAAACTGAAAGTAATGAATTATCAGTTCTTTTTGTTATAACAACAAGGTTATCATTAACAGACTCAGTTTGCATGATGGTAGCAGCTAATGTTGTACTGCTTCCTTGCGAGATTTAGAGAACTATTTCTTTCTGCAGTGTGTGGCATCATAGAGTACATGTCTATTTAAAAACAATTGCATCAACCTATTGTGATAAAGTAAAAACCTCATGGCATCCTTTGTATTCACTTCATTTTATATATATATTTAATGCTTTATACTTAGGTTTTGTTGTTATTGTTACAACCCATGATCCAATGCTGGCAAAGCCACTGCAGTCTCCAGTAGTCCAGATGAATTTGGTGGTTATACAAGAGAGGTTGATTGTGGCCTGTGTACCATCAGACAGGCACAATGCGATCTGATCAGCTACCATGCTCTGGTGTGCAACCGTTATACACCATGAATGGTTTGCAAAATATGTGGAAGGACTGCCCACCTGGCCAGTGATTATCATAAATATGAGCAGCTAGCTCACCAAAGAAAGAAGAAATACCTAGAGAAGTTTGTGATGTGTATATAATTCAGATGATGATGATGATGATATGTGTGTGTGTGTGTGTGTGTGTGTGTGTGTGTGTGACTACACATCTTATCGTTAATAGCTATATCACGTTGATACAGGATGTGTCCACTTCCATACATATACGCATCTGAAACTACATTTTGGTCACATATCAGACATTCTTAGCTTAAAGTGTTTGAACTAAAATACTTCAGCATTAACGAATTCACTTAAAACTCTACCATTTAAAAGCACAATATCTAACACTGTGGTGGATGTCGATCTAGCATTTCAAAAATTACAGGTGGCTATTGGAGGCATCGCATGTTACTGTGTTTGTGACACAAGAATACAAGCATAACAGCTAACTCATCACAGCTCATCCGATGTGCATAAATTGCAGCTTGTATATATTAGGTAATCATTTGTGAACCAAATAAATTATTGAGGTATATGACACAAATGCTAACAACTTAGGAGGATCTTAGATCTCATTAAAATTATGCATACTGGAGAGAGACAATGCAACATGCTAGCAGGGCCTTGATGCTTACCTGTGACTGCTGGCTTCTGGTGGTACAACAACAACAACAACAACAACAACACAGTTTTTTAGGACTCGGTAGCTGCATCACATTAATATAAGATCCTGGAATAGTACATGCCCTCGATTCATGTATGTCAGCACCGTATCTTAATGCTTACCAATAATAAACTTAGATATAATGAGAGATACTGTGTACCAGTAACAGCAGTATGCCACACACATTGCAGCTGGTTAGCACTATACTGAGCACATTTCAGTGACAGCTGTGTGTCGTGGACAGAGCAAGGTGGCACAGCGATTAGCACATGGGATTCGCATTTGGGAGGACAACGGTTCAAACCTGCATCTGGCCATGCTGATTTAGGTTTTCCGTGATTTCCCTAAATTGCTACAGGCAAATGTTTGGATGGCTCCTTTGAAAGGTCATGGCCGACTTCCTTCCCCATCCTTCTCTAATCCAAAGGGACTGATGACCTCGCTGTTGGCTGGCCGGGGTGGCAGAGCGGTTCTAGGCGCTACAGTCTGGAACAGCGCGCCAGCTGCGGTCGCAGGTTCCAATCCTGTCTCGGGCATGGATGTATGTGATGTCCTTAGATTAGTTAGGTTTAAATACACTCCTGGAAATGGAAAAAAGAACACATTGACACCGGTGTGTCAGACCCACCATACTTGCTCCGGACACTGCGAGAGGGCTGTACAAGCAATGATCACACGCACGGCACAGCGGACACACCAGGAACCGCGGTGTTGGCCGTCGAATGGCGCTAGCTGCGCAGCATTTGTGCACCGCCGCCGTCAGTGTCAGCCAGTTTGCCGTGGCATACGGAGCTCCATCGCAGTCTTTAACACTGGTAGCATGCCGCGACAGCGTGGACGTGAACCGTATGTGCAGTTGACGGACTTTGAGCGAGGGCGTATAGTGGGCATGCGGGAGGCCGGGTGGACGTACCGCCGAATTGCTCAACACGTGGGGCGTGAGGTCTCCACAGTACATCGATGTTGTCGCCAGTGGTCGGCGGAAGGTGCACGTGCCCGTCGACCTGGGACCGGACCGCAGCGACGCACGGATGCACGCCAAGACCGTAGGATCCTACGCAGTGCTGTAGGGGACCGCACCGCCACTTCCCAGCAAATTAGGGACACTGTTGCTCCTGGGGTATCGGCGAGGACCATTCGCAACCGTCTCCATGAAGCTGGGCTACGGTCCCGCACACCGTTAGGCCGTCTTCCGCTCACGCCCCAACATCGTGCAGCCCGCCTCCAGTGGTGTCGCGACAGGCGCGAATGGAGGGACGAATGGAGACGTGTCGTCTTCAGCGATGAGAGTCGCTTCTGCCTTGGTGCCAATGATGGTCGTATGCGTGTTTGGCGCCGTGCAGGTGAGCGCCACAATCAGGACTGCATACGACCGAGGCACACAGGGCCAACACCCGGCATCATGGTGTGGGGAGCGATCTCCTACACTGGCCGTACACCACTGGTGATCGTCGAGGGGACACTGAATAGTGCACGGTACATCCAAACCGTCATCGAACCCATCATTCTACCATTCCTAGACCGGCAAGGGAACTTGCTGTTCCAACAGGACAATGCACATCCGCATGTATCCCGTGCCACCCAACGTGCTCTAGAAGGTGTAAGTCAACTACCCTGGCCAGCAAGATCTCCGGATCTGTCCCCCATTGAGCATGTTTGGGACTGGATGAAGCGTCGTCTCACGCGGTCTGCACGTCCAGCACGAACGCTGGTCCAACTGAGGCGCCAGGTGGAAATGGCATGGCAAGCCGTTCCACAGGACTACATCCAGCATCTCTACGATCGTCTCCATGGGAGAATAGCAGCCTGCATTGCTGCGAAAGGTGGATATACACTGTACTAGTGCCGACATTGTGCATGCTCTGTTGCCTGTGTCTATGTGCCTGTGGTTCTGTCAGTGTGATCATGTGATGTATGTGACCCCAGGAATGTGTCAATAAAGTTTCCCCTTCCTGGGACAATGAATTCACGGTGTTCGTATTTCAATTTCCAGGAGTGTAGTTCTAAGTTCTAGGGGACTGATGACCTCAGAAGTTAAGTACCATAGTGCTCCGAGCCATTTGAACCATTTTTGAACCTCGCTGTTTGGTCCCCTCCCCAGAATCAACCAATCAGCCAATGTGTCTTGTACCTGTGATGCGACACACTGCCTATGTCTAACACACGACTGCCACGAGCTAGCTGACAAAAATTACAACCTCGTTTTAGTTCAGCAATATGCAAAATGCATAAAGTATCTTGACATAAACATGAGAACTATGTATATACTGAGCCCTCGTTATGCTGTCTTGTGAAACACAGCTTCAACATAATGCACTGGCAGAATGATTGCAATGGAATGAGGTCAAATACAACATCGCAACCTGCCTGTTTGGGTAGCTAAGTTAAACTCCTATGGGGTTCGTTGGTATGGAAAGCCTCCTTCTCAACAATGTTTTAGATGGCGCATCTGGAATGTGCCCTATGTTGCAGCAAGCATTTTATGGTCAAACACCCACAGCGCCACATTAAGGCAATCTGCAGTTTTCTGTGATACGAACCCAGACTTTCTGTTGTTGTTGGTCATTTTGTAATGAACTTGGGCGAATGCCTGCTTTCTGCTGCTCATGAGGCTAAAAAAAGACCTGAATAAATTGGACTGAGAAGTGGAGTGGATGTAGCAGACAGGTTGTGGATCCTGTCGATAGGAATTGATATTTGCTGCATATTTCTGACCTGAGAAGCTATTGAGCCATAGTGATTGCTGAAGTTACTCACCCAGTATGGAGAGCTGGGAGGAATTCTGTCTTTTATCGTTATTTAGGCATGTGTTGTGTGCTTATGATCAGTAAGCAGAGCCCCTGTATCAGAGAATGATGTCATGAACTTGCTGGAAGTGGCGAGTGATTAACTCGAGGAGCTCTATTGTGATATACAGCAGAGGTTGTGTGTGCGCACTTGGTTGTCAGCATGCGACTCCTCATCCCAGTTCAAAACAAAAGTGTATCAAGCAAAACCTAGTCGCTCCAATAAGTTTAATAGAAATGGGGTTTAAAAAACATGGCTCTGGCAATGCTGTAAACTGTGTGCAGCATGGCCAGGAACAGGTAGCAAGAACTATGCACTGTGGTGGAACTGTGTGAGACGAAACAATGCCACGAGGAATAGATATACAGACTGATGTTCAAATCGTGTTTGTGCCATACATTTTTTTCAGTTGAAACATTAATCTGTATTCAATTTACATCTCCACAATGCGGCATCATGTGTAATTTTTCCCGCTACTTTTATCTTTATTTAAACATTAAGCAGGAAGCCATCCTTCACGAACTCGACAGGACCAATTATGGTTTTGCACTGCGCAATTAATAGACACTTGCATCCTGTTTAATGAATCACACTGTCATGTTATTTTCATGTAACAAAATGATGTCCTGCTTACAAATGACGACAACTGGGGAACAAACGTCTGAAAAATTAGAAAGGAACCTGACGAGAACTCGAACCATAACTTCATGGTCGCTGTGGGTTTCAGGTCCCAGCAGTCTGTTTAGTGAGCTACCACAGCTTGCACAATAGTGCAACATGATACACGTTCCTCTGTATATTCCATTGAGCTGCACTATGTGACAGTGTTGCTAGCTCCTCGTTTTCATTCAAGTGTTTTCAAAACGCACCAGATCTGATTTTGATAAATGAACTTTTGTCTGAATCTGGATGAGGAATCGCATGCCATCCTCCCGTGCGGTATTTTTTCTTCACCAACGCAACAGCATTGTTTCGGAATATGAATGCAAGCCCATTTCGTCCTGCTCAGGCTACAAGCAATGTATGGCATTGAGATATAACATCTGACTCATTTTACCAGGGCTACTACATTTACTGGTTCTTTCTATAAACTATTATATAACCTCCCACTGGACTGTTAGCTTACTTGTAAGTAATATGTTCACAGTCACTCTTTCAGATGCGATATAAATTTGTTAAATGCTGACAATGTTACTGGTCTACCAGCAGATGTGTGCCTACTTTGAGTAATAGAACGACCAGTCCAGAAAAGTTTGTGGTTCTATACAGGCTGCAATATTTGACTCAACACCTCAGTCTGCTACCATATTAGGGATAAAGTTGTACACTCAATAAGCTGTTTAGACGTTGACAACTAAATAAATAAATGAAAAACTATAGCAATAAATATAGATATTCCACATTTTCTTTATGCAAGACAACTTCAGTGTTACTCAGTAGTTGAGTTCACTCCATACACTTTAGAACTAGAAAACATTTTCACAAACCTGCTATTTAGGGACTGTTAAGTCCTCTCCACTCATATCTGAAAATCGTGATGGCAGACACACCTTTTCGACCTCTAGTTAGACTAGAATCACCTGCCCTTAAGGTGTATAAATGTACTTAAAAAACAATTGCGTAAACTCACATTTAGTCGTCCTCTGAACAGTAGTAGGTGCATGTCATCAAGCCGTCTATGGTGGTGGCGGCGGCAATGGATAAACGCGACTAATATTTGTCGAGGCGCCTCCTGTAATATTATATATCAGGAGCGTTCAATAATAATGCAACTCATTTTTTCAGCCAGTTTCGTTTAAAAAAATGTGGAATTTGTTGTGAAACATCGTGGAATATTCCCACGTTAGCCCCTATAGTTTCATGAAGTTCCGATGGATGGCGACGCTATATGTAGCCTTCAAAATGGCGTTTGTAATGAAGGTGGGTTCCAAGCAGAGAGCTTTCATTGAATTTCTTTTGGCGGAAAACTAGAGCATCGCAGACCTACTGAGACGAGGCAGTGAACAAAAACGCAGTGAGTCGTTGAGGATGGCGTGCTTCATTATCACAACAAGTTCGCGCAAACATGTCTGATCCCCTGCGTGCCAGCCGACTGGACACAGCTGTGACTCCAGCAACATTGGAATCTGTGGACACACTCATTCCAGGCGATCGATGGATCACAATGAAGAACCTTGCTGTTCTACTGGACGTCTCTGTTGGTAGTGCTGACATATCACCCACCTGGTGGGGTACTCAATGGTGGGCTCCTTGGCGACTAACAGAGGACTATAAAAAGCAGTGAAGTACCATCTGAGCAGAGTTGCTTGCGCATTACGAGGTTACTCGATAAAATTTACTGTCGAACATCGTCACAGGCAATGAAACATATGTTCATCACTTCGAACTGGAAGCAAAACGAAGTCTATGAAGTGGCACCACAACATCTCTCCTCTGAAGAAAAAATTCAAATCTGCACCCTCAGCCCGTGATGTTATAGCGACGGTTTTCTGGTAGTCTGAAGGGGTTATTCTGTTTGATGTCCTCCCCCATGGAGCAACGATCAATTCTGAAGTGTATTTGCTACCCTAAGGAAACTGAAGAAATGATTTCGGCGTGTTCGTCGCCACAAAAATGCAAACGAGTTTCTCTCCTTCTCCATGACAACTCAAGTAGTCTGCACGCCCCAGAGGAATCCACAGAACTTCATTGGACTGTTCTTCCTCATCCACCCTACAGCGTGGATCTCGCGCCTTCCGACTTCCATCCGTACGGCTCACTCTGAGAGAAGCAGTACATGAATGATTGGGAGTTTACTGATGCAGCAAGACATTGAACCTGACGTCGACCAGTAGAACGGTGCTATGCGGAAATACAGGCCCTCCCTGTAAGGTGTCACAAGGCCGTCGTAGTGAAGGAAGATAATGTTGAAAAATGTTTTGTAGCCAAAAGAATGGGGAACAATATCGTGTTTTGGAATCCTGAATATAATCAATCTGCTTTAAAAAAGGTGCTTTACTTATTCAACGCACCTCGTGTAGTAGAATATATTGAGAACAATGATAACAGTGCAGCTGCGAACTCAGCGTGAGAGCAAAAGTGCATTGAGGATCGGCATTTCGTGGTTCCGGCAGGTGCAGGCATTAACATTCTCACTTTAAGAAGTGGCATGTTGCGGTACTGAAGCAACCGGCACATGCAGTCACGCGCTCGCCCCTGCTAGTAAAGAGCTTGGACGCTAGGAAAAGAAATTAACATAAATGACACTACCCAGTTTGACCAGCGACAAAAATGTTATATTTTCGCAACGTCGTCTGGAGATCGCACTTCAGTCACTTTCATTTCTGATCAAGCAGTGTATAAACCATAAATCTGGACGAAATCGGTGATGACAAGTAGGTGCGGTCCACTTGTGAGGTTCAATCTCTCTCCCACTATTGGCACAGCTAATGTGTCATCCACCAGTATGACGCCATGGACGATTTGTTAAATGGCCACAGATGACTGACAGTGTTTTACATTGACAAAGGTAAGCCCTTTCACTGGATTAGTGAAAAGCTTTTAGGTAATTAGACATTGTAATATAAAAAGGGTTCATTCGCAATTATTTCTGAAAAGAGAGAGAAAATAATGCCTTTGGCTTCAAAATTTGAATCTGTAACCTTTTTAATAGGAACTCTTCTCTTGATATAGAAAAATATGTTGCTTTGATCTGAAAAAGAATAGCACATGGTATAGTGATTCTGAATGATCACATAAATATGACAGCCCGTGCGATGTCTAGAGAGGCAGAACCTAATGCAAGAACTTTTATTTCATTGCCTTAGTGTGAGGAATTTCAGGATTTGTCTCTAAATATGAGATCTACGTTTACACGGATACTCCGCAAACCACACTTAAGTGCCCGACAGAGGGTTCGTCGAACCACCTTCACAATAATTCTCTATTATTCCAATCTCGAACAGCGCGCGGAATAAAACGAACACATATATCTTTCCGTGTTAACTATGATTTTCCTTATTTTATGATGATGATCGTTTTCCCCTATGGATGTCTGCCTCAACAAAATATTTTCGCATTCGGAGGAGAAAGTTGCTGGTTGAAGTTTCGTGAGGAGATTCCGCCGCAAAGAAAAACGCCTTTGTTTGAATGACGTCCGCCCCAAGTCCTGTACCATGTCAGTGACACTCTGTTCCTTATTTCGAAATAATACAAAACGTGCTACTCTTCTTTGAACTTTCTCGATGTACATGGTTAATCCTGTCTGGTAAGGATCCCAGACCGCGCAGTAGTACTCCACAAGAGGACGGAATATAGTGTAGGCAGTCTCTTTAGTAGATCTGTTACATTTTCTAAGTGTTCTGTCAACAGAACGCAGTCTTTGGTTTGCCTTCCCAATAACATTTTCTATGTGTTCTTTCCAATTTAAGTATTCATAATTGTTATTCATAGGCATTTAGTTGAATTTGCGGCCATCAGATTTGAATGATTTATCGTGTAACCGAAGTTTAACAGATTCCTTCTAACACTCATGTGGATGACTTCACACTTTTCATTATTTTTGGGTCAATTTCCAATTTTCGCACCATAAAGATAGCTTTTCTAAATCGTTTTGCTATTTGCTTTGATGTTCTGGTGACTTTATTAGTCGATAAACGACAGCGTCGTCTACAAACAACCTAAGACAGCTGCTTAGATTGTCTTCCAAACCGTTTATATAGATAAGGAACAGCAAATGGCCTGTAACACTACCTTGGGGAACGCCAGAAATCACTTCCGTTTTACTCGATGACTTTCCGCCGATTACTACGAACTGTGAACTGTCTGACAGGAAATCACAAATCCAATCACATAACTGAGACGATATTCCATAAAAACGCAATTTGATTACAAGCCACTTGTGTGGTACAGTGTCCAAAGCCTTCTGGAAATCTGGATATACGGAATCAATTTGAAATCCCTTTTCAATAACACTGAACACTTTGTGTATGTAAAGAATAGTTGTGTTTCACAAGAACGATGTTTTCTAAATCCGTGTTGACTGTGTGTCAATACGCCATTCTCTTCGACGGAATTCATAATGTTCGAAAAGAATATACACTCCAAATCCTGGTGCATATCGACATTAATGATATGGGCCCATAATTTAGTAGGTTAATCCTACTACCTTTCTTGAATATTGGTGTGACTTTTGCAACTTTCCAGTCTTTGGGTACGGATCTTTCGTCGAGCGAGCGGTTGTATATTTAAAAGTGCTGCTGCGTCAACATACTCTGAAAGGAACCTAATTGGTATACTGTCTGGACCGGAAGACGCTTTTACTAAGTGATTTAAGTTGCCTCACTACTCCGAGAATATTCCTTCTAAGTTATTCATGTTACTAGGTTGTATCGATTCGAATTCTGGAATATTTACATTGTTTTCTTTGGTGAAGGAATTACAGAGGGCTGTGTTTAGTAACTCTGCTTCAGCAGCACCGTCGCTTCGACCATAGATACTAGTAGACTGGCCTTGCTGTGCACAAGCTATAGGGCTGGTGTGGCTCCAACATAAACCACGTGACTGTTGGCAAAACGTGGCGGGATTTCAAATGAGCGGTCTGCCATCTTGTGTTTGTATCGTATTTTACCCACATTTCTCAATTGACTGCCAAACGCTTCCAACAAAAATTACTTTTTTATTTGCGAAAAGTTATGTCAGAACTACATTTGACCTGGATTTGTTCACAGTACCATTTATAAAATCTAAAAAATATATCGAAGGCCCCTCTGGTGGGCAGCAGAACTAAATTACTATAAACTATCAGTTAAAGTAAAATGTCGTAAAAATTCTTTTAAACAGTAAGAGTGGGCTTGTGTCAAAACTTTAAATATTGGATTCGCCGCGTTTTGAGCTCTAGTCACTTATAAAAGAAAATGGGGTATGGGAATTATGTCAACTATAGGTCCCAAAATTGTCGACTTTAGGAGTAGGTCTATTTTAGAGTATCAATTTTAGGTGCACTTCAAAGGTTCAGTTCCTACTATTTTTACAAAAGTTTAAACTATCAGTTTAAAAAAAATGATATTTTAGATGAAAAGTGAGACTCTGAAGTTTCAGAAAATAATTTTGGAACCTACATTTATTTAATAGTATTAGAAGGTAGAAAAAAAATGCTCTTCATGTGTCGACTATAGGTGCTCTTACCTTACTATAATCTCACTTGTATATACAAAAAGGCGCGTATGTGCAGATGGCTTAAAGTTTTTCCGTTTCAGGGCCTGTATCCAAAGCTGTCTTCGGTTTTTATCCTTAGGGAACCTATGAGTAGGAACGAGAAACACTTATACTTACTTCTGTAACCGAATTATCACAGATACTTTCCAAAGTGTGATATGAGTCTGGCTTTACAGGCATCACCTTCAACACTTCAATTTACGTGATACTCTGTTTCAAGTGTAAAAAACATATAAAAGTCACTTCAGCAGATTTCAATAAATGTATCTGCATTATCATAGAAACACACGTGAAATGTAATGCCATTTCCCTCGACAAAACGCTGAGTACAGCCATAAGCGCAACACGAAACAACCATGTTTTGCCAACATTCATGTGACTTTTAGCCCAGAGATGTTGGAGCCACGAAAATGACGTCAGGGCCAGTCTATTATATTTATGGTCGAAGCACCGTCGTCGATAGTATTTCCATTGCTATCGCACAGAGAAGGCATTGGTTGTGCCTTGCAGCTAGTATACTTAACATGCGACTAGAATCTCTTTGAATTTTCTGCCGGGTTTGAAACAAAGTTTCGTTTTGGAAACTATTATAAGCATCTCGCTTTGAAGTCAGCGCTTAATTTCGAGCTTCTGTAAAATATCGCCAATCTTGGGGATTTTGTTTTCGTTTAAATTTGTCATGCTTTTTTCGTTGTTTGTGAAACGGTGTTCTAACCCATTTTGTGTACCATGGGGAATCAGCTCCGTCGTTTGTTAATTTATTCGGTATAAATCTCTCAATTGCTGTTGATTTATTTCTTTGAATTCCAGCCACATATAGTCTACATTTACATAGTTATTTTGGAGGGGTGAGGATTGTCTCTCAGGAATGTGTAAAATGAATTTTTATCTGCTTTTTTGAATAGATATATTTTTCGTTTATTTTTTGTGGAGGTGTATGCAAAAGAACTCAATCAGATGTTTGCTGTAAGTGTGTTGTGTGAGAGGTGATGTCTCTCTGGCATGATATGCTACTGGTTTTTTTATGTTAAATAAAGTTGCTGCAATTTTTGCTATTTCCTCTGGTGGATAACTTTTAAAAACTTTTGTCTATGTTTTGTGTTGAATTCTCTCCGAATTGCAGCAGATAAACTTAAACGTATTTGGTGAGATAAAATGGTATGTAACTTTGCTGGGAGGCGAAGGATGGATGCGAGCAGGAATCTTGTTAGGGCGTTGCCAGCGCTCTTGTTTGTTGTTTGTACAAACATACCATGCTGACATCAAGGGCTGATGAATCTGCACCATTATTTAAAACATGTTCGTGGAGTACATACTGATGGCACAGCATAAATTACCCCCTTTTTATTTTGCCACTATCCTTGCTTCCTACTGTTCACTATAATCAAAGTAGCAAACAATAAGTTTAAAACTTGAGCCACCATTTCTTGATGCCCACAGAGTAACTGTGAACTAATCAGACCGAAATTAATAGCAATTCCTGTATCTGTAAGAAGATCTATGCTCGATATCTATTGAGGCTATAGCAGCAAAATGTTAACAAAAGCTCTTTCAGAAGACTTTTGAATATTTAAGACCAACATACAATAGTTTAGGAGGTAGGTCCTGAACAATTAGGACTGACTGCAGAGGCCTTTTTCTTAAGGTCGACAATGAGAGCTCCGAGTTGTGGACAGTCTAACAGCGTCCATTACCGCAGAGAGCCTGTAGACGACGAAGTCTCTACACCCTTCAGCACAATGAGACCAAATTTCGACAAGATAATGTTAAATCACATGCTCCCAAAATATCTATGTGGTCTTCATGGTACAGAAGTCAGTGCACCTTGGTTTATCTCCTTTTGTTTGAATAGGAACACTCAAGTTAAGAAGTGATAATATGGGTCATTCTAAGGGTATCACATAAATTTAATTCTTTTGTGGTTTTCGAGGGATAGTTACCTAAAAAAGCTAGGACTGGGAATGGCTCATCTCATAGTTAACAATTATTTACTTATAATGTAAATTGAAGGTGGAGAAGGGAGAAAGGAAAGGATAGGGAAGAAACAAAAGTTGTCAGCTGCATCTGGACTTTATGTGGAATCAGTGCTGATGAGTGAAAATGTGTGCAGGATCGGGACTCAAACCCAGTATCTCCTACTTATGAGGCAGTTGTGTTACCCACTTCACCACTCGTACATAATGCTCAGCACAAATGCATGGACTATCTCTGCACACTCCCTCGCTGACCCACACTCAGACATAGCTCCACCTGTCTGCAGTCCCCATCCATGTCCTCCATGCTTGCTCATTTTAGATTCTCGCTGGAGGTCGAAAGTAAGTGTGCATCCATAGTGAATGTTGTTGATTCAGTGTCCATGAAGGTACATCATTTATATGAATTCATGGTGTAATTTTACCCTCCCACATATCACCATTAAATTGCTCTTAGTATCTTCATTATTTTCAAAAGCTTTGAGAGGTGTAAGATACACAAAAGAAAAACTTTTTAGTTATCTTCATTTTCTCTTCTTGTTGTTGGCTTCAAGTCTTGGGTCTAGGAGCCCCATGGAATTAGCCGAGTGGTCTAAGGCACTGCAGTCATAGACTGTGCAGCTGGTCCCGGTGGAGATTTGAATCCTACTTCGAGCATGTGTGTGTGTGTGTCTGTCCTTAGGATAATTTAGGTTAAGTAGTGTGTAAGCTTAGGGACTGACGACCTTAGCAATTAAGTCTCATAAGATTTCACACACATTTGAAATTTTTTTGGGTCTAGGAGTACATTCTTGTGGCTGAAATTTTGATTTAACGATGTGGGTTCCTGATGACTAAATAACTGATGAAGTGTTATCTTTTGTTAGGATTTTCTTTTATTTTATCGAATTCTTCTACATCACAGTGACTTCGCAATCTCCTCTTCATAAAGCCATCAATTTCATTATTGCAGACAAAATTATAAAACACGTGCATTTGCATCAGAGGCATGCCCACTACTCCTCACATTCTGGGGTACTCACAATATTGCAAAGAGTTTACAAAGCTAAAGAATTTACAAAGTGAAAGAGTTTACATACTTTCTTGACAAAAGAAGAATCAACACCAAGTTGTAACATTATTTCATAAATGAATGCAGAAATAAATTTAATAATTAGCATTAGATTGTGCAATTAATAACAGGAATTTTAAGTATACCAGAAATTTCGTAATTTAAAATATTTTTAAAAGAAGAGTAAATTTAACTGTTAGTAGATATCGATTGTAACACATGAATTTCTTTTTATACATTTTAACCCGAAATGTAACACATTGTATTGAAAAACATATGAAATTCTTTCAGTGAAACAGCCAAGAATGTTCACCTATACCAGATTCGGGATTAATCCTGGTATTGGCTACTTCTATAAGAAAAAAGTTTATGTTATAAAAGGGTGTTCCATACACGGTGGTGTATGTTATTTCGAAAGAACAGACACCATGTGGAGGGGAGGGAAAGGAAAGGAAAGGGACGAAATGAATGATATCAGCTGCATCAAGACGTTATGCAGAATCAGCGGCAATGAGTGACAATGTGTGCTAGACTGGGACTCGAGTCTGGGAACTCATGCTTGCTACGTAGTTGCGTTAACCACTGCACCACCTGGACACCATGTTCATCGCGAATGCACGGACTATTTCAGCATTCTCCCCAGCTAATGCACACTCGCACTTAGCGCCACTTGTCTACAGTTCCTGTCCATGCACTCTGTGATCGCTGATTTCAGATTCCTGCTGGAGGGAGAACGTAAATGTACATTCGCACTCAATGTTGTGCATTCTATTGTGTCCAAAATATCAGGCACCACACATTCGTGTAACTGATTTTCCTTGATGGGCAAAGAATCCACAACACTCAATGCATGTGCATATTTACTATCGACTTCCAGCAGGATTTAAAATTGGTGGCATGGAGGACATGGGCGCGCACTGGAGATAGGTGGTGCTAAGTGGGAGTGTGCATCAGCTGGGGAGCGTGCTGAGATAGTCTGCTCATTGGGAATGAACGCCATATCTGGGTGCCGCAGTGATCAAGGCAGCTGCCTAATAGACTGTAGATCCTGGGTTCGAGTTCTGGTCTGACATACATTTTCACTCATCGCCACTGAATCTGCATAAAATCGTTGTGCAGCTGATATCATTTGTTCCTTCCATTTTCTTTCCTTCCTTTCCTTTCTGCCCCCTCCACCTTCAGTTTACATAATATGTATCACAGCTGCTCTGCATGGTGTCTGTTCTTTCAGACATGACCGAAGGAACAGACACCATTCATTCATATACCTAGTTATGTATTGTGCTTCAGCATCAATTTTGCTCACATATCAGCTCATCTATTAAACACATCTGATAACTCCACTGCATTTTTTGTAGCTCGTGTAGACAGATGTTAAGCTGCTGAACTAGGGTTTGAGCAAAATGTAGAGTTTAATGATATACTTCAAAAAAAACGTTAATGGCTTCTTTTAATGTATGTAGCGAATTGTAGAAATTTTTACTTCAGCTCCCTATAGGTTCACTTCATGGCATTGAAATGAATACAGGAAAGTTTAGCGTCACATTGGAATTCATACGATTACAGATGGAACACTAGCACAACTGGTGGGGTAGCAGCAGGCAGAATCCACAGTACTACAGCATTAACCTGTGATTATTTGTGGAATCCACAGACAAACTAAATCAGGGTACCTGGACAGCTATTTGAACGCTTCTTTATTAGAACATGAGTCTGAAGTATAAATACCGAGACTGGTAACTTAGCAACGAGGGATGTGTCATAGTTGCTACAGTGGGAGCTTTTGCACACTTTTATTCAATCCTTAGAAGGGTACTGGTTCAAAGTCATACACAGGACCACCAGTCTTATAATACAACTGTATTAAAAGAACCGACAATAATGGCAAACAATATTTACTTCCCACTCTTTGCTAAGAGATTTCGTGTCTGGCATCAATCATGCACATTCTTTTAGGAGTACCTCGTTTCGGATCATACGAGTATTAGGATTGCCATCTTCAGTTGTGTCTTCCTTTTGCAAACATGTCGAAGGGGCGAAGCCAGATGACACATTCCACAAAGCGTTCATGGTTTCTCAAATATGCCTCACCTGTTTACTGCCTGTGCACCTTTAAGAACATGCTGACTTCAGTCAGCTATCGGCTAGTGGTGGAAAAGACCTCTACTTGAACTTACTCTGATGCATGTGTAGTATATTGGTGATAGCCTAATTAGTTGTGTTGAATAGCACGTAATATATGTTTTATTTATTATGTTATTATTTTGCAGGTGTATATGATCATTTATTTCCTGTGATATTGATGTGTTTTTGCATCGCCCCTACTGAATACTTTGAGGGCTTCCATGCTACAAATCATGCAGGAGCCATTCCACTCAAGATTTATGCAGAGGAAATTCTTACTGTTCCTATTGCCACATTCAACATGCATGCGCACATTGTGTGGTACAGTGTTCAACCAGAATTTAAACTGACTTGCCCTTGAGTGAGTATAATGAGGCTGTGAGGGCATGCCTTCCCTACCTGGATCATAGCCGCTTGCAGTCCAATGGGTGAAGTCGCTCAGAGGGTAAAGGCTGGCTGGCCCCAGCTCCCCAAATCGACGAAGCTTCTCCCAATCCCACAGCCTCTACCCCATTGGTATGGCGCACCTCGTGCTGGTACTCGGTGAATAACCAGGCGCAAGTTGCCAACTGATTTCCATCACCATTGGTCGGTCGTGCTTTCTCTGAAACTCAAAAGTATTTCATTCTCTCCAGTTCAAGACGCAGAAAGAATTGCCACAAGACTGAATTCTGAGAGATCCTAAGCTCGATTATTTATACCCATGTAGTTAAGCTTGTGACATAGTCCTGTTGGCGGGGGACAAAGAAGTTTGCTTCATTGTATTTGTGCTGTAACCTTTTCCTAGCCTGCTCTGCCCTGAGCATGGGTTGCTAGGCCCAGTAAAATTTGCAACCTGTGAATTTCTCAGTGGCATGTAAGAGCACCCTTGGTCATGTTGTGTTAGCTGTTACTGCACACGAGCATTGGCTGATGTCACAAACTCCTGTCTGCCCTAAATGATTTGTCATAATGTCAACAACATCATCCAGTGGCTTAATCTGTTAACTCATGGCTGTGCTGGTCTCTACTGCCTGGCCCCATGTAGGAAAATAACTTTAAAAAATACGCAAGTAACACACAGAATTTTTTCGCTGCACAGCATGCCTTCCCTGTTTCCAAAGGTTCGTCCCAAAATTCCAAGGTGAGTCTTTAATTAAAATTACTCTTAAGCAAAAAAAAAGTCCATGTTGTACTCATGGCAGCACACAGCTCCAACCCTAATCTGTCCCACATGGGTTTCTCCCTTATCCGCTGCTAACATGAGCTTATCCTCAAAGTGTGGTGTCCAGAACCTTATTGCAATACACTCCTTAATCGAATGCTTATACTAATTAATACAGAGATTCTACTTCCATGCCAGCTAGCCATTCGACTAGCAACTAAAATGTCCATTGATCTGTAGACTGTGCCCGTCTATGTTCGTTACATAAATAAAATATGCAGGAACATAGCAGACACGCCACAACTGGTAGCTGAAATGCTTGTCAATATAATGTTGTGCTGAAGATTTTCTCGAAATTTTTGGACCTGTAACATCTGCTCCATTGAACTTTTTCCCTGCTGTGTTTCGATAATTCTGCCAATGAATGCGTAAGTTCAGGGATGAGGGTGACATTAAGGTAAGTTAAATTCTGAGTGGATAGTACCCTTATTGATCCTTCTGGCCTACGCAACATATTCCACATCAATGTATGACAGTCATACCAGTGCCTGTAGCTGGAAGGTGGAAATCCTCCCCGAATATCTCCCAAGCTGCACCATTAATGATAATATCACTTTCCTGCAATTCTGATTTCTCCAGTCCTTCATGTTTCATTTTTCCATAGCAATTTACACACACATTTTCTGGCGAGATGACTGAGTCCAGCCTGCCTCCCTACCTTGTGGAAATAAGACTTGTGGGCAAGATTTCCTTTTCACAACTCGTCTTATTCATTTTCCCTAAAAGCATACTAATCCAACATGTCCGCATATCAGTCTGTACTCCTTTGAGTGCACTGCTCTGAATCTGCTAATGACATGTTAATATGAGCCTCCTTACCACCTGAAATCAACAATAGCTTCTACATCCTTATTTGTACCCATTTTCCTATTACCCATGAAGTTGCCACAAGTGGACAGGAGCCATACATCATTCCCTCCCTTCTTCCAAGACGAGTGACTAAGGACAAATAGAAACAGAAACAACAGCAATGAAAATCTGACAATAACAATACGATAACAAGAGAGAAATACACATGATACTGACAGGAAAACACTAAATCCTCCCAAATATAACTCAATGTAAAACATATCCATAACATAAATATTAAGAATAAACCTAATACAAACATAACATTGCAAAGAATCTAACAACATAACTAGTTATGTGACCTCAACCCATAAGCAATGTCTTGTGCCATGCACTGTCTAAGTGCTAGAGGTTCCTTCTTCCTGCCTACTGCACCTCTGTATCCTGGGTTGGTTACAGCTAATTGTGGTATCACATCCACTATATACTTAAATAGTTTTATTCAGCTGATGTGAACAACAGAAGTTTTAGTAGGAAACTATGCCTTTACATTAAATGATGAGGTCATCTCCAAGACTTGATGTGGCCCATGACATTTGTTCAAGTACTTCTTCATCTTTCTCTTCGTTGCCAGGGATTGGTGACCAATATCCACTGTCCTATATGATACTGTGATGGTTTGCCCATGAGCCTGTTTGGCTTTTCTTGGCATTCCAGAGCCTTCATGTTCAGCTTGTTTGTTATTTCTCTGTACTTCCCATATTCTTCTCACAAACTTCTTCACCAAGTTGCAATTCGGTTCTTTATTAGGACTTAAAACGTCAAAGGGCGTCAGCATCTTTGTCCCATACACTACCTCAAATATAGGTATGCTTGTTCCTGAATGACTCTTTGAGTTTTACTTGAAAGATCGTATTCCAGTAGTCATGTCTAACATTCATGTCAATACTTAGCATTTTTGAAATATTCTTACAGATAAGCTCAGTCCTACCTTTAGTCTGAGGCTGGAATGGGCTCATTCATAACTTCAGAATTTTTAACACATGGCTTAGCTGTTTCATAAGTTCTGAAACAAAGTTCATTATCTGATCTGTGTCTAGTTAGTTATTTAGTTAGTTATGTCTTTCATTGATCAACCTCACTAAGGTATCAGGCACTCCAGACTTCAATATCCAACTGTTAACTAATACCTGTGTCACAGTACTGGCCTGTTGATCTGGAATTGCTGTCACTGCAAGAAACCATGAACCATGATCAATGATCGTAAACACATACCTATTCCCATCAGTCCATCCATAAAGACACCTGTACAGAACAATATCTAAATAACAACCAAGATGGGATCTGGAAACCACCAGCAGTAATAACAGGGGACCAACTGAAGACAACAACAGCAATAGATACAACTTCAGATGGTCCATCAAGGACATTTTCACCTTTGCCACCAAAGACTCATCAATCCACCTGCAAAAATGCCGCCCCAGAAGCACATTTAATAAGAACCAAGCTGGGACCTTGAAATCAGAAGCAGTAACAACAGCAGCAGCAGATCTGACCCCAGAAGTACTGTCAAGGACATCTTCATTTGTCCCACCAAAGACATATCGATTCATCCTAAAGATGCTTCTGCATAAGAACATATAAATTACAACCAAGAAATCACAATCAATAACATGAGGGGACGCACTAAAGACAACAGCAAGTCCAGCCTCAGAAGTACCACCTAGGACCTCTTCAACTGTAAATGTTAATTTAAGACCAAGGCAGAATACATCTAAGAAGGACGATTTTTTACCATCCTCCAAGAAAGGAGAGAAGTTAGAAGCTACAAATGAGGTTAAAGTCCACTGTAATTCTTGTAATGAACCTCAACAGTCAATTATAATTAACAAGCTTGTGTCTAATAAATCTCATAAATGGGCAATGCAATCTAACAAAAAATTTCTTGAACTAAAAGTTTATTTTCATAATGTACAAGGGCTAAAAAATAAATAAGTTAGAAATTTTAGTTACAAGCGTAAGTGATCTGTCTGCTGCAAAGATTTTGTATATGAACGAACATTTCATGATGGCTTTCGAAACAGAAAGTGCTGTGTTACCACAATTTAGACTTGTGAGACACTTTTCAAGAAAAATTTTTAGAGGGGCAGGGAGCTGCATATTTGTAGAAGACAACATTACTGCCACACCGTTACTGCACTTCCCATAGCTTTGCAAAAGAAATAAAACTGTCAGGCATAAAACCTACAGACCTGAATGTTTACAACAGCCTACAGCTCACTCTATGGCAACATGAGCTCCTGCTACAATAATCTAGCGTTTGTAACAGAAAAATGAAGGAAAAGAAAATCTTATAGTATTCTAATATGTGATGATTTTAGGATAAATTTTCTCTGAAAAGACAGTAAGCATTTAATCTTCAACAATTTTATGTAAAAGTACAACCTTAACTTGACAGTCAAATCTCCATCTAAGGTAACAAACCATAATATTATTTACTTGGACCAAGTAGCTAGAAACATCAGTTGCACAGAATCCTCTGTAAATTTAGGATTCTCATACCACAAAGCATTAATTATACAGGTTAACTTGTCAATGAACAAGCCTCAACCCAAAAAAAATTGTTGTATAGAGGAGAAAGTTCAATAAAACAATATGCACACTTCTGTCTCGATATGCAGAAAGAAATCTGGCAAAATGTGTATGGTGGTCAAACCACAGACAGCAAATATGAAGCATTCCTAGACATTTCCTGCTATTGCCCTAACTCTCACTTCCCCTTACAAACAAAAAGTATAAACACCCTCCAAGTGGATCACCTCAGGAATCATCAGATTATATCAAAGGAAAAGAGAAATTATCTCTATTAGCAAAACTGAACTAGGCAATAGTGAAGAATTTAAGTACTACTTTACTTCATATAAAAAGATATTGAGGAATGTCGTTGGTGCAGCCAAAAAGCTACAAAAGGGTAATCTCCACAATCAATCGTCAAATAAAAGCAAATACATGTGGCAAATGATTAATATGAACACCTGTAGAGGAAAACAACAACCAAGTGGTATAGATCTAAAAGTAAATGGAAAATAATTCCTCAGTAAAAAAGAAACAGCATGTAAATTCAACCACTACTTCAAAAAATAGTTGGAAACCTAACCGATCACTTCAAGAATAACTGTCTCCCAGAATAAGAACCAAATTTTTGCCCTGATATGCTATTCTTAATGCCAATGTCAGAAACAGAGACAGAAAATATAATTCATAGCAAAATAGAGAAAAAGTCGTCTGCTGGACAAGACCAGATCCCAAGCTTTCTCATTCATAATTACAGTAACCATATCAGTAAACCATCACTCACATAATAATCTCCTCATTTATGAATTACACATTTCCTAATAATCTCAAAATTGCAAAAATCATACCTGTTCATAAGAAGAGAGGCGTAGAAGATCCTAGGAACTATCGACCTATTGCAGTGCTCTCAGCATTTAGTATATATAATGACCATCAGACGTAACTCACTTCTAAACAAAGTAAAAATCTTGTTACTTGCTTTGTTTGGCCTCCAAGGAAAGAAAACTACTGCTGATGCAATACATGAGTTACTAGATATTACTCTGGAGCTCGTTGACAAAAAACTTCCAGCCGTAGGTAATTTTATAGAACACCCAAAGGACTTCAACATGGTTAACCACAGCGTACTGCTGCAAAAGATGTACTCCTGTGGAATAAGAGGAACTGCCCATGGCAGGTTTAAAGTTGTCTAAAAGATCAACAGCAGTATGTTGAATTAAACGAAATCAAGCCCTCAGGAACAGCCAGCGGTGTACATTCTTCCACACAAATGATAAAACAAGGTGTTCCCCAAGGCTCAGTGTTATACTCCTTGTTGTTTTTACTTTACATAAATGACCTTCCACATAGCCTATCAGACACCAAAACCCTTCAGTTCGCTAATGACTCCACTGTTCTCATATCTGCTACAGAGGAAACTCTCCAGTCTGCTCTAGATGGAACCACAGATCAATTGAACTTATATCTTAAAGATAACAGGCTCCTTCTTAATGTAAAAACGACAGTTAGACTAACTTTTCACACTGCTCGAATTAGAAACCCCTGATACCAAGTACATTACTGGACAATATTAATGCTCAATTGGCAACGGAACTAAATTCTTGTGGATTTCCATACCTGACTTCATTACTTGAGAAGATCACATTGATTTAACTACCACAAAATTCAGTAAAGTGTGTTTTATGATCAGGTCAATACGGAATGTTATAAACATGAGCACACTCATAACATTGTATTAAGCTCTGTTCCACTCGACATTTAGTTATAATTTTTTTT
The DNA here is from genome assembly GCF_023864275.1 of Schistocerca cancellata. Taxonomy (NCBI): domain Eukaryota; kingdom Metazoa; phylum Arthropoda; class Insecta; order Orthoptera; family Acrididae; genus Schistocerca; species Schistocerca cancellata. The sequence goes on along the minus strand of NC_064627.1, from coordinate 307,601,574 downwards.
GGGGGGGGAGGGTCAAAATGCTCAGTCTTCGAAATTATTTAAACTTCAAAAGAAAGTAGTCTGAACAATTTCATATAAACAGCAAAGAGAAACACATACATTACTCTGATTAGATCCATTATAAATGGTTTTTGAAAGCCTGCGACTGTAGATATAATAGGTTTGTTTATAAATAAATAATCTGCTACCAGTCACGATTTTTTCTTTATTTTATTATTCGCACGACGCGTTTCGAGAAATAATTCTCATTTTCAAGTGCGTTTTTATGTGTGTTAAGGCATTTCTTTTGATGTTGTCAGTGTGTGTGAGTCTGTGAGTCAACAAAATGAAGCAGACTCACACACACTGACAACATCAAAAGAAATGGCTTAACACACATAAAAACGCACTTGAAAATGAGAATTATTTCTCGAAATGCGTCGTGCGAATAATAAAATAAAGAAAAAATCGTGACTGGCAGCAGATTATTTATTTATAAACAAACCTATTACGTACATTACTATTTTAAAAAGTTGAATATATTGCCCCTTCCAACCAATACAGGGTGTTACAAAAAGGTACGGCCAAACTTTCAGGAAACATTCCTCACACACAAAGAAAGAAGATATGTTATGTGGGCATGTGTCCGGAAACGCTTACTTTCCATGTCAGAGCTCATATTATTACTTCTCTTCAAATCACATTAATCATGGAATGGAAACAAACTGCAACAGAACGTACCAGCGTGAGGTCAAACACTTTGTTACAAGAAATGTTCAAAATGCCCTCCGTTAGCGAGGATACACGCATCCACCCTCTGTCGCATGGAATCCCTGAAGCGCTGACGCAGCCCTGGAGAATGGCGTATTGTATCACAGCCATCCACAATACGAGCACGAATAGTCTCTACATTTGGTACCGGGGTTGCGTAGACAAGAGCTTTCAAATGCCCCCATAAATGAAAGTCAAGAGGGTTGAGGTCAGAAGAGCGTGGAGGCCATGGAATTGGTCCACCTCTACCAATCCATCAGTCACCGAATCTGTTGTTGAGAAATGTACGAACACTTTGACTGAAACGTGCAGGAGCTCCATCGTGCATGAACCACATGTGTCGTACTTGTAAAGGCACATGTTCTAGCAGCACAGGTAGAGTATCCCGTATGAAATCATGATAACGTGCTCCATTGAGCGTAGGTGGAAGAACATGGGGCCAATCAAGATATCACCAACAATGCCTGCCCAAACGTTCACAGAAAATCTGTGTTGATGACGTGATTGCACAATTGCGTGAGGGTTCTCGTCAGCACACACATGTTGATTGTGAAAATTTACAATTTGATCACGTTGGAATGAAGCCTCATCTGTAAAGAGAACATTTGCACTGAAATGAGTATTGACACATTGTTGGATGAACCATTCGCAGAAGTGTAGGAGGCCAGTCAGCTGCTGATAGTGCCTGCACACGCTGTACATGGTACAGAAACAACTGCTTCTCCCGTAGCACTCTCCATACAGTGACGTGGTCAATGTTACCTTGTACAGCAGCAAATTCTCTGACGCTGACATTAGAGTTATCGTCAACTGCACGAAGAATTGCCTCGCCCATTGCAGGTGTCCTCGTCGTTCTAGGTCTTCCCCAGTCGCGAGTCATAGGCTGGAATATTCTGTGTTCCCTAAGACGCCGATCAATTGCTTCGAACGTCTTCCTGTCAGGACACCTTGGTTCTGGAAATCTGTCTCGATACAAACGTACCGCGCCACGGCTATTGCCCCGTGCTAATCCATACATCAGATGGGCATCTGCCAACTCCGCATTTGTAAACATTGCACTGACTGCAAAACCACGTTCGTGATGAACACTAACTTGTTGATGCTACGTACTGGTGTGCTTGATGCTAGTACTGTAGAGCAATGAGTCGCATGTCAACACAAGCACAGAAGTCAACATTACCTTCCTTCAATTGGGCCAACTGGCGGTGAATCGAGGAAGTACAGTACATACTGACGAAACTAAAATGAGCTCTAACATGGAAATTAAGCGTTTCTGGACACATGTCCACATATGATCTTTTCTTTATTTGTGTGTGAGGAATGTTTCCTGAAAATTTTTGTAACACCCTGTTTATAGCAGAAATGTTTTACTAAGAAAAGCATTTACAAACGTGACAGAAATATGGATTGCCACCACCAAGACACAAGATCAAAAACCTTTTTAAGACTAATTCCTGCTCAACAAACTAGTGCAGTAATGGTATTAAATGTATGGGAACAAAATTATATAATAACTATCGAGCATCAATAAGAGAATCTGAGGATGTAAATAAATTTAAAATGAATGTAGAATCTCCTTTAATGAAACGCTTTCTTTACACCATCTGGGAATTTTTGGTATCTGAGCTGTCATAATGAACAAAAGTGTATCAAAACAGTCATTACTTGAGCCATATTCATGCACATCTTATGCGATTTCTGGAAAAAGGAAATAAATTAAAAAATATTTCTGTTTGAGTAAAGAAGTCACCTTTTCCACTCATACTGCACATAACAAAATAAGATAATACACCTTATGAAGTTGTAGCTATTAGAACCTGTGCTATACAGGTGAAAATAACACTGTCTGTATTAAATATTCCTGCCCACTGTTTATAAAGAGCCTTTGGTAAAAAATATGTGAAAATACTGTGTTTTATTCATGTTGTATATGTTGTAATGTATATTTTGTATTGTCTAATCCCATGTAATACGTATTTCTGTATTGACTTATCCGATATCATTTGTACTAACCTGATCTGTGGGACGAATAATAAATAAATAAATATATATTTGATAAATGCCAAGCCCAAGCATTTGAAATGGCTTCAATGGCTCTGGTAACCTCTGCAAAACGCCCTGCTGCTAAACAGAGCAGATCATTTTCTATACCAAAGCTCAATGACACAGGTGTCTTTGCAATACTATTTGAGATTGCTTGATAAGTCGCTCATATATGGTTGGACTGAAGTGAACAGTCAGTGCTGGGTGATGAACTAGCTCCCTGTGGTGATGTCTGGGATGATGCACGTGCGAGGTTTTGATGCCTGTGGGAACCCAAACGTTAGAGTGCCTTGAAATACATCAATTACTATATTTCCCTTTTATGTGGCTATACTGTTTCGACAATTCTGTTTTTAACGCAAACCAACATTTACTCTTGTTTTACTGAGACACTGTAAAAGCCTTCATCAAAAATTTTAAACAGTTCTACTCTTTATTGAACACAACTAAATACATTCATTATCTTATGAGTATTGTACCAGAAGATACAGTTACTGAGATTGTGTAAAGGCTGATTCACACTACGCATCAATGGAACATAATGTAACCTCAGGCTATATCACCGCCAAATGATGGAATTCTCACATTAGATGGAAAGTGAACACTTATGTCAGTTCAGTTAGCCCAGTACCGAATGGTGAAGGTAAAGCTATAAGACACCATTGTGATATAAAAATCTGGAATATAGACTAGTATCAGAATTAAGAAACTACCAATAGTAAATTCAAAGTTTAATAGTGATCAGAGCAAAATTCATAACGGATGCTCTAGATAACGTTTGTATGGTAAACTGCTGAGAAGTGAAACAAGAGGAATGTATCGTCAAAATATTTCAAAATATCGACAAAATATGTGTATATACAAACACAAGAAACAATATTTATAAGTTAATACACAGAGCCTGTTTACCCAGTACATTGTATTTACTTTTTCCAAGTACTAAATAACTTCAAAGGCAATGCTTACTCTTCTCTTTCGATAGACTCGACTGTTCACTGCTAAAAAGTGTTGTATTTATAGTCTTTTTTATATACAATGCAGGCTATTTTGTCTGTCCAGTTTTTTTATGAAATCTAAATAATTTTTCACTTTCAGATATCTGCCCTCTCTTGCAGAACAACACTGATTCTAAATTCAAGGGATGGGAACCAGCCACCGTGGTTTAATAGCAATGTTGGAAGACTGATAACTTATAAAGAGAGCTTCATCATAGATTCAAGAGAACTCAAAACCTACCTGACAGGCGACAGACAAACAAAAGCTGGCTGGAGCGAAAATGAGTGTAAGGGGAGCAATGAGAGAAGCATGTAATAGCTTTGAAAGTAAAATTTTGTCAAACGCTCTGACTAAACACCTTGAGCGGTTGTGGTCTTACATAAAATCAGCAAGTGGTTCAAAATCATCTATTCATTCACTCAGTGATCAGACAGGCACCGAAATAGAAGTTAACAGAAAGAAGGCTGATTACTGAATTTGGTCTTCTGAAATTGTTTCACTGCAGAAGATCGTAATACAGTCCACCTTTCAATCATCTCTCGAATGTCGAAATGGCATGTATTCAGATAACTCCTCACAGAACAGAAAAGCAACTTAAGTCTCTTAGTAGGGGAAAGGAATCAGGACCAGGGAAGGTACCTGTAAAATTTCACAAAGATGATGTCAGCAATATTTGATCCCAGTCCAGCAACAGTTTGTTGCACATTCCGGGTGCAACAAAGGGTACCTAGAGACTGGAAAAAAGTGCAGGTCATTCACATTTACAAGGAGAGTCATAGGTGAGACGCCCATAGTTATAGGTCAATACTCTTGTAGAGTCACAGAACACGTTTGTGCTCAAGAAAGATGATGTTGATGTAGAACGAAAATCTCCTTTGTAAAAATCAACATGGATTTTGCAAACAGATCTTGCAGAACTGTGATCACTCTGTTCCTAAGTGAATTCCATAGTGCTGTAGACACCGGCGCTGAGGTTGATGCCATGTTTCTTGTCTTCAGGAAGGTATTTGACACCATCCCACAATGCCGTTTAGTGGGAAAAATGCGAGCTTTCTGAGTATCGGACCAGATTTGTGACTGGAATCAAGACTTCCTTCCAGATAGAACTTGAAACGTTCCTTTTAACAGAACAAAAATGACGGATGTAAAGGTAATTTCCAGAGTACCTCATGGAAGTGTGATAGGACCATCACCGTTTACAATATATACGTAAATAATCTAGTAGAAAGCTTTGGAATCTCTTTAAGACTGTTTACAGATGATGTGGTTTACTGTAAGGAAATAGCAAAGACAGAAGTCTTCGCAAAATGACCTACAGATGATTAATGAATGGTACAGGCTCTGGCAGTTGACCCTCAACATACATAAAAGTAACATATTATGCACACATAAGATAAGAAATCCGACGCTTTACAACTGCGCTATTGATGAAATATTACTGGAAACATTAGCTCCTGTATGCTCTAAAATGTCTAGGAGCAACTATCCAGAGTGACATTAAGTGGAATCACCACATCAAACAAGTAGTAGGAAAAGTAAATGTCAGACTGAGATTCGTAGGAAGAATCTTAAGGAAATGTAACTTATCCAAGAAGGAAGCGACTTAGGAGCTTGTTCTACATATTCTTGATTTTTGTTCATCTATTTGGGACCATTACCAGAGATAGAGAAGATCCAATGAAGAGTGACACATTTGATCACAGAATCGTTTAGTCAGCGTGAGAGCTTTACAGAGATGCTAGAAAAACTCCAGAGGCCGGTTATATTAGATTAGATTCAGTTTTCGATCTGTAGACCGAAAAATGAGAGACTCATGGATATGGGACATGTCAGAGAGTATAACATAAAAAACATTGAACATTTGAATATAATACTCATTTCCCTGATCATTTGTCAAGAGAGTGTCAATTTATGTTAAATACAAGTGCAATAAAATGGAACTACTAATATTTAAGAATTAGTACACTATCAGAAAGAAATATACTTATCCACTGTTAATAAGTTTATCATATACAAAACTCCCAATTTTGACTAAATGCTGTCTAAACTGAAATCTAACAGTTATTTCTACTTAAGGTGGTGTAACAGCCCCTGTTAAGATATTTGTCTATAGAGTAGGAGTTGCCTACTAAAAATTTTTTCAAACTTTTTTAAACTGTGCTTTACCTGAAATCAATTTTTTAATGGCTGCTGGCAATTTATTGAAATCATGTGTTCCTCAGTGTTGAACCCCTTTTTGGACCAAGGTAACTGATTTGTGTAGATTGTTCTTGTTCATAGTCTTGGTACTATGTGTTTGAGTTTTTGGTTGGAGACAGAGATGTATTATTACCAACAAATTTCATTAAGGAATAAGTATTTTGAGAAGCACTGGTTAGAATACTCAGTTCCTTGAACAGGTTTCTACATGCTGTTCTTGAATTTACACCACAAATGACTCTTATTACATGGTCTTGCCCTCTAAAAATTTTGCTCAGTTTGACGAGTTACCCCAAAATATGATCCCATATGACATAATAGAATGAAAGTAAGCTAAGTATGCAAGTTGTTATATCTCTTACATCTGATGTCATTTGTATTGCGAATACAGACTTGTTTAGGTGCTTCAGCAATTCTGTGTTATGCCTTTCCCAACCGGATTTATTATTGAGTTGTAATCCCAGAAATTTAACACTGTTGTCCTCTTCTATTTGCATGTGTTCTTATGTATTTTCATGCTGGAAGGAAATCTCTTACAGGTTCTAACGTGCATATAGTTTTCAAAGTTTAATGGCAGTGAATTAGCTATAAATGATTTGTTAATATCATCGAAAATTTGATTAGCAGCAATTTCTAAATTTGTACTTGACTTGCTGTTTATTGCAATGTTTGTATCATATGGAAACAAAACAAACTTAACTTTGGGCAGTGTAACAGACAAGACATCATTAATTTACACAGAAAAAGCAATGAACCCAAGACAAAACCTTGAGGAACACCACATTCCCCATCAAATGACGACTGATTGCTTATTCCACAGACGTTTTGCAACCACACCATTTATTTACCTTTAGTTAGATAGACTTGAACAATTTTGGAGCACTGCCAGTGACACCATAATATTTTAATTTACTTAAGAGAATGCTGTGATTCATGCAGTCAAAGGCTCTTGGAAGATCACAGAAAATACCAGTAGCCTCTAATTTGTTTTCTATTGAATTAAGTACATTCTGACTATGTGTAAATAGCCTTCTCTATACTAGAGCCCTTAAAGAACCCAAATAGTGACTAGGACAATATATTATTTGCAGTCAGGTGCTTAAGAAGAGCTGAACACAACCTTCTCAAATATTTTTGAAAAACCAGCAAAAGTGAAAACTATCGATAGTCTGCTGGTATCTCTTTATCGCTCTTCTTGTAAAGAGGCTTAACTTCAGCGTATTTTAGCCTGTCTGGAAATGTTTCACTGATAAGAGATTATAACACAGATAACTTACGATAGAAATCAACTCACATGAATACTGTTTGAACTCTTTGAGCAGACGCTAAAAAAAGAGGCATTGTGTTTCATGGAAAGGTTTACTATTGAAATTTCGAGAGAGCACTTTTCAGGAAGAGTCAGAAAATGTTTTACTTCCTCCCACATACATCTTGCAGAATGACAACAATGAGAAAATTAGAACGAATACAGAGACTTGTTGACAATCACTCTTCTCACACACCAGTCATTAGTGGGCAGTGTTTTCTGCAAAGTCATCAACCATTTCATTATATTTGATGTTAGCATGTCCTTTATGTTCTTTCTGAGATATTCGTTTTATTGGTAGCTTTCAGGATGTCCATTGGCAGTGGATTAGTTTCCTTGATAGTGTTTTAAAAAAAACATAGAAATATTCAGAATGTAACTGTATGTACAGAGTAGTTTGTGATGTGAACGTAAAATGACTTGTTCCACATCATTAAGATCTACTGTGCAAAATGATTCATGGAACATATAACTAACTAACTAACTATGCAAAGCCTCTATGCAAAAACTGTTAACTGCATGATAAGCGAAGCTGGGATAATCTCGAAAAACTCGTAGAATCCAAACTATTACAGTTAAAGACCTCATTTCCTTTTTAAAAAAGGTTAAAAAATTAATTATTTGGTATTAATGGATGAAACCTGCGATTATGTTTTATACATTAAAATATTAAGTGAATATTGACTTAGCGGTTTTATGACCCAATTTATTCAGTTAGCAGGCCATGAAAATGTATCGATCGAATTACGAAACAAACAATCGGTTGCAAAACCCGCTATTCGCTGATATGTTAGCAATGACAGAAGGATGGAATTTAATTATTGCAAATATAAACAAAGCATGTTTTATTTCAAGGAGAAGTGTGAAAATTCTACAAAACTGGCATATAAAAACATGAAGGTGACATTATTTTAACAGGAAAAACTGACTTCTTTAACATCAAAACGAGAACAAAAATGAATGTTCGTCATTAGGATTTTAAAAAAATATGCCATCGTGCTTTCGACATCACAAGGTATTGTAGAAAATAAAATAACCTCCAAACTATAACTTAATAAAACATCGATAAAATTTTAGAAAATGATACAATTGGCAGAGAGTTGTATCTTAGTTAAAACAGTGACAAAAACTTTAGAAACTGAAATTGCTTTTAAGTGACATTGACCTCAACACAGTCCATCCACTCAAAATCGCTTCTGGGTTTTTCCTCATTCTGAGGGTTGAGAACGGCAGGAGCGACTCTAGGAGTGCCCCCTGCTTGTCTAAGACCTCGGTGTAGAATCTGAGTTTGTCGTTGGTCGCCCAGTCTCACCAAAGTAGAGCTCCAAAAGCTTTTTGATGTCTCTGAGTTTGGTTTCTGAAAGTTCTACGCCTGCTGTGATTGGTGTTGGGTCATTTCCTTTACTGCAATTTTTTCCCCTCTTCACCCTCTACAGATTTCAAATTGTAGAAGAGCTCTCCAAGAACTAACCAAATTTTATTGTCTTTGCTTTTCGTGAGCACGTTTTTTAAGTTCTTAAATCTGGAAATGCCAGTTAACAGTAATGTTCACTAAGCCTTCCGTGTATGTCATAACATTTAGTGTCAATACAGTTTTCACTGTCTAACATTTAATAATACTTTTCATGTTCTTGAGGAGGGACCATCGCCCTCGGTCTCATTCTAATCATCTGGAACTACTGCGACAGGTTCGCTTCTTGCAGAATTCCTACTGTTTCAATTACTCTCACTTCGTCTGCACCATCTTCTGCATTTAACCTCTTCACAAAATCACTCATTTTCTCCAAAACACTCATGCAAATACGTCAACAAACATCCTCCTGATCAGTTGAACTGTGCTTACCTGCGTATATTTCGACAATTCATCAGCAGTGGGAACTTCATTGTTGCATATGTGTTTGCTACAGGGCAGCCAGCTTAACCCTGAATAAGGAAAATATTACTTCTAATCGTAACAAATAGAAAGGTAGCTTTCAATGTCTAGATGGGAAAATCTGATGTCAGTTGGCGTGCTCTTCATCCGGACATGGCACAGCAACTGCCATGTCTGTTGAAATTGGCGGGTTTTGTAAACGTTGAACATTTAGAGGGGTTAGCACCCAAAGATAACGTGCAGTTAGCGGAGTTTACAACCGAACACGATTTTTTACAGCCATTGTCAACGATTTATAGCTTCTTTCGCACTCTGAAACCTTTTCCTTTGTGTAGGTGATGCAAAAATCTATTTGGCAGTGTGCCTAACTCAGAATCAACTAAAAATGCATTATCGGATTTTGCATCTGGACTGCTTATTTACAACATACTTCACGAGGGTATAAATACAAGGCAGTAGTCAAAATGCCTAATTCCTTAAACAGATGTCTAAAAGACAATCATGGGCGAACAGCACATATTGTTCTTACATCGTGTTTTTGACAGAAGAATGCTTTCTTGCTTAAAGGTGAGTTATCCTAGAACATTATTCTGTATGACATTACTGAATGAAAATAAGCAAATTAGGTTTCTGATTTTTCTCTCCCAAACATCTGCAGTGATTCTAAGCTCAAATGTGGCTGAATTAAGTTGTTTTAGGAGCATCAAAATGTGTTTCTTCTACTTCAAATTTTCATCAATATAGACCTGTAAAAATTTTGAAGTTTGCGCCCTTTTTATTATTTGGACACCATGTGTTACTCTTGTAACTGGTGTAGTACCTCTAGATGTGCAGAACTGAATATGTTGTGTCATTTAATATTATGGGTGAGACCATTCACAGAAAAAAAGTCAATGATACTTTTAAGAGTTTTGTTTATCATTTCTTCTTTTTCGTACTAATGTTTCAGTTGATGACAATACTAGTGCCATCTGTAAAAATAACCAATTCTGCTTGTTGTATACTGGATGGAAGATCATGAGGAACAGTAGTGGACCTAAAATTGAACCTTGAGGAACTTCATACGTGATTTCCCCCTGTCAGAATTATGTCCCTAGAAAATATTGGTTGAATTACTAAGTGTAACTTTCTGCATTCTTGTGGTTCAATAATTCATTATCCAATGGTTGGCTATACCATCAATCCCATAAAATGTCAATTTATCTAGGAAATACTATGATTCACACAGTCAAATACCTTAGAGGAGTCACAGAAAATATCTGGTACTATTTTACTATTTAGTCCTTGTAAAATTTGGTGACTAAACTCTGCAAGAGAGGCACTCTGCGTTGCGGTGTAGCTTGCTGTCCAGGTTTCGAGAGGATGGGTTTCTGGATGAGATATCGAATATATTACTTATACCTCCCGAGGAGATCACGAATATAAAACTAGAAAGATTCGAGCGCGCACGGAGGCTTTCTGGCAGTCGTTCTTCCTGCGGACTATACGCGACTGGAACAGGAAAGGGAGGTAATGACACTGGCACGTAAAGTACCCTCCACCACACACCGTTGGGTGGCTTGCGGAGTATAAATGTAGATGTAGTGGATGTAGATGTAAATGGCATTCTCAGTAGAGCAACTCTTCTGAAATCCGAAATGTGTTTGCTTAGGATACTATTGTTGCTAAGGTGAGATAGTATTCTAGAATACATCACCATCACCAATACATCACCATCACCGTCAACAATGAAACAGGTTGGTAGTTATTGACATATCGCTTGCCAACTTCCTTAAAGGCGGGTTTAACAACGGCATATTTCAGTCTCTCTGGAAAAATGCTTTGTGTTAGGGAAGCATTACGTATTTCGGATAAGATTGGGCTTATTACATGGGAAGAAATCTTTAGTACTCTACTGGAAACACCATTAAAACCAGATGAGCTTTTAGTTTTGAAAGAATGTATGATTTTCTTAATTTCAGAAGGAGAAGCTTTTGATAAATTCATATGATCAAATTTTATGAAAGAATACTACTGTGAGTTTGCTCTTGAAGTATTTGTACCTATAATAATCTTCATGGGTTTGCAGCCGGATCATGTCTTCGTCCAGACACAATATTTCGGCGGACCAGCTGGCCACCATTTTCAGGTGAGGACACCACATATCAAATTCATCCAACTTTATTCGACGATTAAAATGTTTGTACTGTGGTCCTTCTGACTTGCTCGTTAGCTTTGATGTTATTTCTTTCTTTACTCAGGTTGCTCTTGAAGAGACCTTGTTACTTATCGGTGAGATATTAGATGAAGAAACTACCAAGTTATGTCGTCATGTGTTGACTTCAACGTATTTTCTTTTTAATTATGTATATTTTGAGCAAACTGATGGGGTGGCTATGGGAGTCCACTCGCCCCCATAGTCGCCAACCTTTTTATGGAAGACTTTGAGGACATGGCACTCAAAACTTCGTTTCTTAAACCAAAGTGTTTTTTGAGATACGTTGATGACATTTTTATGGTTTGGCCACGTGGAATTGATGCTTTGAATCGCTTCTTAGATCATTTTAATTGTCTACATCCAAGTATTAAATTTACTATGGAAATTGAAAGTGATGGTAAACTTCCATTTCTTGATGTTTTAGTGCAAAGAAAGGCTGATGGGACTTTTGGACATAGTGTGTATTGGAAACCCACTCATACTGACCGCTATCTTCATGCGACCAGCTGTCATCCACCAAACCAACGTAGTGGAGTTTTGCGAACTCTGGTCAAAAGAGCTTATACCATTTCTGATGACGAACATTTGAAAGATGAACTTGATCATTTGAAGATTGTTTTTAAACATAATGGATATACGGAACAACAAATATGCCATGCTCTTCAGTTTGGTCTGTCACTTGAGCCCATAGAGGATACTTTTGAAGCTGTTGCTTATTTACCCTTTGCAGGAAGTATGTCATCCAAAATTTCAAGAATTTTAAGAAAATGTAATATTAAAAGTGTTTTTACGCCTGTGGCCAAGACTAGAGCCCTTCTTGGCTCAGTTAAAGAAAATTTGGGGCTGAGGAGGTCCAGGGTTTATGAAATTCCATGTCACTGTGGAAAGAAGTACATTGTTCAAACTATTAGAACTATTCAGGACTGGTGCATGGAACATCATCGGCACACACGGTTGTTTCAGTCTAACAAGTCTGCAGTGGCGAAACATTGCCTTAACAAAGGACAAAGGATGATGTATGACAAGACACAATTGATCTCTCCTGCTTCTCGCTGTTGGGAATGTGTTCTTAAAGAGTCCATTGAAATTAGATTATCCAGTAATATCATTAACAGGGATAAAGGTTTTCCTCTAAGTAAGATATGGAATCAGATTTTGCCCAACATTGAACAACAATGGTCTTCTTTTCGATCATTGGATTCTTCCAACTAGTGCTGTTACGATTTATCGTTTCTGCCGTCTTCTCACACCGGCGCGCTGCGTGTCTACTTGCCGCCAGGAGGCGCTGCCCATCATCTCACGCACGTGCAGTGCTCTGTTCGTGGTGTATAAAGGTTTCCGTCGTTGTGGCTGGAATTCAGTTCCGGCGAGGCAGTGCACTGGCTTTAACTCACCTGAAGATGGCAGCCAGCTCGTCCGCCGAAATTTGGTGTTGGGACGACGACATGATCCGGCTGCAAACTCGTGAAGAATATCAGAAGTTATTACGCCAGGAAAGACTATGAAAATCATTTGTACCTATGCTTTATGTTATACACTCCTGGAAATTGAAATAAGAACACCGTGAATTCATTGTCCCAGGAAGGGGAAACTTTATTGACACATTCCTGGGGTCAGATACATCACATGATCACACTGACAGAACCACAGGCACATAGACACAGGCAACAGAGCATGCACAATGTCGGCACTAGTACAGTGTATATCCACCTTTCGCAGCAATGCAGGCTGCTATTCTCCCATGGAGACGATCGTAGAGATGCTGGATGTAGTCCTGTGGAACGGCTTGCCATGCCATTTCCACCTGGCGCCTCAGTTGGACCAGCGTTCGTGCTGGACGTGCAGACCGCGTGAGACGACGCTTCATCCAGTCCCAAACATGCTCAATGGGGGACAGATCCGGAGATCTTGCTGGCCAGGGTAGTTGACTTACACCTTCTAGAGCACGTTGGGTGGCACGGGATACATGCGGACGTGCATTGTCCTGTTGGAACAGCAAGTTCCCTTGCCGGTCTAGGAATGGTAGAACGATGGGTTCGATGACGGTTTGGATGTACCGTGCACTATTCAGTGTCCCCTCGACGATCACCAGTGGTGTACGGCCAGTGTAGGAGATCGCTAACCACACCATGACGCCGGGTGTTGGCCCTGTGTGCCTCGGTCGTATGCAGTCCTGATTGTGGCGCTCACCTGCACGGCGCCAAACACGCATACGACCATCATTGGCACCAAGGCAGAAGCGACTCTCATCGCTGACGACGACACGTCTCCATTCGTCCCTCCATTCACGCCTGTCGCGACACCACTGGAGGCGGGCTGCACGATGTTGGGGCGTGAGCGGAAGACGGCCTAACGGTGTGCGGGACCGTAGCCCAGCTTCATGGAGACGGTTGCGAATGGTCCTCGCCGATACCCCAGGAGCAACAGTGTCCCTAATTTGCTGGGAAGTGGCGGTGCGGTCCACTACAGCACTGCGTAGGATCCTACGGTCTTGGTGTGCATCCGTGCGTCGCTGCGGTCCGGTCCCAGGTCGACGGGCACGTGCACCTTCCGCCGACCACTGGCGACAACATCGATGTACTGTGGAGACCTCACGCCCCACGTGTTGAGCAATTCGGCGGTACGTCCACCCGGCCTCCCGCATGCCCACTATACGCCCTCGCTCAAAGTCCGTCAACTGCACATATGGTTCACGTCCACGCTGTCGCGGCATGCTACCAGTGTTAAAGACTGCGATGGAGCTCCGTATGCCACGGCAAACTGGCTGACACTGACGGCGGCGGTGCACAAATGCTGCGCAGCTAGCGCCATTCGACGGCCAACACCGCGGTTCCTGGTGTGTCCGCTGTGCCGTGCGTGTGATCATTGCTTGTACAGCCCTCTCGCAGTGTCCGGAGCAAGTATGGTGGGTCTGACACACCGGTGTCAATGTGTTCTTTTTTCCATTTCCAGTAGTGTATTTAATAAATGATTGTTAAATAAATGTAATTGCTACCTGTGACTAATCATTTATAAACCTTCCATTAAGTTCAATAGTGTTCTTTTCTTGTTCTGTGGCTGGTTGTCCAGCCTCTCATTTCACTACATTCCATATAGCTTTAAGTCTGTTCTCTGAAGTACTGATTTCAGACATCATTTGCATGTTCCTTCATTTTTAATAACCTTTCTTCCAACTTTTGAGTGGTTTTTGTAGTGTATAACTACTGTAGGATCCCTACTTCTTCTTGGCAAAAGATACATTTCCCTTTACCTTTCTTAAGATACTTTATTCCCTCTAGTGGCCCATGGATTTTTATGTGGTTGTTTAGTGTCCCTTCTGTTCAGCATATTTAGAAATAGTGATATGGATTTATCAAGGAACAGATTAAATTTTACGTTAGCATTTCATTCATTATAAATTATATTACATTTCATCGCTTGTAAACTATTCTTTAAAAAAGTTGATCTGGAGTCATTAATTATATCTGATTTCCACTCAGGAGTATCCATACTGTAAGGCATGATATTATTTATCCTAAATAATACTACATCTTGATAAGAGAGAGCATTCATTACAGGATAAACAGTTATTTTCTTGCTTTGAGCTTTATCAAAGAAACCATTGTCAATTAGGGCCCTGCTGTCTTTATCCGCCTGTGTTGAAAATTAATTGTTGAGATCAACTTGTAAGATTCAAATAAGGTATCCAGATCATTTGTCTTATCAGATTCCTTTAGAAAATCTGCACTGACGTCACCAGAGACTATTAACTGTTTGCTGTTCTCTGACAGTTAACTCAGTAAGCAATCCAGGTTCCTCATACATAGTTCAAAATTTCCCAGTGGGCATCTGTAAACAGTTACAAGCAAAAGTGACCTATTTTTCAGCATTAATTCACAAGGACACACTTCTATATGCTGATCACTACATCTACTTGTCTCAATATTTTGAACTTGTGTTCTGCAATAGTGTAATCTTTTATATGCAACTTACCTAGTCTTGCGGTTATGTGGTGCTCAGACAGGCATGGAATGTCTATCTTTCCAGAGCTCTCTAAATTTTCCCAACAGACAAGAAGTTCTTTTACCTCATTACTCAATCCTGTAATGTTTTGATGAAATAAACTAATCTTGCCTTCCTTTCTTACGCAATTTGTGGGGCCCTTCTGTTATTTTTACTTCTTTCAAGGCAAGGTACCTGAATCATGATTCTAAGCTGAAAAAGGTAACCCTCTGACACCAGTAACCACAGGGATCTTGCTATGTGTGATCGTGCCCCCCCTTCCTCCCCATGTCCCCACTTTTATATAATTTGCAAGTAGCTTAGTCAACCTATCCTTCCCTCTCCAATTCTGGTGTAGGTCATGTATAGTATATTCCCACCTCCCAATTGCAGCAGCTGGCATTGCACTCATACGAGATTTCATTGCAGCTAGCAGCAGTCTGTTCAACCTGGTGTTTACCTAAACCACAGCATCGTTCACCTGAGGCTGGGCATGGCGCTGCAGGACCTCCACAAAGCTCACATTTTTGTGTGGAGTTGCTACTCGTATTTCATCCATGTCACCACCCTAATGCTGTAATAACTGTTCGTAGCCGGGCCGTTCCCCATCCACCAACTACAATAAACTGACCCTCTTTTTCAAAAACCTTTGCACAAATTCTCTATGTCATCTGCCATCTGGCTAAGGGTAGTACTTGGGTTCATAATACTTGTGACCTGCTACTGTGTATATAATTTGCCTGCACCATCTCTCCTAGACACCTCCCATGACCACTACCTAGCTGGAAGACTCTTTCCTTCCTACTATCTTTTGGTACCAATACTGCGTTTCTTTCCTAGAAGAATGCTGCACCCTACTGTGACCTACAGCTGGATAAGGAAGGCTCTACCCTCCTACTTTAGGTAACAATTCAAAGTTATTCGATACTGTTAGCACAAATGTATATGAAGTTGAAGAGCTGTTATCCTTTCGCCAATTGATTGTTACCTTTATCTATTTCCTAAGATCTTTTTCTCTCTTCAACCCATCTACTTCAAATTTCGATTGACCTAATTCAGCTGAAGAGTACAAATAACGATTCACAGTCGATACATACCACTCCCTCTTTGACTATCCTACAGCAACATTAACATTTGTCATGCATTGCAGTACAAATTACACTCTTAAAACTAGAATTAAGTCCCTTAACATACTTTACACTGGACGAATTTTCGTTACTTGTGAGCAGCAAAAATTATGATTGTAGGTTATGATGTAACATAAAAAGTCATTTACTTCGTATAACAGCAAGAACATATCTTGGAGTAAGCCTCTGCAATTCATCGAAATCAAAATGTTTTTAATTGGAATGTTCCGGATGCAATGTAAAGCTGCGAGTGCAGCTATAGCTTCTACTGAGAAACTAGAAGTTTCACTGGGAAGCGAAATCAACCTGCGCTTGGGAGTAGGAACGCGCAAACCACTCTGCCATTATCTACTAGTATAGCATGAGTAAGCACGTGAGATAGGTTAACTTCCGCTCTTAGCAGACGACTACATCGTTCCTCCCATCAATGTCTACCTCTTCTCGACGAACTTCGACACTCTCCGTCCCATACCGTCCCGTTCTGTTGACCTGGGTGAACGCCGCTCAGTGATCCCTATGTCTAATGCCGTCATTTGGAATACACTATAGAAATGTTTGACGCCCTCTTCGGTGCATTCGCGTTCTGTGAAACGTGAATCAACCTTACATCAAGAAATATTTCGAATTCATCTTCTTATTTCCTTTATCATTGTTATGCAGTATATCTTTTAAAGCATTGTTATTTGACGTAGAATGTAAATTTTCCGTTCCGTCATGCCTGTATTCTATCTCTTTGCCGATGACTAACTGACTTTACCGTGAGCCAGGCAAACTTGCTTGCACGACCGGTATTGCAGTACACCTGTGCAACTTTTCAATATCTATGGAAGCCGAACTTGAGATGTTTATTGTTTACTGTTTGTTGCAGTATCTGTGAAAACCACGGTGCTGGGAGGTGTGTTTGAAATGTTATTTTGCGGTCTGTTGTTTAAACTTGTTTTGTAAACATTGCAGAAATATAGTATTTTTAGGGATAACCGTGCGTTATCCAATTAAGGATGGCACACCTGAGCCTCAACCAGTACTTGCAAAGGGTGAGTGAGAATAATTTTGACATCGATGTCTCACATGCGTGAATGAATGGTGTTTTCGCTTAGCTTTAAAATAATAGTCAGCTTATCTTACACCTCCGCATCCATTTTAATTTTGTTTGAAATTTTTTTTACGTTTTTCTTCTTATAGAAAGCAATCCACATTATGTTAGCGAATATAGACTTGTAGAGATGTTATAATATCAATAATGAAATATTTCTGACTTATTGTCACTGAACATTTAGCCGTTGTGGAAACATTAGGGGATCCTGAAAGGCAGTCGGTTACCACATTCTGTATTTGACACTCATATTTGTTGGCTTCATCAACACTAAAGCGAATTATCACCATTTATCCTAACGTAGACATCCAGGTACGCTACGAATTAGTATCAGCAACTAGGGTCTATTGTTCATCCAGCTGAGCCGTCCATGTAAACTCAAAGCATGAAAGAAATCTTCAGTTCAGACTTTATCTCTCCAGCCAATGTTTATAGCTGTTTTCAGTATTTGTGTATGTTATAGCCCTTGGCGTGAATTCAGTGTTGTATTTTTAAGTAAGTTGCCGAAATGATTGACTGAAAAAGATGCGTTTCCCAGCCAGCTTTAGTTACTAAGTTTGTATGTGCAGAATTTAAGTGTTCTAACTGTTACAATATGTAGGGCTGACAGAAAAACTACTGCTGATAGCCGTCTCTGATTAACAGAAAACTTGTACTTTGTATGTTCATGCTTTTTTTGTTGTAAGTAATGTTGCTGGGACTGTTAAGATGGAAGTTGCATATCTTATTCACTTTGAGCAGTGAGGTAAGGTATTTGACTTGTAGTTTGGCATTCTGTAAGTTGAAAGTTTTAGTGTTAAGTCCCAAGATGGATCTATGCCCCCCCCCCCCTCCTCCTGCTGTCCCTCCTACCATACCTCCATCCTCCTGGCAGTAACATGACTTCCAGACCTCGACACCCTATGTGTGTGTGAATCATATTGAACTGCACTGTGCATAGATTCCATGCTAAACTGCTTTAACATTTATACCTGCCCAATTTTTTTTATATATGGAGTTAAAAGTACACTATGAAATGATGCATTTGTTGTAGATTGTAAAAATGCAGTTATGAAAATTTGTAGAATTAAAAATGATTCTTGTTATTGAGGAAACAAAATAGAATGGAAACCTCTATTTGTATGTATTTGTCTGGAACTTCTTATTGTATCATAGTTGGAATTTTTCAACCCACTGATACCTCCTCTCAGCTTTGACCTATGATACCATTGAAGTGGCAGACATAAATCTCTCACTGAAATCTGAAATGTATAAATTACACACCGTAAGAAGAATTGGAGTTATTCTGATAATATAAAATTTGTAGGCTTCGTGAACTTGCAGCCTTTTGTCTTTCAGTCTCGCTTTGACAATGGGCTATGCTACAGATCAGTTTGTTACCAAAAAACTACATTTAAAATAGAGTATACTAGTGAAATAAATATTATTATTGTTCTGTCCTATCCCTGTTTGTTCCACATCATGTCAAATGCCACATCATCATTATGCCATAGCCAACAACTGGTATCAATAGATTCAAGTAACCATACAGTTGATATACAGTGACAGGGACTCTATACTGTGGTGTAAGACATGAGACTTGTCATAACTAAGGAAGCAACAAAGAACATCAGCGGACCTTCATTACACTTATTGCAATTGATGATGGGTAGATTTGTCGACAACTCATGGTCTGGTGGTTACTGTGACTATATGTAGATTGTCGTCCCATTCATTTGGGGATTGGATGTTCATGTTGTCCTAATCATTTCGTCTGATCATTACAAAGACACGCAAGTTGCCAAAGTGGCATCAAATAGGAAGGCTTGCACCAAGCAGCCAAACAACCCCAGATGGAGAGTTCCAGCCAGTAATTCCACAAGATATTTCATTTCATGGATAACTCTATGTACACACATTTGTGTACTGCATATTGGTAAGATTCAAAACCAAACACTGGTCTTTCCATTGGTTAGTGATCCTGTAAATGAAGAATGAGAATATTGCATGCCACTGTGGCTAGTGCATCCATGAGTTTCCTGCCCTACATTATAAATTGTTCTGATAGCCAACAGAATAAAACCTTCTTCCTCATTCTCTTTAAGGGAACAAGGAAATTGTGATTTTCACTACAATTTTCTTTTCTGAGTACACCCATCCAGATAGGTGTGTGTGTGTTGAAGTGCCACTTCAAGGATGGGGAGGTGCACCTGCCCCAGATTGAATCCACCCGATGGATTAATGATAAAGATTGGTGTGCTGGTCAGCTTGGATGTGGTTTTTAGACAATTTCCCACATCCTACTGGATGGATACTGTGCTGGCACCCAAGTGCAGCCTCAGTTACACTATTCACAAACATTTAGGATGGGCAAATGGGGTGGCAACAGGAAGGACACCCAGCCATCCGTTAAACTAACCATTCCAAATCAGTTAATAACCATGCTGATGCTCTGCCAATGCAGGACAAAGGCATAGGAAAAAGAAGATGAATTTCTTTTCGGAGTACAAGTGGGTGGCTTGAACAGCCCTCAGATTGTCTGAATAGAACAGGAAATTGATGGCTAGAATGCATCTCATATGCTTCAGTGCTGTAAGGATATCATGATTTATATATCACAGATACTAAATTTCTTTGGTTGGAGATTTCAAAGACACTATCTAGGCAAATTACAGCACAACCAAGCCTGACTGCCTGTTAAGACACTGTAGTGTGGGCAGGTCTATAATGATGATTGTGAGTTTTAAAAAAGTGACATAATTTGGAGTATAATATCTCTAGCACTTCATTAAATTCAAAAAGTGTTGGACCCTGTTAGCAACCAGGACGGAAGATGATTCCAACCATGGGTAGCGATGAACATTTAGTCCAGAACAAATGCTGTTGTTGTTGCGTTCTTCAGTCTGAAGACTGGTTTGATGTAGCAAATTCTATGAGTTCTTGGTTGACATGAATCACTGGGATAGTTTGCATGCGCCATTTGCAATAGAGGATGATCAGTCAAATGAACTGTTAGTGACTTTGGAACAGACAGGCACCCGTATGGTTGACATACCATAGGGAGTTAACTTTCAAATGATTAATGGTGGCTGGCTACCAGCTTGGAAGCAGGCTACAAAACTGTTTCTGTAACCACCTATGGTTAGCTTTCCCATGGTGAATAGCATTGTCAGTCTTCAAATCTAGGTATTGCTGATCCCAGGACCTCACTCTCTTAGTCCAGCCAGGACCATATGAAAGCTTTGTAGAACTCAAACAAACCCATTTTGCCCGCTGCTCCATGACTTGTGGTGAGGCATTTCAGATAACAAATGCTGTGGTAAACCAGGTTTTCATTGCCTTTGATGTGGTCTAGGGGTAACCTTCAGTTCTGGGTTCGACCCTAGCCACCCCAAAAATTAAAGAAAATAAACATTCAGCAATGGCCTGAGGCTTCCGGTACAAGGAGACATCCTCGTACAGCCAGCAGTCTTCTCGAAGAGGGCAGGTGAGGAGACAGAGGCCTCTCTCTTGTCCTTTGGGTGGGAAACTGCTCCAGAAAGGCAGAAGAATTAGCTATGAACAATGTTATAAGCAATGGAAGCCACTGAATTAAAGACATGTAATTTACACCGACAGGACGTGTGATAGGTAACTGAAAAATTGTTATAATGATCTCTCCATTAGCAAAAGATCCCAGATGAGGCCCTCATTCAGAACTTGGCAAGGGAACTGCCAAGGGGTGGGTAACCATGAGAAAAAGATTGTGTAACCATTGAAAGGGTAATATAAGAGATGGAGCATAAAATGTCAGAAGTTTGAATGTTGTAGGAAAGCTAGACAACCTGTAAAGGAAACTGCAAAGATCCAGTTTAGATGTAGTGAGGGGTCAGTGAAGTGAATTTGAAAGAAGGTAAAGATTTGGGTCAGAAAATTATAGGGTAATATTGACAGGAGTAGGATTCATTGTGTTTAGGAAGGTAGAACAAAGAGTGAGTTACTGTGTAAATTACAGTGACAGGGTGGTTTAGTCATAATCGACAGCAAAAGTAGTTCAGGTATACATGTCAACATCATAGCAGATGAAGAGGGTAGAGAAAGTACATGAGGATATTGAACTTGTAGTTCTGTATGTAAATGAAGATAATTTCAATGGCAATGTAGGTTATGTAGAAAGGACCGAAAAATCGCTGAAGAAGAACAAAAATTTGCACCCTTAAGGCTGAATTAGAATATTTGAATTTGGAATTTTATAGGCTAAGGGAGGGAAAAGAGACAGGGCACTGGGAAAAGGTAGTAAGCAGACTGCGAGAAAGGGAAACTGTTGAAAAAACTTTAAAAATTCAGTTAGTAAACCAGTTTGGCTTGCTATATGAAGTAGTGGAGAAAGGGCCTCATCCAAATGTAGTTGAATGTAGATTGAAGCAGAATATTAGCTTAAAGAAAAAAGACAGGTCAGGATCAAATCGGAATAAGAAAAGGAGAATTCTGCTTCTAGGTAGCAGTCATGGGAGGGGTGTAGTTTTGTGAAACCAAGATCTAGCCTAAGCCAGGGGACCGAAAACTTAGGTCAGCTGTGTAGGGACTTTGGTAAGGAAGATCAGGTAATTATAGTTTGGAGAGCAGGAAACAGCTTGGCTATGAATCCAACATATACACACCTGGAAATTGAAATAAGAACACCGTGAATTCATTGTCCCAGGAAGGGGAAACTTTATTGACACATTCCTGGGGTCAGATACATCACATGATCACACTGACAGAACCACAGGCACATAGACACAGGCAACAGAGCATGCACAATGTCGGCACTAGTACAGTGTATATCCACCTTTCGCAGCAATGCAGGCTGCTATTCTCCCATGGAGACGATCGTAGAGATGCTGGATGTAGTCCTGTGGAACGGCTTGCCATGCCATTTCCACCTGGCGCCTCAGTTGGACCAGCGTTCGTGCTGGACGTGCAGACCGCGTGAGACGACGCTTCATCCAGTCCCAAACATGCTCAATGGGGGACAGATCCGGAGATCTTGCTGGCCAGGGTAGTTGACTTACACCTTCTAGAGCACGTTGGGTGGCACGGGATACATGCGGACGTGCATTGTCCTGTTGGAACAGCAAGTTCCCTTGCCGGTCTAGGAATGGTAGAACGATGGGTTCGATGACGGTTTGGATGTACCGTGCACTATTCAGTGTCCCCTCGACGATCACCAGTGGTGTACGGCCAGTGTAGGAGATCGCTAAGCCCTGTGTGCCTCGGTTGTATGCAGTCCTGATTGTGGCGCTCACCTGCACGGCGCCAAACACGCATACGACCATCATTGGCACCAAGGCAGAAGCGACTCTCATCGCTGAAGACGACACGTCTCCATTCGTCCCTCCATTCACGCCTGTCGCGACACCACTGGAGGCGGGCTGCACGATGTTGGGGCGTGAGCGGAAGACGGCCTAACGGTGTGCGGGACCGTAGCCCAGCTTCATGGAGACGGTTGCGAATGGTCCTCGCCGATACCCCAGGAGCAACAGTGTCCCTAATTTGCTGGGAAGTGGCGGTGCGGTCCCCTACGGCACTGCGTAGGATCCTACGGTCTTGGCGTGCATCCGTGCGTCGCTGCGGTCCGGTCCCAGGTCGACGGGCACGTGCACCTTCCGCCGACCACTGGCGACAACATCAATGTACTGTGGAGACCTCACGCCCCACGTGTTGAGCAATTCGGCGGTACGTCCACCCGGCCTCCCGCATGCCCACTATACGCCCTCGCTCAAAGTCCGTCAACTGCACATACGGTTCATGTCCACGCTGTCGCGGCATGCTACCAGTGTTAAAGACTGCGATGGAGCTCCGTATGCCACGGAAAACTGGCTGACACTGACGGCGGCGGTGCACAAATGCTGCGCAGCTAGCGCCATTCGACGGCCAACACCGCGGTTCCTGGTGTGTCCGCTGTGCCGTGCGTGTGATCATTGCTTGTACAGCCCTCTCGCAGTGTCCGGAGCAAGTATGGTGGGTCTGACACACCGGTGTCAATGTGTTCTTTTTTCCATTTCCAGGAGTGTAGTATTAAGAGTGACCTGGATAAAACAGAAGCAGAAACTGGGCACACAAAGTTGGGGTTTGTGGAGGTCTTTCAGCACCATGATTGGTCCTGGGTAGATGCTGCTGTAAGGCATGTTAACACTGAGCTGAACAGGGCACTCCAGACACCAGCAAAATCTCACATAAGTGGTGTTCCAGTTGATGCTATTGGAAGGTGGATATACACTGCACATGACCTGCACCTAAATCGGGAGGGGAAAGATAAGTTAGCCTCTCTATTAGCAGATACTGGAAGGTGGGCCACAGTCACACAAGATATGATCCCTGTGGTTAATGGGACCAGGTGGACAGGTTTTTTAGGTTAAAGCCAAAGTCCAGACAGACAACAACAAAGAAAATTAGAATAAAAGAATCTTCATGTACAGGAAATAGGGACAAAGCTAAAGATAGTATCAACTTACATCACCAAAATACCACGGGAATAATAAACAGAGTAGATGAGCTGTTAGTTTGTTTAGATGATTTCAAAAATAAGAATGAGATTGATATACTTTGTGTGTTTGAACACCATGTAACTGTGGTGATGGATAGTGCCAGTGTAAATTGGTATAATTTAGCATCTTACACTTGCAGATCTAGTGTGGATAAAGGAGGAGTTGACATTTTCACAAAACAAGGGCATAAATAAAAAACTGTACAAGTAAGTAAATTTTGTGTCGATCAGCACTTAAAGTTTGTGAATGTGAACTACAGCTAGATAATGTAGTGTTGATGTTAGCACCAGTGTACAGGTCCCCATTAGGGGATTTGGAGCTATCCATAAAAAAGTTTGACTCCCAATTATGCTGTCTGTCCAATAGAAAATGACACAAATAATGTCTTTTGAAAAGTTATTAATTGGTTTTATCCGAATGGGCTTGCTGAACTTTAAAAAAAAAAACAGAGTGCATTCAATTTTCTGGTGCAAGGAGTACAGTTCCTTCAATAAATATAACACATCAACAGAAGTGAACTAGAAGTGTTATCAATGTCATATAACTTAGAATCAGTGATCAGTTTCCCTGCCCATATAGCTCAAGACAGTAGCACTGTAACAGATAATGTATTTGTATAGCAAGAGGTAGCACTGTAATAGATAATGTATTTGTACAGCAAGAGGATGTAAAAAGATAATGTATTTGTACAGCAAGAGGTAGCACTGTAATAGATAATGTATTTGTACGGCAAGAGGATGTAAGACTAACACATGCTTTCCCTGTGATAAATGGATTATCAGACCATGATGCACAAACCTAGCAGGGTGTACAGTTCAGAAACCATTAAGTAAAAGTGCAAGATTGCTCAACCCAGAATATATAGAGCACTTCAGAGAAAGTTTAAGAAATGTTAATTGGGGAGACGTATATAATGAGCCAAATGCTGATGATAAATGCAACATATTTCTTGATAAATTTACATCACTTTTTGAACAGTGTTGCCCAAAAAAACTACAAAATATAACAACAAACAGTTTTCAAAGAAACCTTGGATTACTACACATATTAAAGTGTCTTCAGAAAGAAAGAGAAAACTGTATAAGACAGTAAGAATTTGTAAAGACCCAGAAGTAATGGTTCAAATGGCTCTGAGCACTATGGGACTTACCATCTTAGGTCATCAGTCCCCTAGAACTTAGAACTACTTAAACCTTACTAACCTAAGGACATCACACACATCCATGCCCGAGGCAGGATTTGAACCTGCGACCATAGCAGTCGTGCGGTTCCAGACTGAATAGCCTAGAACTGCTCGGCCACACCGGCCGGTCATAAGTAATTTTACACTATAAAAATAATTGTAACATTCTGAAAAAAGTTGTCAGAAAATCAAGAAATATGTATGTTAGAGATGAACTTAACAACTCGAGCAATAAAATCGAATCAGTATGGAATTTTCCTAGAAGGGGACAGGGAAAGTAACCACTGGGGTAGGTAATATTACTAGTAAAGAGAATGAGGCAATCCTAACCAGTGGTACACAAGCAACCTAATGTATTTAACAACCATTTCTTAAGTGTAGGTGATAAAATTGGTGAGAACAGTAAGGAAAAGCATTAAATCTTTGAAAAATAAATGTGTTGTTGGAGTAGGTGACATTGTTAACAAGATATTAAAACTATTTGGAGCAGTTACAGCTGTCACATATGTAATGCATCACTAAGTCAAGGTATTTTCCCAGACAGGTTAAAATATGTCATTGTCAAGCCTCTCTACAAAAATGGGGACGACACAGATTTCAATAATTAATGGCCAGTATCCTTGCTTATAGCATTTTCAAAAATCGCCAAGGAAGTAATGTATTCAAGAGTGGTTGGCCAACTCAACAGTAATAGGATATTTAGTAAATCACAGTTTGGATTTCAAAAATGCTGTTCCACTGAGACAGCAATATTCAGTTACACTGTCCACATAATAGACTCTTTAAATAGTAAAATGTCACCAGTAGGAATTTTCTGTGACTTATCCATTTTTCGGTGTGACAAATGGCGTCAGACAAGGTTGCATACTGTCACCTAAGTTCTACAGTATCTATGCAGAGTGTGTAATCAGGAAAGTGCTGGATGGATGGAATGGTGGGATTTGAATTGGTGTCAGGAAAATCAACAGTTCACGCTTCGCAGATGATACTATACTCATAGCAGGAAGTGAGGAAGAACTTGGTAATCTGTTTTCAAAAGTGAAGGATATTAGTCTAAATCTTGGCCTGGAGATAAACATGGAAAAAACCAAACTAATGGCAATAAATTGCCAAGGCATCAATCAAAACCAACTTACAGGATGCTTAAGGAATCTGGAGATAGTGAGTGATTATGTATATTATCTAGGCTCTCTGATCACTTACAAAGGACAGTGAGATAGAGAGATAAGACGACGAATCATTCTTGGCTGTGCCGCAATGGTCCAACTCACTAAGATATGGCAGAATCTGGCAATATCGAAGAAAACTAAGATGCGCTTGGTGGAAGTATTGGAGTTTCCTGTATTCTTATATGGATGTGAGATCTGGACCGTGAAAGGTAGTGGTAAGAGCCGCACTGTGGGTGCCTTCGAGATGTGGTGTTGGCGGAGGATGCTACGGGTGCCATGGACACAAAAAAACAACAAACGTTTCAATAATAGAAGAACTTAAAATCACGGGAAGATTATCTTCTTGTGTCAGCCAAAGATACCTTCAGTTCCTTGGGCACATCTTGAGAAGGAAAGGGGATAATTTAGAGAAGACCACCTTGCGGGAAAAAATTGAGGGCGGAAGATAATGTGGGAGAGCAGCAAACAGATGGTTGGATCAAGCGAAGAAGATTGCCAGCCTGCCACTTCACGTCATATTAAGAAATGCTGAAGGTCACTGTGGATGGAGGCATCTGTCTGAAGTTTCAACTATGTAAGATTGGATGAGGAAATGAGGTCACAACACTCAGCAATGAGCAAAACAACTATGATGATGATCCAGACCATTTGATTGTGTGAACCATGACCTGATGTTAAAGAAATTACTATTCTATTGTACAAATGGAACAGCATATTAGTGGTTTAAGGCATATATACAGAACAGGAAGCAAAAGTTTCTTCATCTGGCTTAAGTGATTTAAGGAAGTTTGCCACTTCATCTAAGGGGGGGGGGGATTGCATTATGTGTTCCACAGGGTTCGATCTTGGGTCCCCTTCTCTTCTTGATATTTGTGAATGACAGTTTACTATCTCAACACCTAAAAATTTGAACTGTTCAGTTTCAGTAATCTCAGACCCCACATCATAGCTATTCTTAACGCAGTATGTTGTTAAATTAATAAGTGAACCAATTGTGAGCATTTCCTTGTATCCCATAATGGTCCAACTTCTGGAGCAATATTTTGTGATCTATTATTATTATTATTATTATTATTATTATTATTACTACTACCACCTTTTTTTACCAGTTCTATGTCATTCACCAGACACAGCTGGACAGACAGTGTCAAGATACAACATTATCAAAATACATTAATACAACTCTATTGTGATAGTAATTTAATACCACAAGACATATTTAAGTTATAAATTAGATTACAATAATATCACAACTATAAAATAGATGAAGTATATAATGAAATTAAATGTAACGGTTGCTGTTGGAGTCATGGAACTGAGCTGCAGCTCAAGTAAACACTATGCTATTACTACAGAAAAATTCTTAAATATTGTAGAAGGGTTGCTCTTTTAGCTTACACAAAAATAGTAGTTTTAAACTGCTCCCATGGTAAAGACTGAATGTGATCAGGTAGAGCATTAAACAATTTTAGGGCCACCATTGGGAAGCTGTTTTGTGTCTTTACTAATCGACATCTTGGCATGTCGATACTGCCTTTGTTGCGAGTGCTGTATTTGTGCTTCATTTCTCTTTCTGTAAATATCATGGTTTATCATGTGAAAGAGGCAGTTCAATATATACTGGCTGTAAACAGTCAGAACTCCTAACCTGGTGAAAATTGGTTTACAGTGGTCTGTTTTTTTGCTTGAAGTAATGATTCTCATTGCTTTCTTTTGCAGTAAAAGCACATTCTTGCAACCTGCAGAATGGCCAAAAAACAACAGCCCATAACTGATGTGGCTGTGGTACATTGCATAGTACACAGAAGGTACTGTTCTGGTACTATACTTTTCAGTTTCCTCAAGGACTTTAACTTGATCTGGTGTTAGAAGGATTAGCCGGTGAAATCTTTCACCGTTTCCAGGGTACGCCCGATTGTGCCTGTCTTCAGTCTTTAGGCTCACAATCTTCTAGGAGGCTCCTTCTTTGTACATTGAAGTACTTACCATTCACGCCCAGAAGTTCTCTGTGACGTCTGTGTACAAACCACCAGCTGTGGACTTTGTTTTCCATGAACCAAACAATTTTACATATGATCATATTAATTTTGTCATGGGCGATTTCAACTGCCATGGGGATATAATGAGACTGATGAGAATGGTGTACAGCTTGAATCCTGGGCTGACACTAACGACCTACAACTCATTCATGACCCAAAACAGCCAGCATATTTCAACAGCAGAAGATGGGGAAGGGGATATAATCCTGACAACATCTTTGTGAGTAGGAAGTTGGCAGCACAGTGCATGAAGCTTGTTGAAGAACCTATCCCAAGTACACAACACAGACCCGTCGTTTGTGTTGTGAATGCCATGGTTAAACCAGAGGAGGTGCCATTCCGAAGACGGTTTAATTTCAAAAAGGCAGACTGGCAGCAATTTAAAGAGCAATTGGACGAAGAGATTGAGAAAATCCCTCCTCGACCAGATGAGTATGGTAGATTTATCGATTTTGTGAAAGGGAACTCAAGGAAAAACATCCTAAGGGGTTGCCGTACCCAGTACATCCAGGGTCTGACCGGCAGCAGCAAGGTCTTACTTGACAGGTACCAAAACCTGTTCACTCAGGACCCCTTCAGTGAAGATACGATGGAGGTTGGGGAGGAACTAATGCAGGCTATTGCTGAGGATAAGAGATCACGGTGGTGCAAACTAGTAGTCGAGAATCTTGACATGAAACAAAACAGCAGACGTGCATGGAAATTACTGAAAAACTTAAGTGGGGACCCAACTGACCACCAGCAGAAGAACAACGGGGTAACAGCAAATCAGATTGCTAGCCAACTTCTGAAGAATGGGAAAACCAGAGGGAAAAGAGAAAGGGAAAGAGTTATACCCCAAGAACAAAAAGATTACGGACTCCTCAATGCTTCATTCACAGCAACTGAACTGGAAGACGCCATTCAGAGTATGAAACTGAATAAGGCCGCTGGAACTGATGACCTTAGAACGGAGCGGATAAAACAGTTTGGGCCCAAAGCTCGAAACTGGTTACTACAAATGATGAACACCTGTATTAAAGAGCTGAATATTCCAAAACTATGGCGGCAGGCGAGAGTGGTGGCTTTACTAAAACCTGGCAAGGAGATAAAGGACCCCAAAAGTTACAGACCAGTGTCACTTCTATGCCATCTCTATAAGATACTGGAGCGGATGATTCTCAACCGGGTGGCAGAAACTATAGATGGAAAGCTCATAAAGGAACAAGCCGGTTTCAGACCAGGAAGATCTTGTTGTGGGCAAATACTTAATCTGACGCAACATATAGAAGACGGGTTTGAAAAAAAATTAATAACTGGAGCAGCTTTCATAGATCTTACTGCTGCATACGACACGGTAAACCACAGAAAGCTATTGCGCAAATTATATCACCTCACAGGGGACTGTAGGTTGACGATGGTTATTGGCAGTCTTCTGCAGAATCGAAGATTTTATGTCTCCCTAAGTGGTAAGAACAGTAGATGGCGACTGCAGAAGAATGGCTTACCACAGGGAAGTGTACTTTCTCCCATCCTTTATAATGTGTACACTAATGACCAACCTATACCTCAAGATGCAAGACTCTTCGTATATGCTGATGACACAGCTGTGGTGGTCCAGGGGTCCAATTTTGATGCAACATCTGGAAATCTCGCTAGAGCGCTTGAAGAACTGGCTCAATACTATGACGCAAATCACCTCAAGCCAAACCCTGACAAAACCCAAGTATGTGCTTTCCACCTGCGCAATAGAGATGCTGGAGTTGAGCTTGACGTTACATGGCAAGGTAAGAAGCTAAACCGCTGTCCAACACCTTAATACCTTGGGGTTGTACTTGACAGAATGCTTTCCTTCAAGCAGCATTGCCAAAACACCAAAGCTAAAGTCTGCTCCAGGAATAACATCATCCGCAGGCTGACAAACTATGAATGGGGAGCCCAACCATCAGTACTGAGAACATCAGCACTTGCTCTGTGTGTTTCTGCAGCAGACTATGCAGCACCAGTATGGGAAGCATCTGCACATGCTAAACAGGTTGATGTAAGTGTAAATGAGACAATGCGAATTGTTACAGGCTGTCTCAGACCCACACCAACGGGTAATTTGTACCTACTTGCTGGAATTGCCCCATCAAAGATCAGAAGGCAGGTGGGAGCAGACGCTGAGAGAACAAAGAAAGAAACAGATTCTCGACACCCACTGAATGGGCACGTCACTCAGGCTCGGAGGCTTAAGTCTAGAAACAGCTTTATTGCAAGAACCAAGATCCTTGATGGTTCACAGGAAGATAATAGAGTCCGTAGATGGGAGAATGAACAAACCGCACTGCAGATAATACCAAAAGAGCAAATGGCACCTGGAAACAAACTTCCTTATTCAGTGTGGAGAACACTAAATAGGCTGAGGGCTGGTGTTCCCAGTTGCAAAACTAATCTGTGTAAGTGGGGACTGCTCACTAACAATGACGACGTTCTTTGCGGATGCGGAGAGGTACAAGACGAGGCACATCTGCTCATGTGCCGACTACTGCCGGAGCCCTGCAGTTTTAGTGACCTGCTACAAGCCAACGACAAAGCCGTTGTGGTGGCTAACTATTGGAAAAATAAAATTTGATCTGGACACAGAAAGAAGAAGAAGAAGAAGAAGTTTCCTCAAGAGGTACAGGACCCGTGAAAGTTTGGAACATACATGTTCGGTGTGCTGTTGCCAGGTTAATTTGATATCAATGAGAAGGCAAAGAAGTTTAACATCTGCTGCGTTACCCAGTGCTCCAGTATTGAGGCTGCATATCATCATCTGAGTTTTTTCTTCATTAATTTTCATTTTGTTCATGATAAACCAGGCCTTAGCTTCATTGAACAAGACTTCTGCTTGTTGGACTGCCTGTTCAACATTCTCTCCTTTTGAGAATAAGGTTGTATCATCCGCAAATTGCAAGGTGTGCCCATTGGAGCCTTTGTCATTTATGAAGATAAGGAACAGCAGGGCCCCTATTACCGATCCCTGTGGCACACCATGCTGTAGCGTCTTCTCACCTGAATCAGCTCCTTGCACGAAGACAATCTGTCGTCTGTTTCTCAGATAGGATTCAAGAGTTTGCAGGACAGATCCCCCTATACCATATGTTTTTAGCTTTCTGAGCAGGTCCTTATGTGGGATGCAGTCAAATGCCTTACTAAGGTCACAGAGTACTAGTGTTATACTCTTTATCTTCAAAACCCTGACTTATGTTTGTAACTAAGTCAAGTACAGCTGTTGTTGTTGACCTGCCCTGCCGAAAGCCATGTTGTGCATCATAAAAGAGACTATTTCCTTCAAAGTAACTGAATAGTTGTTCTTTCATTATTTATTCCATCACCTTCGCTAGTACTGGTATTATAGATATGGGCCTGTAGCTTGACACTTAATGTGGACTGCCTTTTTTGTAAACAGGCACTGTGCGTGCTACTTTCAGGAAGTCTGGAAATTCCCCTGCACGGAGGCTTTTATTTATTACTACTGCTAATGGCTGTGCAATTTCACTGATTATAGTTTTTAACATAGTACAGGACATGCCATAAATATCAGGGCTCTCTGAAGATTTGTAGCTTTTTACAATTTTTATTATTTCTTTTGGATACACTCTCTTCCACATTACCATGCTTCATTTATTCTCAAATTTCACAGCAGCTGCAGGATCTATTCCAAAGTCAGGAATTTCATCTACTGTGTTTTCCACTATTTTTATAAAATAGTCATTAAACTCATCTGGACTGCAAGAATTGGAGCAAGAGGTGGGCTTTTTCCTGTGCTCATTAACCAGGTCCCATGCTGCTTTACAAGGATTGTGAGCTTCTTCAAAAAAATCTGGCATTGCTTTTCTTCTTTACTTTTTCCACTTCCTTTCTGTAGATCCTTTTGGTCTGTAAATAACTGGAGTATAGTCTATTCTTAATATCTATATCTTTAGCAGCTTTGACCTTGTCATTTAGTATTTGGGCAATGCATTTTATTTTGGCTAGTCTAGTAGTATACCACCTCTTTACTTTGTTAGTTTTTTGTCTACATTTTGGCTTAGCATTTGAATATCTCTTGGGTTTTAATGTGAAATGTTCATCAAATTTCACTTTAAGGGTCTGGAACATGTGACTGAATGCAGAATTTGGTGGCAGTTCATCAATTATTTGGTGCCACTATGTAGAAGACACTGTAGTTTTGAAATCATCTAAGCTTTTCTTTGTAATAACTCTATTTCTGAATACATAATTTGAATGCCAGCTGGGAATTTGTTTTGTACTTACTGAGTTTCTCCATAACTTCATGATTACTGCATGGTGATTTGCTAGTATAGTGTCCACCACACTTACTTTGTAGTCCCAACTATTTAGGTTTGTCACAATTGTGTCAAGACAAATAGCTCCTCTTGTTGGTAGAGAGTTTCCTATGAATAGCCCATAACTGCTTACTAAGTTCATGAAAGCTCTTTCTTTATTATTACCTTCTCCAATATGAATGTTGAAGTTTGCAGATCAAGCAATTTTTGTCCCTAAGTGCATTAGGTGACACAGACAGTTTTCCCACTGGTTGAAGAAATTTTCAAAATTTCCATCTGGGGAACGGTAGACAGAAACAACAATTAGGTTGGCATCTGACTGTCCCAAAGCAGCTAATTCTAGGTCTAGATCTACACAAAATTTTTATGTAAGTCAATTTTATTGGCACTGAGTTTACTATTTACATACACAGCCACACCACCATGGATAGTAGTTTCTCTACACCATGCATTCACCATTTCTAAATATTCAATGTTTCTGTAGTATTCTGTTTGTGGTTGGGCTAGCCAGTGTTCACATATACATAATACATCAGGTCTCACTTCATGAACAAACAGTGGTAATGAACCAAGTTTTGTTCTGAGGCACTGCACATTTACACTCGCTATAACTAAGATAGCATTTTCTTCAATGATATCATTTCCTTTTTCACTGGAATGTTCTTGGTCTTGGGAATTTATCGCACTGGTGCACTGGGCATCCTCCGGAATAAAAAACGTTTTATCACAAGGTTCTTCGGTCATATACTGTTGTCCATTATTTTATCTTTTAGGTCGAAATCAACACCAATTTTTATGCTATTATTTATTCCCTTTGTTTCCTGTTTTTCAACTGTAAAATTGTTGTGATTTGGGAAAGTGTTCTGTAAGAAGTTAGTTACATTTTCAGCTGTAGTGCCACCTCTTAGTTTGCTTAGGTGGAACCAGGCTTTTTTGTCACCATACAGCATTCCTTTTTCATTACCAATACCTATTATGGCTTCATTTCTGTTTTTAGTTCTGGCATTCACAAACGTTTGTATAGTGGGCCTCGGACACTATTCTCCAGATTTTCCATTTTGTAGCACAGTCTTGTAAGATATTTTGTTTTCTTTTTCCGTGTCTTCAGTGGTTTTGGCCGGTTCATTTTCTTGTTTCACTGCAGTCAAATTTCTCCTGCCTCCTCGCTTGTTTTTCACTTCTTGCCAGTCTGTATTGATGCCTTCCGAAGAGTTTTCATCCATCAGATCGTTTACGTCTGTATTTGGTTTGTTTTTAATGTGGGGTTGAGTTTCACTGACACACTCATTGTTTACATTTGTACTAAATGCCACTCTAGCAATGTTTGGGTCTTCAATGTTATTTCTCATTGGAAAATTACCACGTGATGAATTTGCAGGCTTTTTGCTGCTGTTGTGATTGGTGATGGTGGTAGGTGCTGCTTCTCTGACACACTCCAGACCAATATTTGAACTTTGCCTCAGATTAACGATGTTTACCTCTTTATTTCCGGCTATAATACATGACATGTTGTTTTCTACATTCTCTGCACACTGTCTTGCTGTGTTTCTCGATGATTGAGATGCTTTTTCACTTCGTGGTGCCAATATTTCTAACTTAGAGTTTGTGGCAATCAGTGTCTAGTTTTTCTTTTATTTATTTGTTATCATTGGTAAGTTTTTTCACAATTTGCGTAAGATTATTCACTGATGCAACTAGGTAAACACTGCATTGCTGCTTAGAGTACAAGATTTGTTCATGTTTCGCTGTATTAATGTATTCTGAGATTTTGTCAGCTAACCTCACTTCACAGTTGTCACAAACTTACCTTAAGCGACCTTTTGAGCACTTTAGAATGCGATCTTCGCTGTTGGTGAGCCCCACACATTCCGTGTGAAACAATTTTCCATACCATAGTCCACACAAAACACTGGATTCCTTATTTTTAATGTTTTTCTCGCACTTAGCACAAATGGTGCTTTCACTGGACACCATCTTTCCAAAGTTAAATGAAAGAGGTGCCTAGCATTTGAAACCTTTTGTTTAATCCATCCAGTACCTCACAGAGAAAAGAGAACATAGCATTTTCAATTTTTATTTGATAGCAAATTATGCAAAATAAAATGATCAATTATCCTTCCATACACAGCCTTTTCAATAACTTTAGCAAACACTGGTGGCATAGAAATAGGTCTAAAATTGTCTACATTATCCATTTCTCCCTTTTTATAAAGCAGCTTTACTACTGAGTACTCTAATCGTCCACAAAACTGACCATTTTTAAAGGAAAATTTATAGATATGGCTAAGTACAGGGCTAACATCTGCAGCACAGTACTTTAATATTCTGCTAGGTACTCCATCATGTCCTTGACAGTCCTAGTCTTCAGTGATTTAATTATTGACTCAGCCTCCCCCTTGTCAGTATCACAGAGGAGTATTTCAGATGTCAGTCTTGGAAAGACATTTTCCAAGAGAGCTGTATGAGTCCCTGTGGAAATTAAGTTTTTATTTAATTCACCTGCAGTGCTCAGAAAGTGATTGTTAAATACTGTACATATATTTGAATTGTCAGTAACAGAAATATTTTTACTTCGAACTAACCTTGTGCTGCTGACTTAGACATTTCTTTCACAACTGACCATACGGTTTTAATTTTATCCTGTAAGTTAACTATTCTATTTGCGCACCACATACTCTTTGCCTTCCTAACAACATTTTTAAGCACCATACAATACTGTTTGTAATGGGCTACTGTAGCTTGATTGGGACTACTACTGACACTTTGGTATAATTTCCACTTCATTCTACATGATATCCTCATTACACTAGTCAGCCACGCAGGCTGCCTTTTAGTGCTAGTACCCTGTTTAGAATGTTCTAATGGCAAGCAGCTTTCAAAGATCATGAGAAATTTTCAAGGAAAGCATTATATTTGTCATCTGTGTTATCGGCACTATAAACATCCTGCCATGCTTATTCCTTGCTGTTCAGTTAACTTTTCTACATGCTTTGTAATTATATATAGCCTTTGTTTGAGTACAAAAATCTTTTTGTGTTTAAACTTGTGCATCATGGTCCGAGAGACAAAAAAAATACTGTCTATGGCTGTGCTACTGTTCCCTTGCACCCTCGTTGGGGGGGGGGGGGGGGAGAGGAAGTCTTAGTCTGCATCAGATCATATGAATTTAGGAGATCTTCCTTCCTTTTTCATCTACAAAATTAATATTGAAGTCAGCACGTATAACTAATTCTTGATACTTCTTGTAAAGTGAACCAAGAACCCTCTCTAGCATGAGAAGAAATGCTCTGAAGTCAGAGTTAGAGGACCTATAAATAGCAACAATTAGAAGTTTAGTTTCACTTCCCGTGCATAACATTCAAATAACTTTTCAGTGCATCGCAGTAATACGTCTGTGGACTCAAATGGAATATGCTTTTTATGTACAAGGCCACTCCCCCACTCTGCAAAAAACTCCTTGGTAAACAGCCAGCTAATCTGTATCTTTGGTAAATAAAGCCTCTGAACTGTCAAATTATTTAAGTGGTGCTCCGAAATGCCAGTAATGTCAAGAGTCAACATCTATAAGTAGTTGACTAATGTTATCTCTATTACCTATTATATTTTGATGAAATATGCTAATTCCTTCACTACCTGGGTACCTGATCTCCTTTGAAGGCGATTCCTTTGTTAGAGGGACTTCCTTTAAGCAGGACTGACTTCAATCTAAAAAAGGTGCAGCTCTAACATCAACTGCCATAGGAATTTTCCCATGAGTGATCCCACCACCACTACATTGTCAGCCATAAGCTTAGCCAACCTCCTCTTCCTATATCTATTGAGGTGCAGGCCATGCCTAGTGAAACCCGATCTACTGATAGACTCAATTAGCACCACTGCAGTGTGAGCCAGGCATTCTGTGATCAGCCTCTTGTCCAGGCCCATGTTAACACGCCTAACAGCTTCATTAAGGTGAGGCCGATCATGACGCTGAAACAGTTGCGCAAAGTGCACATTTGTGCCACCAGTTTGAGTATCTATCTTAACTGGGTCACCACCTACATCACAATTCCCATCTCTATCAAGACTATTCCCAGCTCCACCCACAATCTCTACCTGACCCTCTTTTATAAAATTCCTATGTAACTCCCATAGGTTAACAAGCACCTCAGCCAATGCTGTACTAGGCTTCACAATGCTGGTGATCTGGTACTCATTCCCCAACACTTCCTATGACTGCTGGCCCACACCTCTGCCATGTGAACTACCAAGCAGCAGAACCTTCTTCTTTCTGTTAGAATTTGCGATTAACTGAGGCTCCCTAACTGCTGAGGACTGCTGCGTGTTTCCTACACCTACAGCTACAAGAGGCTCCTCTCCACTAAACTGTGACAGTTTGTCAAATATAATGGTTGTACACTAAGTATAGCTGTCTGAATATCTCCTCCTCCTAGCCTCCTCCTTACCAACTGCCAGTTCCCATTCCCCAGCACCGTTCACCCTCCTCAACCTATCTAGTTCCTCCTTTGTGTTTTCTAACTGCACCTGATGATATCATTGTCTGTGATAAACACTTGTCGCCAAGGACAGTGTGCTGGGTTCTGTTACTGAAGAAGTCTTTGAGCCACTCACATATCTGGGAACCTAATCCATATACTCATACCTTCATTAATAGTCAGCAGTGGGACACCGTGTCAAACACTTTCTGGAAATCTAGGAGTATGGAATTTACCTGTTGACCTTCATCCAAGATTTGCAGGACATAATGTAAGAAAAGGGCAAGCTGAGTATTGCAGGAGCAATGCTGATATCTGGACAGGTGCTTTTCCATCTCAAGGAAATTTTTATATTTGAACAACTGTTTATCTGCTTGATCTAGCAAAAATACTCTCCCAGGCTTCTTGATGGATTTTTTAAGTTTATTAACCATCATTGCTATGATGACAACATGATCACTAATCCCTTGTTTGTATACTGACACTGTCAATAAGTGCAGGTGTATTTTTAGCCAAAAGGTCTGAAATATTTCCATTGCTTGTGGACTGTGGATCTTTCAGAAATATGTTTCAAAGTACTTCACAAGACTGCCAGTCCATACCAGCTGCAGTGAATCCATAGACATCCCGATCTATACTCAGTAGTTTAAATTTACTTCCACCTATTATTCCATGGTCAGGTGTTTCCTTTCTACTGAGTGTAGACTTCATTTGAATGATACTAAAACTGTTACGGCAGAATTGTCTGCTGGTAAAACTATCTGATAATTAACTTGATTACACCTAGTTTTCATGTAAGTTGCTTGTTCAACATTCTCCAGTGATTTTTTTCTTGAACCTTTCATGCCTACATTTTATAGTAATGTACATTTAAGAAATGATAGTTAAACTTATCTGCTACTTGTGACTGATCATTTATAAACCCTTCCATTTAAATCAATAGTGATGTTATCCAGTTCTGTGGCCTCTTGCCCAGCCTCCCATTTTACTACATTCCATGTAGCTTTAAGTCTGGTGTTGGAATTACTGATTTCCGAAGTAATGAGCACGTACCTTGATTTTTAATAATTATCTTTAATAATTTTGAGTAGTTTTTGTAGTGTGCAACCACTACAGGATTGTAACTTTTTCTTGCCAACACATAGATTTCCTTTTTCCTTTCACAAGATACTTTAATCCCTCTAGTGGTCCATACAATGCATTGAAGGCCTCTTCCAGGGGTAGGACTTGGCTGATGATGTCATAGGAGACATGGAAGTTGATTTGTAGGACATTGGGGATCCAGTATTAGAGTTGAACAGAACTTTGGAAGACTTGTGATCAAATAAGGCAGACGGGATGGATGACATTCCTTTGGAATTTCTAAAACCACTGGGGGAAAATGCCAACCAAATGTGTTTTCAGGTTGATGTGTGTAACCAGTGATCGGGAGACATCCCATCAGACTTTCAGAAAACTAGCACCCACAGAACCCTAATGGTAGTAAGGGCAGATGAATAGGAGAACTTTTGCAGTCTGCCCAAAAGCTCATGCATCCAAGCTGCTGACTGGAATAATAATGTAGAAGGAAGGAAAAGAAAATGGAGGATTGTTTTGATGACAGTCAGTGTGGCTTTCTGAAAGGTAAAGGCACTAGAGAGGCAGTGCTTACTGTGTGCTTGATTATGGAAGCAAGACTTACGAATAATCAAGACCTGCTCATATGATTTGTTGACCTAGAATAAGCATTTGACACTGTAAAATGCTGCACAGTGTTAAAAATTCTCACAAAAGATAGGAGTAATTTATGGGTAAAATACAGGTAATATACACAATATGTCCAAGAGTCAGGAGGAAGCAGTAATAATTGAAGACTAAGAGAAAAGTGCACAGGTTAAAAAGGGGGTAAGACAGAGGTGTGGTCTTTTGCCCCCACTGTTCAATCCATACATGGAAATAAAAGAATAATCCACAACTGTGATTAAAATTCAGGGTGAAAGGTTATCAATGATAAGATTAGCTGATGACATTGATGTCCTGAGTGGGAATGAAGAAGAATTACAGTATACTTGGAATGAAATGAACTGTCTAATGAGTACAGAATATGTATCAAGATTAAAGCAAAGAAAGACAAAAGTAACGGGGATTAGCAGGAATGAGATTAGAGCTAAACTTAGCATTAAAATTGGGGGCCTCAAGGTATGGAATCCTGCTATTTTTGGAAGGACGTGGCAAGGAGGACACAAAAAGTAGTCTTGAACGGGCAATGAGAGTGTCCCTCACTTAAGTTAGTTTGCTAATATCAAACATAGAATACACCGTCTCATTTTCGACACCAATATTGGTATAGTCATTTCTGGAATTGAAATTTCGGGTAGTCTTCTTCGCTTTTGCATAGTGGTAACAAAATGCTGGATTATGGCTTTTAGAACCTGTTTATCTGCTGAAATACTGAAGCCATGTAAGGACTTCTGCTGTGATCAGGAGGCAGCTACCCTTCTTTATTGCTGCAACAAAGAATCTCCTCCCTTCACCTATAAATTCTACTAATGATCTCACATACTATTGTAGATTTGATATTTGGTAACTTGCACCAGGATCTCTACTTATGTTCTATGATAGTTCTTCAACATTTTGCTCAGCAGTTGATCAGCTTTTAATCTTATGATGATCAGCACACCTGTTCCTAATTGCTGAACAGCCGCCTGCCCCAATTCACTTCATACATGTCTTGAAGACTCCTGGATGTATGCATCAGCAGTGTGGTGGATCAAGTTCATATTGTGATTCACCTGTTCTTGGATGCTGCCTAGATTTTTAAATACATTTTGCTTTGCAGCATTAAGGTGCTTTGTTGAATATCCATTTCATTGACTTTCTTTTGTGTGTCACTCTACAGAAGTCACTATAGTGCAAATTGCCAAGCAGTGTTGGTGATGGCTACAAAGTATTTCAAGAGATGGGTGGTGAAAAGTGCTGAATTGCATGCTGCAGCATATATTCAGAAGACATTATCATTCTGAAGACTTTATGAAAGTATGTGGAGGTAGAACCAGTAGTTCGTAATGTGCATCAGAATATGTCCACAAATGATGAACAGTTGGAGGAGCTGTGCATTAACTTCAATGAGAGCCCTAAGGTTTAAACATTCATTGGAAAGTTGTAGTGAAGGAACTGTACTGTTGCCATATATGGCTCCAATACCATAGCAGTAACTGCTAATAAAATGGTGTTAGGCCGAAGAGAAGTGAAGAATGACAATCATCATTTATCAGTATTCCCACTCATATAACCTCCTTCCTGATAACATCTTCCCATTACCCCATCTACCCCTGAATACTGCTTTATCTTTGTTGTGACAGTTTTTGTGGTGTGTCTATGTTTGTTATTGCATGGCAAGTAGAATTCCTGTTTGTCGTGAATTCCTTTTAGTATTTACCAAATTTTAGACACATTGTTTTCAGTTTACTTTTCTTAAAATACTGATCATAATGCTTTGTTATGTTTGTTATGTAGTGTTACAGACTACATACATGATTGTATGAATAGTAATTTTTTAAAGTTTTATTGATCACAATTGTATGAAGTACTTAACTGTAAATTTGGGTGTAATGATGGACATTTTTCTGCCTTTGTGACTCCATTGCTTGTTGGTTATTTCATTCGTTACGTGGTCCATAGATCATAGTCATGATAAACATTTTGACTTGGAAAGTGTCAAGTGAACAAACATAGAACACATACTTAAAAATTAAGAAAATCATTTTTAGGCTATATGCTAATCATTTACAGTTCTTTTCTGTGTAAATGATTAATTATCTCTGTTCAAGAATTTCTCTCTTGTGTAGAAGGAGTTATTAAAGAGAAACATCTTTAATCTGAATTGAAAACACTTCTGCTGTGGGTCAGATATTTTATTTGAAGGGATAAATTGTCAAAGAGTTTATGGCTGCACATTTTACACCTTTCTTTTCCATAGTTAGATTAATTAAAGGATG
The DNA here is from genome assembly GCF_023864275.1 of Schistocerca cancellata. Lineage (NCBI taxonomy): Eukaryota > Metazoa > Arthropoda > Insecta > Orthoptera > Acrididae > Schistocerca > Schistocerca cancellata. The sequence goes on along the minus strand of NC_064627.1, from coordinate 307,560,386 downwards.
ATGCAGATAGTCTTCTCTTCTAGTGTTGTACTTGTGAATATCTCTGTTACTCTAAAAGCCAGATAAATTGTTGATAACAAATTTAATAAATTAAGTAATGTATTGTGAGGGTGTGGTTTATATTCCTAACGGCTTAAATAGATGCCTAGAGGATGTATGTGGGTGAGTGGTACACATAATTATAATTATTTTCTTTTGCCTAATTGGGGAGCTGTCCCAGAATATTATCCCACACAACATCAATGCATGACAATATATTGTATATTTTCTCTTACTGACTTCTATAGGCATAAGATTGGCAGCTATTCTTTCGGCTAAGTAACTGAGCTTAAAAGTTTTAGCAGTCTACGATATGGTTCTTCCACTTTTAGTTTTATCAGTATGTATGCCTAAAAACTTTCTACTTTGTTTTCGTTGTTGGTATACTATATTAATAGGAGGTGTGCCATTGCTAACAGTAAAAAATTTGATGTGCTGTTTGTTTTCAAAGTTTGAAGCTAACCTATCTGTGCAAAACCAGTCAGTAACTTTCACAAAAACTTCATTTACTACTTTCTCTGTTGATGTTTCTTTGCTCAGGTTTAGAATGATGCTTGTGTCATTTACAGACGGGACTAATTATGACTTCTGATTCAAGTAAAGCACTACGTCACTAACATATAGCAAGGAATGCCAATGATCGAATGCTGTGGGTCTCTCATTATAAGGATGATATGGCGTCTCTCTTTGTATTACTCATACAGCACAGGATAACTTTCTGCGTTCTGTTTCTTAAATGATAACTAATCCAGGCATGTGCTGAACTACGTATTGTACAAAAACATAACTTTTTTAGTAGGCTATTGTGATTGGTACAATGTCTTATTAGAGATATTATTGACTCCATTTGAACTTTTTCTTTTGAGAGTCCTAATAATATTTCTTATTTCAGAGAGAGGTGTGTGATCAGTTTTTACTTCACTGTTTAACTTCTTTGGTGTACTTTTCGCATTCTCTTCGGGACCGTTTGAACCAGTTTCTTCATCCTGTGTGTGTGTGTGTGTGTGTGTGTGTGTGTGTGTGTGTGTGTGTGTGTGTGTGTGTGTGTGTTTGCGGGGGGGGGGGGGGGGGAGGAGATTCAATTGATACTATATTCCTGTAAAGCCATCAAATTTCAGTTTTGCAACTGCTGTTATTTAAAAAGTATACAGCAGTTATTTTATTTATAAACAAAGATAAACTCAAAGCATTGCAGTTTTGTATACTTCATGTTTTAAAGAAATTTTAATTTGTTTCTTTTTTATGTGCAGGTGGAGGATGCTTGGCAGAACAGGGATGGTACAACGTTATCAGTAAGTTTTTATGTATTCTCTGAATATCCACATCGTTCATTGTGCTAACATTTAAACTTTGAGTAATGGACAAAAGTATTTTATGTTTGTACATGTTACAACATTAAATTGGCTGCCCACTGTATAACATAACCTCTGAAAGATAGTGTAAAACACTATCCTACCCCCTGCCCTCCTCCCACATGCCACCCCACACCCCACCTCACCCCACCCCACCCACATCCCTTTACACAAAACTAAATGTATTGTATTGTATTGTATGTTAACCGGGGAGGCTCTGTCCCCGCCGCAGCCGCAGTGGTCCACAACCGCACGACGACTACCGCAGTTCACTTCACCTCTCCGCCGCCCCACGCCGAACCCAGGGTTATTGTGCGGTTCGGCCCCCAGTGGCCCCCCGGGAACATCTCACACCAGACAAGTGTAACCCCTATGTTTGTGTGGTAGAGTAATGGTGGTGTACGCGTACGTGGAGATCTCGTTTGCGCAGCAATCGCCGACATAGTGTAACTGAGGCGGAATAAGGGGAACCAGCCCGCATTCACCGAGGCAGATGGAAAACCGCCTAAAAACCATCCACAGACTGGCCGGTTCACCGGACGTCGACACAAATCCGCCGGGCGGATTCGTGACGGGAACCAGGGACTCCTTCCCCCCCTGGAAAAACTAAATGTAACTCACAAAACAGGGAAGAAAAATTAAAATCAGGACAACATAAATACACTTGAAACATTTCTATCGCCAATTATGAGGTCACTTACATTCATTAATGTTTGTGATAACTGGAACTAGTTGAATGTTACATCAAGACCCCCCCCCCCCCACACACACACACACACACAGCTCATACTTGTTGCTTTCTGATACGCAACCATTTACATTAGTATTTAATCATTAGGCTGACACTGTCCTACACTGCTGAGTTATTTCATTAATTAGCAGTCATTAGCAGTATATAATAGACTCTAATAATTGTAGGTAATAAGTAATAATAATGTGTAAGTATTAGCAATGCAGAACAGTCAGCAAGATATCCATGCAAAGATCTTTAGAACACAAATCTCTATGGCAGAATATAAAATTTTCGCTGTTCCAAGATAAACATTGATAAGCATCAAATAACTGTATTACTAAATAAGTTTTCCAAATACATTGTTCACACTCACTTCATTATAAGTGGAAGCAATTTCTTACATATTTTGAGGAACGACATCACAACATAAATGATCTGGTATAATTTCCTCTAAAGGGAATTTTTGTGCTATAAACACCATGAGGTTTTCCCTGTACTGCTGCAGAAGAAGAAATTACCTTAGCATCTTCTCAAAACCAGCCGTTCACTCTCAAGATGTGTTTAATTGTCTACCACACTGAAGATGTGCTGTAGCATGTACAATACCAGTGCATACGGTTGCAACTCTGCTTAGTAAGTTTCTTGGATCTTTTATTCTCTCAGCCATTTCATAGCAGCTGATGATGTGCAGTATGACTTTTGATATATACTTGCATAGATAACTCTCACATAGGTAACTCCCACTGTGCTTTTGAATGAGAAAAGGAAATTAGTAAATAATTCAATCTTCTCCAGTACTCAAGTGGAAAGTTTTCTGTCCAATCTTCTCCAGTACTCAAGTGGAAAGTTTTCTGTCGAATGGCTGTTGAATGTGCAGTCCCTTATGTAGTGCCTAAATGACTAGAAAAAATTATCGTCTTGGTAACGGTTCAGAATGTGATTATTTCAGTATTCTGTTTACTTAGAAATTGCAAATGTATAGGCAGTTTCAAGCCATTTCCAAACATTGCTTGCTTCAACCTCTAAATGTGTGTGGGGAGTTTACTTAGTATCTCTGGGATTAGGACTTCAATATACATATTTCTAAAAATATATCTTTTGCTAAAATTCTGTACAACATAAATGCTAAGTATGTAATCAAGAGTGACAAATTCTTTTCTAAATTACCTTGGTTTTGAAACAGGTTGATCGGCATGAGTACAGTAGAAAGGGTGTCACTCAGATCATATCTACCACACAGAGGTTTTAAAAAGAAGTTGTTGCTTTCTGGATATATATGGTCCTATTACTAGTGAATTGCTGCATTACATATGTGCTTGTTATGGGTAGGTTAGCAATACTACTGAAACAAAGAAATGACTAAACTTTGTAGGACCACTAAACCAGCGGAAATTAGTGCCATGCTGCAGGGCTGCCATTATTTCCAAATACTTCTACACACATATTCCGCAAGCCACTCTATGGTGCGTGAAGGACGGTACCGTGTACCAATACTAGTCATTTCCTTTTGTGTTCCACTTGCAAATAGAGCAAGGTAAAACCACTGTCTATATGCCTCAGTATGACCACTAATGTCTCTGATCTTATCTTCATGGTCCTTAAGAAAAATATACACTGCCAGCAGTAGAATTGTTCTGCAGTCAGCCTCAAATACTGGTTATCCAAGTTTTTCTCAGTTGTGCTCCTCAAAAAGAATGTCACTTTACCTCCAGTGATTCCCATTTGAGTTCCCGAAGTATCTCTGTAATACTTGCATGTTGTTCAAACCTACCAGTAACAAATCTAGCACTTCGTCTCGGAATTTCTTCGATGTATTCCTTTAATCCAACCTCATGCAGATCCCAAACACTTGAACATTACTCAAGAATGGGTCATTCTAGTGTCCGATGTGTTGCCTCCTTTATGGATGAAGCACACTTTCATAAAATTCTCCCTATAAACCGAAGTCAAAAATTTGCCTTCCCTACTATAATCTGTATTTGCTAATTCCCTTTCATATTTCTTTGCAACATTACGCCTAGATATTTATTCAACATGACTGTGTCAAGCAGTGTACTACTAATGCTGTACTCGAACATTATAGATTTGTTTTTCCTACTCGTCTGCATTAACTTACATTATTTTACATTTAGAGCTAGTTGCCATTCATAGTACCAATTAGAAATTTTGTCTTAGCATCATGTATCCTTTCTTCCAAATTTGCTTCTTCAAGACTAAAGTAAATATTTTACAGTGGATAGATATAAAGTTTTCTGGTACATAGCTTATTGTACAATTTACAAGAGACTTGTGAAAGCTTGATGGGATGACATAAAGTCTTTATGAAAGTGTAATAACCAAAATTTATTACCTTTGTCCTTCTGACTGTAATGTCGTTTACAGATGATTAGAGTCAGCAGCTATCATTTATATACCTCAGTTAAATCTTCCTGCAGAACTTGAGGCCCAGGAGTCATACTGCCTTTGTAAAACATGATGGTGATGTTCTTCAATGAAAACAAGTGTGTTTTAAAATCTAACAGATGTAATCAAATGATACAATTTTTACTACTGTGGAGTGCCATGTTGCATTCAAAATAATGTTCCCTGGGTGTATTTTTAAAAGGGGGGGGGGGGGGGGGGGGGAGGTGGCAGGGGTTGAATCTTTAACATTGCACTGGTATAGATAGTTGTACAGTGGAAAGAACAGTTAGTCTCTGTGGCCAATAATGGACTGTGTTCACTCATTCTAATCTTGCTGTTGAGTTTGTGTTATTCTGAATTTGTGTACCTTTTTGAATAAATAATAATGTCAATTCTCATGTTGTAAAAGTTTGTATGCATTGTTGAATCACAGTACATGATTAGTGCCACTCAGTGCATGTTCATCTCCTGTGGCTGCTAGTCCTTTGTTTAAACAACATTTAAGTTCCTTTAAATGCATTGTTTGGTCAAGTAATTAGAATAAGTAAGACATATTCTGCTCTGTTTGTAATATAGGCTCCATTGAATATATGTAAAACCATGTATAAAATCATACCACTGTTCAGAATAAATGAGAGTTAAAACTTGAGCTTTCGAGGATTAACACCACCATCAGTGACAGTAAATCTCCTGAGAAAGAAGCTGGTGTGAATGCTTAAAAGCTTGAGTTTTAATTCTGATATGACTTGCTCTGAACACTGAGAAGGTTTTATACAAGGATACAGTTGCAAAAAACTTCTGCAAGACCCAAGTTAAAATTATGTCTCACGCCAGGCTTGGAACCTAGATCCTTGAATTTCACAAGTAGTGTACTACTGATTATGCCATCTAAGCATGCCTTGAGCACTGACTCGAAGTTGGCTGTGATTTGTATCTTAAGACAATACATTTCTTTATGTATTTATAACTTAAGACAGTATATTTCTTTCTTTATTAGGTAAGTTGTTTTGCTTCTGCCATCATCATATCAAAACCAGTTCCTATAATTCAGTTAACAGTACAGAATTCTTGGCCATCAGGACACTGGCTGGTCAGTCCTCTGTGCAGTAAATGCCGCCATCTGGCTGTTGTCTTCCCATTCAGCCCCCAATTGTCTTCTTTGGCTTTTGCTCCAACTGTTTATGTGTACAGTTCCATCCAGCCTTGAGTATGCATGGTGGTTACCTCAGTCACTCGCTCCCTGCACACTCTTACTGCAGCAAGAAAGCTTGTGCAGTTTTGACACCACTTGCTGAGTGGGGAGGAGCTTCAACTGTGCCACAAAATCACTGCACAGCCTCCCCCATCAAAACTAGTTACCTACAAGCCTCCCCCCCCCCCTTTTTTATTTATTTATTTTTTTTAAGGGAAAAAAGAGGGAGGATCATTTCGCTGTAACACAAACATGTCAGATTTCTGGGTCATATGTCTATCCTGTACATCCAGAATAGAAATGCAAGAAGTTTATAACAATGACTCCATTGAATGTACTTATTGCCAAACTATGGTGCATACAGTGTGACGTGATTGTTTGTGTAACTGGCTGGTGCACTGCAAGTCACCATTTCAAACATGACTACTGGCTACTATTTGTTATTCAGTATTTTCATTTATGCAAGATTCTAAAAATTTATTGTGTTTGTTATACTTGTACAAGTTGTACAACTTTGCTTCCGCCGTTTGCCAATAGGTGGCAACAACGGTAAGTAGAGGTCAAAAGAAACAGATCGCAGACGTCAGGCAGTTAGCTTGGACGTCGGTCAACATCACCTCATTCAAACATTAGTCGATTTGTGTCTGCATCATAAAGTTGTTCTTGATTGAAAATGTCAGTTTACGAGCCTAATTCTCATCATTAGTGGGAGGTGTTACTGTTTTGTTTCAATAAGAAGAAAACAGTGGCTGAGTCTCATCGAATGCTCTCAAGTACGTATGGTAAGGACGCTATTAGTGAAAGAACGTGTCGTGAGTGGTTTCAATGCTTCAAGAAAGGTGATTTTAATGTCATAGACCGGCACAGTGGTGGAAGAGAGCATGTTTCCAAAGATGCAGAATTGGAGACATTGCTGAGTGAAGACTCGTGTCAAACTCGAGAAAAATTGGCACGATTAGTGGGAGTGACACAGCAAGCCATTTCAAAACGTCTCAAGGCTATGGGCATGATTCAGAAAGAAGGAATGTGGGTCCCATGTGAGCTGAAACCAAGAGATGTTGAAAGGCACTTGTGTGTTTATGAATAGTTGCTTCAGAGGCAAAAAACAGAAGGGATTTCTGCATCGCATTGTGGCTGGGGATGAAAAATGGGTTCATTACAGTAACCCTAAATGCAAAAAATCAAGGGAATATCCCGGCCATGTTTCCATGTCGATGGCCAAACCGAATATTCGTGGCTCCAAGATCATGCTCTGCATTTGGTGGGACCAGCTCGGTGTCTTGTACTATGAGGTGTTAAAACCAAGTGAAACAATCACAGGTGCTTGTTATCGAATGCAGTTAATGTGTTTAAGCAGAGCATTAAAAGACAAACGGCTGCAATACAGCAAGAGGCACAATAAAGTGATTTCACAGCACGACAACACTTGACCCCACATTGCAAAAGAGGTTAAAACGTACTTGGAAATGTGAAAATGGAATGTCCTGCCCCACCCGCCGTATTCTCCAGACATTGCTCTCTCTGACAATCACCTGTTTAGATCAATGGTACATGGCCTGGCTGACCAACACTTCCGATCTCATGAAGAAGTCACAAATTAGATCGATTTGTGGATTGCTTCAGAAGATGAACAATTTTCTCGACGCACGATTCGTTCACCGCCTGGAAGATGGGAGAAAGTAGTGGCCAGCGATGGAAAATACTTTGAATGATACATGTGTAACCAATTAGTTTCATTAAAGCCTCAAATGTTGGGGAAAAATGGTGGAAGCAAAGTTGAACACCTTGTATATTCTGAAATATTTGATGTTTATATAAATACCAGCAATCTCCATGCAGGAATTCATTTCTGTTGTGGCTATACATTGGCATTTGCAATAAATGTGCTTTCAGTGTTACATGGTGTACTGACGACTCTGCTTTCATATTTGGACTTGAATGTGGTTATGACATGACAGTATAATCTTAGAACACATTCTGTATTCTATTCGAGCCATATGAAGGGTTGCGCTGGAAAATAGAAGCTCGATACATCTCCACTGTTGCAGCTTCCTTTGAAAGAGCGGTTACTGGAGTTATAAATTTAAGAATTTGGTAAGGCCCCTGAAACTGTGGTAAGAGTTTTACTTCAACCTTACCAACCCTGACAAATTCTCTGAGGTAAAGCTGATTTTCTGTCTTGAGTCTATTAGATCATCTTCTGTTATTATAGTGTATAACCTCCTGTTTAAAGGTTGCTTGAATGTTTTTTTCTGACCTGAATATTTTCGGGAAATGTCGTATTAGGTAGTAGTTTGTCAATAGACATAAATTAGGGGTGAATTTAGCTGCAAGGCGAAAATAAGCCTCCCTGGAGTGTTCTTATGTGCATCACCTTTGGCAGTGGTGAAGACATACGTCAACAACTCCAGCATCTCATCCCAAAGGGTATGGTCGTGGTGTTGGTATGTGATTAGTGCAACGTGAAGATTCTGATTGACCCTTCCAGCAAAGGAGGGTTTTGGATGATACGGAGTGGTGATAGAGTGCCTCGCCCTTATTTCAAACAATCCTTTCAAGAAGCTTGTAGCTGCCTGCACATTGGTTGCACAGGTAGTAAAAAGCTAAGAAAACCTCAAAAAGGCATCCAAGCAAATAAATGCATACCTGTTCCCCAAACATGAGTGAGGAAAAAGCCAAGCAAAATCCACATATATCTTTTCTAATTGTTGCTACACTGCATGTAATGCCAACATACCTCACTAAAGTCATTTCGGGATTCACAATACAAGATACTATTATTCAAAAAATACGGCTTCGCCTCTTCATCTCTTGTCAGCCTGTCTTTTTGTCTATCTTAGGGTTTCATACTCCCCAGATATCTGTCGTTACCCTTAAACAATGATGGAAATTCCCGTAAAATTGGACTAACTACATCAGAGTTTGGGATCTCCTCCCTTATTCTCTCAGTACCATCTGCCTCAGAATGATCCAGGATCCTACTTAGTCCGTCAGCCCACTAGGTGTCTCACGACTCTTCCGTGAGTTCGTGCGTGGCACACACCTTTTGTGACCCTTTCTTCCTTCATGGCTGCAATCCCTTTGCTGTGCCCCTCCCTCCCTGTCCTCGCTCCTTTCCCTCTGCCATCTTCTTCCCTTCTGCCCCCTTCTTCCCCTCTGACCCATTCATCCCCTCTTCCACTTTCTTCCCCTCTTCCCCCTTCTTCTCGTGTGCAGCCTTCTTCCCCACTCTCAGGGTCCTTGCTTACGACAGACCAGCTATGCTCCTGGTTTCTGTTATCCCTTACGGCTTCATTGCTCTTGTATTTTTTTCATTTTTTCTTTTAAGCATTTTTGGGCCCCCCTTGGGGTTTGACCTCCCCTTCTAAATTTTGTCTCCATATTATGAACCTCCTGGGAAGAACATCTTAGTATCTTTGGTGTGTAGCCTTACTGCCTCTTCCATTGTTTACTTGAGTTGTCCTTTTAATGCTATATAGCCAGCTCGGTGCTGGGATCATTATGTACCCTTTTGGTAGAGCCTCCTGACAACTCAGGGGTCACACTTCTGATACCTCAGCTGCTACCTCTCTGTGTATGCCTGGGAGTGATTGCTTGTCATTCTGGAGCATCAGAAATCCCAGTAATGGCCACTGTGCCAGACAGCCCATACTGTGGTTGGACGGTGTTCATGGGGAGAGCCCCTGATCAGAGTGGGTTTCAAGATAGACGCTGTGTATGAAACCTATCGAGCTAGAAAAAACAGTCAGTTCTCCTATGGCCATCTCTTTGTGCCTGTATCCTTTAATGCTGCTTCGTATGACCCTCTGGCCTTCCCTTCCCTGACCACGTCCTGAGAGGAGACCATGCTTCCCAGCTTGGTTTGAAACCCTTTCCTGACTGCTTGGTCTGCACCAGAATTGATGGGGACACTTTCAACCCCACCAAGCTGTTAATTTTGTGCAAACAATCAAAGAAGTATTTGGTGAAGTGGACTCTCTGAGTAAGATGTAGTCAGGTTCGCTGATGATCACAACTTCTCCTGGTGTCCAATCTGTGGCCCTTTGTGCCTGACCATCTTGGCAATCATCCTGGCATCCATTACTCCTCATCAGTCTTTGAATATGGTTCAGGATGTCATTTTTCATAGGGACCTCATTCTTCAAACTGATAAGGAATACCTTGTCAGTCTGGAGCAATAGGGTGTTAATTTTTCTGGTGTGTTCAAAAAGGCCATAAGGACAATTGCATCTATACTAGTACCTTTATTCTGGTATTTGAGCAGGATACCCTTCTGGAGGAGGTCAAGGTTATAGTTTATCGTTGTGACATGAAGCCGTATATCCTGCCACCCATGCGGCGTTTTTGGTGTTTGCATTTCGAGCAAGTCTTCCCGCTGTACAGCGAACCCCCTATACAGTGAATGTGCACACCCACTCCATGAGGGGATCTCGTGTGTTCCACTGCCTATATTTTAATTGTCATGACCATCACTCTTCATGCTCATCAGATAGGGCAGTTTATAAGAAGGAAAAGAAGATACAGGAATATTAAGTCCCTTGATTATTTATCCTACACTGAGGATCATCAGAAATAAGACGTCTTTACCCTGTGTTTATGACATCTAATGTTGCCTCTGTTATGTCCTTTCCCCCTTCTTATCTCAGTCCTGCACCCTCACCCCTTCTCCTCTCCCTCTCTCCAGCAGTTCCCACACTCTCCCCTCTGGGTGCTACTGATCCTACCCAGCCGGGAAGTGACCCCCTTATTTGACATCTGCTGGTGATGGGGACCTTTTTTGTGACCCCTTCCCCCAGTGTCTTCCATACCGGAGGCCTACTGCCACACATCAGCTGTGCGAACCACAGTCTGAGTGCCACAAGGTTGCCCACTCATTCTCAGTTCTGGATGTCACTGAAGCCTGCCCTCCTCGATCTATGGAAGAGAAGAAGAAGACACGTAAGTCCCAGGCAAGGCCTTCTGGTGCCCCTGAAGGTGCCAACTCTCCCCTCACATCCTGAGTAAGACCTCTTGTTTACAAATGGGCCTTCACCCTGGTTGGTGATGTATGGTGATGCAGCAGTATGTCTAGCTTTGACCAATATACCTCC